>NC_061802.1:15057858-15725858 GCF_021462225.1 Girardinichthys multiradiatus | reverse complement strand
ATGTTTTCCTGCAAGTAAAATCAGCTCTTCTTTACATCTTTAACAGATTTATCAAATCTTGAGGGAGTTATCCTAAACTAAATACAGATTGTTTATGTATATCTTTTATACCTTTATTTTGCTTTTAAAAGTCCAAAGTAAAGAGTTTCAGTGTCTTCCTATCAATAAGTTTGACAAATATTCAAGTTCAGATGCAAAAAGATAAGGAATGTAAATTAAATTAAAACATTTTAATGTAAGAAGCCCTTTATTGTGCTCTAATTTTCATTAAGGAATAAACTCAAGAAACTCATATTTTTGCATACCATCCCCTTATCCACACTCAATAAGTTTAAAACTATACCAAAAAATATTAATATGTGCTTGGGAGTAAGTCCGTCTAGGGTGACCATCCTTTTTTTATTGGCCAAAGACTGATATTGTGTATTGAATTTAAATTTCTAGGGCAGAGATGAGAACAGAGCAAAAACAGGCTTTACTAACCCAGCACCTTTCCTTCCTAAGCCACCTGAACAGATTCCTAATACTGATTAGTGTCCATGTGGGCTCCACACACCAATCGTATTTAACTGAAGCACCCAGTTTCACTCAGGAGAATGTGATGCTGTTGCTAATACAGACTCACGAACCAAGGTCAGGCTTATATCCCAACTCACACATGTAAATGCAGACAGAATGCCCAGAGGCAGTGGAGAGCAATGAGAGGGTGCAGAGAAAGGAAACACCCTTTGTTGTCATTTACATTCAACTGAGAGCTGCTGCTGCAAACAATGAAGATTGAAGCCTTGTGGAAGAAATAAATAGGAACTTTAAGTGCAGTCATTTTAAAGATTAGCAATGGTGATAGGGATAAGATGCAGGTCATTGACTGAGTGTAAAATTCTTTCAAACGGCCAAATTATATTAGATTGAAATATAAAAGAATGAACATTTACTCCAAACTATACACTTTCAGAGCAGACAGTGCATTTACTGTGAGCAGATGTTTGTCACTGTTTCAGGTCAGTTAAGACGCATGGTACAATAATTTTGAATATCTGTATGTTTAAGAATGTAGACAATAAACTAAAGGTGACCTGAATAAAATGGAAACTAAGCAGTGTCTCAGTTATTTAAGCAGGTGACATCTGTTTTTCTTAGGAGGGAAACAATAAAGTCCACCAAGTGATGGGAAAATATCACCAGCTCTTGTAACAAATTTGAAAATGCCATTCAAAGGACGTTTGAAGAATAACGCATGACTCCAAAAAAAACAGCTGCACTGATTGAAGCTGGGGCTGTGCCACTGCTTTATTTGAGAAGTACTTCTTTTACAAATTTTCTTATGCTTCACTTGGGGAAGAGAAAGATGTTGGCCAATATGTGCAAAACACAGTTCTGTGTTGAGACTGTTCAAACTCACGGTTCATGTGGTTTTTTCTGTATTTTTGACAAAAACCCAGCAATGAAGAAAAGCAGAAAACTCTGGGGTCTGAAAGAAAACAATTTCTTTTTTTGTGAGCGCTACATTAACTTTTAAAACTATACAGCTACGTCTGCAAGTGAAGTTACGAAAGAAAAATAAAACAGATGATAAATTCACTGAGCAAGAGAAGATAATCATAAGCTGTTAATCCTGATAAGAAATCTTAAAATTATTAATGAGAATTAGTCATTTGTTTCAGATGTTGTACTGCTGTACAAAAGAGTTCTTCGCAGAAACTAGATCCGAGTTCAGTTCAAAAAGCTTAAAACTGAATAGATTTATGTCCATAGTTCACCCATTTGAAATGCTTAGCTAAATTCTCAGCCCCAACATGAGTTAGTTTACGTTTATTTCTTGGTTTGTATTAATCATTGGTCTATGATTAGTCTCAGCACTCATTGTAATTTTCAGTATGTTGGGCACTGTCATGTATGAAGACTGCTTTCTTGACAAATGTACAGAAGACAGTACGAAAGGTCAATAGTAAAGAAGCTGGTTGTTAACGGAGTGCTGTATGCAAGCATATTCAATGAAAGTTGAGTGAAAGGAAAAAATGTGGTAGGAAAGGGTGAACCAGCAACAGGGATAACCAAAGCCTTCAGAAGACTGTCACCCAAAATCCATTCAAGAAGTTTCACAAGGAATGGACTGAAGCTGGAGTCAGCTCAGTACTGGACTGATGCTCAGTGATCAAAAGTCCTCTTTTCAGGTAAAGTAAAGTTTGCATTTCACTTGGATATCAAGGTCCCAGAGTCTTGAGGCAGAGAAGAGGAGCAGAATCCATGTTACTTGAAGTCCAGTGTTTCCACAGTCTGTGATGTTTTGGGGTGCCATGTCATCTGATGCTATGGTCCACTGGTCAACAAAAAAGCAAAGGGACAGTTATTACATCTAGTTTTTGTAAGTTTGTAGTGCTTGTGTTAAAGTTTAAATAACTATGGTTCAGTTTTAGCACAAAGGAAGTGAAAGCAACGTTTGTTTCTTGAGCTCATACCTTATAAACGTATTTAAAGGGACCACTGTATGAAAGCTTTGTGGCTACTTGTCTCTCCACTTTGTAAGACCCAAAATAATCCATAGACCTCTTTCTCTTTTTTCACCAACACTTTTGTCTGGCTATAGGAATTCATCAGAAAATAGCTTAAATGTATATTGCCTCTTCTGTCCATTACACTGGGATTGTGGATATAAAAACTGCTTGATTGTTCTCTTGTGCATTAGGGGAATAGAGCAATCAGATGATGTCATTCAAGGGTGTTTCAGATCAGAGAAAATGGCTTGCTTTTTCATCTCAAGAGTTTTACTTCAGTGCAGTTAACATGCTAAAATATTTCCAAATGTGACCAGACAGTCTCTGATCCAAAAGCACAAAAGGCCAAGCTCCAGCTAAGAAAGAGGCCATATTAGATATTATTGGGCTGGAAAAAACTGCACAGTGTTACATATGTAAGTGTGTGTTTGTGTATTATCAGCTGAAATATCAAAGCAAAATATGCTTGTGTGTGTGCCTACTTCACATCCGAGCTTGTTTCACATATCAGATAATCAGGGTGTTTCTGACATACACACAAAAAGAAGTTTGACTCTAATTGGCTGGGTGTGAATTTCTCTCTGGAAGGGTTTGATGTGAGAAGGAAGGGGCAGAGCTGAGCAGTTTTAGGACAGACTGTTCACAGATGGCGAGGGCGGGCAGCCTCATATTGGATGACAGCAATTACCACAGCTGAAGCCCAGAGAAGTTACAATCCAGACTGACATGTACACACATATACAACAAACAAACTTCCAACCTCTCCCTAATTTCTACTTTCCACCTAAGGAAAGTCACTTGTTAATAACATTATGTATATATATATATATATATATCTGCTCAGAGCATTTATGGTGATTGTAAATGACAGACTGGGTCCAAAACACAAAATGAACAGTTAAAACTGTCAAAAAAATCTGAAAGTCTTTCAACCTTGATACCAAACCAGACAGAAGAAAGCTGAGAGCCATAAACATTTTATATCCAGTGCTTTTCATTTAAATCTATTCAGTTATTTTTCCTCTTACACTTCCCTGCACATTTATTGGCACCACTACTTAAAAATGTGTAAAACGCATTAAAACACAATCTTTTATTGTAGTATTTAAAATTTTACAATAAATAAATAAATACTTTAGGAAAATCTTCCCTTTAATTAGTCAGTCAGTCATTTTCTACCGCTTATTCCATAGTGGGTCGCGGGGGAGCTGGTGCCTATCTCCAGCAGTCTATGGGCGAGAGGCAGGGTACACCCTGGACAGGTCGCCAGTCCATCGCAGGGCAACACACAAACAACCATGCACACACTCATTCATACACCTAAGGTCAATTTAGAGTGACCAATTAACCTAACAGGCATGTCTTTGGACTGTGGGAGGAAGCCAGAGTACCCGGTGAGAACCCACGCATGCACGGGGAGAACATGCAAACTCCATGCAGAAAGACCCCAGGCCGGGAATCGAACCCAGGACCTTCTTGCTGCAAGGCAACAGTGCTACCAACTGCGCCACCGTGCAGCCCCCCCCTTTAATTAATGTACATTAATTCAGAGAGGGAAAAAAAAGTCCCACATTAAAATAATATTTATTTAATCAAAATCAAACAATTCCCAAATCACTGGCGCCAACAACTTTGTGGCAACAACTCTAACAATTCATATTAATTAAATGTTTATACTTTACTTTTTTGAGCATATCTTTTCTTTAAACCTTTAATTAGAAACCCATGAAATCTTGTTTGCATAGTGTAAAAATATGGTGTGACACAGGGTCCCATTTTTCCAAGCCTCTCTTCAAAATGGGAAAGACAAGAGAACATACCACTCTAGAATACTTTCAACTTTTGTCCTCTAGGCATTTTGTGAGGTGTACTAAAGGGAAGAGGGTTGCTGGGGATGCCATCACTGGCTATCCTGGTTCTGTCTATCCATCTGCCGCTCTATCTTACCATTGTTCTTCAAAAATGACACCAATATAATCTAAATCCAACTTCAAAGGAGCTTTCCACTTTTTTTCTAATTGAGAACCATGGCCTAAGACTTTAAAAAGCTAACAAGCTTCCCGGCTTATTTAGTGCACCTTGATGGACATAGTCAGAAGACACAAACAGAAGCACATTTACAAAAAGCAAAGATCTCGGAGGCAACTGAAATGAGCTTCCTTCCAGAGTGGCCAGACTCAGTCTTAGTTATCTGGGAGTAGGTTTGGAGTACAGAACCTTAGGTTATATTCTGTTAAAGGTGATATACATCAAAAATATGTGTAATGTTCCTTATTAGCAATTAAATAATAATAAAATTCAGATAAAATCTGAATTCAAATCTTTGTTTTGAACATCCAAACTTCAAATGCGTTATGCAAATCCAACATTCCTGTAAATGGTTCAATCAAGACAAACAGATGGTATGTACAGCTAAGAAGTCAAGGACACGTCTCTTTACTGGATCTCATCTTTCATGCAAATTACAGTTTGTCTACAACAGTTCTTGAGTCTAATTTCAGGAGATTACATTGTGCATTCAGATGAAAACATTCAAGTGATGTATTCCAATGTCTCAAGTGTTATGCAGCGGATTTTAAAAAGCTGTAAAATCTTAGCATACACATTTTTTCAAAGCCTGACACGTGTCGTCATAATCTATAGAATCATTCAAGAGTGCATTTTATATTTATATAAAAAGTTAAATGAACGGAAACAAGGTCATACTGAGACAGGGAACTTAGTTTCAAATCGTTCAATCTGACCTCAGGACTATTTCTTGGAAACAGTGAACAGGGCAAACAATTATTAGCTTAGAAAACACAGGGAGGTGAGATATAACGTTAAATCAAACTTTATCCGAAACCAGATCAGTCCTACATTTACATGGGCCCTGAACTTATTTCTAACTTTTAAACAAAGGTAGAAGGTAGACTTTTGCTGAATAGAAAGCATTAACGTTGTTTGTTCTGGTAGTACAGGAATTGTGATTAGCTGTTTGGCATTAAAAACAGACATCTTACAGTTCTGTAAATATATATATAAGTACATACAGTGCTGTGAAAAACTATTTGCCTCCCTAAAGATTTCTTCCCCCTTTGCTTTTCTGTCACATTGTTTCAAACATAACAGACCAAGAAAACCTGAGTAAATACAAAATACAGCTCGAATAACTAATTTATTATGGGAAAAAAGTTATTAAAACCAACCTGTCCCTATATCAAAGAGTAAAAAAGACCACTTTGTTAAATCAGAAATGAAACAGGATTTTAACTGCTTTTTTTGAAAACACACTCAGGCCTGGGTACTACCAGACTTACAGAATCAAGAAATAACTTAAGAAGTGCCTGTCTGGTAGCAGGAAGTAGGCGAAAGGTTCTTAAAAGCACAGACATTTCAGAATTGGAATCAGCTTTATTGGCCAGGTTTGTGCACACTACGGTCCCACCATGCTCTCAATGTACAGACATTGTAAATACAAATATTTGAGGCTAAGGCTTTGGAACTGCAACCACAATTGGCCATTGTGCACAAATGGAGAAAATATCGAGCAGTGCTGAACCTTCCCATAAATGCGTGCCTAGCAAAGTTATTTTAGTTCACAAAATAACCGAGAACAACAACTAAAACACTGCAAGCAGTCTTTCCACAATTTGGGTCTGTGCTCATTATCCAACAAAAAGAAAGAGACAGATCATAAATGACATCTGCGGAAGAACTCCAAAGAGAAAACCAAAAACAAAAACCCACAATGTTCCATCCAAAACATAAATTGATGATACCCCAGACCTTTAAAAAATATTTCCTGTGGGCTATTTGTTGCATATCTGATGAAACAATCAACAACAATCTTGTCTAGTAGAAAATTCTGAAAGAGAATGCCCAGTCATTAGCTTGTTACGTTATGCTCATGTGCACTTGGGTCACATAACAGAATAATGATCTAAATCACACCAGCAAGTCCACCTGTAAATGGCTTAAAAATTAAGGTTTTGGAGTGACCTAGATTTAAATCTGATTAAGATGTTGTGACATTTCTTTAAACCAAAGTATCAAAACATAATCCTGCACAGAAGAGTGGAACAAAATTCCTCCATGGCGATGTAACAGACTCATTGCCAGTTATAACAAACGTTTGTTAGTGCGCTTGTCTCAAGCAGATCTTAGGTCGAGAGGCAGTTACCTATTTCTTTGGGGCAAGGTTTGTTTGGTTAGTTGTTATTGCCCTTAAATTATATCATCCTTATCAAACACCAGCTAGTGTTTCATGATCCAGAACATGCGGGTGTGACAAAAAAGCAACAACAGAAGAAATCTGCAAGTGGGGAAATACTTTATACTGTTGTTTTTTTACAAACAAGATACATGTTTACCTTTATATTAAGTTTTAAACTATAAGATTTAAAGTTTTGTTTTTTATTTAGAATATCTATTTTTTTATTCAAGACAAAATTGAAAGAACATGCTACTTTTGACTGTGAGTTATTTGTTTTAGTTCCAGCGGTTTTGCCATTTCATTTAAAGGATTGTGTTCAGAAAAATAAAAATGTATCTGATGAAATCTAACAGCCAGCAAAGCATCAGCAGCGGTAGGATGATGTAAAAGTGCTCTTGTTAAACAGCTGTTTTCATGTGATTGACAGCCAAAACTATCTAGCATGCTGTTAAAGATTGTAACACAAAGCAGACAATGGACCAAGCCAGTGAAAAAGAACATTATTTCAGATTGCATTACAAACAACAGATGCTACAAGTCTAAAAAGAGAACTTCAGTCACTTCTGAAAGATGACATTCAAAAGACCTCATTACCATTTGCAAATCCCCAAACCTCTTTTCTAGTTTTATTTGTTTCACATATTTAACATGATAGACACTGCTTTAAAACAAATCTATGACTATTAGATAGAATCACAAATCTTAGTGAAGTTGTACACCCCCACAACCTTCTTCAAATCAAACAAACATTCACGCTGATTTGTGCAGCAAAGATTTTTCATTTGTGCCGTTTTCATTTTTAAGATTCCGGAGGCCACAAACAAAACTTTTTGCTGCAATATTGAGATCAATTTTGAGATCATCTGATAACTACAAAAATGCACCTGAAACTCCACCACTGAGCAAATGGCAGTTTTGTCCATATTTAAATGAAACAATATTAAGGCATTTAGGAGATAATCCATCACTCATTGTAGTAAATCCCAGCTAGAGCAAAATGTATCAGATACTTAAAGACCAGCACTTGTTGGGAGGAACAAAGAGTGTATGGAAATAACATTGTCTGCTGTAAGCTATAAGTAATTTTGATGCAGGTGAGGAGAAAAAAACAAAACAAACAAGAATCCTAAAATGTTAAATTATAATGTCTATCTAAATGTTTTTACTGCCACTGCCACAGTTAACATTTTCTACTTTGATTAATGTCCATATGAAGTTTTCACTTACTTTGTGATTAAGGAGACACAGAAGAATGGTTGGGACAGAAAAATCTGATCAGAGTTCATCATTGATATATATTTATATATTATATATATATATATATATATATATATATTAATAGACTAATAAATGGATTCCACATAATTTTTTCCCCTCAACATTTTGCTTTATCTCTTATGAGATACATAAGCCTGGTGGGGTAAGTTTAGCACAAGATAGTGGTTAAAAGAAGGGCAGCAATTTGGAGAAGAAGAGGAAAAGTCATTGTGAACCTGCTATGGAATTGCAGTCACGAAAACATATGCAATAACAGACAATTCATGTGTCATTGCACCCTCTGTCTCCATAAATGTAGTTGTTCATCCATCATGACAGTTGTTATTAAACTCTACTGTAGCGAAAGTTTAAACTTGGAACATTTTAAACAAAATCCAATGCTAGTCAGCACTACGTTCTGTTGGAAACATGTAAATATCTTCAACAACCAAAGTTGGTCTTTGACAGAGGTTCATATTGAAAGAATAAAGGAACTGTGTGGACCATCATCCCGTGACTCAAAACAGTTCTCCTCAGGACAGGAAGGACTCAGTTTAACAAAAGACAATGACAGATAGATGAGACACACCTGTCCCACTCTGTATCTCTGTCCCCAGATTTCTCCACCTCTTTTTAGAGAACTTTGTTACTGTAATACTAAAAAAGAAAGTCAAAGAAAGAGATTTGTGGAGCAAGCTACAGCGTCCCCAACCAAACAAAATTTCTAAGCTCAGAGTTGCTTACTCAGACAGCAGGGCTGAATCCATCTTTCTGACAGAATCATTTCCAAAAGCCCAAACCCCCAACGGGCTCCTGGATGCGCTTCAGACATGCACCGGCTGGGATATGGGGGTGTCAGTGTGTGCGAATGCAGAATTTAAAGTGTGGCACAAACAGGTTTTAACCTTATTCTTTCTTCTCAATAGACTATAAACAGAATTAATCATGCACTCCTTTTCTTACATCAAACCAAGAACTGTCACAATATATTTGATTTGGAGATACTGGAACACACACCAATAATTTTGTATACATAAACATAGATCCAGCTAGGCCCCCAAATTCTGATAACCAGCCCCTTTGGGTTGTGAAACTTTATGCTTTTGTTAGGTATTGACAGACAACCGCTGGCTGATTTAAAAGGTCAACACCCTCCAGCAAATGAATTGAATTAACTCAACATTACGGTTACAGCCATAACCTTGAGTTATGAGAACAGCCCATAAGCATGTAAGGTTAGACCTCCATAATGGATATGCCCTCATACATAAACATATTTGTAATTAAATTCTCATGACATCTCTCCACCAACTGCTCCTATTCAATTACCACCCTATCTGTTTGAAACCTGTCACATGCTGCATTGTTAATGCAAGTCTTGCAACTTTCATGACCTATTGAAGTCAGATTTTTAAGTTTTCAGTGCAACATTTCCTATTCTAATGCAGCTTGCAGATAATGTTGCAGTTGTGCAATTGCAATCAGTGACACAAATGATTTCTAAATAAAGGATGACTTCTTTGCTGTCAGGTGTCTGACAAAATTATCTTTACCCTGATAAAAACCATCACAAATTGCATACGTCTTGCAGGAAAAAACTAAAAAGAAAAAAAAAGTCAAAGAAACGAAAACCCAAAAGATAAAGCATAGTGAAATCCTGATGGCAGAAAACAATCTAAAGCAAATTACAGTCTATAATTTGCCACAACAGCCAAAAGCGAATGTATTCCATCAGACAACGAGTTTTAAGACTATTATCTGCAACAAATGTTCACCCTACAGTCACCCTACAGACTGGTACATTTGGAGTCAATAAAACTGTTTTGTACCAATGGTGTTACTACAGGGGTTGGACAATGAAACTGAAACACCTGGTTTTAGACCACAATAATTTATTAGTATGGTGTAGGGCCTCCTTTTGCGGCCAATACAGCATCAATTCGTCTTGGGAATGACATATACAAGTCCTGCACAGTGGTCAGAGGGATTTTAAGCCATTCTTCTTGCAGGATAGTGGCCAGGTCACTACGTGATACTGGTTGGGGAAAACGTTTCCTGACTCGCTCCTCCAAAACACCACAAAGTGGCTCAATAATATTTAGATCTGGTGACTGTGCAGGCCATGGGAGATGTTCAACTTCACTTTCATGTTCATCAAACCAATCTTTCACCAGTCTTGCTGTGTGTATTGGTGCATTGTCATCCTGATACACGGCACCGCCTTCAGGATACAATGTTTGAACCATTGGATGCACATGGTCCTCAAGAATGGTTTGGTAGTCCTTGGGAGTGATGCGCCCATCTAGCACAAGTATTGGGCCAAGGGAATGCCAAGATATGGCAGCCCAAACCATCACTGATCCACCCCCATGCTTCACTCTGGGCATGCAACAGTCTGGGTGGTACGCTTCTTTGGGGCTTCTCCACACCGTAACTCTTCTGGATGTGGGGAAAACAGTAAAGGTGGACTCATCAGAGAACAATACATGTTTCACATTGTCCACAGCCCAAGATTTGCGCTCCTTGCACCATTGAAACCAACGTTTGGCATTGGCATGAATGACCAAAGGTTTGGCCATAGCAGCCCGGCCATGTATATTGACCTTGTGGAGCTCCCGACGGACAGTTCTGGTGGAAACAGGAGGGTTAAGATGCACATTTAATTCTGCCATGATTTGGGCAGCCGTGGTTTTATGTTTTTTGGATACAATCTGGGTTAGCACCTGAACATCCCTTTCAGACAGCTTCCTCTTGCGTCCACAGTTAATCCTGTTGGATGTGGTTCGTCCTTCTTGGTGGTATGCTGACATTACCCTGGATGCCGTGGCTCTTGATACATCACAAAGACTTGCTGTCTTGGTCACAGATGCGCCAGCGAGACTTGCACCAACAATTTGTCCTCTTTTGAACTCTGGTATGTCACCCATAATGTTGTGTGCATTTCAATAGTTTGAGCAAAACTGTGCTCTTACCCTGCTAATTGAACCTTCACACTGCTCTTACTGGTGCAATGTGCAATCAATGAAGACTGGCTACCAGGCTGGTCCAATTTAGCCATGAAACCTCCCACACTAAAATGACAGGTGTTTCAGTTTCAGCCATAGTGTTAAACAGAGAAAATGCCTAAAATGAAAAGTAAATATTTCTCCCCTCAGAGCATGCACATGACTATTAAAGACCATATTGACAATAAGCTTGTGCACATTAGTATTTGCTTGTAAAACTATTATTAAAGGCACAAAGCAAATCATAAGCAATAAATTGGATTCTCTATAAATGATGCCTTTAAGCTAGCGCTTAAAGGCATCATTTATCATTTAAAGGCATTATTAACTGGCTCTTTTCTTTGCAAAACTGTTAGTATTTTCTATTCACAATTTTGCAAGAGAAAATTTAGGTACATTTCTTCCATCTTGAACAGAAAACAAAAAAATAACTAAAGCAATACTACTTCAGTTTTGTTGTTGTCTTGCCATTCTGGCTTACTCAGTTGCCCAATTAATGTCATTTTACAGACAGAGCTAACGCTAAAGTTGAAATTTTATGTCCCAACGGATGATCCAGTCCTTTAAGTGAAACCATTTGGAGTAAATAAGTTCCATTAGTCTAAGTTTTAGGTATGATACGATTCTGACTGTTGTGTGCGGTGGGTCAAACACAAGGCTGGTTTTGATACAATAAAAAAACAAACTACAGCTGCAACTGGCAACAGCTTTATGAGCTTTCTAGGGAGATTTTCCTAAAAAAACAGCAATGGGCAAACAACAGTGAGATTTTCAATAATTTATTGTTTAAATAATAAAAAAGAATCTGTGATACTTTTTCAGTGCTGACCAGATACTTTTCAATTCTGCAGATTTTTTTCACTGTTTCTTTTTCATACAGTGATGTGAGATTTTTTCTGCCCTGTGTCAAAACACACACATACAAAATCTGTGTTATGTTCAATCTCCTCCACCTCCATGATGTTTGCGCATCAGTGCTTTAGAAAACGTTGTTCTAAAAGGTCAGTAAAAGTGATCCTCAAAGAGATGTCACATCTTTGTTTTTCCAAAATGCCAAAGGTACCTGTGAGAAAACTCTTCCTCATTTTGTGAACCAGCACAGAATATTTAATCAAGTTCAGATAAAATTCCTTTGGGAAAAGCTTCAACAACAGAACTGCCGTTGAAAAACTTTCAAAAACTCCACTAATTAGATGAGCTAAATTAAATGTTACATGAGCACACATTCAGGTGTCCTTACCTGTAAATTGGATCCTGCATCACAATCATCTTGCTCTCATCCCAGGTCCACTCTTTCTTCTGTAAGCACACCACAAGCTTCATTTAGCCAAAATTCTAAATGTGACACATATATAGAGCCCTACAAATGTAACCCTCAAAGTTTTTTTACATTTTGTAAAATTAGAATCACAAACCTGAATGTATTTTGGGGGGATTTACAGGACACAACTATGTAAAGTTGCACCTTGTTGTAAAATTGAATGGTGAACGTTGATTCTTTACATTGCTTCCTGGCTGCTTTCTGAATAATATTCTCTGTTAGTTTAGATGGATGGCCTTGCGAAAGTAATCGGCCCCCTTGAACTGGTCAACCTCTTGACAAAATATGAAAAGGAATTCAGGAGGCAGGATTCCTTCTAGGGACAAAAACAAAGACTAGTCCTTAATTACATGCAGCAGAAGAACCTGTGTATATAAAAAAAATCTTTAAGAAGAGTTCATGTGTGCTTTTCATTTCTTTTTTTTTATTTGTCCATTTGATTAAATCTATCATTCAGTTTAAGGTCACAATCAAAATGTCAACCCACCAGGACACAGGAATTATTCATATTGATTTCTGTCTCCACAGAGGGCTTTGTTTACTTGAGTCATTCAATCCCTCTCATCTACGGCCTGTCAGTTTACCCGCCATCCTCTGAGATGTAAATAGCTCGCTGGCTGGAATATGACATTTCAGATTTTAGGAGACAAGAGGGCGGGTGATGGATAATCTTCACTGGCTTTTATTCATTTACTTCACATTTAGCCTTTGATTATGTTTTTCATAACTGTTCAGTCATTTTAACAGATATGTCTTTGACATTTTGAAAAATAAATAGTAATTTTCATGATCTTTGCGTGCACTGTAAATTTTGTGTGCTATGCTGAAAGCAATTGCTCCAACCATGTGGGTACCCATAAGCACCAGTTATTCTGCAGTTGATGAAACCACTCATGTTTCCTTTAACTCTTTTGTCATCCCTGAACTTCCTCAGCTCCTTTCATTTCCACTCTTTCATTGGTTTCGATCACCATAGAGCAGCATGTCCTTTCCCACTTTCTGTCCTTTCTCACCTCGGATAGCCATCTAATTAGGTAAAACATCAATCCTTCAGTCTGCAACGAGCAAGAATACCACAAATTCTTCTGCTTAAAATATAATGGTTTAAGTATAGGATTACAGCCGACAGTAACCATGGTCCGTGAAGTAACCAGTACTTCACAAATAAATTCAGTAACCTTTAGCAACCTCGGTGAAGGTCTTTTTTTTCAGTATTTTTCAGTTGGGAACTGAATTTGTAGCTTAGTAATGTGTTAGAGTGTCTTTAATTATTTCCATTTCCCAGAATACTGAACAAGATCAATATTAGTGACTTGTTTAACTACTTCAAATTTAGAAGTTTAGATCTTTTTTTACAGAGCAGAATTGCCTTTTATACTGTATGACTTGAGTAAAACACTTGGGTAGCCTTTCACAAGCATCTCACAATAGTTTGAGGGATTTTTGGCCCATTTCTCCAGACAGAAATGGTGTAACTTAGATTTGTCGGCCACCTTGTGCTCCTTGATGTTATTACTTTGAACTCATACAGCAAAGACAAACAGATGGACATAAAAAAAAATCCTAAAAGATACATAAACTTAATAATTACTACCCATTTTAAAGTTATAGTCACTAGTAGTAAATTTTAACTTAAAGATGTAATGGAAAACAAATCCCCTTGGAGTTGCAGTCAAACTAACATGAATATGTTGAATATGACTATTCAGCATATTCAGGGTCAATTTAATTAGTAAATGCATATACATAAGGAACCTAATTGAATTTATCTTTGTAAAACTGAAGGTGCAAGTAGAAATTCATACTTTAAAGTGTGGGATGCACAAATCAAAATATATTTAAAAAAATAACTATATAAATAAATAAAATAGTTGTTTCTAGGGAAAAAATAATTGTTTAGCCAAAATAAACATCTATTAATGAACTGAACAAAAAACATAAATGAAATTATCACTGGGAGCCCTTTGGCTACCATTGTACTTTATAAGTACGGGATGGTGTTGCACTTTATGGCAAATTGTACCCAAGAATGGAGGCGACTGGAAGAGATCTACAATTCCCTTTCTGATAACATGCCTGATTTTTAGTTTTCTATGATCGCTAACAAGGTAAGAAAATTCCTTTTTGGTATGCAATAAAATACATACACTTGAAATTAAACAAAGTAATTAAAAACAAAAGAAGCACTGTCTCGTTATTCTGGCATTTAGCAAATAGAAAAAAATTGTAACCTTAACCAACTTAAAATGGTAAAACATCTGCCTGATTTAATGTCAGACAGTAAAAAAAGAAAGTTTGTTTTTCTATAAAGTGTGTGTATGATAAATATCTGGTTTTAACTGAATACTGTGTGCATTTCACCATCAATCACTGTCATTCTGCAAAGAACTCTCCCATGACCTCCAAAAAAGCTGTTCATCCTTTGGGTCATATTTGAGTTGTCAAAGTGACTTTGTCCCTGTTTGTTATTGTTTTTTTGCTTTGTATGCTCAGGCACTAAAAATCACCTGATCTGGGTTTTCCAGTCACCTCAGAAAAGCTTTGCTATGGCAAGGTTGTGTCTTGCAAGACATCAATGAGGAGGTCATAAAAACCAGAGGAGAACACATGACACATTTTCTAGTTTCATAGCCAAAATTAAACTTTTTAAAATGTTTATAAAGTTGTAACAACTGTAGTAGTGATAGTCTTCTTAAAGACAAGAAGGGGTGTTGCAGAAGGTCTGTAGCAACTCACTTTTGGAATTTGAAAAATCACTTCATTATGGCAATAAAACCTAACAACAAACAGTAATATTCACTGCAATGATCATCACAGGTGTTAACCTAAATATTAACTCTTGCTTTTAACTAACCAACACTAAAGAGAGCAAAGTAAATAAATCACTCACTTTTTTCTTTTTTCTCAAGGTAACCTTGACGCCATCTGTAGACACCACAATGTGAACTTTCTTCTTCTTGATGTTTTTCACCTTGAACTCATACTGCAAAGACAAATAGATGGATGGAAAACAGTCAGCTGGGTTAAAGTAAAAAATGACAAACTGAGCTAGAAAATGAACAGAACCTATTCTAGTTTACATGCAACTTTAGCAAGGTATTAACTGAGATTAATAAATTTACAAAAAGGCACAATTTTGTTTTGCAAATATATTTTAAAGCAACAGATGGTCTGAGGACTAGATGATCTTATCTAGATGTTCTCACAGGAAGGAGCCTCAGAGCTTTATTTGACCAAAATCATGGAAAGCATGGGTTTCGGCTTGTTTAAAACAAGACAATTCCTGAGTTTAATAAATGAGCTTGATTAAGATTTTTGTGCTGAGAATTTATACCTTAACAATCCGACAGAAATATGCATGCCTCGGCTGCCTGTTTAGGTATGCTCAGAGTCAAACAAGACAATAGCAGGCTATAGGCAACATTTGCCTAATCTTAAGATCAGGTTTCTTTTAATGCTGTATTCAGTTTCTAGAGGAAAGGCATACAGACACATGCAGCAATCACATCCGTACCAAAAAACATCTGCATGTTCCAGTGCATTCAGAAATTACAAAGGATTGGACTGTTGCTGCAGCATTCTTCAGTAATGACTGCCCAAATACAGTTTCTAGAATCTGAAAAGCTGCTCAGTGCAAAATGGGAAGAAATCAGAACTTTGGACTTGAATTAAACATCATAACTAAAATCCTGTAAATTAACTAAACAGTTAACCAATGTCAAATAAATAATTTGTCTTAAATAGGAAATTTGACAAATATTTTTAATGCATCTGTACAATTTCTACATGCTGGTACATAGTAAATATATATTTGTGGTCCTCACTGATGATCTTTGAATTCAACCCGTTTCAAATTAAAAATGAAAGATGTTGCTTCTTTTCTTTCAGTACATTATCCCTAGTTGATAAACTCACCAACTCCATTTAGATTGTTCTGTGCTTTCACCTGGGTGTACAAAATATTGATTTTGTTATTGGGTTTTTCTTTTTCTTTTCTAAGAAAAACTCCAGTTCCTGTAAAGACGGTGTGTGTGCTACAAGAGTGCAATAAACTGCTGCCTTGCAAAGAACAGACTCAGTTTTGAATGAGACAGTAAAACATACAAAAATAACAAAAAATGTGCAACATGTTTTATTTTTGGAACAAAATATTGACTGTTGGACACTGACAGGATGAAGTTATGTCACTGGATACAGTGAGTATAATTTGATAAGAGGGGCACGAAATAACTCAAATGATAAGTGGGGAAAAAAATAACTCAAGCTTCTTGTGCTGCTTAAACAGCAACACAAAAAGCTTTAACAGCATAGGGCAACAGCCCAATCAACTCCTTGCTGTTTGCTGGAAGAGTCCCAACCGTTACAGTAATGAGAATCAAGGTGTGCTTGTATGCATCCCTCCCTGGTTGTTACTACACTATCTATCTATCTATCTATCTATCTATCTATCTATCTATCTATCTATCTATCTATCTATCTATCTATCTATCTATCTATCTATCTATCTATCTATCTATCTATCTATCTATCTATCTATCTATCTATCTATCTATCTATCTATCTATCTATCTATCTATCTATCTATCTATCTATCTATCTATCTATCTGTCTATCTGTCTGTCTTACAAAATAAACGACAAGTCGAAAATAAACAACAAAGATCTTCAGAGCCTGGTATAGAAGGCAAAAATTCAGGTCACAAAGACATTGCAGCCGAGCGATTGGTTCATGAACTCCTCATGAATCATCAAAGCCTCCACATCCTGTTTCTTGCATTAAATCATTACACCTACAAATCTGAATTTATTTCTTATTCTTCAAGCAAAAAAAAAAATAAAATAAAAAAAACTTTATTATTTTAAAACAGCCATTTACTGGTGGGGTCCAACAATTTGGTCCCAACAAAATCATTCTCCTGAGGACAGTGCAGATTGGAACTTCAGGCCTCATAAATAGAGTCAAAAACACCCACCCACAGCCAATGTGTTCAGAACTGGTGACTTTTGAGCACCAAGGTTTCTCCCTGGCCAATCATGAGCACACATCCATCTCAAAGACATGCTCTCTCTAGAGAGAGGGAACGGGATAAAGAGGGCTGTAAAAAGTGTGACAAAGAGAAGAGACTGAGATGAAGGGAGGCAAAGGAAGACAAAGAGAATGGTGAGGAGGGAACCTAGAGTAGTCTAAATATGAAGGTTAATTAAAAGCTCAGATCATTAAGTTTGCAATTACACCAACTCCTTAGTTGCTTGATGAGGTGAAAACCACAAGGTTTACAATTTCTATCTATCTATCTATCTATCTATCTATCTATCTATCTATCTATCTATCTATCTATCTATCTATCTATCTATCTATCTATCTATCTATCTATCTATCTATCTATCTATCTATCTATCTATACATAAATATAGATATATGTATATCTAGAGATACAGATATATAAATATATATTTATATATCTATATATCCAAAGGGATCTATACACACACACACACTCTGTGCCTCTGCGCAACTCTCTCCATGGGTAGAGAAATGGCAACAACGGTGGTGGTTCAAAGACACCTGTGGCTAACACTACGTCCCCAAAAGGGGACAGGGCTGTTTACTTGAGCTACTGTTGCTTGCACCCTGCTCCTTTGTGCACTGTTGATGATCTGTTAAACCCGTTTGTTTTAACAATTTTCTTATGTCTGTTGATTCATTGACTCTGAAGAAATAACTATGAGTAGCTTACATATCAGCCTTTTTCTGTAGATGCCTATCTCAATTTTTGTAAAGACAGTTTAATGAATAGACTCCAACGCAAAGAAAGCTCTGCAATCCTACAATCAAAAGAGAACACTGTAATACACACAGTAGTACAGAAGTTTTCTTCAGATGTGTAATAAAAAATACAGCACTTAGAATTCCTGGAATATCTTCTCAGTTTATTATGTGTGTCAGAGCAATGCCTGATAAATGACTTTTAAATTTCAGATGCATCAATATTACTGTTTTTGTAATATGCTGCAATGTTGATAGTGCTGCACAAACAAGTTTTAAATGCCTGATAGACTACATGACTGACCTCCATGGAAATGACTACAGCAGCACTTTAAAAAATACATCACACAACATTTGGCTGGTTAAGTGTGTGTGCCGTATTACAACAGAGAGCACTTATCAATAATAAGCCATCTATTCCTCTATGAAACGGCCCTATCACTAAGTCCATACCAACCACCAGACATTCTCCTTGGTGAATTCAGCTTCCACTGCAATAACACAGCAGAGATGTGATTTGTATTGCAACTGCTGCACCTTAATGTGTAAAGATGAGTGCATATAATTAAAATACTTGAAGAACAGCATGAGTATTCATTTCACAACACTGGTAGTTTATTCCATTGTGTTGTTCCCCCTGAAATGCAGGGTGGTCAGAATTGTCAATCATCACAGAAAACAGAATCACATTCCATATCATTTGGAATAATTGCAAAACTTTTCTATCTATGATATGGCTCAAAGATGGGAAGCGTTTGCTGCTGAAATACATCACTGCTGATGGTAAAAAAGAAGAAGAAACAATTAAGATGCGGAGGATTACAGAAACGGCGTTTGCTAAAGGTGCAGTGCCTTGATGACAGAATGCCAGTATAGTATGCATTGCAATGACCGAATATTGGTGTTCATGTTAAACAAACACTACTGAAGAATAGGCTCAGACATTGGGCTAATAAGCCAATCAGCTGCATTCACTGTTGTTGGACAAACTATGGTACAGTCTCTTTTTCATGTTTCCAAAAAATCCATCATTTTGGAAGCCTCAACTATAATTCCTTGTCCCAATGGTGTCTTTTGGTAACAGTTCACTCTTGCTCAATATAAGCTATAGGAAAAATTACCCAACTTGCACTTTTGTTTACTGCTGTCATCCACTGAGGGAGTGAAGGTTTGGGACTCTGAGTAACAATTCACATGGACATGAAGACACACAGAAAGTTATTTGACAACTGAGGTCATTTAACAGCAAAACAGATTAAACAGTTTCTACTTGCACTTCATACCTATAAACAAACCTCATTTTACCCATGTACTTGAACCCTGATAAGTTTCATTGTAGTATTGAAGTAACATAATCAAAAAGTGTGCTCATGACCTATGGAGGTAAATTGTCATAAACAAAATGTCAAATCTAATGTATAAGGTATTTCAATTATATATTATTGTCTGAAAACTTTGCATTAAACTATATTCCAACTTATTGTGGATCCTATCCCCTCTTGGGCCATTTGCCTCCTGAAATATGACAGGTTGTGAACCTTGTTCAAATCAACTCTATGCAACCTCTAAGGAAATTCCAGAGGGTCTGGAATTTTCACCCATTTCTAAAGGGTGAAATGACCAGCACCCATCAAGGTCCGTTTGAAAAGTAGAGGGGTTTTGACTAGTTTATAGTGCATTGAAGCACAGGAAACAAAGCAAATCTATCTTGTTAAATACATGCAGTGAATTGTATATTTACTGACCAATGTATACTGGGTGTTTTTATTTCCCATACTTTGCTAATATTCGCACTTGCAAAGTTCAGTGGTGTTTTTTGTGCCACTGTGTATGCACCCAGTCCTACAAAATAAACGACAAGTGGAAAATAAACAACAAAGATCTTCAGAGCCTGGTATACAGGTCCTTCTCAAAATATTAGCATATTGTGATAAAGTTCATTATTTTCCATAATGTCATGATGAAAATTTAACATTCATATATTTTAGATTCATTGCACACTAACTGAAATATTTCAGGTCTTTTATTGTCTTAATACGGATGATTTTGGCATACAGCTCAAGAAAACACAAAATTCCTATCTCACAAAATTAGCATATCATTAAAAGGGTCTCTAAACGAGCTATGAACCTAATCATCTGAATCAACGAGTTAACTCTAAACACCTGCAAAAGATTCCTGAGGCCTTTAAAACTCCCAGCCTGGTTCATCACTCAAAACCCCAATCATGGGTAAGACTGCCGACCTGACTGCTGTCCAGAAGGCCACTATTGACACCCTCAAGCAAGAGGGTAAGACACAGAAAGAAATTTCTGAACAAATAGGCTGTTCCCAGAGTGCTGTATCAAGGCACCTCAGTGGGAAGTCTGTGGGAAGGAAAAAGTGTGGCAGAAAACGCTGCACAACGAGAAGAGGTGACCGGACCCTGAGGAAGATTGTGGAGAAGGGCCGATTCCAGACCTTGGGGGACCTGCGGAAGCAGTGGACTGAGTCTGGAGTAGAAACATCCAGAGCCACCGTGCACAGGCGTGTGCAGGAAATGGGTTACAGGTGCCGCATTCCCCAGGTCAAGCCACTTTTGAACCAGAAACAGTGGCAGAAGCGCCTGACCTGGGCTACAGAGAAGCAGCACTGGACTGTTGCTCAGTGGTCCAAAGTACTTTTTTCGGATGAAAGCAAATTCTGCATGTCATTCGGAAATCAAGGTGCCAGAGTCTGGAGGAAGACTGGGGAGAAGGAAATGCCAAAATGCCAGAAGTCCAGTGTCAAGTACCCACAGTCAGTGATGGTCTGGGGTGCCGTGTCAGCTGCTGGTGTTGGTCCACTGTGTTTTATCAAGGGCAGGGTCAATGCAGCTAGCTATCAGGAGATTTTGGAGCACTTCATGCTTCCATCTGCTGAAAAGCTTTATGGAGATGAAGATTTCATTTTTCAGCACGACCTGGCACCTGCTCACAGTGCCAAAACCACTGGTAAATGGTTTACTGACCATGGTATCACTGTGCTCAATTGGCCTGCCAACTCTCCTGACTTGAACCCCATAGAGAATCTGTGGGATATTGTGAAGAGAACGTTGAGAGACTCAAGACCCAACACTCTGGATGAGCTAAAGGCCGCTATCGAAGCATCCTGGGCCTCCATAAGACCTCAGCAGTGCCACAGGCTGATTGCCTCCATGCCACGCCGCATTGAAGCAGTCATTTCTGCAAAAGGATTCCCGACCAAGTATTGAGTGCATAACTGTACATGATTATTTGAAGGATGACGTTTTTTGTATTAAAAACACTTTTCTTTTATTGGTTGGATGAAATATGCTAATTTTGTGAGATAGGAATTTTGGGTTTTCATGAGCTGTATTCCAAAATCATCTGTATTAAGACAATAAAAGACCTGAAATATTTCAGTTAGTGTGCAATGAATCTAAAATATATGAATGTTAAATTTTCATCATGACATTATGGAAAATAATGAACTTTATCACAATATGCTAATATTTTGAGAAGGACCTGTAGAAGGCAAAAATTCAGGTCACACAGACATTGCAGCCGAGCGATTGGTTCATGTGGCTCATGAACTCCACATGAATCATCAAAGCCTCCACATCTTGTTTCTTGCATTAAATAATTACACCTACAGATCTTAATATACAGTGCCTTGCGAAAGTATTTGGTCCCCTTGAACTTTTCAACCTCTTGCCACATTTCAGGCTTCAAACATAAAGATATAAAATTCAAATTTTTGGTGAAGAATCAACAACAAGTGGGACACAATCGTGAAGTGGAATTAAATTTATTGGATGTGTCAAACTTTTTTAACAAATAGAAAAGTGGGGTGTGCAATATTATTCGGCCCCTTTACTTTCAGTGCAGCAAACTCACTCCAGAAGTTCAATGAGGATCTCTGAATGATCCAATGTTGTCCCAAATGACTGATGATGATAAATAGAATCCACCTGTGTGTAATCAAGTCTCCATATAAATGCACCTGCTCTGTGATAGTCTCAGGGTTCTGTTCAAAGCGCAGAGAGCATCATGAAGACCAAGGAACACACCAAGCAAGTCCGAGATACTGTTGTGGAGAAGTTTAAAGCCGGATTTCGATACAAAAAGATTTCCCAAACTTTAAGCATCCCAAGGAGCACTGTGCAAACAATCATATTGAAATGGAAGGAGTATCAGACCCTCTAAACTTTCATCTCGAACAAGAAGACTGATCAGAGATGCAGCCGAGATGCAGCAGAGATCTACAGCTGAGGTGGCAGAGTCTGTCCATAGGACAACAATCAGTTGTACACTGCACAAATCTGGCCTTTATGGAAGAGTGGCAAGAAGAAAGTTCTCAAAGATATCCATAAAAGGTTTTGTTTAGTTTGCCACAAGCCATCTGGGAGACACACCAAACATGTGGAAGAAGGTGGTAAATACATGCAGTAAATTTAGATTTATCTTCCAACAAGACAATGATCCAAAACATAAAGCCAAATCTACAATGGAATGGTTCATAAATAAACGTATCCAGATGTTGGAATGGCCAAGTCAAAGTCCAGACCTGAATCCAATCGAGAATCTGTGGAAAGAGCTGAAGACTGCTGTTCATGAACGCTCTCCATCCAACCTCACTGAGCTCGAGCTGTTTTGCAAGGAAGAATGGGCAAGAATTTCAGTCTCTCGATGTGCAAAACTGATAGACATACCCCAAGCGACTTGCAGCTGTAATTGCAAAAAAGGGTGGCGCTACAAAGTATTAACGCAAGGGGGCCGAATAATATTGCACGGCCCACTTTTCAGTTTTTTATTTGTTAAAGAAGTTTGACTCATCCAATAAATTTAATTCCACTTCATGATTGTGTCCCACTTGTTGTTGATTCTTCACAAAAAATTTGAATTTTATATCTTTATGTTTGAAGCCTGAAATGTGGCAAGAGGTTGAAAAGTTCAAGGGGGCCGAATACCTTCGCAAGGCACTGTATTTCTTATTCTTCAAGCAAAATATAAAAAAAATAAAAAAAATTGTATTATTTTAAAACAGCCATTTACTGGTGGGGTCCAACAATTTGGTCCCAACAAAATCATTCTCCTGAGGACAGTGCAGATTGGAACTTCAGGCCTCATAAATAGAGTCAAAAACACACACCCACAGCCAATTTCTTCAGAACTGGTGACTTTTGAGCACCAAGGTTCTCCCTGGCCAATCATGGGCACACATCCATCTCAAAGACATGCTCTCTCTAGAGAGAGGGAACGGGATAAAGAGGGCTGTAAAAAGTGTGACAAAGAGAAGAGACTGAGATGAAGGGAGGCAAAGGAAGACAAAGAGAATGGTGAGGAGGGAACCTAGAGTAGTCTAAATATGAAGGTTAATTAAAAGCTCAGATCATTAAGTTTGCAATTACACCAACTCAAAGTCTTAAATGTTCAAACTGTCATGTTTCCTTTAGCTGCTCGATGAGGTGAAAACCACAAGGTTTTAACCTCTGCAGAGAATCCTCTACTCAGAACATAGACTACATCTTACAGCAAGAGATTTGGAAAACTTGTTAAAGTCTCTCCCTTCAGTTTTAAAAGCTCTGAAACTCAAATAACCCACTCTGTAGTGGGTTATTTAACAAATTAACCCACTTCAGGGTGTGTTATTTTGTTAGATTAGTTTGTATCCTAAAATTATGTGCAGATCTCCATACATTTTTTTTTTTTTTTTTTTTCTGTAGATTAATGCTACATGTTCAATAATATAAAAACTATTTAAGTTCAACGTCAATCCTTCCATTTTAATCTCAATTACATTTATGTAATTAGATAGAAATTGTAAGATTTGATCAAAACAAACCACAAAAAACTTTGCCTTTATAAACTAAATTCAGCTCTTTGTAAAGTGTCCATTATTAATTAAATTCAGTTCAGTTTGTTTATTTTGGACCAATTACCAGCAAACATCATCTCAAGACACTTTACAAGACACGGAGGTCCACTTCATACCAGATTACAGCATGCAGAACCCTATTCAGTCCAACTAATTTAAATTAAAGTAATTCAGCCATTAAGTCAGATCTAAATCCAGTTGCATTAAGTACAATTCAATCCTAATCATAATGCAAGATAGTCCCATTCACTTGCTCATAGATATACAAGGAAGCAATGCTAATTGCATTCTGTCATTAACTTTGCAACAATAAATCCTCATTAGCAAGCATGTAGCAACAGTGGAAAGGAACACCCCCCTTTTAACAAGAAACCTTCAGGAGAACCAAGCTTAGTATTACAAACAAAGAGTTGCATTAATTTATTTCCATCTTAAACTCAAGTGTGCTTGGGTTATGCTTTAAGACCATACTTGGAAGCACATCAGCAAGAGGTTGTCTAACGTAACTTTTTTCCCCCTTTATACATGAGATCGTCCTTTGAAAACTGCATTCAGGTTATCTTTGTCTGCTAGAATGCTAGAAATTGTTTGATGATCTGAATCATTTAGGTGTAATAACTCAAGCAAGAGCAAGTAAAGGAAGAACACCAATCTGGAAGGAAAACAACACAACAATGGAAGCAGTAATGCACAAGTTGGTCCACTACTACAATAATTAAGCCTTGCTGTCTCTATTTTTCACCTCAGGAAGAAACTGAAGCACTCCCGCAGAGAGTAGTGGCACATTCTTTAGCACTGTTTTACCCCCTGCTTCACTACAACCTTCATAGAGATACTTTCTTGTTTTGTTGTCAGCTACTTCTGTGCTTCTCATTTGTCCTTCATAACAACTCTATTCCCGTGACACAGGAAAGTTATAATACAAGCTGTAAAACAAAAAAAGAAAAACTTACTACTACAGTATCAGAGTATGTAGGTGTATGCAGACATTTACAAGCCTTTTCAACTTCCACAATTGAGAAAAACACAATTATATTCACAAAACATCAATTTTACTGATCTCCACTTTTTTTTTTAACAACAGCACTTTAAGAAATTTATACCCACTGCAGATTGGTATTCCAGAGCATATTTATCAAATTTCTTTATTGCTGCTGCATAATATCAGGCCATGCAGCTAGACTATGACTTTGACTATTGCAGCATCAATAAGGGTTAATAGAATGTTCTTTTTAATGTTATTTATATTTTATTTTTCATTATAATACGATTGGTGTTCTAATTTTCACCTAAAAGGATAGCACTTTAACTAGTAAAGTGAAATTAAATTAATAGCTTTAAGTTTGAGTGGCAGCATATATTTTAATATCATTTTTACAGATTCAGCCTACTGAATTACAAACAAGTATTTCAAAAAGGTTAAGGCTTAGAACATTTCACAACTACAACTATTTGTTTAACCACCTATATGTTAATTATATTCTAATCAGCTTAACAAATTCCCAGATTTATATAATACTGAAGTTCCACTGTATGTGTTATACTTATGGTTAGACTATGCTATAACTTTTGAAATCTTTAAACATTTCTCAAATAATGTTCTGGTACATTTGTAGTATTGCTCTGTTATCTTAGGCAATGGTAAAGGCTGTTCCCAAATTAGAAATGGATTATATTTATTGCCATCTTATAATGTATTAAGCAGGCTCTACTTCAAGTGTAGTTATTTGTATGTTCTTCTTTTGATTGATTTAACTTTTCAAACATACACAAGTTCTAACAGTGAACATATGCAGTAACAAAAATAATCAAACAACAATCAAAAGCAAGATTGTGGGTATTTTTACATAGACCCAGATCCAGCATTGTAGCCCAACTCAGATACTTAGAATCCTATATGTTGTAAAACCTACTGCTCCACCACTCTTCTTATTTGTTAAAAGAATCTGTAATCTATATTTTCTTTTAAAAGCAGGTTCCTCTTATCATAGGGAGAACAAAAAAATCAATGGATTGAAATCAGTCACAGGAAATTGCTACATGGACCACACTGCAAAGCCCCTCATCTATGAAGAACTGCTGCTGGATCCTTTGATTATTTCTCATAAATCGTTTTTTCCAGTAAAGTAAGTTCTTTTACACCACCTCATACATCTCTTTTTCTTCCCAAACATAAAACTTTCAACACTTTCTCTTAATTTTATATTACCAACTTGGACTCAGTTTGTCTTTTTTATTATCCATCTTGAGCTTTCCTTTCAAATGCTGCCCGCTCTAGTGAATCCTTGTTAATTTCCCCTGCCTGACCATTCAGTCATTCTTAACACTTGTTCCTTGACCCATATATATATAGATACCAATATGATGGAGTGGCTGGCTCCTCTCGTCATATTCTCACTTGATCATACACTTTCAATTTTCTCTCTTGCTCCTTACACATTCCTCACCCCCCCCTTATCTTTTCCTTGCACATCTCCCACTACTTCACCTCTTCCCGTTTCCTTCACAGGCCGCTGGCTGATTCAATCTCCGACAAGGTTGTTTATAAAAAGGTATTTAATTTTCCAAAACCATTTGTGTTCGAAATGCTATAGGATCCATCATGTTTCATCAATCTCAGTAATGCAGTTCTGTCATGGAATCAAAAGCAAACTTTTCTCCCAAATGTATATATTGGTTTTGTCAAATATTAATGTAATAATCACATATACTGTACATTTACCATCTAACAAAAAAGGTAAGATGTAAAACAAGTTAAAATAAATTTAACCAGCAATGCAAAAACGCACATTTCAAACATGTGCTCACATAAAATAACATGCAAGATGGTTTCTTAGACCAAACCAAAAGCTACTGTTAAGTTATTTTTCAAATTATGTGAAATGAGCAATATGACAACTCATCAGTCTATATTAAATTCACAATAGTAAAGCACTGCTTTAAAACCCTAACCAATAGGATAATGACGATAATGTAGATATGATAGATAATCCTATCTACATCTTAGAGAATAAAAGGATATCATTACTCAAAACTGATGAGTGTCATCTTTCACAGATTTACAAAACAAATGCCCATAATTCAAATTTTGTGCAAATGAATGAAACCATAAAGATTTTGCAGTTTGAGGTTGGACTAAAGTGCAGAGAAGGTGCCAGGAGTCAGATGAATGAATGTGAGTTGAGATTTAATTGTTCGCACCCACAGAACTCAGACAAGAGTATGCTGAACCCGAACCAGACCAGAACACAGGAAACCAGACATCACGGTAGGATACATGACCAGGATACAAAACTAGACATGACTGAGGACATTTCACGACAAGGAACCAGCGGAGAACAATGGAAACTAAAGAGCTTAAATACAAACGAGAGTACAGGGAGAACCAATGAACAGAAATAATGATTAATTAAGGGGAAACAAGGAACAGAGGGTAAACTAAGGACCTGACCAGGAGAAATAAACAAAAACACAACACCGACACAGGCTAGGCATGACACAGACAGCTGTGATAGTTGAACTCACTGTGAAACTAAATAGTCAAGTGATTTTTGTGACATATGTTTTATTCTTCTGATCAGCAATTTTTCTTCACCTACGTAAATTTGAGGGGGAGGAAAAATGGATAAAGTGGTGAGAAATACTTGCCTCTTTCTGTGCAGTAACAGATGAATACCTACATTAAGGGAAAAATTAGACAGATTCAAGGCTGTAGGTACGTTGATGAATCCATCTCTGCTGCCTGAATGATTTCTTTTTCATGGAGGTTGCTAATGGCTCCCATTTGTCAGAAACATTTGTTTTTTTCATTTTCAACAGGATTTCATCAACACATCTAAAGACAGCACACCCTCAGATTAGATTAACAAAAGTCTTTTTTAAACCAGCTTTTATGAAATTATAAAAACCTATTAGTTTTAAAGAACCAAGAAAAACACTTCAAACCTTACAAAAACAAATATTTCTCCAGATCAGTAGAATTACATTACCAATGCATTTCTGGACATTGGACATTCAGGCTCATCAGAGAAGTAATACAAATATTGAACTTCATCTAAAAATGATCACTTTTCATGAGTCTTACTATTGGTTCTGCTTTCTGACTTATTTTCTTAAACAGAACTTTCATAAACTTTCATAAAACTTTCATAAAATATTTAAACATTTAAGTTTAATTATTACTAAAGAATTTCTGTACAACACAAAGAGTTTTACTGTAGATGAAGATATTTCCATAATGAAATTCTGATATATTGCATGGGAACAACAGTAAGCACCATTCCAGAAGAAGAGAGTACCTACCCTAACATTGTAAGCTGATACTTTCTTGTGACAATTAAAAAGTGCGACCCCCCCATATATATATATATATATATATATATATATATATATTCAGTGAGGACAAAAGAAATCCCAAATCAAGAACAGAGAAAGCTGAAGTTAACTTGGAGCATAAAGAGATAGGGATCTCTTAACCATTCCTCTTTGCACAATCCTGTTAAATTATTCAGTCCAGACTCCTAAGCCCACTCTACACACTCTTCTCTTCTGTACTTCACAGGTTTTCAATAGAGACTGAGATGGCAATGTGATCCAAACTTCCTCCATTCTGTTCCTGTTTTGATCTTTTCTAGATCAATCGCCTGCTGATAGAGTCAATGTACACTCACATACAAAATTGTTAGGTATACTTGTTTTGCTGCTTGTTATACAACGTGTTATCTGTGTGTTGTACAGGTATAGGTCTGCGGAGTTGTTAAAGATGGCTTAAAGTTCACAGAGCACGGCAAAGAAAAACAATTCAGGTGACTTTGAACATAGCAAGGTTGTTGGTACCAGAGGTTTGTCTGAGTATTTCAGAAACTCATCTACTTAGATTTTCATGCACAACCATCTCAGATGGTCTGAAAAGAGGAAATATCAAGTGAACAGCAGTGGTGTGGACAGAAATTGTGTGTTGATGCATCAGTAGAACTGGCAGGCTGGTCTAAGATCATAGAAAGACAGCAGTAGCTCAAATAGGTACTCTTAATAATCAAGGTATACAAAATATCATCTCTGAATGCTCATTACAGTAACACTTTAAGCAAATGGGCTACAGCTGCATAAGACAACAATGGATCTACCACCTGTCAGATAAGAACATAAAAACAATGTAATCTGGTCAGACATTTCTCAATTTCACCTGCAACTTTCAGATGGTAGCATCGGAATTTATCCATCTCAACCTGGTTTCTTGAACAGGGCAAAATGTTCACTGTACCCCTATGGCCTCCACAGTCACAAGATCTCAATTCATTAAAGCACCTTTGGGATGTGGTGGAACTAGAGATTTCTATCATGGATGTACAGCCAAATGTATTTTAACATCCAGCCTTCTCAAACAAAAACAAAAGGATGAAGTCTGTTATCTCTCAACTGTAAAAACATAGTAAGGCCTAAATGGCTCACAGCTGGACTATCTTCCCTTTACACAAAATAAGTCATGTTTAGGCCTCAGAATGGACAGTGGCCCTTGGGATGCACAGAACTGTCCATTGTTTTCTTTCTGAAGTAATGCATGCCTAACTTACATACTCTGTGGCTGTTTGATCCCATCTCCAGATCTTCTGGTATCTGTGCTATTTCTGTCAATGAACATGCCAAATCTTAAGTAACCGTCTTTATTTTATAGTCTTTGAGCTTTATAGGAAGATGAGCCCTGCCTAAGAAAAGGCTTTGAATCCAAAGGCTTCAGAAATCCACAGAGCATGCTTGGGACCACAGATGATGCTGAAAAACTTCAAAAAGCCACAGAAGGTATTTAGATCATTGATGCACATGTGGCAGTTAGTAGGTGGAACTAAAAACACATCCTGCTGACAGGAAATGACAACAACACAGATAAAAAGACAGTATGCCTCAGGCTGCAGATTCTGATTTTAATTAAAGATGAAGATGGATGAAGATAGCATACCTCTATCAAGGACCCACCTGCATTTCTTTTCCCTATCATGCTCAGTTTTCTTACACTTAACTGTTCAATTTATCTTAAGTTTGAAAAAAGGGGTTCATATGCATTATAGTCCTGAGACTTAAAAGCAGAATGTGAATAAATCCCATTGACAGGTCAGACCTCAAAGAAAAAATGAAAATCTGTAACAAACAGTATCATCCTAAGTGTTGCATCACTACATATAGCATCAAAGTATCCTAGTGGATCAGATTTTTTTTATTAACAGAACCATAAGAAAACAATTTAGTCTTGTGGCAACTATAAGCTCACAGTATCAACTTTACTGATCTTATTGTAATATTAAAGGATTTCAAAAGAAGCTCTGGTAGAAATACAAAAATGTCAAACTATGATTTGACTACTTATCCAGATTTGCTTCCGAGTGCACACTGCAGGAAGAATAGAAGAAAAGCTCAGCCTACAACCATAAAAAACTAACAGACTATGTGTATGTACAAAAGGCTTTATGGAACATATAAGAAGAAGAAGAAAACAGTACATGAGTAAAATATCTTCTTTAAGTGTAATTATTCCATATTTTATGACATCAAACCTGGCTTTTAAAAAGAATGAGCCAAACATGCATGTTAAACATATGAATAAAGGTTGATGTCTCTTTAATCACCCCCTATTTGTGAATGTCTTGTTAAATGTTTCTACAATGTGATATATTCCTGTTTTTGTTATTATATTTTAATGTGCCCACAGACCCCATCAGTAGAAATAAAAAAAATGTTATAGCTGTACTACAGTCTGGAGGTTTGATTCTTTATGCTAGTCAAAGCGCTTTTTATCAACCTCAAATTATTCTTTCTTCTAATTCTGAAGGATTGAAAACATTTTCTGTAAGATAAATAAATCAGAAAGAAGATAACCAAAGCACTATATTATTGAAGAAACACAACAATGATGAAAATTCACTAACCTGGGTATACCGAAGTGGCTCCAACAGGAGGGCAATCTGAAAAATGTTCTGAATAATTTATATAATGTATTTGGCCACTTGGGATTACTCATAAATTGTTTACAGAGCACTGAACTTCATTCCCAGATGGTCAGACTGTAATTAAGCATGACAAAAAAACAAAATACACATTGGCATCACGGCTAAAGTAACTTCACAGCAACAAACTATTCACTTTACACCCTTCATCCCAACACACAAGCACTATGCAAAACAGGGATACATCATAATACTTAAAAGACGTGACAGGACTGCAAAATATGCTCAACTTCTTCACGTTTAGACAAACACAAAACACCTTTTTAGATGGCCTTATAACAACATTTCCCGACTTGGGTGCCGCAGCTTAGAAAATGCACATATAACACAGAGGCACCACTGCCGCAGAAGTACTGCTCAAACTTTAAATGCATTCAGCATTTCACATCAGCATGCTGAATCCTTCAAACCATTTTCTGATTAATTAATATAGAGATTGTGTATAGAGATTTCAACTTTCATTAAAATAGGGCCTGACGATCGTTAACTCTTTTACACATTTACACTCTTCATCCCAAACTGGGGCTCATAAAAGATGTGACAGGAGTTAATGTTTCAAAATATGCACCTCATTTCTCCAATGTTTTCACATTTAGAACCACATAAAATGTGTTTCACATACACCAACATACAAGGGAAGCTTGAATGTTGTGTATGTATTTACATGTGGAAATTTAATACTTCTTACAAGCAACTAGACAAGCACAACCAAAACAACTTTTTAAAATCACTCTGGTCTCTAGAATTTGAATAGGTTTTCTTAAATCTCTCATGAATAAGTGATTTTTGCTAAAGAAGTTCAAGAAAAACAAGCTGTAACTGTTTGAATCGATGACCACTGACCAGAAACACTGTCCTAAGGGAACTACACTGTATTTTGTTACTTGAGGAAGCCGCTGCATCATGGCTAGATGCTGCATGAACACCAAGTTTTCGATTCTCATCATTGTTGTTAATTTCACATGACTGCATAGCACTACACAGTCAATATAAAGCTCAGTCAGGAGTCAACCGTAAGCTTTCCTCTAATCAAACCTCCAGAGAATAATGCCTAAAGCAAAAGCAAAAACCACATATTAGGTTTTTTAGCTTTTGAAGAACTCTTGCACTGCAACTCTATTCTCATCTCATTAAAACAAACGCACATGTAAAGAATCACAATTACAAACATGATGCAAAATAAAGCATGACTGGAGACAACTAACTGTGGTGAACAGCCTCTGATGACAATGGTTTTGGCTGGAATTAAAATACAGCGTGTTGGGATTTCGTTCTGGCTCACTGCCATTATACAAACTGATAGATGACAAGGAAAAGGATTATATGTTGTCACAGCTTTAATTGGCAGTTTAATTACCTCAACCACAAAATATCTGATGGGCAGTAACGATGAGCATCCTTGTGCACATCAGTTTAATCACACAGTGAATCACGGGAGGGTTTTGCTACAAGAATTAATATTAATTAATGACTTAATGTGAATCTTATAAAAACATGTCATGTCAATGTTATTACAATATTAAAACAAGAGTTTCAAATAAGGATGTGGATTTTAACAAGGAGAATCTCAACATAAAAGCAAGCTGCATAAAGGCCACAATACTTAACAATGATTATTTGGGAGTTATTGGGAGTATATTAGAAGTGTTATGTTTTGATATGGTTAGTTTTCAAAATCATGACAGCTTAATGACAATCTTTCATAAATAACATTTATTCATGTACTCTCTTTAGCTAGACTAGATAGAAATTAATTGTATTGTGTTTAACTTTGTTAAATAATCCCCATATATCTCAGTATTGCATGGTGTAAAGAAAAAAAAAACAGGAGTAAAAGTGTATTTTCAAAGAATAATCAAACTTTTAATATTTTAAATTTAAACTTTAGTATTAAGGTTTTTGTGAGCAGATTTTATCTAATTGCTGAGATACATATTTTTTTAAAGATCTGACCTTACCACCTCGAAAATTGCTATAGATTCAACCTATTCATCTGCCAATGGCAGAAAAAGAGGAACTATTCCAATTTAGGTCCCCTTGCACTTTGAAATCTTACTGCTCGCTTTTCTACTTTGCCTTTTCATTCGTTCGCCATTACTGCTAAATCCATCTCACAAGTCAGTGCTGCTGAAATGAGCCAAGCTTGATGCTTCCACCAGCAGAGTCATTTGGCTCAAATGATAGCTTCTGCCTGCACGGTATCATTTCAATGAAATGTTCTCATTTTCCCAGACGCGAATACACAACAAAGACACCATTAAGGGTCTGAACACATCCAGGTCTCCTATTCCTGCCTATGTGAGATGAGATTTACTTGAAAAAAGCACACTCTGTATTCAGTTATGTGTTGTCAATATGGCACAGGGCTAAAACCTGTATTATAGAATGGGACACTTAATGTAATGCATTTATATTAACTATTCTTTTGTAATTTTAAATAACAAAACGCCCTCTTCTGGTTTTAAAAGTGAAGACAAATACTTTAGCACTGCTTAATAACCAACTAATTCTAAAAAAACATTATTTTACAAGTAATAACTACACTTTGAAAAAAGAAGACAAAGAATTTCAAGACGTTTTTCTTCTTATTGTTACACAAGTTTTCAAAATGCCTTAACAGAAACAAATTTGGTAAACCGTATAACTATGAATAACTTTTGTGTCCTGGATTGGTTAGGAAATAATCCCTAAAATTTTCAAATATACCAACTTATTTTTACACATTTGCATGACATCAAGACCAATAGAACTGGAGCTAAAAAAAATAATAATTGAATAATTTAAATAATTTTTGTGTTGGTGCTGCTCATGTCCCTTCGCCATTTTGTACATGCAGTATTGATCCTTCCCTATTTGACTTTTTCAACAACAAAAAAGAACCGTCTGCTTTGAGAGGTTTTGTGCCAACCACGTGTTAATTCACAAATGACTGTGAAACGTTTTGTAGCCGCTTTGCCAACTGATGATTTAAAGCTATTTTCTATAATCTACAGTTTGCTCTACAGTGAGAAAATGTTTTTCCAACTTTAATAGATATCTACCAGCTGGAGGTCCCTCAGAGTTTTTCAGTTTGATCATATAAAAATATACATTCTTCAGAAAGCAATGTCCAATCAGATCAAATCAAATAATCCATAAGATTTGAGCAGCATGATTTGATTTAATATTATTTATCTGTCAAAACAGTTCACTACCAGGACAGAAGAAAGTGATGCACTATGGGTACATGGGGACAAAATTATTTGTGAACAGGGACAAAATGGCAAACTGGAAGCAGGTTGAGACAAAGTTACAGTATGATTGGCCATGTGGCAAGTTGGTCTTCAACTCAATCTACACTTTTTATTTCCATGTGTGTCTATCTGTAAACAAGTCAGCAGAAGAAATGCATTGATTCCAATGGGGACCATAATAACCCACTGCTAGGCAATATTACTGTCCTAAGCACTTTAAGCTCCAATCTTGATAGATATATCACAGAGATACACTTTCATCATTCTGTGATGTCCCTCTTTACATCAGTGTTTTCCTTTTGTCTATTACACACAAATTGGTAAATTACACGAAGGCTGCTTGATGCAAGATGTTGATTGTCATTCTGTATTTAAAAGAGGAAATTATCATTAACATTATGGATATCAATTTGCTTCAGAATCACTGTTGACAAATGCAAATAGCTCAGACTTTAGCTCATAAAAAGTAAGAAGCTTATATGTGCTCTTGAAAGAAACCATCATCCCTACCTTGGTACACTATTCTCGGCAGGGGCAATAAGACGGTGGAAAACAGAGCAAAATAATTTAATGTTGTGTCTGGCAGAGGCCATTTGTTTGTTATTGTGATTCAGACTTGTTCAAATGTGACCGCAACTATTACCTCCAAACTGAAAAATAGTTTGTTCCTCACTATCACCACTAACATGTATTACAGTTCTCCAATGAAATCTTAGTGCAACAGTTTCCCTTGTCAGACAGGGATAAAAGCTTTATCACATACAACTGAAAACAGATATTTATATATACTGTGCAAAAAGACAACCTTCTGTTTTCCTCAATGTCTGGCATTAAATCAGACAAAAGGGGTTCTGTTTTTGGTCAGTTGGGATTATGAAAGAAATGTCCCTACTCTTAATGACAGGAAAAACATGTTTTTTTGTTTTTTTACTTTTTTACTTCTCCAAATTCTGATGTTTAATGATGGGCATTGTTGTTATTAAACCACTTGGTAGCTATTATGGCGGTATGCTTAGAGTTATTGTCCATTTGTGCCCAAGCTATATAACTTCCTAGCTAATGTCTTCAGATGTTGCTTCAATATTTCCACTTAAGGTTCTTACACCTCTTGCAGCTAAACACTCACACAACATGATGCTGCCACCCCTGCACTTCACAAATGATTTTCTCATGCTTGCAACCATCACCCTGTTTTTCTCCAGGAGTACAATAGTCATTATGATAAAAAATTTCAATTTTAGTTTTGTCAGACCACAAGACAGGTCTTCTCTCAGAGTGCATTTGCAAACAGTAATCAGATTTTTATGTTGGCTTTGGAGAAATAGCTTCTTTCTCTCAGAGAGATGTTGGTACAGGACATATATATAACTGTGGATAATGCTTTCTCTTATCTTTAGCCAGAACAAGACCTATTGCATTTGTTCTAGGACTGATATATGCACTTTACACCAGAACATGTTCATCTCTAGGACAGAGAGCCCTTCTTCCTCCTAAATGGTATGATGGCTGGACATTTCCATGATGGTTACACTTGCATGTAATTTTTGAACATATGAAAACAGCACAGCACCTTCAGGCATGTGGGAAATGTACCCGAGTATAAACCATGAGGCATATTCCTGATAGTTTTGATGATTTTTCTACTATGTCAGTTGAAATCTTACAAAACATTCAAAGGTAGGTCTTCAGTTAACTCCAATTATGAATTAACATATCAGAAGCATACAAAGCAATAAAATCATCATCAGCTTCCAAAATTGTTTAAAGGCTTAGTAATCTCAGTGTGTGTAACCACCTGAATTTAAAGGAATTAATAAAAAAAACTTTTAAAATCCTCCCTCTCATTATTCTGGCATTTAGCAAATAGAATACTTTTGGTCATCCTAACTGACTTAAAACAAGAAAAGTCTAATCTGATTTAATGTCAGACAGTGAGAAAATAAAGTCTTTCAACAACCCAGCAAGTGAATAACCTGAAACAGCAATGAATGACTGCAGTGTCTGCTGCAGACAAAACAAACATTACTGTAGTAACATCCTCTTTTCTCAAAATGGTTCCTGATATTCCTGACTCTGCAGGCAGAAGAGTCTATCTGTTCCTCTCTGTCATATCTTGTGTTATTTCTTGGGTATGCAGACCAACAACCACCCATTAGCTTTGCAACAATAAAGGAAAATTAACTAAAGCTGTTATGAGCTCCAACAGTCCAACAGTCTTACCAGTTGTGGCACCAACTATGAAGCTATTACAAACTATGAAGCTTCTAGTACAACTGATTGATTGAGTGGAGCAATCAATGGTGCACCAAACTGACATCGATTTTAATTAAAGCCTCGTTCAGACATGCACTGCTTTCCAAAAATCTAATTAAAACAGAGCATGTCAGCGTCATGTCTGGATTATTCCCCTGCCACATTTGTTTTAGCACAGTTTGTTTAGGTGATGCAGTCACATAATTTTAAGTTCATATCCTAGGTTTTACAGACTGTGTTTTTACATTGATATGAAACGCCAGTACTACATGTTTTTTTTTGTTTTTACCTAAAAATTGAAGATAAAGATGGAAAAAGAGAAATTTTAAATGAACCTTACATGAACTTCACAGAGAAAAAGATCTGTTGACGTTACTACTCTCAGTTAATATTTAAAAACTAAAAATTCCTTGAGAAGGTGATCTTTTCAATTTGATACCTCACTTCACATCTTTTATGAGTAAAACAATATTTTATAAACATTTCTGAGAAAAATGTAAATTAAAATAATTAAAATTAATTCAAGATAAAACACTGGAAAATCTATTCTTAGACTGCAATGCTATAACACCCTTGGTGAAATCTTTGCAAAATGCCTTGCAAAGGTTGTGGCTTTTGAGGGTAGTTTTTTTGTCCCCTTTTATATTTTATTCAGGCACTTATTCAGGAACAGTTATTCCTAAAACAGCAACTTTCACATCTAAATGCAATACATGGTAGTGTTGCTCTACAAAAAGGATATCTCAAGATGGAATCCTAATGGCAGGGTTGGCTTTATTAAAATCAAGACAAATCAAAATGTACTACTTGAAAACAGAAGGGCAACACTTTTCAAGGCCCCATACATGTACAGGGGTTGGACAATGAAACTGAAACACCTGGTTTTAGACCACAACAATTTATTAGTATGGTGTAGGGCCTCCTTTTGCTGCCAATACAGCGTCAATTCATCTTGGGAATGACATATACAAGTCCTGCACAGTGGACAGAGGGATTTTAAGCCATTCTTCTTTCAGGATAGTGGCCGGGTCACTACCAGATACTGGTGGAGGAAAACGTTTCCTGACTCGCTCCTCCAAAACACCCCAAAGTGGCTCAATAATATTTAGAGCTGGTGACTGTGCAGGACATGGGAGATGTTCAACTTCACTTTCATGTTCATCAAACCAATCTTTCACCAGTCTTGCTGTGTGTATTGGTGCATTGTCATCCTGATACACGGCACCGCCTTCAGGATACAATGTTTGAACCAATGGATGCACATAGTCCTCAAGAATGGTTCGGTAGTCCTTGGCAGTCCTTGCCCATGTAGCACCAGTATTGGGCCAAGGGAATGCCATGATATGGCAGCCCAAACCATCACTGATCCACCCCCATGCTTCACTCTGGGCATGCAACAGTCTGGGTGGTACGCTTCTTTGGGGCTTCTCCACATTGTAACTCTCCCGGATGTGGGGAAAACAGTAAAGGTGGACTCATCAGAGAACAATACATGTTTCACATTGTCCACAGCCCAAGATTTGCGCTCCTTGCACCATTGAAACCGACGTTTGGCATTGGCACGAGAGACCAAAGGTTTGGCTATAGCAGCCCAGCCGTGTATATTGACCCTGTGGAGATCCCGACGGACAGTTCTGGTGGAAACAGGAGAGTTGAGGTGCATGTTTAATTCTGCCGTGATTTGGGCAGCCGTGGTTTTATGTTTTTTGGATACAATCCGGGTTAGCACCCGAACATCCCTTTCAGACAGCTTCCTCTTGCGTCCACAGTTAATCCTGTTGGATGTGGTTCGTCCTTCTTGGTGGTATGCTGACATTACCCTGGATACCGTGGCTATTGATACATCACAAAGACTTGCTGTCTTGGTCACAGATGCGCCAGCAAGACGTGCACCAACAATTTGTCCTCTTTTGAACTCTGGTATGTCACCCATAATGTTGTGTGCATTTCAATATTTTGACCAAAACTGTGCTCTTACCCTGTTAATTGAACCTTCAAACTCTGCTCTTACTGGTGCAATGTGCAATCAATGAAGACTGGCTACCAGGCTGGTCCAATTTAGCCATGAAACCTCCCACACTAAAATGACAGGTGTTTCAGTTTTATTGTCCAACCCCTGTAATACAATTGCATGTATGGTGGGAGGATACAATGTCAAAACAATAAAACACTTTTTTATGTTTACATAACAATGTTTCTGGTGGTCCTTGTCAGTGACAAATTTTAGGCTGGATTTCTTTGGAGGGTCAATCATTTATGGCTCTAAAACTGTGTCCTGTCATCTGCATGACTTTATGTCATAATGGTCTGACACGCTACTTCCAGCATCTTTATGTTTTTTATGATGACAAACTCAAAATAGCTATGTTGAGTAAAGTAAAATTCTAGATTTTAAAGATAAGTGCATGTTTTCGAATTAACTGTCATTGTTAAACTAAATAATTGCTTTTTAAAAAATTTTTTATTATTTGTCACCGTACAGTAATAAAGCCTTTTTATGCAAAACCTTCAACAATTTCTGTAAGCTTTGATGGGTCCATCAACTAAAACATTCCACAATGGCACATCAGACGGATTGAGTTTATTTTCATTTGAACAGGTCAGAAATATCAATTTCTGCCACTGCTCCAAAGGCCTTCAGTCTAAAGCTGGAAATGCCTTACTCTTCATGTTTTGTCATTAAATAAATAAATAAAAACCTTGACCATCAAATTACAGCTCTTCTCCCTGTGTGTTTATCACTGAAATTGGTTTAATTTAAAACTCCTCTGCTTACTGTGGGAATTCCAGCCACATTGGTCTTGTGAGGGGAAAATGAAATAAGAATGATCGATAAGGAATCTTATTTTTCTATCCTGAATAAAGCCATAAAAATTCTTCAAAATGAGATGCCACTCACTGACGGTTTCAGGGATATTTTATTTCCTGTTAGAGAAAGGGATTCAATAAATTTGACATTTTGAGTCAGCAAAAATAAAGTTATTGATATGGTTGTTTTCTTGCATTTCTTTCACAACACAAGACCTCTCAGAGCAGGATAAGTAACAAAAAAATGTAATTCACACAGCCGTGTGTTGGTGATCCACCCCAGCCACATTGATATTAGGGACTGTACTGCACACAGAACATAAGTGACCAGAAAAACAATTGCAGAATGAATAGCATTAATCCATTGGCATGATGTGCTCCTAGAAAGGAGGCCTTCCCCACAGCTAGAATCCCCATGAAGTCAGAGGTATAAAAGCAGTGCCAGAGCAGTGTTCTTTCTCCTTTCCCACAGCACCCGCTGCATTGGGGAGGACATGAACACCTTGATTTCGCTAACCAAGTAAAAGACTGCATTAAGAACTTTGAATCAATACTAAAGTATGGTTTGCTGTCTGCATATTCAGTGACTGCACCCTGGCCGAAAATAAGACTAACTGCCTAAATCTGGCTGCTCCTGGAGAAAGAATCTGAGCATAGGTTCTCCAAGAATAGAATACTTTAAATATGTCGCCAAAGCGGTTTCACCTCCACTACCCTAAGAGAAGAAAGGAACCATAGCTCGGCACGTGTGCGCCAGTACGAGCAGAGGCTCACCTACCCACTAGACAGAGAGCGGCAGCCATGTCTCTCTGGCCATCAGCCAGTGCCATCACCCTCTCTGGGCATGCTGAACCCTCGCCCCGGCCACTAGACCCAGAGTGGCCACCATGTCTCATGCCCATTAGACATGTCGAACCCAATGTGCTTCACTGTTCATCTGAAGGGTCCACAGTACGAGATAGTCTGGGCAAAGATAATTAATTGGTTTAGGATAAGACAATTTCAATATTGTTTGAATATTGTTTATTTCATTATATTTTGTTTAGCTGTGCTTTAAATTGCTCAGAGAATACTTGCTACACACCTGAAACTATCAGTGCTACAGGCTGTCCGGCAACGTGGGCTTATTCCGTTTTTTCTTTGTTTTGTCTTTCTATCCTCTCACTAACCTGCATAAATCCAGGCGACGGTGGTAAGGGTTTGTCCTGTAACAGGTAGGTTGCCAGTTCGAACCCCCTGCTCTGTCAGTCAGTCATTGTGTTGGGGGCAAGACACTTCATCCGCCTTGCCTGCTGATGTTGGTCAGAGGGCTCTGTGGCGCTTACATGGCGTCTTCACTTCTGTCAGTCTGCCCCAAGGCAGCTGTGGCTACAATGTAGCTTACCACCATGATTGTATTAATGGGAGGATGACTGATTATAGTGTAAAGCGCTTTGGAGTCTCCAATTACCATTTTTACCATAAATATCTCAATGCACAGTCATTAGAAACAGTTGAGATGATATTTGCTAATTTCGTCTACTGGTACTAAAGCACTGTTAATGCTTACGCTAAAGCTCTGTTAATGCTAACATTGTTGTAACCATTAGCTCTGTTTGGTTACTACACAGTTGACTCTGTCGGTGCAAGGATCGGCTGTTGAACACCGCCAGCACTCATTAACACAATGGTATTTGTATTAATGGTAATAAAAGGGACATATGAGACTTATGCCACTTTCCCACTAGTCCCAACTCAGCATGGTTTGGTACAGTACTACTTGCTTTTTAGGCTTTTCCTTTAGTAATGCTTATGTGCAACTGTTACTATTGTTAGTACCTGCTTGTTTGAGGTTCCAACCGCACTAAGTCATGCTGAAAACATGACATCATAAGACTGTCGGTCACTGATGGGTAGGGGGCGGTGTCACTAGTCACAGCATATTGTAATAACTAATATCTTTAACTGTTAAATAGCTTAGACCCTTCAGTTTGATATCACTCCATGGCTTTTCTCTCTCTCTGCTGTACTGCTTTGTCTTGCTGCCCACACCCTTCTGTGGCTCTTTTTTCACTCTGAGTCTGACAAATGCCAAAGATTGAGCGGCTGGTCCTCCATTGTTCGGTTTGTGTCACATACAAACCACATTACATTACTTTTACGGACTGTGGGGCTGCCTTGCTATGACAATCCCGCCCACATTAAGATGGTACTTAATTGTAATGTAAAACGAAGCAAACCGTGTAGAGTAGAACTGACCCCAGACGGACTGCTCTATGTAATAATGGAAAAGGGCATTAGAAAGGGTTTAGTTTATATTTTATTTGCTAATTATTTGCTTATTTTTATTTGGTCGCTAAAAAGCGCCACAGCTGCCAGTTTCTTGAATGTCGTTTGAGCTGCTAATTCCGGATGTGACATCTCCACTCCTGCCATCCGTCAAATTGTGAGTCCATATTTACTTTTTGATAGTTCTTGATAGTTCATAACTCCATTCAATTCATCGCTCATTGCTTATCAGCACAACAAAAGGAATTATTGTCCATTAATGCTTTTTTTTCCCCATCTGCTTTGCATTGTGAACTGGCAGGTACTCACTGAACAATCCCTCAGACTGAGAGCTGTTTGACTATTAATCAGATGGTGCCCTGACTTGTTGTTTTGATTAAAATAACTAACTTTCTGCATGTAGTCTATTTAAATTCTTTAAAGAATACACTGCAGTAATTTGAAAGGATATTAGAATAAAAAATGTGTGTAATAACAAGCTTTCTATAGACAATTATTTCTGGTGCTATCTGCATAACACAAACAGCTCTGGTCCTTGAGAATGCTACCCAATTGACTTTGGATGTAATTTATATAAATATAAAGTCATATTCAAAAAATAAATGTGTTCCGATGAGGCTGAAGTACCTTTTGAAAAGAAAGGTTTTATCCGAAATGCAGTAATAAAGCCTTTGTGCCTTATCTCATACTGGAAAGCACCTTTGATTTGAGAGCACCCATGGATTAGTCGGGGATCAAAATTGAAAATTCTGATCAATGATCTGCATGTCAAATACTATTGAAACAGATTTTTTTTGTTTATTTCTCGATTCATTCAGTGCATCGGAAATAAACGTATTATCTATAAGAGCATCAAACAACAGTGTGTACTTAAAAACAAAACCTTCAGATAATGATCAGATAAAGGTTAGGGAAAATTGCTTCGATATATAAATGGGGGAAATCTTGTAATTCCTTCATTTTCTACTAGAATCAAAACTACCGCCTCAATCAAAGAACCTGTGACACATTTTCACTTGAATGGGTCAAAGTCCTCTGCAAAACAAGGTGAGACCTGGGAAAAACTGGGAATTCTTATTAGCCAGGCAAAGCCTTGTAGGTTAATCTTTTAATTACATTTCCCCAAACTTCTTATGAAGTTCTAAAAAATATTTTTAAGTAAATAATTGTCAGAGGACAATTTATTCTCCAGCCTTTACTTACTCTCTGTGTTTTCATCTGTGTTAATTTTTCATAAATATCAGTAAGCCCATTTTTACCTTCCATTATCTAATAGCCACATAAGTGGAGCATTAATCAATATTTTCTGTATACTCTCTGACATGACAGACCACCTTCCCCAAACACTGCAAGCAAATGGTCTTCTTTGGTCACCTACTATATACATAAGCTGGTGGGCAAAATCTGACAACTTGGAAATTGGAATGAAAACAAAATTACGAAACTGCTGGAAACTTATCAACAAAGGTGCTGTGGGTGACCTTGTTGAATATTGAATTTAAACAGTCTGGCACTGGCAATGAGAAGAAAAGAAAAAGCGTGGGAAAGAGCATGTAAAGAAAAAATCCATCAGGTATTTCCGTTTCTACATAGGAAACAGTGCTTCAGCTCAATCTGACATAAGATGGGGAGAGGAAAATTGGATAAGCTTGTCAAAAACGAAAAAAGAAATGTAGCCGTCTCTGTCAGCTTTCCCTTCCTTTACTCAAGACAAGTAATATTAGATATGGAATGGTGAATATTGTATTTATGATATTAATCCTCTGTGATCATTTCTGTCATCTGCTATCATTTCTACTAGACTTGGAGTCAGACCTAGAAAAAGGCTTTTTATACAAAACAGGAAAATGAAAGTTGAACCAACAAGATGAGAAGAAGTTCAGCTTTGAAAAAAATAAAAATAAAAAATCCCACTGTTTGATAAAAATGAAATCTATCCCTGCTTTTCTATGATAAATCATCCCCAATAAACTATTCCGGTTATCTTTTTACTCACAATCAGATATTGAGTACTACATGTAGAAATTTCCACTTACAAAGGGCATCGTAAATTCACCCAGTCAAAGTTTCCCCTGAGAAAGCGGGCTGTGATTTAGAGAGTTCTATCAAAGTGGCTTTGTGCCAATTAAAAATTCCTTTAGTGCTGCAAACTGATTATTCTGCAGCTACACCGAAAGTAGAGTAATCCAAGTTTCAACAACTCTGGAGGGTTTTCGTCCCTTTTAATCTAAATCTAAATGAATTCCCCCACATCTATTGACGTCAACAAACACAAACCACATACGTGTGCCAGCTTACTGTGGCATTGGGTGCTTCTACAGGGAAGCAGCTGATACATGAAAGCAAATTTGCACATTTTTATACAGCTTTCCCGTTTCTCTAATCAAACTGGTGATTTCCATGCAAACATCACCTTTATTTGCATTAGAATGAACAAACTTTCTAGACCTTACTTTAAACCATGCAATACATTATCGAAATAAGAAAGTTGTAACACAAAAATTTAAGTCGCTCAAAATACGAAACATTTTTGTACACCCCTCTGCATGCATTCAGTATTATATAAAGCCTTGCCACTATCCAATCCCCCATTCGTACTTAGTTAATGCTGATATGACTAGGCAGCTATTAGACACATCTACTCTGCACACTTCATTTCTGTCACCAAGCACTCTGAGGGCCAGCCAAAGAGACTGAAACTCAGCCCTACTTTTGACAAACACTTCCTTTTATACGTTGAGTGACATGCAGACCATTGCAATGATCAAGTCTTTGCTTTGTGAAGTTAAGGTAATTGAAGTGCCTTTCAAAGACTCCACATCACCAGAAGGAATGGTCTAAAAGCTGACTGCCTCTGGACAGACCTGGGCCTTCATTAAAGGTGTTTACTTGCATTGTGTATGGCTGCAGAAAAACAGTTCAACCATATCTGAGAACATTACATGGATTTCAGGAAACATTATCAAAAATAACACAGCAGTGATGACAAGACCAGGAAAGACTGGAAGAGACAGATTTCATTACAAATGATGTTCAGTGATAATTTTGAACCAAGCTGTTCTAAAGACCATCTGGTCTGGATGGCGCATTCCATTTAGACACTTGCCAAGTACCAGCAATAATACAAGAACAATATGTAATTTACGAATTTTGCATGTGGCAAATGTACACAGAAATATGCGACTGGACTATTTTGTGGCGAAAACAATTGAAAGGTAACTGTGTGGCTATAGCCCCTTTTCCATTGCTTTTAGAAAGTCCCAGGCTTTTACAAACCCAGGGCGCATTTTGATTCAAATTTATCTGGGTAATTTCACTTTCCTGGGGCTACCTTTTTACAGGTAATAAGTCCTGGTCTGGATGTAACACTTTTCATATTTCCCCAGGATTGTTTAAGGGCCAGAATTGTGTGCAGTAAGGCATTGCACCACCAGCTGTAGTAATGGCTGAGGTTAGTGCAGATGTTTGGTGTTTTTATACCATTAATTTGTCACAGAAAATAGATTTAAGATGTTTTTCAAGACCGTGTAAAAGGAATTCGGCCATTTTCTTCTAAACACATTATAAATGTCATAAATGTATTGTTCTAAATGTGTAAAAAGTCTCCCAACCATTGAGAATTTTATTGTGGAGTTAGAATTCAATTTGGGTTTCAAGATTTCTGTTTCAGGATTCTGTGGGTGTGTCTGAAAGGGCGGCCACGTGTTGTCATGTGGCTGCCTTTAGCATAACTCCGCCAATACTGTTCCATAAAAACGTGTGGTAGCCTCAGTGATTCTCCCGCTCACTTTTGTTCTCCTGCTCGATTTTGTAAAGAAGAGCCACTATGGAGACATCAGGATCACCACCACCACTCGCCTTTGCAGTACCCCCTTTTCTCCAGATAGTTTTACTAAAAACCAGGAGATACAGTTGGGATTTATGGACAGTTGGTTGGTGCTGGCTCAAGAAGCTGTACTGACCATCTCCATCCCAGAGTCTCATCCTCCATAATTTCTCCTAGTATAGAACATGGAGGCAGGAATGCTCCTGCATGTGGTTGCATCGCCTTCAGTGAACATGCCCCCAGCGTTTCCGAGCAGTGAAATCGAATGTTTTTTTCATTACTTTTGAGACCTAATTTTATATGCTCAGTGGTGTTTTTAATCATTCAAATTGGTTGAGTGATTAATAACACATTTCTGTGGTGTGACAAACTCAGAAATTTATTGCTACTTTACATGGACTTTAAGCAAGAAAGCAGACCTCGGAGCAGTCTGAGTTTTCGGAGCAGCAGGAGTTTTTGTGGAGCTCCGCTGACAGACCGGTCGGGCTAAGGTTAGATAATTTGGCGGCTGGACTGGGACTTTCCTACTAACTGATGCAGTACTGATGATCAGAGCACAATTTTCCTTGTACATAAAAAGTACACATTTTCCTAAGACATTTTCCTAAGACTGTCTTTTCATGTAAACCTAACTAACAGAGTGTTTCTTCATCATTGCGTAAAGCATTAGACAATGCAGCCCCCTTGAAAAAGAAGGTAATCATTAATAGGAGGCTAGCTCCTTGGTTTAATTCAGAGCTGCTTACTTTAAAGCACAATGTTAGAAAATTGGAGAGCAAATGGCACTCTACACACCTAGAGGATTCCTACTTAATCTGGAAAAATAGCCTACTGTTGTATAAAAAGACACTTCGCCAAGCTAGAACAGCTTATTTCTCATCATTAATAGAAGAGAACAAGAATAATCCTAGGTTTCTCTTTAGTACAGTTGCTAAACTTACAGTCATAGCTCTGTTGAGCCATCCATTCCCTTAGCTCTTAGCGGCCATGACTTTATGGGATTCTTCTTAAATAAAATTGATTCTATTAAAAAGAAAATCTTTGACATACTCCCGAAGATGATTACTTCATCCTCAGCAAGTGAGACAACATTGGAAATAACTGCAGAACCTGATTTGTGTTTGGACTGTTTTGATCCTGTGGAGCTTCCTGAGTTATCAGAAATATTAGCTTCATCTAAACCTTCAACTTGTATGTTAGACCCAATCCCAACCAAATTATTTAAGGAAGTGTTCCCTCTGATTACCAGCCCCATTTTAGATATGATTAATCTATCTTTAGTAAATGGATATGTACCACAGGCTTTTAAGTTAGCTGTAATTAAACCTTTACTTAAGAAACCTTCGCTTAATCGAGATGACTTGAAATATTACAGACCTATATCCAATCTTCCATTCTTATCTAAAATTCTTGAGAAAATTGTTGCTAATCAAATGTGTGAGCATTTATACAGCAATGACCTGTTTGAAGAGTTTCAGTCAGGTTTCAGAGCTCATCATAGCACTGAAACAGCTCTGCTGAAAGTCACTAATGATATTCTTATGGCCTCAGATAATGGACTTGTGTCTGTTCTGGTTCTGTTAGATCTCAGTGCTGCATTTGATACAGTCGATCACAAAATTATCTTAGAAAGGCTGGAATATGCTGTAGGGATCAGGGGAACAGCGCTAGGCTGGTTTAAATCTTATCTGTCTGTTCCAGTTTGTTCATGTAAATGATAAATCATCTTTAAACTCCAGGGTTAATTGTGGAGTACCACAGGGCTCAGTACTTGGGCCAATTCTCTTTACTATATATATGCTTCCAATAGGTTAAATTATTAGGCAGCATGGGATAAATTTTCACTGTTACGCTGATGATACTCAGCTTTACTTATCCATAAATCCTGATGAGCCCAACCAGTTAGATAGACTACAAGCATGTCTTAAAGATATAAAAACGTGGATGATGTTACATTTTTTGCTTCTAAATTCAGACAAGACAGAAGTTGTCGTCTTTGGACTGGAGTCTTTAAAAAAGAAACTGCTTAGTCAATCACTTAACCTGGATGACATTAAATTGACCTCCGGTACTAAAGTAAAAAACCTTGGTGTTATTTTTACCAGGACATGTCATTTAAATCCCATATTAAACAGGTTTCTAGGATTTCCTTCTTTCATCTCCGGAACATTGCCAAAATTAGAAATATCCTATCTAGGAGTGACGCTGAAAAACTAGTCCATGCATTTGTTACTTCAAGGCTGGACTATTGTAATTCGTTACTATCAGGATGTCCACAAAATGCAGTTAAAAGCCTTCAGCTGATTCAAAATGCTGCAGCAAGAGTTCTGATGAAAATTAAAAAGAGAGATCATATTTCTCCTATTTTAGCTTCCCTTCATTGGCTCCCTGTTAAGTACAGAATATAATTTAAAATTCTCCTCCTCACATATAAAGCCCTTAATGATCTAGCTCCATCATACATCAGAGATCTGATTGTTCCATATGTTCCTAACAGAGCACTTCGTTCTCAGACTGCAGGTTTACTGGTGGTTCCTAGAGTCTCTAGAAGTAGTTATCAGGCTCCTCTCCTGTGGAACCAGCTCCCAGCTTTAGTCCGTGAGGCAGACACCCTGTCTACTTTTAAGGCTAGGCTTAAAACTTTCCTTTTTGATAAAGCTTATAGTTAGAGTGGCTTAGTTTATCCTGAGCTATCTTCCTTATTTTTTACCTCCATCTTCTTCCCTCCCTGTTGGTTGGAGTAAGGGGGAGTCAGGTTTAGCCTAAACCGGCTCAGTTATGGTTGAGGTGCAAACACACCCTCCATTTCTGCTACCTGTATGACCCCTTCTCTTTTCCAATGGTTATAATCAGTCTGACAGAGAGAGGTATCCCAATCCTTGTGGTTTTTAGTATAACAATGACCATCAGTGGGACTCTTTGTGAGGTGCCTTGAGACGACATTGTTGTAAATAAGCGCCGCTTAACTAAATAATCTGAACTGAAACTATCTGTGTAGTTATGCTGCTATAGGCTTAGGCTGCTGGAGGACATAATGACCACTTTCACCCTCTTCGCTACATTCTCACACTACTCTCCAATTCTGCATTATTTGCTGTTATTTCAGCTTCTAACCTTGTTCTCTCTTTTCTCTTCCTAGAAGCTACATCTGGCCTGGCTCTGTGTCTGCCTGTGACACCTTTCTGGAGAGGGGAATTGTCCGAGCTTCTGCTGGCAACAACTTAATGCTCACCCTCTACCGATGATCCACATAGCCCTGTCTTTTAGTGTTTAACCCTTTCTCTCTCCTAGACATGGAAATTGACTGAGCTTTTACTGTAACTAATTATATGTGCTCTCTTTCAGACTCTAACCTTGAAAACTGGCTCAGAGTTTATCTGTTCTTTCTTTCTAGGTGAAACGACTAAAGGAGCTACATCCATTAACATTTACTTTTCCTTCCCATAGAACGTACTTCTGGATCAGTGCTTCTGTGTTCTTTTTGTGTCTCTGCTCTGTTCTCTCAAACCCCCAGTCGGTCGTGGCAGATGGCCGCTCACACTGAGCCTGGTTCTGCTGGAGGTTTCTTCCTGTTAAAAGGGAGTTTTTCCTCTCTGCTGTCGCTACATGCATGCTCAGTATGAGGGATTGCTGCAAAGTCAACGCCAGTGACTGTCCACTGTCTCTACATGCTCATCCGGGAGGAGGAAATGCTGCAAGTCACTGACTGGATGCAATCTGCTGGGTTTCCTTAGATAGAAAAACTTTTTATCCAATTTGAATAAAAAGCTAACTCCGACTGCACTGTTCAATTGTTAGGATTACTTGGAGTGTATGTACCTGACTGTTGTGAAGTGCCTTGAGACAACATGTGTTGGGAATTGGCGCTATATAAATAAAACTGAATTGAATTGAATTAAAGTGGAACTATTCATTATTTTCCATTTTTTATAGTTTAATGCAGACAGCTCTGCAGGAGGAGAGAGCACAGTTCAAGATTTGGATGCAGTTTTCCCAAAAGCTCCCAGGGATCCTCATCACACTCGTGTCCCGCCATTTTCTACTTCTGGACTGACTTGTTTTTTTTAAATTAAAATTAATAAAAGTTTTACGAGAAACAAATTTCTGTTTGTGCTGTAGATATCTGACTTGGGTTTTCTGGAATATAATAAAAGAAAAATCATTGTGTTAATCAGTGTTTAATAGTTATAAATAAATCATGCAGTTTTAAAGCAACAACTCTGGCCAGATGCAGGTTGGTAAAAATTTTATGCAAAATAATGATTTAAAAACATTTCCTATTTATGGATTTTTTGCAACTTAAGGAATAACGGAAGCAATTAATCAACTCTAAAGCTGCTCGCCATCTACTATTATTTATCAATTTAAATTAAAACTAATTCATTAGTTGAGAATCTTTTAAAAAACGTAAATGTCTATAGCCATCTGCTGGACTGAAGCTGCACTGCAGTTTTCTTCCCAACTTTCTCATACGTCTTAGGCTGATTTAAATAAATGCTCCGCGGCCTTTCTGAGCAATGGAAACAAAACGTACACAATTCCGAGATTTCTTTTACCCGATTAAATCCTTTGGCTTTCGGTGGAAAACGAGTTTATGAGACTGAAGGATTGTGTGTCTAACCAGATAGTTAGCAGCACAGAATCACCACAGGGGACTGTGCTTTTCACTGTGTACACCTCAGACTGCCAGTACAAGACAGATTCCTGTCATCTGCACAAATACGTGGATGATTCTGCATTCATGGGGTGGATCAGAGATGGACAAGACACTGAGTACAGGGAGCTGGTGGACCGCTTTGTTTCATGGTGTGGAAACAATCATCTCATCTTGAATGTGAATAAAACAAAGGAGATGATTGTAGATTTTAAAAGAAACCAGAATAGGTCAAACACTATTTCCATCCAGGGAGAAGAAGTGGAGGTGGTGGAGGAGTATAAATACCTTGGTGTTCACCTGGACAACAGACTAGAGTGGAGATGAAACTGTGAAGCCATCTACAAGAAGGGACAGAGCAGACTGTACTTCTTGAGGAAGCTCAGGTGCTTCAGTGTTTGCAGCAAGATGCTGGATATCTTCTTTAAGTCTGTTGTGGAGAGTGTGATCTCTTCTGCCATCATCTACTGGGGTAGCAGCATCAGAGCCAGGGACTTAGCTCAACAAGATAATAAAGAAGGCTGGCTCTGTTCTGGGGACTCCTCTGGAACCTTTGGAGATCATTGTGCAAAAAAGGATTCTTCATAAAATAAAGAACATTATTGAGAACCTTGAGCATGAGACTATTGTACAACAACAGTGTCTTCAGTCATAGGCTTCTTCAGATCTGCTGTAAGACGGAGCCCTACAGTAGATCCTTCCTGCTCACAGCCATCAGCTTCTACAATGGCTCTTTGAAGAGACCTGCATAATATGAGCTGCAACAACATTTAAATTCCCTTTGGGACTAATAAAGTATTTTTGAATTGAATTTAGTTGAACCAGATTGACTGCATGTCACAGCAATCATAGCGCCGCAAACAAAAATACTGCTCTTAAAAAAATATACTAATCTTGAAATGGGCTTCTTCAGGAACCACGGTACAACCAAAGTGTGATTTTCATCACTAAACTGCACACAGTAACTACACTTAATAATATTTTCGAATTTGTTGATTTTTATTGATGCTTTTATCGAACAAACAGTGGAGAAAATAGTAAAAGTGACAATCTCAACGATACAGCCAGGTTTTGGAGTTTTCAAACATCATCAATTGGAATTGGACCGATGTTACGATAATTCAAAATTCTTTACAAGATAAGAATTTTTTCAAGAAAAACAATACAAAAAGTGCCCGCCTCTACATAGAAACCAACTGAAGGGAAAATATCAAACGGGGAGGAAAAAACAGATTTGTAGCTACCAGATTCAAACTCTCGCTCGAACAGTTAAGGTTGAACACTTTGCAACTTAAATGCAACTTAAGTGCTTCCGAATGTACATTGAAATCTGTCAAAGGTTGATCCTGTGTTGATGTTACTGACCCAAATGAACACAAATTAGATTTAGTAGTTCATTTCTTTGGTATGCATTTTTTAAAACTTTATATTTTATGAAATCTTTTAGCGGATATCAATACTTCATTACCCAGGTATGTTTTTACTGAAAGTGTACATTTGTGTACACCAGCCACGATTATCTGGTTTGTATAGGTTATTTTACAGAGGCTTAATGCAGAGGCAATGATGCATAATTAAACTGTGTGTACACAACATCACAAAAAAACTGGAAGTGTATTTGTGCATGATTAAATATGCCCATACTTTTCAGTATTTTCCAAAATCCCCTAACTTTAATCAAAGTCCAAATGCAAACACTTTTCTAAGTGTGCAGTTAATTTTAACTGCATATGCTTCACATCAGATATCCAACGCTTTTCTGTCTTCATCTTCGCAGTTCACTTACACCTTCCCTGTCCTCCTACGACTCCAGCTGTTGCCTGCATAGATTTTGCTTGGTAACTATGGAAACTAAACCAATCTTAATGGACCTTTGCTGTCACCATTGCCACTACTGCCCAAGTTGAGACTATAGGAACTTCCTCTGTCTTCTGACACCATAAACATCTGCATGATTGGAGAGAAGTAGCTTAGTTTCATGCTGAATTAAAAAATGCGAGGCAGTGGTGGGGATCTGTGTGGGAAGACTTGTGTCTCTGAAAAGAATGCGTGCTTGTTTGCTTCTGGGATTTTTTCATCTGCCGAACTGACAACCAGCACCGACAGATATTCTTTTTTTTTTTTTTTTGTAGGTATCAGCCCTTGATTTGCTGTGTTTAGATGCCCCACAGACGTTTCACCCATCTACCTTCAGCTTCACGCATCACTGTCTCAGAGGGAAGTCATGATATAAGAAGTTTGAGATAAATAATTACATTTGAGTGGCTAAGCATAAGAGGACTTGTGCCTAGTCTTGACAGTAAAAACAAAGAGGTTTATTTGCACATGCAGCCTGAGGTACAAGTGTTTTGAATTACTTTATTCAACCGGTATCCATATTGGGTCTAATGCTGCTTTGTGAAAAAGCTGCTGAAAGCTTTCTGAGCAAAACACTACATAAAAGCATGAAAAAAAAACTATGACAAAAGATCATGCCAAAACAGTCTACTCAAATCGCTCCTTGAGGATAAAAATTAATTACACATGAGCCATAGTAAATGACTAAGACAACATAAGAAAATGCTTGGCATACTGATCTATATCTATAGCTATCTAACAGGATATATAAGCATTTATTTATTTATTTCAGACAGTGATTTCAGACAATGACAAACAACAGTAAATAAATAAATCAATTTCAGAAATGCTTATAACAGACAAACAAACAAATATCCAAATACCATACGAAGAAGTGTTTGGTAAAAATTAAATTAAATTTCCAGTTCCAAATAAATCAAATTAACTTAAACATAAATAGAAACTAGTAGAATAAACATTTTCCAATAAGTAAACTTGTCAGTATATTTAACCTGAGATCTGACATTGATTATTGATTAATATAGATATTGTGTCTGAAAAAGGGTATGAAGAAGTAAAACTTATTTTTCATACCACTTCTCCCTCTAATTGCACTTAAATTAACTTTAAGTAACCTTCCTAATTAACATCTATGTTTTTGATCCAGAATTCACAAACCAAAAAAAAAATAAATAAATATATATACACAATTATATATATATATATATACATACATACATACATACACACATATATATATACATACATATACATACATACACATATATACACATACACACGTATACATACACATACATACGTACACATACGCACGTATATGCATATACATATATACATACAGACAAACATGTACCTCCACATATGTACATGTAACTGCACACATGCATACCTACACACACAGAAACACACCACACATTAGGCCTAAATCCACATTCACACTCATGTATATTGGCACTTAGAGACTTAGAGACACCCCCCCCCCCCCAAATCATCAGAGCCACAATCCAACACCACAGCTCCACCACCAGCTTCCCCCACCAATCCCAACCCCACACCCCACAGCGCAAAGAGGCGGACAAGATCCCCGGGACCCCCCTGAACTACCAAGACGTCCACAAGAGTCCCCTGAACCCCGCCTGCCCCCCACCACCACGAGGCACAGAGCGAGGAGCAGCGAGAGAAGCCAGGCTTCAACAACTGCAGCGTCAGGCTGCAGCCACAGAGGACCAGAAGCAGAGAAGAGGGCCCAGCACCCCCCATGCACCCCATGCAGACACAAAGCACAAACACACACACACACACGCATCCGTGTTTTACTATCTTTATGAGGACTTTTCGGTTACTTCCATTGACTTCCATTCATTTTTCTTGATTTTTAGTGCCTAACCCTGACCCTAACACTAACCCTAACCCTGACCAGTTAATACCTAACCCTAACCCTAACAATAACTCAATTCATACCCTAGTCCTAAACCTAACCCCTGTCCCAAGAACGGAATTTGAAAAAGTGAGGACCAGAAAAATGTCCTCACTTTGCGATAAAAATACGAAAAATGGTTCTCACTCAGCAACAAGTACAAGAACATACATACATACATACAGTGCTCAGATGAGATACCATTCACCTCAACTCCTCTTCCCAGTACATGTTGAAAAACATCAGTTTTAGTCTTTTTTTAAACAGACTCATGCTTGGACATTGCTACAGCTCCTTTTGGTGTTTATTCCAGACCTTCACACCACTGACTGAAATGCACATTCTCTTCATGGTGGTTCGAACCCTCAAGGTTCTGAAATGAAGATTTTCCCTATAGTCACAACCCCCCACTCTATCAGTGAACAGCTTTTGAATATTTTCTGGTAGTTGTTTATTTCTAGCTTTATACATCAGCTGAGCTGTTTGAAATTCTACCAGATCTGGGAGTTTGAGGAGGCAGGACTCTATAAATAGTATGTTGGTATGGTCGTAGAATCCTGCCTTATGAACCATTCTGATGGCCCTTTTTTGTAATGTGCATAACGGTCGCAGTGAGGTTTTATAGGTGTTGCCCCATATTTCCACACAATAACTCAAGTAAGGTAATATAAGTGAACAATAACAATAAACAATAAACAAGAGCAGCATGATTTAGAAAAATATTTAGCTTTGCTGAGAATAGCAATACTTCTGGATATTGTTGTTTGAATGTATTTTATATGAGGTCTCCAGCAGATCTTATTGTCTATCATTACTCCCAAAAACTTAATTTCCTTAACTCTCTCTACTGTCATATTATCTATTAGGATCTGAACATCTGTACTTTTTCCGCAGTTTCCAAACAACATAAACTTGGTTTTATCCAAATTTAATGATAATTTGTTCATATCAAACCATATCTTGAGTTGACATAACTCTAAGTTATTTTCAGCCATAAGCTGACCCAAATTATCACCTGTACAAAAGATATGAGTATCATCTGCAAACAAAACAAATTTAAGTATTTTAGAAACTTTACAGATGTCATTAATGTAAATAATAAACAATTTTGGCCCCAGTACTGACCCCTGGGGGACACCACAAACAATGTCCAAGCATGGTGACTGGCAGTCACCCATTTGCACAAATTGTTGCCTGTTGCTTAGATAACTTTCCATCCAGTGCAGGACTACTCCCCGGATGCCATAGCGCTCCAATTTCTTAATTAATATTTCATGATTTATTGTGTCAAAAGTTTTTTTGAGATCAATAAATACACCAACTGCCGATTTCTTATTATCTAAGGCGTCGGTGACTTCCTCTATCAATTCCATGACTGCCATTGCTGTAGATCTTTGTGATCTGAATCCATACTGACTTTCAGAAAGCAGATTATGTTTATTAATGAATGTATCTAATCTACTCACAAATAATTTCTCCAAAATTTTGGAAAACTGTGGAAGTAAAGAAACAGGCCTATAATTTGTGAAATGGTGTCTTTCCCCATTTTTATAGAGTGGAATAATTTTGGTAATTTTAATCTTTTCTGGAAATTTACCCGATTGAAGTGACAGATTACAGATGTAAATCATAGGCTGGATAATTTCCTCAATTACCTTCTTGATTATTGTCATATCAATACCATCACAATCAGTTGACCTTTTGCTTTTACATTTATTGACTATATCAATAATTTATTTTCCTCCCACCGCAGTGAGAAACATAGAAAAAGGATTTTTACTGATTAATGTTTCATTCAGAGCTCCAGTTGTTATAGGATCAGGGATTTTTTCTGCCAGTTTGGGTCCCACAGTCACAAAAAATTTATTGAAATTATGAACGTCATTACTCTCCTCCAATTTGCCATCATTATTTATAAAAAACTGCGGAAAATTTATTTTTCCCAAGTTTTTCTTGATAATATTATTTAATGCATTCCAATACATGACAAAATCTGATCCTACAATATCGCAAAGAGCCCCCAAAAATGCTTGTACAGTAAATCTAGCCTCAAGGCAAGCAGCAGGCTTCAGTTTTCTTGCTTATTCTTTTATTAGTTTAATTTCACACAAGTCAATGTGTACTGTCAAGATTGTACACTGCTCTCTCACACACAGTGTGACATCACTTCTCCTCGCAATATTAATAATAATGGCTGCTCAAAGCAGGAAGCCTAGAAATAACTTTTTTAAGGCTGTTAATATATGTTCTTTCATTATAGTTCTTGCAAAAAAAAAAAAAAAATCAGAATCTGCAAGAATTGCTACTGGCAGGCCAAAGCTTTCCAAAAACTGGAAATTGGAAATCAAGCAAAGATGTCATTTTTTCTTTTTGGCTGTTTTTTAAACTGTTTTCATTTGTGCTTTTACAGTGACAACTGATTAGCAAGTTAAGAAAAGCATTAATGCATGCTGACCTATAAACTTCAACTTTCTCACCTTAACGTTCCCCTTAGTTCCCAGCACTTATCTTGCTCATTAGCTGCCTATGATATGTAGAGTTGCTTCTCTGTCACACTCGGCCTCGGTTTCAGCAAAGTGTGTGATGGATGAACTAAGTTAACAACCCAACCTGTGCGGATCATTATGGCCATCCCCTAATAAAAAGTACATTGTTTCTCGACTTCCCAGCTGGTCTTGTTCTGATGGATGGACTCTGTTCCATGGAATGTTTTGGCAATGAGACAGTGGGCAGGAAATTGAACTAGCTATGGACAACTTGTCATTAGGTAACACTTCAAGGTAAAGTTCAATACATTATAGCATTAAGCACTGTGACAAAGAGCATCATTAGTGAAGAATGGGTATTAATAAATGTTCAAATGGCTTTCAGTCTGGTTTTATGGCAATGAGTCTTCTTAATGACGAAATGGGCTCTTGACGAGATTGGATAATGGTAGGAAATGGAATATATTTAACATCTGAACACATAAAAGTAGTCCTGCAACTATCGACATTTCTAAGAAAAGATGTTAATAAAAATTAATTTTGGCGGCAGGTACATTTTCTGTTTAAAATGAGCACAGTTTGCGAAGAATACAAATGTGTGGCTAATTTTTAATGAAAAAACTTAAGCAGAAGATTTCACTTTGTTGTTATTAACAAGAGTTAAAGAGAGAAGAAGGTATCCAGCTGCCAAGTAATAATTACATTGTTTAAAGCACTTACAAGACACTTAATTGAAATAAAAATAAAGCCAAAATGCCAGCGTGGATGGGATGGATGTCAATCAGGGGCTCGTGGCTCAGACTGGCAGGTTGCACCACCGTCTTCTATCCAAAACTTGATAAGACAGATTAATCCTATGAGGCTGTGAGCATCCTGCTGTTTATCACCTTAGCACTCACTTAGGAATCCACCCCACCCAAAAGAGACAAACTCTTCCAACTGAATTTAATTTAGTCTCATGTTGAGACAAAATGGAGCTGAAATGAAGGAAGACAAGATTTGACAAAAGTGATAAATTAAGTCAAAAACATGAAATGATCAGAACTCAAAAAAAAAGGACGAGAAGAAAAAGCTAATAGAAACAAGCATTTTATTTATTGTGGTGATGAAACATACTTGAAACACATTATTATAAGTCAAAAATGTTGTGACCATTATCATCTCGGAAATTAAGTAAAATTACTTCTAATGAACAACATGTGACAAATGACATCATGTAATAAGTATTTACTTGAGAATTTTGGCCAACATGACAAAAGGTTAGGACACCGCGGCTTTAGCAGGTACTAGGATGACTGGTATTTGTTGAATGCTGGATTAGAAAATGTTGGCAGTCTTTTATAAATCTCTCATCAAGGTCTGTAATCTCTACAGGAAATACACGGAGTTAGCGGCTAGTTATGCTATCTGCAGTAATCACGCTTATCTCTAAAATAACATTAAGACTGTTTTAGAAACTACCAACTCGGTAATAATGTAATCTTTGTTTTGAAATATGTTTGTGTACATTACAAGGCAAAAAATGCCTGCAGGATGTGCAGGGTTGGTCACTAAAAGAGGAAGAAAATAACTTCCCTTCTTAGCTAGGAAAAGTTATTTGAATAATTTCCCCTATTAGCTTGCAAAATAGGAACAATAACAAAATTCCAGTGATCAACCTAAAGAAAGTGTAGCCCTCACTTCTTTTGCTTACAGGCCTATAGCAAAGTTGCAAGTTGTGGCTTTAATTGCAACTTGCTTTATCTCTTCCGTGTCAGGGCTGAGTCGTCCAGAAAAACAGCATAAGCATAAGCAATATACTCTTTTTACTTTTTACTCATGTAAAAACCTTCACTAATAATGTTTGAATTTACTGAAGCAAGGAGGATGCTCCTTATTATTTGCAAAAAGGAGTTCTTGCATGACACAATGTATACTATATTATCTTAATTTAAGAACATGTCAATACTTTTAAATTGTGTTCAGTTTTATAGATTATCTTTTACAACAGTAAAAAAAAAAGTCTTAACTGTGACACATTCATCACAACCCTAACAAAGGTGGTGATTGCACACATCAATTGCCATTTGAGATTCTCTCACTTTCATCTTAATATATATATCAAGCTATCAAAATGTGATTCAGATTTTAACTGCACTCTAATTAATATGTAGCACGGGGAGCAGAAAAGAGGAGAAACTCAATAAAATATAGCTTCGTGTCAAAACATGTATAATGTATAAGTTCACACCAGTTGTCTTATAACTGATGCAGTGAGCACTTGAACTTTAATCTTTGAATATGTTGCTACCTACACAAGACTCAGTAATTTTAAAAGGATCAACAAATTATCTTAAAAAATAAGCAAACTACGACCACTTTAGATTATGTAAACTAATAAACACATCAAGATCATTAAAACAAAACATAACTTGCCATGATAAATATTTTTGTCACTGGTAAAATATTCTGTTGAGCATAAGTGAATATTTATGTGAGTAATCCCTGCTATCACAGCTCAGTGTGTCATCCAGTATATCACTACTATGGGGACATGCGGCTGGAGCCACATCCTATTTCCCTTATTAGCACATGATCGATGTTTGAGCTCATTGCTACTATAGCAATTTAGCACACTGGAGCAAAAAGGCCGTTACAGCCGCCATTAGCAGCTCACACAAGAGCTGCTACACTAAAGGTGAATTTGTGGATTCTTGTTGGTTCTGCTTGCCTGAATGTTGCCACTCAATCCTTTCTCAATATGGCAAACATGCTCTAATACATTTATGAATGATAAAAAATGAATTTGTTTTCTCTTGTGCTTCCACAACAATTTAGTCTGAAGTGCTATATAAAAAAAACCACTATTTTATAATAAACATAAAAAAACAGCAAAACACATTATAGAGCAATATTAAAATAATTGCCATGTTTATTCTTAAAAGATTAATAGTATCTAATAGACCAAGGAACGTCATCAATCCAAAATTGCCAATTCAAATGGTTAAATTCCTGGTAATGGCCCATTCATTTTCGGCTGTTCTGAAACAAGAAAACATCTTAAACATGTAAGACAGTTACCATCTAGGACTGGAGTTGGAGAGTAAGTGCCTAAACAGAAGACATCAAGATTTTTGTTAGTTTTGACTGACTGCTGGGAAGTATTTGACTTCAAAGTAATTATAGGAATAATAGGACAGTCTCATATGAGTCACAACTGTGTCCCTGATCAACATGCTCATCATGCAGGTAAGTCATTTAGCAGCCCGACAAACATGTAACGTCCTTTGATCATGTACTTCAAGGTGAGGTAATAGGTGATACTGGCGGAAACCTCCATTGTTTAGAATAATTAGTCCACTTCCACATCATTTCCTGTACCATTCTCTAAAATGTATTTTCTGTCTAAACTGTAAACATTACTGCCCTCAAAGATATTCTTCATCTAAGACACAGACAGTACCTGAAGTACTGTTTTACATAGGATTTTAGAGACAAAACAACTTTTTTATTGAATGTGAAGTTCCTGAGCATAAATGATATTGCAGCACATTACACATTTTATGTTGGCAAGCACTGTCAAACTGACAGTGATTCTCTGCTTGTTTTACAAAAATGAAACATGTTAAGCACTGAGCAATTTGAAAAGACTACAAATACCAATATTAGCATGCTAATGTATTTTATCTAACACAATAGAAAGCCAGAACACAACTCAGCTCGTGTTTATTTTATTGCTTGCTTTAAACCTGGCTGCCCCTGTTCATTTGTCCTGCAGCACATTTACTTGGAGTTCCTTGGGGTCCAAAGGTTTTGAAGACTCTAAACACACCCTCAAAGCTTAACAATGTAACCCAGTGGTAAAATATTCATAAGTCCTGACATGTGATGGCTTTGAAGTGTACCATCACCTGTGGCAGTAGTTTCTGTGAAGGAAGAGGATTCTGTAACTAAAGCTGAAATGGAACTAGTGCATTAATATTATCACAATTTTCCCTAAATGTGTAAGGAAGTAAATCATATAATCTGAAATGGTAAGATGTTCATGAATTATGAGGACAAAAAACAATTGTGGAAATACGCAAGTGTTTTTACTGCAGCACACATAATTTGCAAATAATTGCTTGATAATCTCAACTCCAACTGTTTTTGTTCAAAATCAGTATTCACATTTAAACAAATCCAAGAGCCTCAATTAAGCTCATAAAAATCCAGTCTTTTCCAGGTGAAATTTTCCTAACTGGTATACCTGAAGATGGAATTGTATAACTTCTGGCACCAGTGGACTAGGGAACTGACCAGGGTGTACTCCTCCTCTCTCTTATTGACCCCTAGATATACAGCGGCTTGTAAAAGTATTCATATCTTTGAACGTTTTACCATTTTGTCACATTACAACCATAAACTGATGGATTTTTGGCAGGGGTTTATGTGATGAAGAAATGCTAGGAAGTTCTTTACTTTTTTGGCCTATATACTGGTCCTTCTCAAAATATTAGCATATTGTGATAAAGTTCATTATTTTCCATAATGTCATGATGAAAATTTTACATTCATATATTTTAGATTCATTGCACACTAACTGAAATATTTCAGGTCTTTTATTGTCTTAATACGGATGATTTTGGCATACAGCTCATGAAAACCCAAAATTCCTATCTCACAAAATTAGCATATCATTAAAAGGGTCTCTAAACGAGCTATGAACCTAATCATCTGAATCAACGAGTTAACTCTAAACACCTGCAAAAGATTCCTGAGGCCTTTAAAACTCCCAGCCTGGTTCATCACTCAAAACCCCAATCATGGGTAAGACTGCTGACCTGACTGCTGTCCAGAAGGCCACTATTGACACCCTCAAGCAAGAGGGTAAGACACAGAAAGAAATTTCTGTACGAATAAGCTGTTCCCAGAGTGCTGCATCAAGGCACCTCAGTGGGAAGTCTGTGGGAAGGAAAAAGTGTGGCAGAAAACGCTGCACAACGAGAAGAGGTGACCGGACCCTGAGGAAGATTGTGGAGAAGGGCCGATTCCAGACCTTGGGGGACCTGCGGAAGCAGTGGACTGAGTCTGGAGTAGAAACATCCAGAGCCACCGTGCACAGGCGTGTGCAGGAAATGGGCTACAGGTGCCGCATTCCCCAGACCTGGGCTACAGAGAAGCAGCACTGGACTGTTGCTCAGTGGTCCAAAGTACCTTTTTCGGATGAAAGCAAATTCTGCATGTCATTCAGAAATCAAGGTGCCAGAGTCTGGAGGAAGACTGGGGAGAAGGAAATGCCAAAATGCCAGAAGTCCAGTGTCAAGTACCCACAGTCAGTGATGGTCCGGGGTGCCGTGTCAGCTGCTGGTGTTGGTCCACTGTGTTTTATCAAGGGCAGGGTCAATGCAGCTAGCTATCAGGAGATTTTGGAGCACTTCATGCTTCCATCTGCTGAAAAGCTTTATGGAGATGAAGATTTCATTTTTCAGCACGACCTGGCACCTGCTCACAGTGCCAAAACCACTGGTAAATGGTTTACTGACCATGGTATCACTGTGCTCAATTGGCCTGCCAACTCTCCTGACCTGAACCCCATAGAGAATCTGTGGGATATTGTGAAGAGAACGTTGAGAGACTCAAGACCCAACACTCTGGATGAGCTAAAGGCCGCTATTGAAGCATCCTGGGCCTCCATAAGACCTCAGCAGTGCCACAGGCTGATTGCCTCCATGCCACGCCGCATTGAAGCAGTCATTTCTGCCAAAGGATTCCCGACCAAGTATTGAGTGCATAACTGTACATGATTATTTGAAGGTTGACGTTTTTTGTATTAAAAACACTTTTCTTTTATTGGTCGGATGAAATATGCTAATTTTGTGAGATAGGAATTTTGGGTTTTCATGAGCTGTATGCCAAAATCATCCGTATTAAGACAATAAAAGACCTGAAATATTTCAGTTAGTGTGCAATGAATCTAAAATATAGGAATGTTAAATTTTCACCATGACATTATGGAAAATAATGAACTTTATCACAATATGCTAATATTTTGAGAAGGACCTGTAGAAAATGTTTTGTGTGGTGGAAAACTAACAGTGCACATCCACCTGATGTCCCCACAGAGACACATGGTGGTGGCGTTATCAAGTTGTGATGATAGTGAACAGGGACAGGAAAAAAGCTCAGAGCTTGGCAAGATAAGGTTAATGAACCTAAATGCAGGGAAATCCTGGAAGAAAGCCTTTTGAGCCAGCGAAAGACAGAGATAGAGGATCAGATTTAGACAGGACAACAACCCTGAACACAAAACCAGAGCTACAATGGAAATGTCTAGATCAAGGCGTATTCATGTGTTAGAATATTACTGTGAAGGTTTATGCCTAATTCAATTGAGAATTTGTAACAACACTTCAAAATTGTTGCTCACAGAAACACCATCCAATCTGACAGCTATTCAACAAATAACAATGGGCCAAACTTTAGTCTACAGATGAGCAAAGCCGTTAGACACAAACCCCAAAAAACTAGGTACAATAAAAAGTGCTTAAGGCATTTGATTGCCCTGGGTTTTATTTTTGGGGTGTCAGCATAAAAAGGGGTTCTTCTACTTCAGCATTGTGTGCTACTTAGTGTTTTCTATCAAATTAAGATTAATTAAAATTTATGTTACAGTTTAAGATTGTAATCTGGTGACATAATGAAATATTCAAGCAGTATGGATAGTTTTGCAATGTACTATAAGCCCCAGGTCCACTGTGAATCTTCAAGGATTAAGTGGTGCACAAAAGCGATTGATAGATGTAGCATTTGTCCACTTAGAGTAATTTCGAAACAAGGTTTTACAATTCACTGGAAAATCTGGCCATTCTGCTTCAGACAAAGGCATAGGACTTAATGTCACTGACTTGCACCCAAAATCAGAAAAACATAAAAAGAAGATAGGATTGCAACAACATAAATATTTTTCATGTTTAAACCTTAAGGTACAGATTTGTACATGTGTGATTCAGAAAGCAAGATTTAGCCTTTTATACCATCCCTTGCACTTAACTGAAATTAATGTTATTAAAAATATTTCCCTCACTGGATTTTCCACCTCAGTAAAGCACATATTTTAAATCATAAATTCAAATTTTTCTTTTTACACATAAGGCAGATTAAAGAAGACTAGCAGATCAACACCAACAAACAACAAAAGGATAGCTGAAATAGGTTTTTACCAGTGCTGAAAGAATGTTATTATAGGCCAAACATTTAGGGTTAATACAAACCTAAACCTTTTATCTAGGTAAAGAAAAATTATATGCAATGCAAGAAAATGTTATATACTGTAATACAGAAGGAAAAACCAATAAATCACAGCAAGACATGATTTTAACAAAATAGGCAAGGTCTTTCAGCCAAAAAGCCAGGAATTTTTAGATGTGTTTCATATGTGGTCATATAGTACACCCATTTTGTCTTGATCTTGAAATGTGCAGTGGCCGGAAGGTAATCCCTCGTTGGGACTAATTATCCTGAGTCTCTGGTGAGACAGCAAATTAGACTAGCTCCAGAGCGCAGAGGCTCAGACTGCAGCCTCTAACAGCATTTCTAAAGCTCATTTATGTGGCAGCGCCGTGAGAAGCTACAAACTATGATTTCAAATGTTTTAAAAGATTTAGAGCAAAGAAAACATCCCGGTGGAAGCTTGAAAAGCAGCACTAATAAGTGTCACCTTTATGAAGCAATTTTAACTTAATTGTTCAACCCTGTTATCTCTTCAAGTATCTAAGCTGAGCTTAATTTCAGGCTTTTTATCAAACTTCCTGTGTGGATTCTTTTCTTTCCTGCTTTGGGGTCCAAGGAAAAAAGAAAACCATCCTTGGAATCAAAATACTTTTCTCACCTCACATGTTACGATGGTGTGTGAATTAAGGTCAAAAATCCCATTGACTTTCAAAGTGTGTATACGGTTGTAAAATATTGTGAGTCCAATACTTTTAGTCACTCATTTCAGAAAGTGAAACTCATAATATATAGATTCATTACACATAGAGTGAAATATTTCAAGCTTTTATTTTTTTTCTAATTTTGATTATTACTGCTTACAGATAATGAAAACAAAAATCAGTGTTTCTGAAAATCTGAATATTGTGGAAAAGTTAAATATTGGAAACTCGTGGTGTCACACCTTCATCAGCTAATTAACTCAAAACAGCTGCAAAGGTTTCCTGAGACGTAACTGCTCTTTCAGTCTGAGTCAGTTGGCTACAATCATGGAGAAAGTTAAGCTTGCATTTCATTTGGAAATTAAGGTCTCAGAGTCAAGAGGAAGAGTGGATGGGCACAGAATCCATGTTGCTTAAAGTCCAATGTGAAGTTTCCACAGTCAGTGATTATTTGGAGTACCATGTCATCTGCTGGTGTTGGTCCACTCAGTTTTCTGAAGTCCAGAGTCGACGCAGCCGTCTACAAAGAAATTCTACAGTACTTCATGCTTCCTTCTGCTTACAAGCTTTATGAAGACGATGATGATTTCATTTTCCAACAGAACGTGGCACCTACCTGCACTGCCAAAGGTACCAAAAGCTGGTTTAATTACCAGGGTCTTATTGTGCTTGATTGGCCAGCAAACTGCCCTGAACTGAATGCAATAGAGAATCTATTGTCAAGAGTAAGATGAGAGACACAAGACACAAGTTATCCTTTCTGATAACTTGATTGTTGTCATTTAGCCAAGGGTCTAATTTGGGCTTTGACCATTTTACCCTCATGGGTAAAATGGTCCAGGACAGATTGACACACTCAGTGAAAGTGAGAATGTAACTGTTGGAAGACCCTGAGGGTTGAGATAACACTTCAAAGACAGCCGAGAACTGCGCTGCAGTAGCAAAGTTAAAAGCACGACAGCGTCAAGCAGGAGTGCCCAGTTTGACAGCTTGGCAAAGAGAAATAAATTCAAATTAAAAAGGAATATGGTCAGAAAAGACAGCAACACCAATCTCCAGATGAAGAACATAAAATCTCTGGGATAAAACCGGGTCCAGTGTGTGTCTACGTTCTTGGGGACCACTGACAGACTGAACAAAGTTAAAAGAGTCAAATAAATCCAGGAAGTCCCTGTCCAGCAGCTTTTTGGGACAGCACACATGGATATCTCGGGAAACGAAAATAAATCCTTAAGAACAAAAGTCTTATTTGTCACCAATCAGGCATTCACTAAGCCCATGTTGATGGACATCGGCTCACAGGCTTCAGTATCAGGAAGAGGGTGCACCATTGGCCGGAGATTCTACAGGTTTACTTCTCACCATCACAGGAATCCAACAGAAAGACTCGGTCTGTTGACAGGAACCAGCAAGGAGTCCAAAGGGTACAGGGCACGCCATAGAGAAAGACCATTGAAAGGCTCGAAATTCCCTGGGAGAGCAGGACAGACAGACTTTCTTGATGAGACAACCTGCATTAAAATCCTGGCATCTGAGCCACTTTTTCTAGAGAGGTGGGGCCGAAATATGGAGTAGGTGAACTGGTACCTCAGCCAGAAGAGGAGGCAGAAAACTTTGTCCATTATAACCAAACTGCACTAGTAAATCTGCAGATAGACGAAGCTCCTGCAGTGTCTGGTAAGCAGAAGACCTCTGGCCGCATAGAGAGAAACCATCTTCCCCCAAAAAAATGCATTCTTCATAAACATGTTAGAAGCCAGTTGCAAGCTCTCCTGTGTAAGAGAATGGTAATCAAGCTGTTACCCAGCTGCAAAAAATGTTCAAGTCAGACAGGCTTCTTTTATAAAAAGAAACTTGTATGACATTAGCAGCAAGTAGCACAATGGAACAAAAAGCAGTGCTGACAGGATATTATGGAGATTCTGTGATAAACAGAGATGGTGATATTTTATGCAGTCTTTCCTTATTCTACAAATACACCTTGGGATTGGATCTTTAGCTCAAAGGTTTGCTGCCTGCTTCATTGTCAACTATAAAAAACAAAAGTGGTGTGTTAGGTCTTTAAACTAGGAAAGTGATGTTGAAATCACTTTGAAATCCTTCACATGGCATAAACTATAAACATTAATAAGTATAACACTATACACTTATAATGATTTAAAGGCATTTACAATATTTAACAAATGTCTACTGCCCACTTCACCTCAGCTTCTGTAACCAGGAAATGACAAGTTTGCCTTGATCCACAGATTGTATACATGACGTTTCATAATGTAACAGCATGCTGCCATTAAATTTTCTGAGCACATGCAGGCTCTAAAGAGAGTTATAAGCATGACTTTTCCTCCCACACCAGCCTCGGGAGCACAGTCACAGTTTCAGCTGGAGCCATAAGCAGTTTACAGTCTCTTGCTGCACTTATATTTTGCAGGGTTCTAGCACAGCTTTGTGGGGCCACCGCTTTGGCATTCAGCTCAGGATCAGAGAATATTGCAAATAACAGCTTTAAGCTTGAACTCAATAATTCTTCCTGCTGTGTGAATTATTTTTTAGCACTGGTTGCCAGCTCACAGCCTCACTGTCCGGAATGAGCAGCACTGAAGCCAGGAGTATTGTTCTACATTTCCTCTCCAAGAAGTCTCCTTCTTGAACCAACCACACATTTAAATACTGTTACCCCCTGGCCAACTATGACATAGAATGCAGCTGAAAAGTAGGCCAAGCGCTTACTTTGACATTATACACATCCTGAGAAATACAGAATCTGTACTTCTATACTCTTCCGTAAACCAACTTTTGTGGTATCTTGTTATCTGCATTGTATGTTTTTTGTTGTGTGCTGGCCTTTGTTCTATGCATGGATATGACATTTCAATGTATTTTATTCAAGCTGCACAAATGCCATTTAACATGTCAAATGATTCATGTGGATCTATTTTATACCCAGGCAGGAAATTCTGCCTTACCTATACTGTATGTCAATTTACCTTTTCGTTTCAGAACAGCCTTAATTTCAAGACACCATAGATTCAATAAAGTGTCAAAAACTTCCTTAGAGATTCTGGTTGTTACTGACATGAAAGCATCATGCAGTCACTGCAGATTTGCTCATCCATGATATGACTTCATGGAGATCTGGTTACTGTGGTGGCCATTGAAGAAGTGTAAACTCATTGTCTGGAAAAAGCCATCATGCATGGATGGACATGGTCAGCAACAATATTCCTCAACTGGTGATAAGGGGCCGTTGAAATATCCCACACACCATTATGCTACCACCACCCACCTGAACCATTGATACCAGATAGGAGTCTTGATGTCTACAAAAATTCCGCCCCTACCTCTATCAGCCTTGACATTCAGGGCACAGTTAATAGAGGCAGGGACCGTGACATATTTGAACAATTATTATTGTCCAATTTTGGTGAGCCTATGTAATTTATAGTTTCAGTTTCCTGCTCTTGACTGACAGGAGAGGCATGATTTTGGCATACAGCTCATGAAAACCCAAAATTCCTATCTCACAGAATTAGCATATCATTAAAAGGGTCTCTAAACGAGCTATGAACCTAATCATCTGAATCAACGAGTTAACTCTAAACACCTGCAAAAGATTCCTGAGGCCTTTAAAATTCCCAGCCTGGTTCATCACTCAAAACCCCAATCATGGGTAAGACTGCCGACCTGACTGCTGTCCAGAAGGCCACTATTGACACCCTCAAGCAAGAGGGTAAGACACAGAAAGAAATTTCTGAACATATAGGCTGTTCCCAGAGTCCTGTATCAAGGCACCTCAGTGGGAAGTCTGTGGGAAGGAAAAAGTGTGGCAGAAAACGCTGCACAACGAGAAGAGGTGACCGGACCCTGAGGAAGATTGTGGAGAAGGGCCGATTCCAGACCTTGGGGGACCTGCGGAAGCAGTGGACTGAGTCTGGAGTAGAAACATCCAGAGCCACCGTGCACAGGCGTGTGCAGGAAATGGGCTACAGGTGCCGCATTCCCCAGGTCAAGCCACTTTTGAACCAGACCTGGGCTACAGAGAAGCAGCACTGGACTGTTGCTCAGTGGTCCAAAGTACTTTTTTCGGATGAAAGCAAATTCTGCATGTCATTCGGAAATCAAGGTGCCAGAGTCTGGAGGAAGACTGGGGAGAAGGAAATGCCAAAATGCCAGAAGTCCAGTGTCAAGTACCCACAGTCAGTGATGGTCTGGGGTGCCGTGCCAGCTGCTGGTGTTGGTCCACTGTGTTTTATCAAGGGCAGGGTCAATGCAGCTAGCTATCAGGAGATTTTGGAGCACTTCATGCTTCCATCTGCTGAAGATGAAGATTTCATTTTTCAGCACGACCTGGCACCTGCTCACAGTGCCAAAACCACTGGTAAATGGTTTACTGACCATGGTATCACTTTGCTCAATTGGCCTGCCAACTCTCTTGACCTGAACCCCATAGAGAATCTGTGGGATATTGTGAAGAGAACGTTGAGAGACTCAAGACCCAACACTCGGGATGAGCTAAAGGCCGCTATCGAAGCATCCTGGGCCTCCATAAGACCTCAGCAGTGCCACAGGCTGATTGCCTACATGCCACGCCGCATTGAAGCAGTCATTTCTGCAAAAGGATTCCCGACCAAGTATTGAGTGCATAACTGTACATGATTATTTGAAGGTTGACGTTTTTTGTATTAAAAACACTTTTCTTTTATTGGTCGGATGAAATATGCTAATTTTGTGAGAAAGGAATTTTGGGTTTTCATGAGCTGTATGCCAAAATCATCCGTATTAAGACAATAAAAGACCTGAAATACTTCAGTTAGTGTGCAATAAATCTAAAATATATTAATGTTAAATTTTCATCATGACATTATGGAAAATAACGAACTTTATCACAATATGCTAATATTTTGAGAAGGACCTGTAGTATTTTGCATTTCCTGGTTGCAAACAAGTGTATTTTTGAGCCATTGTTGCTCACCTTGAACCAGTCTCCTCATTCACCTCTGACTTCTGAAATCAACAATATATTTTCATTTACATTTTGAGATCGTTTTTGTTAAATATGCTACAGGAATAAAAAATAAAAAAAAAGGAACTGGATGTTTAGAACTACAGTAGGTAACCTATTAGACTTTCTGAATGATGTATGGTGGCCTTTTGTGAATGTATACCAATGCCAGAAAAAAGAAGGTTTAAGATGATGACATACAGTACATAAAATGTAATGCCTGTAAAAACACCCTGCAAAGTACAGGGGTTGGACAATGAAACTGAAACACCTGTCATCACCTGGCATCTGTGACCAAGACAGCAAGTCTTTGTGATGTATCAAGAGCCACGGTATCCAGGGTAACATCAGCATACCACCAAGAAGGACGAACCACATCCAACAGGATTAACTGTGGATGCAAGAGGAAGCTGTCTGAAAGGGATGTTCGGGTGCTAACCCGGATTGTATCCAAAAAACATAAAAACACGGCTGCCCAAATCACGGCAGAATTAAATGTGCACCTCAACTCTCCTGTTTCCACCAGAACTGTCCGTCGGGAGCTCCACAGGGTCAATATACAGGGCCGGGCTGCTATAGCCAAACCTTTGGTCACTCATGGCAATGCCAAACGTCGGTTTCAATGGTGCAAGGAGCGCAAATCTTGGGCTGTGGACAATGTGAAACATGTATTGTTCTCTGATGAGTCCACCTTTACTGTTTTTCTGGGAGAGTTACCGTGTGGAAAAGCCCCAAAGAAGCGTACCACCCAGACTGTTGCATGCCCAGAGTGAAGCATGGGGGTGGATCAGTGATGGTTTGGGCTGCCATATCATGGCATTCCCTTGGCCCAATACTTGTGCTAGATGGGCGCGTCACTGCCAAGGACTACCGAACCATTCTTGAGGACCATGTGCATCCAATGGTTCAAACATTGTATCCTCAAGGTGGTGCCGTGTATCAGGATGACAATGCACCAATACACACAGCAAGACTGGTGAAAGATTGGTTTGATGAACATGAAAGTGAAGTTGAACATCTCCCATGGCTTGCACAGTCACCAGATCTAAATATTATTGAGCCACTTTGGGGTGTTTTGGAGGAGCGAGTCAGGAAAGGTTTTCCTCCACCAGTATCACGTAGTGACCTGGCCACTATCCTGCAAGAAGAATGGCTTAAAATCCCTCTGACCACTATGCAGGACTTGTATATGTCATTCCCAAGACGAATTGACGCTGTATTGGCCGCAAAAGGAGGCCCTACACCATACTAATAAATTAATTGTGGTCTAAAACCAGGTGTTTCAGTTTCATTGTCCAACCCTTGTACATCATGTACAAAAAAAAAAGACAGAAAGTAGAAAGAAAAATAGATGAAGTCTCCAGAAAACCTAATTATATTTTTAAATTAAACATATTTCCATATAGTTTTAATCTTCAGTTTTCAACACTGAAAAAGCCAAAACTCAATTAGTGCATTTATGTGAGGTAACTTATTTCAAGGTGCCAAACTGCCTCTTTAGGGGTATAACGGTTTTCAGCCAACGGTGTGGCCATTAAACGTTACACTAACATAATGTTTAATGCCCACACAGTTTGATGAGAACTGAACACCTTTCATACTAAAAAGTAACCCTATAACATAGCTGGTAAAAAAACAATGGTAACTCCTGGGAATTTTCTTGAAATGTGCAATTAAAGATGTCAAATTGTTAAAGTCTGTCATTTTAAACAGAAAAAGACGACTCACACATTTAATAATTTATATGTACATAAGGAGTTAAGCGTATCTATGGATCAACCGGCAGTCTGCAGCTCAAGAAGCTGCAATGATTTTTGTGGAGGCTGTGAGTAAAGCAGGGCCCACAGGTACAACTGATGCAAAAGTGTCCACTGAAATATTTCCACCACCTTCCTTCTCAGAAGGACAGAAGCAGAAACAATCTCATAAATAACATGTTTCAGGCCAAAAGAAAATGTAAAAGTAAAACAAAATAAAAATTGGGAAAGTCAGTCAGAGAAATACCTTGCATAAATGCTGTAAGGAAATTGTAGCTTCACTGCTGAGATGTCATTGTCTAAGACATTACATAATAACAGAAACCTTAATCTATCTTTATTTCTTGAGATGTGTACCTAAAGCATAAAATGAATTATATTTATGACAGCATATTTGGAAAACAAAACATTTTACTTTGTGTTATTTTAATATAATTTTAACAGAATTTCACAATTATTGACAAGAACCATTTACTGTCACTTTCATCAATTTTGTTGATTTTTTTATTCAAAATGGCAATTAGTTTATTTTATGACATGTAAAACTGTTGATATGCAGGATTGCATCTAACAGTTAATTTTTCATTGATTAATCTAACGATTTTTTCTAAACAAGTAGAATAATCTAAAACAAAATTTTGTAAATTGGGAATTAAAACATTTTCAACAAAATAATAAAATAATTTGTTTTTATATTGCAACATTTCTTTTAATATTTTTTTTTCTTGAATGCATAGTATGCACTTAAGGGAACAGTTATGTAACAAAAAAATATTTAAAGTGCAAAATTCTCTAGCAGAACACATAAAAATAATGGGAAGATCAGTTTTACAAGTCTTACCGTGCAAAATAAAAATATTACTGTTTTTTTAACTAAAACTTGTACATTGTTTAAGAACATTCATACATTCATCTTCTATACTGCTTATTCAATAGTGGGTCACGGGAAGCTGGTGCCTATCTCCAGCAGTCTACGGGCGAGAGGAAGGGTACAAGAACATTTAGTAGTAAAGTAAAACAAGTGCAATTTCAGAAAATGTACCCTTTTAATAATTACTCAAACTAGTGCTCAAACTTGTGCAAAACTAAATATTTTTCTCACAAAACACATGCTCAGAGGTCAGACTTGCTCTTTTTTTGTCAGTCCCCTCTGTTGAGGGGACTGGCAGTATGATTTGGCAGTATGTTGTTTTCACCACTGGAGTGAGCTCTTATCTGTAGCGATGGATTGTTTACCAAAATACATAGGTACCTCATTCATCACCATTTCTCTGTCCATGTCATGGCCATCCATCTTCTTCATTGGCGCTGCGCTGCTGAGGCGACTGTGGGTCAGTAGGAAGAGTATTCGTCTTGCAATCAGAAGGTTGTGGGTTCGATTCCAGCTTCATCCTGCCATATGTCGATGTGCCCCTGGGCAAGGCACTTAACCTCAAGTTGCCTACCAATCTGTGTATCGGTGTATGAATGTGTGAGCATCAGTGAGTGCGATTGGGTGAATGTGGCTCTAGTGTAAAGCGCTTTGAATGGTCTGTATGACTGGAAAAGCGCTATATACATTCAATCCATTTACCATTCCTCTGCGTCTGAGCACAACAATGTGTAAAGCACGGACCTTTAATCTTGTGGCATCATAAGTTTATTTCTTACACTGTCAAGATTTCCCTCATATTTCTTCACCATTGAATCTGTAAAGTAGCATCTGGGTGAAAAAGAGTTTATCATTTCACGAAAGCCTTGACCCTCCACAATAGCAAAGGGTCTTGTACAGGTCCTTCTCAAAAAATTAGCATATTGTGATAAAGTTCATTATTTTCCATAATGTCATGATGAAAATGTAACATTCATATATTTTAGATTCATTGCACACTAACTGAAATATTTCAGGTCTTTTATTGTCTTAATACGGATGATTTTGGCATACAGCTCATGAAAACCCAAAATTCCTATCTCACAAAATTAGCATATTTCATCCGACCAATAAAAGAAAAGTGTTTTTAATACAAAAAACGTCAACCTTCAAATAATCATGTACAGTTATGCACTCAATACTTGGTCAGGAATCCTTTGGCAGAAATGACTGCTTCAATGCGGCGTGGCATGGAGGTAATCAGCCTGTGGCACTGCTGAGGTCTTATGGAGGCCCAGGATGCTTCGATAGCGGCCTTTAGCTCATCCAGAGTGTTGGGTCTTGAGTCTCTCAACGTTCTCTTCACAATATCCCACAGATTCTCTATGGGGTTCAGGTCAGGAGAGTTGGCAGGCCAATTGAGCACAGTGATACCATGGTCAGTAAACCATTTAACAGTGGTTTTGGCACTGTGAGCAGGTGCCAGGTCGTGCTGAAAAATGAAATCTTCATCTCCATAAAGCTTTTCAGCAGATGGAAGCATGAAGTGCTCCAAAATCTCCTGATAGCTAGCTGCATTGACCCTGCCCTTGATAAAACACAGTGGACCAACACCAGCAGCTGACACGGCACCCCAGACCATCACTGACTGTGGGTACTTGACACTGGACTTCTGGCATTTTGGCATTTCCTTCTCCCCAGTCTTCCTCCAGACTCTGGCACCTTGATTTCCGAATGACATGCAGAATTTGCTTTCATCCAAAAAAAGTACTTTGGACCACTGAGCAACAGTCCAGTGCTGCTTCTCTGTAGCCCAGGTCAGGCGCTTCTGCTGCTGTTTCTGGTTCAAAAGTGGCTTGACCTGGGGAATGCGGCACCTGTAGCCCATTTCCTGCACACGCCTGTGCACGGTGGCTCTGGATGTTTCTACTCCAGACTCAGTCCACTGCTTCCGCAGGTCCCCCAAGGTCTGGAATCGGCCCTTCTCCACAATCTTCCTCATTGTCCGGTCACCTCTTCTCGTTGTGCAGCGTTTTCTGCCACACTTTTTCCTTCCCACAGACTTCCCACTGAGGTGCCTTGATACAGCACTTTGGGAACAGCCTATTCGTACAGAAATTTCTTTCTGTGTCTTACCCTCTTGCTTGAGGGTGTCAATAGTGTCCTTCTGGACAGCAGTCAGGTCTGCAGTCTTACCCATGATTGGGGTTTTGAGTGATGAACCAGGCTGGGAGTTTTAAAGGCCTCAGGAATCTTTTGCAGGTGTTTAGAGTTAACTCGTTGATTCAAATGATTAGGTTCATAGCTCGTTTAGAGATCCTTTTAATGATATGCTAATTTTGTGAGATAGGAATTTTGGGTTTTCATGAGCTGTATGACAAAATCATCCGTATTAAGACAATAAAAGACCTGAAATATTTCAGTTAGTGTGCAATGAATCTAAAATATATGAATGTTAAATTTTCATCATGACATTATGGAAAATAATGAACTTTATCACAATATGCTAATTTTTTGAGAAGGACCTGTATATTTAATGATCATCTGCAGGATGCTATCAGAGTGCTCAGCTGCCATCTTGGGGCTGCATGGACTTGAAGACTTGTGAAGATAGGGCTCCATACTGTTTTGCCTGAGTAATAAAAATATAAAGCGCAATAGAATAACAAAGGTAGTGGAACATTTTAGAATTAGTCTTTCACAATCACTACTGCGTTGTGAGATGTCTTATCAGAAAAATACTGTACCTAAAAACGATTTCATATTTATAAAAATGGTTGTAAATGTGCAGCTGTTTACAAGCTGTATTACCAGGCTTTAATGTACTATTTTGTGTCGCTAGCAATGCAGCTTTTACTTTACAGAAACATGTAATATGTGTTGATAATCTTACAATAATATGCTATGATAAAAAAAAAAACACAAAGTAAACAGAACTTACCATGCAGTCCTGCTGCCATGTGGAGTGTGTGTACAGAGTGTCTCCTAAACGTATTTGACTAAGAGAGGAAAGTCAATTGTTGCAATTCCTCGTCAGTCTGGTCATCAGTCTGTAGATTGTTCATCCACAGTTAAATCTCTAGTAAGGAGGTAAGTTTCTTTGGATTTAAGTTTCCATGGTTTTAAGCCTGAGGCTAGTGGCCTAAATATGCACAATCCCAACAAAAAATAGTTTGAGTCGGAACACTTTTATTAGAAGCAGCAATTATTAAACTAGTATTAAATTAGTGTTTAGATGATTGGCTTATGCTAATGTTAGAATGAAGTAATGTTCATAGTCATTTATGGTCTCCCCAAAAAGCTCTTATTAAGCAGTAAGCGAAATTTGCAAAAAAAAAAAAAAAAAGAGGAATGGAAATATTTAGTGAAGTAGATATCAACAAAACAATGATGAATTATAGTGACAGTGATTTATATTCAGCATGCTCCATGGTGCCTCCACCCTGCATTGCCACTACAATCAATCAAGTTAGATGGGCAGTAAATAAGACAGTCTGTAAAATATACATCATTTTCTTCTCCTTCACCTCTTTCATTTGGCAAAGATGAAAAATTGCAAGAAAGATTAAAACCACTGCATGTCAGAGAACACTAACTAATGATTGTGCAGCCACTACTAAAGTCTTTGATTTTAGTAATAGCACCAAATGTTTAAATAGTAAGTGCATCATTTATAATGCACATTTATTACATATATTGTGTGTATTGAAATGAAATGTATTAAATTAACCGTTTGCATAAGAACAGAGGAAGGTACTCTGTAACATCTCTTTTTTTTTTTTTTTTATACTGGATAAATGCTTGACCATCTGGGACTGAAAATCGAATGCTCTTTACGTTGGCAATGAGTGGTAAGATAATTCTTTGTTAAAGTTCTACAAAGAGGAAGGGCTGGGCGGTATACAAGTGCATAACCAAAACCAGTTTTTATTTTTGTTATATCAATTTTTCATACACCATGGTTTTTTTTGGCCTCAGAACGGGCTCGCCAATAACCTGTTTCACGGGAGACACCTTTTCTTGCTACACTGCGATGGAGAAAGAAAATACAGCAAAATACGTTTTGGCCGATGTATCAGTTAAAGGTGATAGTAAAGAACAGCTTGTGCCTAAAAGAGGGACGTTTTTTTTTTGTGTGGAAGCATTTTGGCTTTAAAAGCTCGGATACGAGTCCAACTCTGTCGAAGTAAAGTTGTCGCTGCTGGAGGTAACACCAGCAATTTGCAACAACATCTCCGCCGCAAACACGTCTTAAAAAACGAAGACATTTTCAAAATTGAAGGCGGTATCCTCTATATCCAAACATGGAAAACCTTCGCAGAACACTCAAGCCAAAGATCTGTTGCAGACCCTTTTGGCTGAGGTATTCCCTGAAGCAAAACAGGCAATCTGTGGGTGGAAATAATAAATGCTATCACTTTTCACTTAGCTAAGGACATAGTTCTGTTAAGCACCGTGGGAAAAGAAGGCTTCAGAGCTATGATTAAAATGTTGCCTTTAAGTACAAGTACAGGTCATTTAATGCGGTTAACACACAGGTATCCATGAAAAGAAAAATACCTTTAAATACTGTGATACCATGATAATTATTGTAAATACCATGATATAAAATTTTGGTCATACTGCCCAGCTCTACGACAAGGTAAGTCAGTCTGCATTTGTACAGAGAGAAGAGTCAGCATAGCATAGCAAGATATGAAATGTTACAAGATTTGCCTGAAATTAAAACAGCCAGTAATCATTTTTATGGTTCTGGTTAGATTTGATTGTACTTTAAAATAAAATAGTTTTTTGGCAAAAAAAAAAAAAGGTAATGCCCGTCTTCGTAGGTTTTCAGATTGGTATTTTGTTTATAAAAACTGCAACAATTGCTAACACATTTCTGTAAATGTTTCACTCAAATATGTCAAAGCTTCTTTATAAATGTAGCAGTTTTAAATCCTGCAAACGATTGCATTTACAAACCAAGAAACTTGCTGATTTCAAGGTGACTGATGGGTGCATCCCAATGCAGGATGTAAATATTGTTGGCCTCATACTTATAGTACCTTTTGATAATGGCACATTTCATCATAAACTCTATTGGTATTACAGCTTTAAAATGTTTTGTGCAAATGAGCAAGAGAGGACTTCAAGCCACATAATCATATCATCATATACAAAGTGGTAATTGCTGACTTGAAACATTATATTTTTCTTTTGTTGCTGATTAAAAAATATATGGAGAGGGAGTGCGTGCGATGGAGAAGTATATAAGACAGATGGAAGCAATACAAACAGAGTGCAAAACAAGTAGGAGAAAATATGGTAAACAATGAAAATGCAATAAAAGGGTCTTTATAGGGATGAGTCTTTAAGAGGAGCAGCTTGTCTACACATTTGCTGTGAGAGCAAAACAGACCGCAGAAACTTGCAGCTTTAATGAAAACGAAGGGGAAAGGTTTCATTAAAACCAAAACCATATTGCAGGGCAAGATCAATTCATCTTCGTAGCCTTCACATACATACACAAACACAAACAAACACACACACACACACACACACACAAAATCCAACAATCCCGTCTAACATCCCCATCTTCCCCATTTCCAAGACTTTCTTTCATCTGTGCTGACCGGAAAGGCAGGCAAATGATTTGAGGTAATGCTGGACAGATGTGGTCTACCTTTCAGGGGCATGTCCAATTTTTATATGTGTATAAAAAAAATTATAACGGCTCGTGTGACATAAACTGAAGGTGAAAGTTAAAGTCTGAGAAAGCATGTTTTTTTTCACAAAGGAAAACTGCATACAGTAGAGTCATATCAAACATATTAAAAGCACTTAATCTTAATGCAACTCAATATACACAATGAACAGAAGAAAATAAGGGTTTTGGTAGCAATGGCAACAGAGCAAGTAGGCAGAATAAAAATAAAAGGTTGACTGTAGGACTGAGATGGAACTATACTGTAGAGAACAGACATGAGAATGGCTGGTTTTAGTACCGAGATAACTCTGAGGTCTTGTCTGATAAATGAAAACAGCTCCAAGGTCAGTTCAGGAGCAGCCATGACTACATAACATTATCTTTTAATAGTGTACTTCCAAATGTGTGCCTCCTTACAGTCAGGCCTGCCAATCCACAGGATGAACTGGATCGATCTGTAGGTATGGTATGCCATAGATTTCAAATAAATGTCTAACCATCCAAAGAAAAAGGCAAGCTCAAACCAGGATCCCTCTAAAAATAAATTGAGAAATCAACATATAATCAAGGATTGTCATTAAAAGAAGAGGCAGAATACCTGAGCTTGAAAAATGGTTCGAAGGTCCAAGGTCCAACAACACATAACACTAAATGTCTTCCATTCAAAACTCTTAGCAGTTAGGTGAAATAAAAGGCCACCTTCCAGATTCATCTTGTAAACTCACTAACTTTTCCCTTCTTGATTTCTGTACATATTCAACCTCCAGTTGTACTGCCTCTACATTTGAAAAAAAAAATAAAGAAATCAGCAAAAACACTGAAAAACTCTTCCCTGCAACAAGAGTTTAAGATTATATTATGTTAATTTGGAATACAAATGGAGACAAACCTAGGCAAGGTTAAAGATCCAGCCAAAACAACTGTGGCTTGTGTTTTCCTTGAAGCCAATTACCCACTTACTGTAAAACATTTAATTTGCCACGACATACGAAAAGTTTACTCAATGCAAAGATGATACAGAGCAAAACAGAAGTGTAAATAATAATAGCTCCTCAATAATTTTGGACATGCCATAGATGTGGCAATGGAGTTAGCTATATGATTGTTGGGGTGGGATCAGTAAGGCTGTGGAGATAAAAATATAAATCAACAAACACTAACACACTATTGTGCATCTACATTCCATTTCAATTGCATAGAAAAAAACGATTAAATACAAAACAAAAGTTCCTGCATTACCTTACAACACATTTGACACTGTAGCACATACACAATTTGATTACTAGGTAAGCCAGTTTGCCATGGATGTTTGGACTTTAAAAAATGTAGCCACATATCACAGCTCTTCTGAGCCATGTATACTGCCAATGTGCACCGCTGCTCCAGAATCACTGCTACTTACATTTTAAAACAATGATTTAGTTATAACATTAATTAACCTCACCACTGATCTATGGAATGTTTCACTTCCCTCGGGATGTATGATGCTTAAAACTGAAAGTTAAACTGAAGAGTTACCCTCCGATGAATTCAGCTGACACAGTGTCTGACTGCTTAGGGACACACAGAGAGCACTGAAATTTAATTTGCAGAGGGTCAATCGATCCTCTGATATAAAAACAAAAACTGAAAAGACAGTGACTTCATGAAAAAGTAATGAACCTGGTCATGATACAGCAGAGTACTGCCAATTGCACACCATTGAGTCCAGTATACATGCACTACTCAAAAAGATAAAACACATTTTTCATACGCCAGTATCCTTTGCAAGATACAAAAAGGGTCATAGCAGCTAACAGTTTACAAGTGAAACAATTCTCTACAGCTCTGTATTAACCCTCTACATAGTTGGATTCTCTGTCTTGAGTCTGTAAGTGAATATGCAACCATTAGGACACTAGAATTTGAACATTCTTTGTTTCTACATTAGGCAACATATGTTCCATTGATGGCTTCTCTGTCATTTATACCGCTTAACATCATGCTTCAGTTCACCTCTGTTTGCTTATTCAGAGGCCCATTGTAAAACGTTCTTAACGAAGTGACAACTCAAGTGACTTACTGGACTGACATCCAGCAGGTTTAAACTACAAATGAAAGGCACTGCTCCAACACAGCAGGCCCACTTTCACTGCCTTACCTCTGTGCAGTCAATGAATAGAACAGGAAGGGGGGCACAGGAATGGGGTAAACAGGAGCAGCACATGGGACTGAGCTGTTGCTATAAAAAAAAAGTGATTTTCTTTCCAAGGTAAGACAGACAGAAAACACAGTAGGTGGCAAAAAAAAAAAAAAAAAACTTTCTCTCTTAATCATCATGTTTTACATCTCTGAAGTCAAATAACTTCTAATGTTTATGAGGACTTTTATGGATGATGCTGTAATATATTTACCTATAATTGCATAGTATCTTAAATTAATATGTAAATTCACTGTATCAAAAATCAATGTCAGCACATTTATTTATACATCTAACAATCTTTTCTCTGTCTAAAATGTGTGGCAGCAGGTTAGGAGAGAGGTAAAATACTTGAAGGATGACTTGAAATTGTGTGTCGTAGCAAGTAAAGCAATTCCACCTTGCATAGAAAAACATTTAATTGGACTCCTAATGACAAGCAGTTTGTTTTCTAAATCAGTACAGGATACAGAAAATATCGAGCATTTCATAAATCAATTAAAAATTATAAAACCCTAGACACTGAAACCAGATTTTCCAATTATGAAGTATCTGTTTAATAAAAGAGAACAATAGTTAGCATTTTTTTAAGAAATAACCCTTTTTAGGTACTAGAGTATTTTAATTTCATATGCATATGACAGATTAATTTCTTTAGCTGTAATATTGCTAATGCTAACAATGGAAAGCACCAGTTTTGATTAGAAATAGCAATATCCTTTACATTACCAAAGTGTAAATCTTTGGTTTGGACTGAAAGAAAGAGGTTTGGATTTTTGACCTACAACCTCCGTAAATTATTTTATAAAACGTTTTGGTTTAAAATGTCAATCAGCTGAGTGTACAGATGGAAAGAGTGGCTCTTGATAAGAGATAAGCAATGACAACCATCCCAAGTATGCAGGCAGTATGCAGGGAAGGCAATCTTTTCAACAACAGAAGAAACTGTGGCAGGGTCAGGAGGTGAAAGGAGGCGATAGAATAGAACAATATGGAGAAAGGGGAGGGGCAAGGAAGCAAAATATAGAGCGAAGGACTGAGCAGGGAAGAACCACCAAGGCAGACTAAACAAAGACAGACACAACTCAAAGCAAACAAAGGAGAGTAATAAGGGGGGGTGATAAAAAGAAAAGGAAAAGAGAATATTGTAAGTTGAAGGGAAAGTAAAAGACACGAGAAGTAGGAAGTAAGGATGCTAAGAAAAAAGAGGATGAGAAACTAACCATAATAAGAAAAATCTGAATGTAAAACATGAATTATGAAGAAAGGATTTTATGAGATAAGAGTCCCTCCACCTACTCCTACAATCTATCATAAAATATTTTGTGGTCAAGCTTCGGCTGGCTGTAAAGCAGATACAGTGTAGATGATAAATAGGTCAGTGGAAATGGAGATGATGAGTGGGTGAGCGAGCAGTGAGGCTGAGATGTAGAGAGGTGGACAAAGTTTATAATTCAGTTACTCTGGGTTCTAACACCGCAAATCAATGTCAACAACTCTTTCACTTCAACAGCAAAGTTTTAATTTACCAGGGAACAGCTATATCCAAACTTCTGAATTTCATCCAACAGATGCATGGACTTTCAACTAAGATTGAAATGAAAAACATTTTCTAATAACAGCAACAAAGCTTTTTATGTGAGAGAAAAAACATTACTAAAAAAATATAATATTCTTATATTTATATAAAAACCCAGTTGGGCGAAGTCACTTTCTCTACCTGTCCCCATCTTTGACTTCTTTTGCATTTATTTTTTTCAATACATCTCTGAAGTTCTTGTTTTGTCCTGGCAGGGACTGCTCAGACCACCCAGGTATATTAAGCATTTGCTTTAATGGTATATAAATCCCAGAGGTATGGATAATGACTAAATAAAAGTATCCTTGCAATATTTACCTGTGGTTGGTAAGAATCCAATGACAAGATGGTGTGCTGTAATTTATTATAATTCACTGTCTGCAATAGCTAAATAAAGCTTTCCCTCTAAACATTTGGAGGATATTTCTTAAAACTAAACAATGGGACTAATATTTAAGATGTTGGTTCTGAGCTACATCTCGGAAAAAGTTGCACTACTGGCAACTTTTTCCCCCACGTTTTGCTTCATGATAAGAAACTAGCTTTCCTAGTGATGCATTTTGTGTCTATGTGCACTTTGTAAGTACAGCTACAACCAATTCATTAAAATATAGATAGACAACACGTTAATGTTGCTCTGAAGTGGAACCTCTCTCTTTCGAGAGCTTGCATCTCTGCCAGGCAAAGCATCTTTTTTACAGCACCTTCTCATGTTTATGCTGCAGGGCAACTGAAGTTGAAATGCTACCAGCTTAGCTCGCTAACATCCTCATCCAGCTCTCCTGGATTACTGTTCTCTTGCCACCCACCTCGGGGCACAGCCCAAACCATTTTTTACAGCTTGCTGCTTACATTTATGGGTGCATTGGGGGGGTGCCAGGGTGCCGGGCTGGGGGGTGACTTGCAGGTTGTACAAGAGCGGGTAAGAAATATAAAATACATCTCCAAGCAAAAACTTGGATGTAATCTTGCATCATTTGAGTGCTATTACTTTACATTATCTTATCAGAGAAAGACAACAAGCAAGGGAAGCAACTGGCTATGAAAATCCACGAGACTAAAAGGGAAATGTTTGAAGAAAATGGAAAGCTGTAACTAGGGTGCAGGTAATTCTGCTGACAAATCAGTTTGAGGATGTTTCCCTTGTTTGTCATTGCCAACTTTCAGGCTAAGGAGGGAGCTGTCATGCACCACATTTAAGTAGCTGACCGAGCCAGCTCACAAAAGACTTCAAATCTTCCAGATGCACATGCATGATGACCCCAAGTTCTTTTCTTGGAACTGTAACAATTAAAACAAAAACAGTATGAGCAGTTTTTGCAAGTTTGGGGATATTTGCTCACAAGATAAAAATGTTAAAATTTTGTCTAATCAACTTTTTTTTTTTTTCACGGTATGGCAGATGTAAGTTTCGAGAGCCGAGGGACCAAATTAAGCCAGTGTCTCAATTAGTTACAGTTGGGACTCACAAGGGCACTTTCAGTTCTAAAAAAGGATGTCGTTAATCAGCTAAAGTTTAGTCGGCTTCTGATGAAGTGCATGGCGAGGCGACAGGCTAAAAAGATTGTCCACAGAAAAGGCGGTGGCTCGCCATGAGCGACGCCGAGGGATGAAGAGTTAAAATGAAGAGGTGTGAAAAAAGGCAAGGCAAGGTTGGATAGGAAGGAATGAAGGAAGAGGGTCAGGATAGAAGAACTTCAACAAGAAAACATGAAAGCTGGTTGTGAAAAAGAGAAACATTACCTGCCTAAAATCTACAATGTTCTCTAGAATCAGTAATGAGTTTTTATGCTGGTAAATTGGTTTTGTTTAAGTATATGATGTACACCCTTTTTTAAAGAGTACAAATTAAAATACATATAGGGACCATGATTTTACACCAAACAGAGTTTTTGGATTCTAAACACAAAATTAAACATATTATTAAACCTAATTTGTATTAAACCCACGTTACTTTATTTTGTTTTTTTGTTACTGGTCTCATGTAATATTCTAATCTTAAATTTTGGGTTTTCAGTGATGATGTACACTGCCAGTCAGCTGAGTCAAAGAAGGCTACCAGACTTTTCTCCACTTACAAGAAAGACAAATTCAACTGTGTTGTGAAAAAAAGAAAACATGAAAAGTCATGGTGCAGAAACTAAAGGCTACTTGTCATTCCAGACAAATAACTCAGCATCTTAAATCTCTTTGAAAAAATTACCCTAAAAAAGTCTTGTAAACACTGTCTGAAAGTCCAGTCTCAGTTACCTAGTTACCAGATTCATTACATACTGCTATCTAAGTCTCTGTGTTCTCAATTGTTGGAGATGTGTTTCCATCAAAATATCAGACCTATCTGTACAAACTCAAAGTGTATTTATGACTTCAAGGTTGGCTTTTTTTTAGTTTAACTTCAGGAAGCATCAGAGGCAATAGTTCAAAATGACAAGAGCAAAAGGTGAAAGAAGAAAATCCAGATTGGTTGAGGAATGCTCATATTTAGTAAAATGGCATGTGCATTCCGGCATTCCGATGAGACTCGTTTGACAGATTAAGAGCACCTTTTCAAAGTAACTACCTTAAAGCAGGTACTTTTCATTAAACCAACATTTGTGTATTAAAACTTATTTTATTGGTCTGATGTAATATTCTAACCTAAAATATTTCATGTGAGAGCTGAGCCGAAAAGCAAAGTTCTCAATTTACCGGTCGGTCTACATTCCTACCCTCACCTATGGCCATGAACTTTGGGTCATGACCGAAAGAACGAGATCCCGGATACAAGCGGCTGAAATGAGCTTCCTCCGTAGGGTGGCCGGGCACTCCCTTAGAGATAGGGTGAGGAGCTCGGCCATCCGGGAGGAGCCGGAGTAGAGCCGCTGCTCCTCCATATCGAGAGGAGTCAGTTGAGGTGGCTCGGGCATCTATACCGGATGCCTCCTGGACGCCTTCCTCAGGAGGTGTTCCAGGCACGTCCCACCAGGAGGAGGCCCAGGGGACAGCCCAGGACACGCTGGAGGGACTATGACCCTCGGCTGGCCTGGGAACGCCTTGGGCTCCACCCGGAGGAGCTGGAGGAGGTGTCTGGGGAGAGGGACGTCTGGGCGTCTCTGCTGAGTCTGCTGCCCCCGCAACCCTTCCCGGATAAGCGGAAGACGACAAGTACGAGTACGAGTGTTTTCAATAGCTGTAAGAGGAAAATCATCGTAATTAACAGAAATAAAGGCTGTGTGTAATTAATCCATATAAATCCAAGTTAACTAAGTTTTCAATAATATTCTAGTTTATTGTATGGGTCTACATATGCTAAGTGCATGCTGCAGCACTCATGCGGCAAAACAAAAAAATCAGTGGCAGCCAGGATGAGTTGGTGATCAAATTATGTAAACTCCAATGTCACATTTATAGGACTTTGATATTGGAGGGTAATTTATAAGGCAAATACACTGTAATGTTGCAGGAGTACTAATGCATTTATTGAGTATTTGGTAAGTTTGGGATGGGATTTTAAGGGAGTTAAAGTGTTCTTGGCGTGCTTTCTTACTGCATTCACCCATTACACCACATACAACTTATGACTGACTAACCCTCATTCGGGCTTTATACAAAGTCAATGTTTATGACTCCTGATGGACAAATAATTTAGTTACTGATTAAAATCATTCAATTTTCATTGGAACTCTGAAAACCCAGGGCAGCACAGTGGTGCAGTTCATAGCACCCAAGGTCCTGAGTTCAACTCCTAGCACGGGGTCATTCTACATAAAGTTTGCATGTTCTCCACGTGCATGCATGGGTTCTCTCCGGGTACTACAGATTTGCTTTCTCCCACAGTTCAAAAGCATGACGGTTAGGTCAACTGGTCTCTCTAAATTGCCCTTAGGTGTGAATGAGTGAATGCATGGTTGTTTGTCCTGTGTGTCTCTGTGTTGTGCTACAATGGACTGGCGACCAGCCCAGGGTGTACCCCGTCTCTTTCCCATAGACTGCTAGAGATGCATGACTCTACAAAACTCTTTTTCCTGTTAATTAAATGCATCAAAACTAGGCGTATGGTGATACATTCATGATAGATCCATGACGAGACAATCTTTTGGGAAAATGAAAAATCCCCCTTTTTTGTTTACACAAAAAGAGAAAATGTTTCCCTAACACCAACTGTTGAAAAGAATCTGTAACCAATATGTAATAATTCCATAAACGTTTGACTTGTCCTTGTATTTGAGTTTGTATGCTCGTCTACATCTAAGGTGGTACTAATGCCAGAAAAGTTCGAAAATGCTCCATTTTGTGTTTTTACAAATAAAGTAGAATCATTGACATGAAACAGTTGAAGGAATTTCTGTTCAGTGTAGAATTGAGCAATTCAGGTTCGAGATCTTTAAGTATTTTAGATTCCATACCAGAGAGGAAGAAATGTAACCCTGTCTCAATAAAAACTACATGTGCACCTGCCAAGTTTAGCTTAAATCATCTTTAGATTTTTTTTATTAATTTGAGATTTGGTTTAGTTTTCATTCAATTTACAGTTGATTATAAAATTTATTTGATGATATAAGACCAGGGCTGCATGACCTGCCCGGTATGGAAAGGGATGGGTCCTTCTCTTTGTGTGCAGAATGCATGGAGGGTCAGGCTATGAGTGAAGCAGAGTTCAGCTGGTGAACCCAATGAGTGTGTGCATTTCTGACTGAAATAGATAATTTAATGCTTTCTTTATCTATTTGCTACATGTTGGCTTCATGTAAGTGTGTTTTTAAAGACATAACTTTAAAATAAAAAAACCCAATTAACCAAAAATCTCATGAGCCCGTTGCAGTACCTCCACAGGGACAAACCCATGGTTGAAGACCTCTGATCTAAATAATTTAAGAGTGACAAAAACATAATTACCTTCGCTGCCAAATTAGAAGTTTGAATCAGGTGTGAAAACAGTCATCCTGCTGGACTTAATATACTCGTACAATGAAATCTTACAATAAAAAAAATATAATCAACCAATTAGAACAGGAAAATGGAAATCATTTTAAAAAACATTCTTGTGCTTTTTGAAACTGGCACCAGAAATGTTTACAATCATTTATTCATCCAGTGCTTGACAAACACAAACAAATTCTTATTGGATGCTTATTACATAAAAAATTATGTTTCCCTCACGCCAGTTTTAGAAAGTTCTCAGATTTACCCCACCCCTTTTAGACTCACTAACATAAAAGGTTGTGTCCTGTAGCATTGAGCTAAATAAATAATTTATCTTACAATGGAGTTACTTAACATTTTTAATTAAGGCATACATGGCCAAGCCTTTCAAAAAACCTAATTTAAATAATGCATTTTACCTATTCATAGGTAAAAGAAAGTGAGAAACTCAGAAACGTCCCTCCTGCCTGAAAGAGTGCAGGAAAATCAACAGCTCACCAGCACATTTACAACACATGAACAATACAGAAAGTTAAAGATTAGCTGCTTCTTCAATATCATTATACAGAATGTAAACCATGCTTTTTAAACTACACTGACTGGAAACTGTGTAGATAAATGTGACACTCTGAATATGCTGAGTTACACATTAATGTGATTTACAGAAAGACCCATCATGCTCAATCGATCCAGTTGTTCAATCATGTCCAGAGGAGAATTTAAGAAGAAGTCAGAGCCAATAGAAAGAGAGTTAATGAACCATGGAAGGGCCATTATTAGATTCGTTTTCACCTCTCAACTGTGACCTTTAGTTAAGAAAGCGGCCTTGAACAATAAACTACAGATTTGAAAAGAGAAGAAAAGCCTCAACAAACACAAAAAGATGCTATAAACCTAAAAGCAACTAAAAAAGACAATGGATCAAGAATTCAGTCCCTAGTATGTCATCCAAATATGAAAGGTGACACTATAAAGTTAAGAGCTGAGATCTGAGTGATTCTTATATTTTAGGAGTGTTTTTGCAGTACTTTTTAATTCTTCTCAGACATTGTAATTTGGGCAGGACAGTTTCTCAGGAGTCCATTGGCCAATCTGGATGATTGACATGTCCATTAAACCGTCAGAGCCAATAGAATCAGAGTTAGTTGTTTTTTTTGTTTTTGTTACAAAAATCACGTAGCCAACATAATTTATCAATCACAGCGGGGAAATGCATTTGGTGAAAACCGGGGAAATGTAGCTTAGCAGTTTTCTAAACAGTATCCAGGAGACAAAGAAGCCGAAGACAGTCGTGGAAACATGTTACTGTGACAGTGGGACAATGATTTAAAACAGCAGAGTTGGAATATATACTTTGACACAAATGATCACAAAACAGCAAGGTTAAACATTATTTATGTTTTAGGTTTTATGAAATATGCCTTATTTTTCCTTTTCTTCAGTTGCTCATTCAAAAGGTTTTGCATATATAGAGGTGATACTTATATTGTTTGGTGTTCGGGCTTTCATTTGAAAGGTCGCTTATGCGGGTCATATCATGCTGCGCAGTAGTTGTTGTGTGTTTGTCCCGAGTATGCATCTTTTGAATCATTTAAATCCCATCTTAAAATTTACTTATACTCCTCTTGTTATATCCTAGCATAAAAACTGTGGTCACTGTTTATCTTTAAAATTTTCTGACATTTATGTATGAAAAAAAAAACAATAACATTCTGATGTTATTGTAATTGCATTTTCTAATTTAGCATTTCAGTCTTAGAGTTGATAAAAGTTTCTGGTTATCCATTCATCAATCTACACTTAAGGGCCAAACCATTCATACCCTTCAAAGATTTGAATTGAACTCTTGGGTCAGAGTTTTTTGCACAAAGATGTAACAGGATGCTAAAGTCAGGGATGTGTAAAGTGTCTACACCAATGGCAGCAAACAGCTAATTATGAACCAGTCTGACAACTTCTGTTGACAGCCAAAGGTGGTTTCAGGTCAAAATCATAAACAATGCTTACTCAGACCAGTCTTGTAACAATTAGATGGGATCAGTGTGCAGGGCATTATTCAAAACAGAAATACATCTCTTACTCAGAGTGGCATGACATATCCTTCAAAATGCCAACCACTTGAGGAAATACCATTCAAAAGAGCGACCAAAGTGCGCACCTTAAACTTATCTACCTCAAAACAACTCATGTTTGACATTGCTATTGGTTAAATCTTTGGCGTATGTCTCTCACAGAGGGGTGATTCAAACACAGCCAGCAAAAAAAGAAAAAAAAAAGAAACATTCTTGAGCTTGCTTTGTTCTGAGCTGACATGGAATAAACCTCTGAGAGATTCAACCTCATCTGTTACTCATATGTGGAAAACACAGAGTGCTGCTGCCTTAGTGTTGCTGTGGTGAAGAAGGATTGCATCTTGGCATGAAAAGAGAATAGCAGCACAGTTTGCCAAGCTCTCAATTAACGCCTTTTTCCTATGCGGTTTCAGATCACAGATCCCAACGTGAATTATATATATACATATACAGGGGTTGGACAATGAAACTAAAACACCTGTCATTTTAGTGTGGGAGGTTTCATGGCTAAATTGGACCAGCCTGGTAGCCAGTCTTCATTGATTGCACATTGCACCAGTAAGAGCAGAGTATGAAGGTTCAATTAGCAGGGTAGGAGCACAGTTTTGCTCAAAATATTGAAATGCACACAACATTATGGGTGACATACCAGAGTTCAAAAGAGGACAAATTGTTGGTGCACGTCTTGCTGGCGCATCTGTGACCAAGACAGCAAGTCTTTGTGATGTATCAAGAGCCACGGTATCCAGGGTAATGTCAGCATACCACCAAGAAGGACGAACCACATCCAACAAGATTAACTGTGGACGCAAGAGGAAGCTGTCTGAAAGGGATGTTCGGGTGCTAACCCGGATTGTATCCAAAAAACATAAAACCACGGCTGCCCAAATCATGGCAGAATTAAATGTGCACCTCAACTCTCCTGTTTCCACCAGAACTGTCCGTCGGGAGCTCCACAGGGTCAATATACACGGCTGGGCTGCTATAGCCAAACCTTTGGTCACTCATGCCAATGCCAAACGTCGGTTTCAATGGTGCAAGGAGCGCAAATCTTGGGCTGTGGACAATGTGAAACATGTATTGTTCTCTGATGAATCCACCTTTACTGTTTTCCCCACATCCGGGAGAGTTACGGTGTGGAGAAGCCCCAAAGAAGCGTACCACCCAGACTGTTGCATGCCCAGAGTGATGGTTTGGGCTGCCATATCATGGCATTCCCTTGGCCCAATACTTTTGCTAGATGGGCGCCTCACTGCCAAGGACTACCGAACCATTCTTGAGGACCATGTGCATCCAATGGTTCAAACATTGTATCCTGAAGGCGGTGCTGTGTATCAGGATGACAATGCACCAATACACACAGCAAGACTGGTGAAAGATTGGTTTGATGAACATGAAAGTGAAGTTGAACATCTCCTATGGCCTGCACCGTCACCAGATCTAAATATTATTGAGCCACTTTGGGGTGTTTTGGAGGAGCGAGTCAGGAAACGTTTTCCTCCACCAGTATCACGTAGTGACCTGGCCACTATCCTGCAAGAAGAATGGCTTAAAATCCCTCTGACCACTGTGCAGGACTTGTATATGTCATTCCCAAGACGAATTGACGCTGTATTGGCCCCAAAAGGAGGCCCTACACCATACTAATAAATTATTGTGGTCTAAACCAGGTGTTTCAGTTTCGTTGTCCAATCCCTGTATATATATATATAGGATTTAAAATACCTCAATAGGTTTTAGATACATTTAACCTCTCTGCATCAAGGTAACATTGAAACTGAGTCATCACTCATGACTTTCCCCTTATCTCCTTGCTGTGGCATTTAATAGAGAGGCCGCAAAGTGTTCACACTTAGAATATATTAATCCAGAAATAGAGCAACAATAACTTTATAGAGTGTAAAGATAGATGGAGTAAAACATAAGGCCTCCCTCAAGTGCTACATAAATATATAACTGTAAATGCAAAGATCCATAAGTATCTTTAATCACCTCACTCAAAAAGAGTAGGGCAAACTAAACAAAATGTAAAAAAATTGCTATGGCTTTAAATAGCTGTTAGGAAGACTGTTAATTTGAACAAAGGGCTCAGTTTTAATGTCTCTGCACTGGTTACCGGATCATTTTAGAATTCATTTTAAAATAACTGAATTTTTGTGCATCTGGGAAGTATTCACAGCACTACATGTTTTCCACATTTTCTTATGAGAGCCTTTTTCCAAAATGGATTAAATTCACCCAATACTGACAGTGCAAAAAAAATTATATAAAAAGGTCGCACAGTTGGCAGTGCATGTCTGAACGTAAAACAAGCATTAGTCAGAGGAAGTGTTGTAGACCTCTACAAGAAGGGTACAAAAAATTATGTTGCATTGAAGCTTAAAATGAGTACAGCCACCATAAATGAAATAACTTTGGGACAACTAGCATTTTGCCTAGAGCTGGCTGTCCGTGTAAACTTAGCGTTTGGGGAGAATGGTCTTAATCAGGGAAGTGAACAAGAATCTGATGGTCCTTCTGTCAGGGCTCCAGCATTGCATGTATATATATATATTATATATATATAATATATATATATATATACATATAGTTTTTAGTAAGTGCCACTGTTTGTTTTAGTAGCCCAGGCTTTTTTTCTGATCTCCGCTCTTCATTGTCAGCTCAGCTGGCCGCCCTGCAGCGCATGTTCATTTGTTACAAATCAGCTGTTCGCCAGCGCGCAGCTGAGCTGATCTGCCTGACTGGGGCAGAGGAGAGGTTTGTCTGAGCTACTCAGAGTTTCTCCGATCCTTGGTCCCCAGAAGCGATCACACTCTATCTAACACTGACTCTTAAATGAACGACTCTCAAACAGTTTCTAACTTTCAGCTACATTAATCTAAATTAGGCAAAGGAATGATTACAGAGATCAGTGCCGAGGCTCGTCTCGGACCGTAACCTCTGTGCAAGGATGAGGAAGAGCCTCGATAGAAGGTCACATGTAGTTTTACATCTGGTGCTCCGATGCAATGGATGTGCCCTCCCTCAGTGATTATCAGGAGACTATGTGTCACCATTGTGGTGTCTATCTGGTACGTTGTGTAGTAGCTGGTGTCCATCCTTAATCTAAGTGTGCTGCTGCATTCTAATCAAACCAGTTACAGCCTGCTCCACCATCAAACCCAGTGCCTCAGCCACAGGTCATTCATGATAAACCTTGGGCCATTTATCCTTGTAATGTGTCGATGAGCATTCTTGTCCTATTCTAACAAAAAGGAAACATTAGAACTTATGCTTTATATCATTAAGGTATAAATGGGAAAAACTGCTATGAGTCATATAAATAAAGGTTATCCTTAACAGGTTGATATGGCATAGTTTAGTGCACAATGGTCCAGAAAAATATCAGCGCCCAGAAACTGTCGCCTCTTCCGTACTTGATGTCGAGCTGAATCACCGGCCCAGCACCCTGCGTCTGTGAAAGGTGGTTATTAAAAACTAAACATTCACAAAATAAGGAATGCCTAAGCCAACGGTCTACCGGGGATTTCCTCGGTTGCCCCGTATGCCAGTTTGCCCCTGGCTGTGAGTCACTTCACTAAATGGAGACCAAACACGTTTTAATCAAAAATGCACCAGAAACCGAAACCCGAGTCCAGTCCATGTGAAAACAAGTCCAGGCTTAATTATGCAAGGATATTCGGAAAATACCAGCTCGTTTTGCATCTGGTTTCATTCTTGCCGCTTAGTCTGGCGGTTCTTTTGCTTGATGTTGAGAGCATGGGAAATCTCCAACACGGATTTAAAATGCTGTTCAAATCTGTCAAGATCATATTTTCTCCTCTGAGATGTGCATCGTGTTTTCATGTAAGCTGCTTCTGGCATGTTATCTTTCAAAACCAATCACATATATATAGAATATTGATGATGTATTACAGATAATTCCAGTTCACACGGTCCCTGAATGCAACAGCTGGGAACAAGTTGTTCAGCCGCTGTGTTGAGCTGTCAGTCATGATTCCGCACCCCCGTGATCTGAGGCCGCGCCCCCCACGCCAAAACAGGGCCAAAAGTTTGAAGCCGGAAAAAAAATCTGCAAGTTCAAAAAAAAAAACTTGAATCTGAAAAGTAGTTTTGAACTTGTTTTTTCCAGTTTCACATCTGTTTTTTTTTTTCAGCTGCAAAACCTTTTTTCCAGTTTTCAAATTTTTTGGGGGGAGGTTCAAAATAATTTTTCAGGTTCAATTTTTTTTCTTTTGAACAAACTTTTATTTTTTAGGTTCAAATAGTTTTCTTCTGAACAAACTTTTATTTTTCAGGTTTAAATTTATTTTGTTTGAACAAACTTTTATTTTTCAGGTTCAAATTTTTTTCGTTTGAACAAACTTTTATTTTTCAGGTTCAAATTTTTTTCGTTTGAACAAACTTTATGGCCTCAATTTAGCTCCATAACTTTCTTACCAGAATAATTACAGTTTAAATCGTGTTTATCTGACATTGCATCAGTCACTGCCTGGACATGTTGTAAAGCTGTATTATATATTATATACTTCACTCCTAACAAGATAAAAACAATTACAAATTCTGTTTCAAATCAAGTTAACTTCTACCCACCAGATCAAACATGCCAGTTCATGTAAACTTGTATAGCTTCCACCGGGTTTCTTTTCTTTTCCCATTTCTTACAAATGTGAACCCAAAAAGCAGGGGGAATGCACAAATTGTCTCCATCACTCGCATCTCAAGCCGAGCAACACTGCTGAGCTCTGGCAGTCTCCACTCACAAATCTTCACACATCTAATCTTCTCACCCCCCGCTGCTCAATCTTCCTACATTCAGTTAACCGAGCACAGACAAATTAATGAGAAAATAATCCCTTTAATTCACGGTAAAGGTCTCCTCTTCTTTTAACAAGTTAATCTGCTTCAGCTCTTTGCCATTTAATAATAATAAATTAAATTTACAGAGACATTAAGACAAGATCTTCATCTCAAAGTTCTTTCAAGAAAAAACGTAACATGAGAGAGAACTGTGATGTTTTTTTTAAAAAGATTATTGTTTGAACATCTACATCTGAGAGCCGTGGAACTAAATCTGATCCTGCCGAGTTTCCTGCTGTAGCCAGCAATTTGTTGCCATTTCCTGTTTCGCTGTTTCATTTCATTATCAGCTGTTAGTTTTCAGGTGACTCAGGAACACAATGAACAATGACAGCAAATAGTGAGAGGCTTCCAGGAAGCCTGACTGGCTCATACTCTACAGACACAAAGGCTGAAAAGGAAAAAAAGAAAACACTATAAAGTGTATTATTTAAAAACAAATCTTTGTATAATTCAAGTTTTCTGAAAGCTGTAACAACCAGGGAATAGAAATAGAGAGCAGAAATCTATTTTTCTTGCTTAAACCAGCAACTATATGTCTCGGCACCAGTTGTCATCTCATCAAATCTTCCCAGGTTTTACAGCTATCCATATGAGTGCGTTTTGTAAAAGATTAAGCATTGGCACCAGGTGAGAAGTGGCATACATGACCTGACATGAACAAACTTTACTCCTAAACAAACATGAGGTTATCAGAAATAGGATCTAAAAATAAACCTGCCGCCTAAACCCAGAGCACAGGTTGGCAAAACTAACAGTTTGAATGTGTAAATTTATTAGCTTATCAATATCCCTGCTCAACATTAGGACCTTGGAAGATGTCACCACAATTAAAGTTGTGTATTACATTAAATATATGTCTTGAAGAAGTCTTATCCTTTATTATAAAAACTGTTATGAAGATAATGGTTTTAAAAGAGGTGAAAATGGAAAACATGAAAATATATTTATATGTGTGTTAAGTAGTCTTCATGCAAATGTTGCTCTTTTGCATTCCTTATCTCTAACTTACATGAACGAAATGAAGACTTTTGTCACACTTACATGTTTCAGATCAAATTTAATTTAATATCAGACAAAGATAACCAGAGTGACTACAGAAATCAGTTTTCAACTGATGATTTAATTTATTAAGTGAAAAAAGCTATTATAACCAACCAGATTTAAGTGAGAAACGACTCTCCTTTCCCCTTGTTAAATCATAAAATAAGTTTGATTATACATATATTTTGGTTCAATTTTGCTAATTAAAACCAGGCTTGATTACTGTCAGACCTGTAGGATCAAGAAGTCACTCAAACAGTACTTGTCTGAAAGCCAAAGGCTAAAAAATGTCAAAAAGCAACACCATCATACCTCATCTAAAGAAATCCAAGAACACAGCAGAAACAAACTCACAGACATCTATCAGTCTGCAAAGGATTACAACGCCATTTCTAAGACTTTGGGACTCCAGCTAACCACTATAGAACCTCTCAGAACCATTATACGCAAACGGAGAAAGCATGAAATGCTGCGTAAACCAAACACAGCAGAGGCGACTGTGGCTCAGTAGTAAGAGTAGTCGTCTTACAATCAGAAGGTTGTAGGTTTGATTCCAGCTTCCTCCTGCCATATGTCGATGTGCCCCTGGGCAAGGCACTTAACCTCAAGTTGCCTACCGATCCGTGTATCGGTGTATGAATGTGTGAGCGTTAGTGAGTGCGATTGGGTGAATGTGGTGCTAGTGTAAAGCGCTTTGAGCAGTCTGTATAACTGGAAAGGCGCTATATAAATTCAGTCCATTTACCATTTTAGAAAAAAAGCTAATTATATTAACAATAACACACACTGTGGTAATGTGATGGTCTGAGGCTCCTCTAGGACTTGGATAACTTGGCTTAATTATGCAACCATAAATTCTACTCTGTAGAAAAAATTCTAAAAGGAGAATGTCTCAATTCCTGACCATAAGCTCAAGTAAATGCAGGCGTGCAGCAGAAAAAAAATAAAAAATTAATCACAGTTGATTCATGATGTAATAAATGGCGAGTTTACTTTTTCAAACAGGGGCAAGGTTGGCTTTACGTAACCTTTTCTCTTAATAAATGAAATCAGGTGAAAACTACTTTTTTCCTTTTAACCATGTTATTTTAGTCTGATATTAAAATCGGTTTGATAATCTAAAACATTGAAGTGTGATGATAAAGCAGAAGAAATTTGTGAGGGGTAAATACTTTTTACAACAAAGTATAACTTAGGAGCAGAGTGTTTGTCTCTAATATACTTTAGAATAAGAACACCCGCATATTTGAATATCTTTCTTTTCCCAATCCAACATTAATAAAGATCAACCAGATGTACAAAGATGCAAAAATAGGCATCAAACTCGTTTTTGTTAAGTCCTGGAGACAAACATCAAGTAAACCATCTATGGCAAAACCGCCATATTTTTTTCTTTTGCATCTCTTTGTTGTGATTGACCTTTATAGCATACTACAGTTATTCCCAGCAAAAATCAGTAAAGCCCATCCCCAGTCAAATTACGTGAAATCATCTATTTTCTGACAAAAGAGAATACAGGATCACTTCAATTCAATTCAATTCTCTTTTATTTATATAGCGCCAATTCACAACACATGTTGTCTCAAGGCACTTCACAACAGTCAGGTACATACATTCCAATTAATCCTAACAATTGAACAGTGCAGTCGGAGTTAGCTTTTTATTCAAATTGGATAAAATGTTTTTCTATCTAAGGAAACCCAGCAGATTGCACCAGTCAGTGACTTGCAGCATTCCCTCCTCCTGGATGAGCATGTAGAGACAGTGGACAGTCACTGTCATTGACTTTGCAGCAATCCCTCATACTGAGCATGCATGTAGCGACAGTGGAGAGGAAAAACTCCCTTTTAACAGGAAGAAACCTCCAGCAGAACCAGGCTCAGTATGAGCGGCCATCTGCCACGACCGACTGGGGGTTTGAGAGAACAGAGCAGAGACACAAAGAGAACAAAGAAGCACCGATCCAGGAGTACTTCTTTGTTGTTTTACAAATAAACAACTATTTCTCCTCTATATTTATTAGTTTTATCCCAGATTGGAAATGTTGGGAATTTCTTGTTTGTTTTCCAACTATTCCGCAATAATGTCAGTTTGTGCTCACCTCCAGTTAAATGAGTGGATAAACAAAGAAAAAACTATATTTTACACACATCAGGTGCTCAGAACAAGAAATAGCATTACAAACAGCGTTACAATACATGAAAAAGTTAAATATACTGATTATGGCTCTTTTCCTTGCAAAATAACTAAATAAAGAGTAATGTTTTTTGTAGTCTCTAGATAGAAGGCAAAACAAATACTTTTAGCTTACAAACATCATCATGGCTTCTCTACTTGTCTCAAGATTTCCATTTTGACTTCCTCTCTATGTTAGATACCTGTGGCTTCCTTCCATTGTGTTGTCAGGCCAGTGTCAAACCATTTTCATGCAGGAAGAGCCAAACCAAAGCCCATGTTCCTGCCAACAACAACAGCGGCAGCCTCTGCTGCTATGGCAGCACAGTTGTAGGTCTGCTTCAGACAAGCAGCTCACTCCTTTTAATAGGGGAGTATAACGTTTTTCCTGGCTTCAGTCCTCTCTACTCTGACACCCCTAAATAAAATCCAGTAAAACCAATTGCCTTCAAAAGTCACCTGATCAGTGAGGTCATCTGTGTACTCTTCTGTGAAACCTTCACAAAGCACTTTTCTTTCCATCATCTGAAAATGGAAAGATTACAGTACTGCAACTGCAAGAAATGACTTCACCTGAACTGGCAAGTTGGGCAAGGAGAGGATTACTTAGAGAAACAGTCAGGAGCCCCACTGTCCTTGGAGGAGCTACAGATGTTCACAGCTCAGGTGGGAGATAGACAGGATGACTATTAGTTGTTCAGTCCATAGATCTAGCTGTTTTGGAAGAGTGGCAAGATAGTTGAAATGCAGTTTGTCACAACAATGCAGGGGAAACAGCAAGCGGGTAATGATGGGTGCTCGGCTTAGACCAAAACGTGGCACTGTTTAGACAAAGACTACTACTCCACAGCAACCTGCACATACCCATCCAACAGCAAAATGTGGTGATAGAAGTATTATGTCGTGTCTGACAGCGCTTGAGTTGTTTGCAAAGAAGAATGAGCAAAAATGTCAGTTTCTATATGTGCAAAGCTGGTAGAGACATACTACAAAAGACTTGCAGCAGTAACAGCAGCTAAAATTGGTTCAAGAAAACATTAACTCAGGGAGGCTGAATACAAAACTACACCACACTTTACAAAAAAACTTGTAAAAAAAACTATGAAACCAAGCATCAGTTTCCTTACTCTGAGGTTGGGTAGTAACATAAAATCCCAGTGCAATACAATGTTTGGGGCTGCATTGTGACGAAATGTAAAAATGTGTATGGGTTAAAATACCTTTTGCAAGGCACTGTATATTCTGCACAATATACCTTCCAACAAAAACAAAGGCAAATATAAGACGCAGTGACCTTTGCAGCTGTGTGTGAACATGTGTATGAGGTTTAGAAGGAATCCTCCATTGATCACAGAAAACAACTGAGGTTCACCATAATCCTCAACACCAACACCACTGGCTTCACCTACATCAGCTTCCTTAAAAAAGAAAGGCTGCAGTCAAATTGGCACTGATTAAGATTAAGTCTACTTCCTGGAATTGAAAGCTGTAAAATATAGCTTCAGAGAGCAGAAAGAAAGAAGAGAGAGAGAGAGAAAGTAGGGGGAGAGATCACAGTCCAGTGCACAGCTTCAAAGGAAACTTTCAGAACAGTGATGGAGCACATGGGAGATCAAACCTCCTGTCAGGCAAGCCGAGCACGAGACAGTGAACACACTTAGCTAAAGCTAGCTAACGACTAATCATACACAAAGGTTTCCTCAACATACTTTCTTTAATTCATGATGTGGATCAAATTGTTATCAAAGCGTTTATTTGGTCAAATAAATGTATTGATAAAGATTTTTTTAATTTAAAAACAATAACAAAAACAAGCTATAAGAAAACAGCAACTCTTCAATTCCTAATCCAGCTCTATGGCTCAGAAGAGTACTCACCCATATTTCTAAAACTGTAATACAAGTACCACTGGTGATACTTGGGCTGCTTTAAGTGGTACTCAGAAAAGGTTCTGGTATGAATTCTTTGCAAGGAAAAATAGGACTGAATGTGCTGTGATTTAGGGCTAATACACAACAACAAGAAAAGATGAGCTGTTTAAGTAAATTAACTACTTCTAAATCAGCAACATCTTTAAAGAGAAGTGCAGGGAGAAATCTTTAAGAACTTCTAGTATGAAATGCAGCACCTTAAGATCCGTTCCATTTACCTCTGAACTTTGAACTGGAAATAACACTAAAGTAAACTTAACAATGTTACATTTCCAAGTTTGAAAACCAATAGGATTTGTTAACTGGTGTGCTCAATGAACAGCTTGACAATTATTAGCAATACAATAATATCAACTTATTTTTCAGCATAGTGTACTAATAAACATGATGTATGAGTGCGTGATTTAATTAGATGTATATCATCTTAAGTGCAGATGTACAGTTTTTTTGCTTAATAGCAGCTTTTACCAAGTATATAAACAAGGCAGTTATATTGGATTTTGAAGTCAGGGTTGGTAGGAAAGCTCAGACATTCCCACTTTTAAAACTGGAAACAGCTCTCTTCAGCAGGGCCAGTGGGTAAGAATATTTTCTTTCAATCAACAAACTGAAAAAAGTCTAAAGTCCTGTTTTAAAATTTATACTCAGAATACTTTATTAATCCCAGAGAAACATTTTGTTGTGAGTTGCTCAATTAAAGTCTAAATTGGAAATGTGGGAAAAAAAATAAAATAAGAAGGGACACAATAAAAATAGAAAAATAAAGTCAAAAAAATAAATAAATAAAATAAGATGCTCCAGTCAGACTTGAGCTAAATTAAGTATCTGATTTTAAGTTAGGAACGCTGTGTAAAAAAAAAAAAAATTGAATTGGAATAAATATCTCCGTGGTCACAGGTAGGCAGGATTTAGTGTAAAACTGAGGTGGTTATAAGAAAATCTGAGAACCACTGATGTATACAAAGAAGTTTCTAAAAGAAGGATCATTACCCAGCTCAACACAGATGTTAAGAACAACACTGTATCCAGTCATTTTACATTTAGCTCCCACGAATGATACCTAGTGAGCAGCAACATTATAAAATCACATAATTAAACTGGGCTTCTTTCCGTGTCTCCACTCACCCGGATCCGTCTCATGGCAGCCACAATCTCCACTCTGCTGCTCGGCCGCGCCACATCCAGACTGCCAATATACTGCCGCCATGAAGGTGAAACATGACAGGTACAAAAGGTGCGTTAATGACACAACTGGCGTTTATTTTGTTTATATTAACCATAATGTTTCAACCCTCACAACACTATTACTTCACTGCGCATAACTTTAGTCTCTGCTTTGAGCTCATAAATTACTTTCTCTGGGAGCCAAACCCAGGATTTAGTTCCAAAAAGTCGCAAAATGTGATTTAGGTCGTCAGTTGTTTATGTTTTAAGACTTGTTTAAAAAACAAACGCTCGTTTAAATTAAACTAAACTGTAAACACTGCCTGTTTTCACTTTGAAGGAGTTAGGAAAATTCACCTTTGCCTCGAAGTTGATCCCATGCTGGAATGCTTCCTCGTTGTGCAACGGGATCCTCAAATCGTGTCCATCATCAACGAGGTTGTACTTGGTTTTCCCAGGCATTTTTCCAGCTGTTTATATATTCACACTGCAAGAGAACGCCAACAGGGTATAAGCCTGATCGATTGGAAAAGGAATAAATCCAAGAAAAACAATCCGACAATCCGGTTAGTAGGTGTTCTCCATAGCAGCGACGCTCCGACGCCGCCTCAACAGCAGCCCGAGCAGCAAGAACTTCAGCAGCGCTCCGGTGAGCTGCAGGAAACGCTCTGAGGACACATGCAGGCCAAGTGAGACGGCGACATGCGTGGGCAGATGTGTTTTCCCGACTTTTCCTGTGCTCAATGTGGAAGTTGGTTACGTCCTGCCTCCGGTTGTGGACTTCTACACTCTCCACCCTGTCCACAGCGTAGGGAGGATTTGATTGGAGAGTCTGGGAATCCCACCTGTTTCCATTGGAACAAGGGCACACCGTGGCCCTATTGGAGGAGTGGCTCTAACTCCAGTACCTGCCCCCTCTGCTCCATTCTACCCTCTCTTCCTCTACCGTACGTACACGTACACAAACATACAGCTGGGAAAAAATGAAAGAAAACCTGAATGAGAGACTAAGATGTGGTATCATGAAATTGATTCAAGGTTTTCTAACATTTGGCTTTGCTTGTTATCATGTAAAGAAGCTTACCAGCAAGATGCACATGACAAAAAACTCAAACCTGTTCTTTTTAAATTGCACTATAGTAGATCAAATCTATCTATCTATCTATTTTATTTCATGTTTATTTGTTTTATATATTATTATAATTATTATTGTTAAATGAATGGGTGGGGATATACTGGCAAAGCTTATTTAGATGCATTTTGTTGACTGTAAATAATGACGGTAGGTGGATTGTTGCTAAAAAAGAAACTGCACATCTGGGCAAATTACAAAGTACAAGGCTGCCAACTAGCGGTTAAATCCTATATCACATCCTCGGATGCATTTCGCGCTGAAATGTCATTATCAACATTTGAGGGTGATAAAAAAATAAATAAAATAAAACTTTTTGATCATTGGCATGTCACACAAATTAGTTGGGTAAAGCGGTGCCTTTTGAAGAAATTAAACTATAAAAATCTCCATAATTCTTTAGCTCTTTTTGCATAATTAGTCAAAAGGCTACTGGGATAGTAAAGTATCTAAGGCCAGGCTCTCAAATATATCCTCTGAGGTTTCCCTTTGTTCATTAAGGGATTAGGAATGGCTTTATTTAAAGTGAATCCTGTTAATTTAGAATTAATATGAAAAGTTAAGCAAGTTTATGTTCAAACTTTGTTCACGACTAAATGTAAAGATAATAAAAAAAATCACTTTTTATATTGGTTAAAATGTTTGATTAATAGGAAACATGCTAGTTTGTCTGAAGGCATTATTGACATTATAAAGTATATGTGTATGAGGGGATCATTTAGAGCCCCTTATAAAGTGCCCTGCAAAAATATTTGTGCCCTCAAATGTTTGCACATTTTGTCATGTTTCTTATGGCATGCTTTTGGGCCTAACCCTTCCCCTCCTTATGACAGCAAACAAGCTCAGATGCAGACAGGAAGAGCTGCTATCTCAGCATGAGAAGTTATTACAGATAAAATCAGTAGCTCTGCACGGCCACCCAAGGTCTACCCACGACTCCTTTGAAAGGATACAGTGTAAATGAATCCTGTCCAGTTTATACAACACATGGTTGTCTGTAGTCTGTTGGCCTTTAAACCATTTTCTCCTTGTAAGCCAGGTTGTGGGAATCAGTGTACTGTACAATCTCAGCAGGGTTCCAATGGAAATGTCAAAGGGGTGCAGGTCTCATGTGGCTACAACCTGCAGAGAACAATAATAGTTTAAACGTTTGAAAAGACAAGTCTGTCTTTATATCTGCACTTCTTCGCAATGTCAGATTGGATCATAGAGACAAACAGAAGCATTCCTCTCCTATGATCCCAGGCCAGAATTCTGCTCTTGGTTCTCCTTTAAAAATCTTGAAAGGTTAGCATCCTATCCTGTTTAGATGCTTGAATCACTTTAATTGACACTCCTAGCCTTGATAATTATCCACCCACTTCCAAAAAAGCCCCAAAATAATAATAATTCAACTTGCATGTGTGAGATGGGGGAAAACACATTTTCTATATTTTCTGAAACTAAATAAATACATCAGGGAGACACTAATGTCAGAATATTCACTGATATTTCTCATTTAAAGTAAAGCATAGAATTAATTAATGGACTGCTAGCCCCAGTTGGTTCTCCTTAAGGCTGAAATAAAGAGCATCCGAAAACAAACAAACAAAAACAAAAATGTTCAAAGTAAGTTAAGTTTCCAGGGATTTGAGGAGGTAATGAGACACATGTAGATCTCTGGTTTTTAAATCCCTAATTTTTTAGTCCAGTTTTCTCTCTTTTTTTTTTTTTTTTTGTTCATTACGTTTTTTTCTACTGTTTTACCAAATGCAGAGGAGTTTTTGTAACAGTTTCAAGCCTTTTGTTCATAAACACACTTTTTAGATTTATTCAATAAATCAAGTGAAGATTTCCTGTTATCCTTCCATTTTATTTACATGAAGGTGTTAAATTCACTTGTTCCTTTTTGAATATATTGTGGAGGATTTCCGAATGTTTGATTAAAAAAAAACTATTATTTCCAATGTTGTAAGAAGCAAAGAAAACAGCATGATTTGCAATCATTTGACACCTCATGTGTTTAGTATTTTATTTGTGTTGATTCCAAATTACAGCTGCAAAAGCATTTTGCTTCTTCACTGGGGGGGAAAAATGCAGCTGTCATTCATCTCTTGCTCTTAACTACAAACACATACCAGTGTGTGTGGGTGTGAACGGCTTCCTGTGTGAGTTTCCACACATGCACACGCACACTACACACAGGTTGTTTCAGCTACAACAGTCGTGGTTTACAGAGAATTTGGGCCACCCAACAAGATGATTAAATCCACTTTTACTTTCAGAAAGACTGAACACAAAAATGGAAACAACCTGCTAGATAATGGGAACAATACATTTATTTTAGCCTGAGGCTGTCTCACAACATGTGACAATAAAGCAATGGAAAAGGTGACTACAGCACACACTTGGGGATATATTAGATATAATCAGTCTCTAATGCACAAAGACAAATGGGTCCAATAACATTTTCCATAGTTCATGCACATCCAGGGCGTATGCAGCACAGTCCTAATTAAATCATGTTTGATGATGCTCCAAATGAGAGCTAAAACAGAGGACTCCTAGATGAAAGGTTTGAGCACAGAACGCATAACTCCAAATTACTCAGAAATGTTCGTTTACTGACTTAAAGCTGGAGGAAGGGTGACACCTGGTGGCCAATATTTTGAAGTACACAAAAACGTTCAAGTACACCAATGAACAGATAAGTGAACATAATCAAAGACAAGGTGATATGTGTACATAAAAATATTAATAACAATAAAAATATTAATAACAACAAGAATAAGGATCATGTTTATTACAGGAGTGAACAGATTATGATTCTTTACCTGTAGTATTGGTGTTAGTATTTGTTTTTCAAAAATCAGGCTTGACTGACAGACAAATGTTTTCCCTTTGAAAGAAAACACCTGACAAGCTTTTCTTGTTTGCTAAGCTCTACTGCTTGAACAAGCTTTTTTTTAATTTTTATTTCCTGAATCTCTCTGTGTTGTGTAACTTTAAAATTAGACCCTATACTTCTGGCAGTGAGACAGCTCTAATAAATTAGTTCATGAATTTGTATACAAGCAGTTTTCCTGCTGTAGAGATTAAAGTCAAACAGGTCTGTTCATCTCCTGAACTGCTTCGTATTCACTCACAGTCCACCGGACACGTTGTGAGCGCCAGTTTTTAACGTGCAAATAAAACTGTCACCACAAATCACAGCGGCAGCATTGTGGGTATCCTGACTCAGTTCAGTGCCAGAAAGTCTGTAGTGAACTTAACTGTAAGAAGACTGACATTTTTTCTCTTTACGATAAGAAGAAAGGTCGTCACGCGCCATTGAAGCGATATTTTCCTTGCAAATTAAAAGAGTTAATATAATACAAATGCTTGCATTTCAATGAACAATGCAGTTAAAACATGTTTCTGTTTTCTGATAGGTCCTATAAGAACTTTAGAAGAAAATTATTCTTTTATGTTGACTAAAATCTTAGATTTTTGTTGTCAATATATGCCCATTTATATTAATTTATCAAAATGTTCATAATCAAGATGATAGCATATATTTCACATTTCTTCAAAAGATTCTCTCTTTTATTCTTGCTGTTAACGACAGACATTTGGGTTTGACATCAAAAGATTAATTTCAGATCAGCATTTCAGCTTTCATTTCCAGTAATTTACATCTGGATCTGATGCACTATAAACAATATAGAATAATTTGTAACAGAACATCACTGTTGGTGAGCAAAAGAATTGAAACAGATAAACTGAAAGGCTCCAAACCAAAATGACATGGTTATTCGGGTTCTGAGCCATACCACAATTTGAACGAGTTTCAAAATTACAGCAGCTGGAGCAAAACATAGAGATTGAAGAAAGTCAAAGTATTTACAGCACAATGACAGGCACTCGGTTCTGTCACTTCTGACAACGTTACAAACTGACTCTTCCAAACTGCAAAAATGCCTTTTTAGGAAGATGTGTAATTGTTTCAATGCAAAACATGCTAACCCAATCTTTAAGTATTCACATCAATGACTTAATTTTCTATTAAAGCACCACTGGCAGCAATCACAGTCTCTTCCCGGATATGTCTCTACAAGCTTGGAAAGCCAGTTTTTTGGACATCTCCCATTATTCTCTGCAGATCCTCTCAAGCTCAATAGGTTTTAATGAGCAGCATCTTCAGATGGCTATTTTTACTTCTTTCCATAGACATTAAGTTGAATTCAGGTCCCTGGAAGGGTTTGGGTGGACCACTCTAGGACATTTAAAGACTGTTCCTCACTTCAAAAGTGAGGGTGTAAAAGTACCCTACCTTTTCTGGACACAAAATGTAAGTTTAATTGTGTTGCTGATAATTTTGGCCTTTGCAGGTTTGATCATTTTAGACCTGTCTTTTTCTGAGATGAAACAATGTGGTCTGCCATGGGAAGCCATGTGTCAGGTTTTAACTACCAGGAGGTTGTTCTATACTCCAGTTTGGCAACTGGGGGTTTAAAGGTTTTATAACTTACTTATAATTTACAGTAAGTTAATATGTGACTGCCATTAAATAATGTATTCAGTAAAAGGTTGCTTAGAGATAATTTAGTTTGATCAGGGATCAAAACCTGTCATGGGATAAGAACCAAAATACATAAAAAATAGGGTGTTGAATAGGATGATAATGTTTCAGAAAAAAATACGAAGTTACATTGTATATGAACTTTCAGTATTTTTATGATCACTTTGTTTTAATATCTATGGAAATACTTAACTGTTAAAGCAAATAATTAACATGAATCATTTATTCAAGGGTAAGAAAGGGCAGCGGAAAGAACAAAATGCCAGTGCATTTTGTTCTTTACAAATTGGCAAGGAGGCAATTTGACCTAAAGCTGTTTGATTAAAAAATTAAACTACAAAAAACATTTCTTTCGTTTCTGTTTTTTCCTCTTATTTTTTTAACCAAGACGTTTGTTGATCCATTATCAAATTTATTTATGTTATTTTTGCAAATACTGCAAATTCAAAACAGATTAAAAGCCTTCTTATCTATGGACTATGCATCAATTCCTACAATGAATTCCAGCAAAACAAAAACACTTCACAGGTGCTTAAATGAGTTTCTATAGAGCCTCCCAGCATTCACAATATACTTGAAAATAAATTACTTTACAACACAACTACTTTATAACATAGTAAATTCTCATGCTATTTTAATTAAAACAATTTGTGTTTTATTTCAGACTTGAATTTGTGGATTTTTAAATTGTGGCAGATAAAGCTGGGCTGCTACACAAAGAATGTGCTGGAATTTCCTTTCCAAATAAGCTTTCTTAAAATCCTTTGCTGCTAAAACGAAAAATGGTGACAAAAAGAAAACCTGACATTTAAAAGGCATTTAAACATTTGAATGAATGCACGTACATTTAAACTGCATTTTATAATGTATGTGCATTCATGAAACTGCATATTTGTGTGTGAAAAATATTGTGCATTCCCAGGAATTATTAGGAATTATCAGTTAATCCTGTCATGGTTGATCTGCTCCAGGGCCTCTTTTGCCACTCCCACAGCATCAGGGCTGTTGTGCCCTTGTGACTTGGATCTGGCTTTCCCACAATGCAGCTGCAAAGACAGATGAGTAATTGACAAGCCTTTTGTTGTTGTAATACGTCCTGTATCCAGAGGCAGGAATTCAGGTATTTCAATCAGGTGTATTAGAGCAGGAAAAAAAACAAACTAGGGTATAATATCAGGGGCTTTGATTGGTTAAATACAGCTCTGGACAAAAAGTGGGAGATTCAGCTGGGAATGAAATGATGAGGCAGTGATTGTTTACAGCCGGGTTGAGATTAGTGACTACCTGTCAGAGAAACTGAATTTTATTACATCATTACCCGTCTTCCAAAAGAGACAAAGTTTTGCCTTTCTTCACAAGAGCTTGTTCCTGGATTTTTCTTATTTTAGTTTGCCACAAAATATTAATATGCTTGAGTTTCTTTGAAAACATCCAAAGCCTCTTTCCATAATAACCCCTGAAGATGATCTGGAACAGTAATTATAGAACTAGAAAATCAAATTTCATATTAACATTGTATGTAGGAATACAGCTTTATTATTTTGTCTGAAACATTTGGAGGATATTGGCTTGCATGTTTTTACTGTGAAGTTCCATCAGATGACTTGTGGGGGGTCTGGGTTTATTTTATATACAATAAGTGAAGTGAAATAAATCATATTATAATGTGCAGTAATTTATTTTTCTATCATTGTTTTTTAACAGTTAACAGCTCATGGTAAAGTTAAATTAAGATTTAATTGGGAAAAAACTTAGACCTGTGTTAAACAGGTTATTAATTGACCACACTTAAAAACTACATATTTAAGTTCAGCTTTGTAGGAAAGCACCACATGGTTTGAAATCATTTTGTGTTGTTGCATGTTGAAAACTATTAATGATCATTTAGGCTTTGCATTTTCTTCATTTTTGCAAAATAATTTTATGCAAACATGATTTTGTCCTTGTAGCACAATTAAAACATAATTTATATTTTAGCACTTCATATAGATCGTGGTTTCGACTGAGCATGTGAATATGGAATTTTACTCACGACTTTTATTAAAATACTCTTTTTATGGACATTTAAGTCGAGGACCTTATGAGACCCATATGGTTAAACTTTACATGTTAGAAATCTGACATTTTTAAATTGTGAAAACAATTTATTAAGTATTTCACATTTGCTGAAGAAATAAAACATGTCCAACTCAAAACATGCATCAAAGAATCATTGGAATTCATTGTGTTACAATATTGCCTGATAACTCAGGTTAATAACATCCTACTTTTAACAGTCAGGTAATTCCACCAAATATAAAAAGGGATACTTTATGTGAAAAAACAAAGATTAATCCAGGTAATCAGAGCGAAGGATTGCGTAAACCTAAAGTGTGTCTTCTAGCGCCAGGGCAGGAGGTGGCAGTCGGAGCTGCTCTGGGAGCGGGAGGCTCAAACACAATCCTGCCAAGACGGCCTTTTTGGCTGGAGACATTGATGTCTGGGTCCTGTGTGACAGAGTGCACATGCTCATGGGGGTGCAGGTGTGTGTGGTTGTGTTGATGCCCTGGGTGCCCACTAGCTGCTTTGGCATGGGCCTGCTCCTCCAAAGTGGAAACCTAAATAAAGATTAAAAGAGTCATGGTTTCACAATTCAGCTTCTGCATTTGTTACATTTAATACACTTCCTATGGCTACAAATCTAGTTATTTTTTGGGTTGTAATGTTTTATTTGAATAGTTCTTTTCTAAGGTGAAAACCAAATGAAACACTAGACTCCAAGGAGTTTAAAATAAGAGACCTAAAACAAGAGTTCAGGGTGGAGTTCTCTGATCCATGCAGGGACTACTTTAGACATACAGACTTAAACATGAACATACACCACCACTAATATTTGTGTCCTTTAGCAAGTTGCATCTTAACATAAACCTTTTGTTGCCACCAACAAGCTTCTTGTATAGGTCTGACTGGGTATTTGACCACATTTTTTGGTAGAATTGGTAAATTTCAAATAAAATGTTTGATTTTCTTTAACCTGGCTTTTAAGTAAAGTCCACCAAGTTAAGGTTTAGGGTGACTCTTTTGGAAAGCAGTTCTTGAGTCTAAATGTCCACCTGTTTTAAAACTAGTTTTAGATGCATGTATTGAATCGTTGTCCTGTCGTAACAACCAATTGTTTCAGCCATCTGACTTAAATTGTCTCTCTTAGATGAAACAAACCTGGCTTGGAACAACCCAGGAAACAGAACCTTGAGGCCGCCATCAGCTGAAAGGTATTGGAACGCACTCACTGTCCATAATGAAGCAACTTTAACATCACATGGACTGATGTGTCACAGTGGGGTTTTGGGGTGGACCGAAGCCAGCAGCATTTCAAGCAGTCTTCAGCTTTATTCAAAAAAACTACAAAGCATAACAAAAATCACTGCAAGACATAACCAGAGTTGAAATCCAAAAAACTTACATCTGCAGGCACTGCAGGAACATGGCACACAAGGCACAGTGTAGGGTAGCGACCCGAGTTGTGAAACGAGAGGAACCAGCAAAGGACAAGGAAACAAAACCAACTAATATACTGAGGGAGAACAAAGGCAGATAATCAAAGGAACTAAGAACAGGTGAGACAAGGAGGCAGGGAGGCAGAGGGAGCAGGTGAAACAAATAAAACTAAAGCATGGGGAAAGGGACTAAAGACAAGAGAGTAAGCAGACCTAAATGAAACTATAAACCAAGATAAAAATAAAGCATAAGAATCAAAGATTCTTGATTCTGAACTGAAGGAAACTGAGAAACTGGAGGGAACACAACAATCTAAGCACTTAGCAAAACAGAAACCATGAGGAAACCCTGACTACAAAAGTAAAAAAACCTAAACCAACACTGATAGAACAAAACTAAGAATGAAGCAGAGGAAACGACTAGAATAAAAGTAAACAACAACTAAAGCTGACCTATAAAGGAGAGGCTGGAGAACAAAGATGAACTAGAGGGACGAAGCTAAGAAGAACTGGAAAATAAAGGGAACTTAAACCGAGTAATAACTAAAAGGGGAAAACAAATGACGAGAGGAGTAACAGAAAAGAAACTAATAAATAAGAGAGTGCAAGGGAACCAGAGAACTATGATAAATAATAATAATAACAATAATTATTATTATTATTATTATCAGGAAACCATTCTAAGAAAATAAACAGGAAAGCAACACCAAGGGAACTAGGAGTGAGGAGAGCACAGAAGATAACTGAAACAGAAAACAACAAATAAGATGAATACAAAACACAAATAAGAAACATCTAGCTAAAGGCAAACAAAAACACAAAACCAAAAACAAAGTCCAAAAAGTCCAAACCCTGACATGATGAGGGGTTGCCAGTATTCTAGTGTGCTGAAGTAGGAGGATAACCTCAATTTTATCTCCAATCAAAAGCAAGATAGATGAAATGTAAAACAAAAACATTAAAAGAGCAAGTTAACGTTAAGACTCTGGAATGGCCTACCCAAAGCTCTGACCAAAGATTTGTAGACCATGCTTCAAAGGTAGCTTTACGCCAAGAAACCAACCAATTTCAATGAACTTCTTTAAAGAAGAGTGGTCAAATATCCTGCCAGATGCTCGTGGATAACTTAGAAATGTAAACCAAATATTAATGAGGTGTTTGCATATATTTGAGCCTGTATGTATAATTAATGACCCTGTGAATCCAAAACTTAGCTCTTAATTAATTATCTTAACCTATTACTTGTTCTCCTTCCATTCTGGATAAGAATAAGTCAATAAAAGCCACCCTAAGTTAATAAACATGAATGATTTTCAACTTCTATCTCAAACTAGTAATTGTTTTATGATTATTTAAATATTAAAGCCTTACAGAGTAAAACGCTCAGCACAGGCCATAAGTTGGGTGTAACCCCATGATTAAGAGCGTCCCTGACACTTTATTTAGTGTGTGGAAAATTTCTTGAATCAAAATTTTCATTAGACAGCTAATATTTCTTTTGAGTTGTAAATCAAAATGATCAAAGCAAGTACCTGTGGTTCATAGATCTCACATTTCACATCAACTGATTCTCGTTTCTGAAAGGAGCTGGCATCTTTTCCAACAGGGTTTATGAATTTAAACGTCTCCTCCAGGGTCATGTGTGAGCCTGTACAGAAACCTCTGTGCTAAAAGAGAAGTTAAGAAGAGTTAGTATGATTTTTCATGCATCAATGGTCTATATCTGCTTATCCTTGCAAAATTATACCCCAAGATAAATACACAGTACACTTTTGATTTAAAACTTCAAAAAGTGTAAAGTTGGTTGCAATTTACACATTTAGACGAGTGTGGCTCAGTGGGAAGCGTAGTTGTCTTGCAATCTGAAAGTTGTAGGTTTGATCCCAGCTTCTTCCTGCCACATATCAATGTGCCCCTGGATGAGGCACTTAACCTCAAGTTAGCTACCGATATGGGTATCGGTATATGATTGTGAGTGCGATTGGCTGAATGTGACTCCAATGTAAAGCGCTTTGAGTAGTTGGTATTACATTTACTATTTGCAGTCGGATTCTGTTTGGAGTTCTGGGTCCGTTTTGACAAAGATCCTCAGAGTCCGCTCAGAGATCTATCTTACATGGTCATTGCTGTAGATGACCATTTAGGCTTAGGCCACTGACATCATCAAGTACATTATAGGACATATTTGTTCACCTTCTTATTCGTTCTATACATAGTGCTCAAATTATTTTTCTGTATCTTGTGTAGAGTTTGAATATATATTTATATCCACTATATATATAGTTTAGAAGAATAGAAGTTCATGTGCTCATTTACTCAACTAATAAGGGAGTGGATCTCTGTGTGGTTGAGCTGGTAGCGTTTTTTTTAATTCACTGTTATTCATTGTTCAGAGAATATCTCTCCTTTTTCTCTTGTTTTTCCATATATGTATATATATGTATATATATATATATATATATATATATATATATATATATATATATATATATATATATATATATATATATATATATATATGTTACAGAAATGCGGGACTGTAAATAGAAAGGAACAACAGACAACAGATTTGTAAAATTAAACAGGAATCAAAACTTGAAATCAAAAATCCTATAGAACAGAACAAAACCAAAAAAATGAAACAATTATTTCAACTCATGACAAAATGAGGGAAGATTAAAGACTTTTCCCAACTACCCTGCATTTCTGTCTGTGAAAGTATGGGACAGTTTCTCCGAATTTTATTACATTTAAAGCATTGTTTAAACACCTAAATTGCAATATTTAAATGTGTTACTCACAGCAAACTGACAGTTCATTGGTGGGCAATGGGCCAACTCACTAACATCAGTTTCTTTTGAACACACCGTCTCCAGAACAGTGAACTCTACAAAGTAAGCCGGTCCAATGACCCACTGACAAGACACACAAAAACATATTACATGCAATAATAAATGGACATTCATAACAATTTTACTCACATTATCAGTCAAAATGTATAGATTTGGGAATCATAGTTGTAGATACTTCGGACAAGATGTTTAGATTGCTATTTCTAAAAACAAAAATACACCTTACAATAATGCACTACTTTGTCTTGGTCTATCACATCAAATACATTGAATTTTGAGGTTTTAACATGATCAGAAGCAAAAAAGGGTATGAATACTTTTACAAGAAACTTAGGCTGGACCTAAAGTTTTATTGACTTGTAAATTTGCTGAGATCTCTGCCTTTGTTTTTACCTGTGAGCTGGCTTTTGTAATGTTTTCTAGTGTGAAGTAGTTGGCAAGCCGACTCTCCTTATTAAACTTCTGCAAAGAGAGTTTGGCTGTCTCCTTAATAACTGGTTCATTCAAGTTGTCAGCTGTAGGACAGTCCGGGCACACATGCACAACAGCAGTAGCTGCAACTAAACACAAGGATTAATTGTGCAAAAGTCAAAGAAAATTAGCAAAAGAAACCATATGCAACACAGTCAGAAGAGTTCAATTCTGACAGATTAATTATATTTCCCATCTCTCACACACAAAACATGAATAAATCAAATTTAACACAAGTAAATTGAAAACCACAAACCAAAACCTAGGTTTTGTAAATAGACGAAAGGACAAAAATCCCACATTGCAGGTTAATTTGTATTACCAGTGGTTGTAATTAATTGCAGTGTATTTAAGCTCACAAGGACAGATTTGGTTGGGGGCACATTTTTTGTAAACACCTATGAAGCCTTATTAGGGAATCTGACAGCCAAACTTTGCATTTTTATTTATCATATGCAGTGGGGAGAAAGGAAAAGGAATTCAGAGACAGAAACAATAAACAACCCCGAATTTACCAAAAGAGCTACATATAAACAGTAAAAACATTGTCTATATGGGAAAACAAGAGAAATTACAAAAATTGTAAACCAAGAAAAGGCAATGAGAAAGAAACATTAATTGTGATTATCAACTAAAAAAAATTAAATGCATTTTTCAATTTTGCTCTTTGTGTTTCCTTTATATTTTGGGGGGCCCTCATCTTAGAACCAAAAGTAAATTCCTTGTTTGTTTGCAGAAACTGGGCCAATCAAGCTAATCCAGATTTGCATCATTCCTTTCTTTGTAATTAATAGAAATATGACTTAAATGACTATATGTTTAGGTTATTTTTATTTTTTTTAACACTTCACCCACCTTCTCGCAGGGCACAAGAGTAGCTTTCAAGTTTGACCTGAGCATCAACCTGAACAGATACCTGACATTCTCCATATACCTGAAGGAAACAAATACATTTATGCCATCACCTTGTTTTTAGATGACTAAAGGGGGGGAATTCCAGCATTGCATAATGTTTTATAGATAAATAATTGCATTATTAGATTTTTGTATAGCAAGTACTTCACTCAGCTTATATGTGATTTTGCATTCATTCTAGACTATGGCAGTCTTAGGGCTACACAGAACCAGATAAGCTAAATTAAAAAAAATCAATTTGAAACATTTGTATCTTATGTATAAGAATTGTAATAGACAGCATTACAGAATTGTTATATTGCTTTAGAATTAATAAAGGGTCATTAAAAAATAAGCTGGAGGAAAAATGGTAAAAAGCACATTTAAAAAAAGAAAACATTTTTGCGTTGTGTGGAAGCTCTTATGAAACTGAATTATAATGTAAAACTTTTTTAGACTTACAGGAATATCTCCGATACCTCTGACTTCACATTGTTTCCATGGTTTCCTGCTAATGGTGTGGCACTCCGTTTCCAGCACATCAATAGTCAGGTTGTAAACTGAGCTGCCCGTCTCCTGGATATTACAAATATGGGTGATTTTGGTTTTAAACTGTAAAACACACCTCCCAGAATGCCTGGCAGACTTTCTGATGAAGCCTTTCTTAAGATTCCCTATTTACAACAGAAATAATTGTTCAAAAAACTGATCCACCACTTAATAAAACTGAATCATACACTATTAAGGGCATAGTTAATTTAAGAAGGGCAGCTAGACTACAAATATGCATAGTGTTTGTTGAATTCTCTTTAAGTATAATTTCTTCTGCAAGATTCTTTGTCTTGAGATCCCAAAATGTTTTCAGAATACCAGGAACCGTGATTATTAAGGCCTCATTTTAATGAATATTGTATTTTTTGTGCATGCATGCAATTCTTAACCCTAACCTGGTTTGATGTGTGAGAGAGATCGTAGAGTCTGTTGAGAGCCAAGATGTATCCGTCAGTCTTGTCGCGGTTGATCTGCTCCACGGCCTCTTCTGCCGCTCTCTCAGCATCAGCGCTATTGCAACCTTGCGACTCCAGTTTGGCTTTCCCATCGTGGAGCAACAAAGCCAGAAACAGGACTAGAGGATACACACTCATTCTCTTCTACACATGCACAGTTTCATACACACGCACACACACACACACACACTGGGCCAAAAACAACATAAAAAATTAATCCTAATTTTTACAAAGACTGTTCCTACAGATGCAAGAAAGACAAATGCTGGACTTTCACCTCTCCCCTGAAGGATGAACAAACAACAGCTATCTGCTACATGAAAGGCCGATACCTGACTGACTGACTGACTGACTGAGGGGGTCATAGGTCACTGGGCTATAGAGGACTTTAACACAATGATTAATTAAATAAGAGATTTAACTCCATCATTCAAATAATTGTCAAGTACACTTCCACTTAACTTCATCACCTGATACTACTGATTACAACTAAAAATTGTGAAAAAACTAAAGAAGAAAGAACATCGTTTAAAGTTGAGAAAGTTCGTCTCTTCTTAGAAGGACCCAGCTTCAAAACAAAATTTTAAACCTAGGGCTGGAATTACAGTACATTTTTCCACAATCCTATTCTGTGACATTTATCCATCAATCAGTTGCAAAATGAGGCTTGATGTCTTTAACACCAAAGGCCTAATTGTCATATCAACAGGGCTGTGCATAAACTCTCCAACACTCCCATCTCTCAGTCTCCTCCTGGAAGAAAGAACAAAGGAACCATCACCAACAAGCACCACTTACCGCCACCTGCCCATCTCAGCTTCTGTGGGTGGACTCACCTCCTCCCTGGAAACTCCACCTCACCAGCAGTAAGACAACCACCTCCTCCATCATATCCACCATATACCTTTCTTATCATAATTCAGTCAATAAGCAGTTACCTTTCCTCTTCAGTGCTGTTCTATATCTCCCCCCAAAGCCAGAAAGAACCATTCATTAATTTACTTGTGTCAGTATACACAATTCATAATTTAAACCATTTGTTGTTGTCTGTAATTGCTGCCTGCAAAAGGATCTCAAACAGAACCAACATGGCACTAATTAGTGGTTGTGATTTCAAGCAGTTCTTACTAGTGAACAGCCAAGCTAAAACCACCAGCTGTCTATTCCTTTTCAGTCCAATTCTTAAGAGGAAATTGTGCTTTCAGTCAATTGTTTGCTCAGCTCACAAGGACCTCATCAGCAGCAGTCACTAACACTATTGTTTCAGTCAACCTGAGCACAATCTTGGTCCTCAGAACCAACTGACCTGTAAGTGTTAAGCATATCCCTGTTTTGTCAAACTTGATTTAAATAGATGGGTCATTAATAAGCCTTTGTGGAAGGTGAGTACTTAATGCTTAGGAGTTAATTCAGTCATTTACATCAGGTGTACTGGATCCAGTGTGCCCAAAGAGCCAGGATATTCACAAGCAAGACAGATGCACTCACTAATGGCCTGATGATTTCTAGGTGCTTATTTCCAAATTTTTTACAACCCTAAATTATTCTTTGTTTAGCAAAGTTAGAAATTGAAAATTTTAAAAATTAAACAATCTCTTCATTCGATCACTGGCCTGGATGTTTTATAAGTATGGTCTTTTTCAGGTATTTGACCTTTACCTGCCACCCTTCTCTGACCCTTGTAGGTGCTGTAATGTTGCAAACTGTGCGCTTTTGGAATGCAAAAAAGAAAACTTCCTTCATTCAACATTTACAGTTCCTTGCAAGTATATTTATACCCTATCCATACATGCACAGCTTGACAATACATAAGATATTTTGCAAAAAAGAACCTGCAATAGTTTCATCCTCATGCACAAAACTGGTAGATATATCCCCAAAGGATCTCTAGCTGTAAGGGAAACATAGTTACTAGTTTACTCAGGGAGACTAAATGCATTTGCAGGCCACACTCTTCAAATTTCACTCATTAATTTTGCAAAATTAATGTACACACATTTCTTAGGCTTGATAGTTTCCACCTTTTCACCCAAATAAGCCTGTGGTGATTATATAAATGAACACGGCATCTTTAGACATCTAGAAGTTATACCTATGAACCACCCACAGGCGACTGTGGCTCAGTAGGAAGAGTAGTCGTCTTGCAATCGGAAGGTTGTGGTTTCTATTCCAGCTTCCTCCTGCTGTATGTCGATGTGCCCCTGGGCAAGGCACTTAACCTCAAGTTGCTTACCTATCGGTGTATGAATGTGTTAGTGAGTGCGATTGGGTGAATGTGGCTCTAGTGTAAAGTGCTTTGAGCGGTCTGTATGACTGGAAAGGTGCTATATAAATTCAGTCCATTTACCCATACTTGAGCAGGTGCTCAGTTCTTTTACTTATATCGTGAGTGATTTCTTTAGATTTTCCCATTATGTCACATGAGGAATAAATGTCTTTGAAGTGTTATCTTAAAATATATCCACAGATGTACCTCCAGTTGATAAAGTGCTGTGAAATTACCTGTCAGAAACTGGCCAAGCCATAACACAATTATCATCTGAGATTTCCAAATTGATTAAAGGCATAGTAATCTTACTGTGTATTCTGAATTTGAAGAAAGTAATTAAACAATCCAAACTAAGCTTCTCTCCCTTGTTATTCTGGCATTTAGCAAACGGAAATAATTTTGGTAATCTTAACCAATCTACAGTAAGAAAAGTCTGCTGTGATTAAGTTTCATAAGGTGATAAAAACATGGTCATATGTCTTTTCATCCAGCCAGTGTATTAAAATGTTTGTGTTTAATTTCAATTGTACCTTTAATGGTGTGATCATTGCTGTATTAGTTGCTGTGTCTACTCGTAAAATATTTTGCTCAGTGTAGGTTAAACCTAGGTCATTCCACCAAATTGAAACCCACAAAAAACAAAATTACATTTGCATATTAAAGTCTAGATACTTTAAGTGTTTTTAACTGCTCATCACAACCTTTGACTTGAAATCACTAAATAGGTCAGTCTGTGGAAAACTTTATAAATCAGTTTTGAAACTGAAGAGACCCAAAGATAAGGGCTGTTTGCTGTGTCTGGAAATCAGATTTTATCAGCAAAAGCTCACAAAGGTAAGGTACAAAGGTCTTTTTTTCAGGTTTTGAAACCCAGGTGTACGTGTTCAATCTAGAGTTAAAACATCTAGAAATTGTTCTGAGGTTTGTTTTTGGACGTTTTAGCAAACAAACAGACTTGGTAATACTTTTCCTCCTGAAAACATTTGCGGTCACATATAAAGAGGACATTTTTTATTATTAAAATAAATTTCAATGAGACTGCACCTTTGTACCACTAGGTGGTGGTGGATCACTATATTTAAGTCAAGGTATATTAATGGTAATAATAATGATTACTATACCATACATGTTAAGCTATAAATAGTGGTAGAATTAAAAAATATATATATTCTAAAGATTCTGTTTGATGTTTCAATACTAAGTTTAGGAGGTTTTAATGCCTTTGGAGGTTCACCTCACAAAAAAGATTTGGTAGCACTGGCTGAGGACACTAGATCGACAAAAAAACAAACAGCAACAAAAAAACAAAAAAACAAAAAACAAAATCAGCTCATAACTATTTGTGATTGTCATAATTATGGGACTGATTCCATTAGACTAATTAAGACTCTTAAGAGTGAAAGACCAGCTTTAGCAGGCCTTTTGGTTAAATTTCAAATTAATTTCAAAGTATATCAGGTCTAATTTTCCTGGTTTTTGTCAATGACCTCATTTGAGGTTAAAACAACAACATCCAGGCACGGTCAGTTATACTGCCACATTTTTTTTTACCCATATCTTTAGTTGTATTTTCTTTTCAATATTGATAATTACATAATATGGATGAGAATGACCATTTCATGGCTATATTTACAAATGCTCCATGGCAGGACTACAGACCCTTGAGAGGGAGTTGGAAAGGATCAAAACAGATTTCATAACAGCAGTTTAAAAAAATAACTGCTGTTATAACTGTGACTTTATTGGGATGTTAAACAGTATGGTCCTGAAAAACTGCTACATCCAGCTTTTCTTAGCAAGATTAGATTAGCATAGTTACTATGGTTTGCATTTCTAGCTGAATAAATTATCAACTACTATAAATGTTTGCACAAAAACCACATAATAAATATCTATCTTGCAATGTGTCCCACTCAGGACTAAAACACTCCCAAAGAAGGTGAGCTGCACAGCAGAGTCCTCACTCTGCCGCCAGCAGACTTCCCACTGACACCAGGCTTAGGTAACAGGCCCAGACCGTGTTCAAAAACTACATGTAATCTGGCATTCTAAAGAATACATCTGTTGATATATTTCAAACATCTAGTTGAGAGATTGATGTGACTATGAGTTTTTTATTATTGTAGGGGGTACTATTTTTTTCATCTTTAATTTAACCCTAGGCATTAAAATCAGTCAAACTATGTCTATCACCTCAGCTTGATATTTGATCAAAGAATGTTGTCTGTGTAAGCAATGCACACCATAACCAAACATTTTCCAACATGGTACAACTGAGGTAGTACTTTTGTGCCCAGACTAAAAATATTTACAAACCAAAAACCATAGAACATTTCTCAGACACGATAAAATACAAGATACTACAAATGGCTCCTTTTTATTAAGCCAGAGAACCAGATGATGGCAAATTTAGTACATAAAGGAAGTACTGTAAAATATTGCAGGGATGTCAAAAATTCATATCTTTTATTTAGAATACCTGCTTGAGGATAGGTAAGTAGAATAAGTCTTATTTGTTCAGTAGTTTGATTTAAACATTAGTACTGTTAACGATGGAGTCTACCTGGCAATTGTTGTTTAATACTGTTAAATGTTGTAAAATAACACATTTATGGGTTCTGATCTGTTATTTTATGGAAACAACTGGCACAAATTGACAAAACAGAATGAAGTTTAAATTTATACACTCTATCTTTATTAAAAGGTCAAAATACATGACATATTACAATTTATGTGTCCAAGAATGAGGAAAAGTAGGTATAACAGTAGGTATAAAGTAGGTATAACAATACTCAGACAATAAGAATCGTGACCGCTAATGTTTCCATTTGGTGCCAAAATATTGTTACTGAATTCTCTCAGACAGAAGTGTTTCTATCGTTCAAGAGCAGTTAAGTTCCATCATGCTGCAGGCTTGAACAGGGGATCCTCCTTAAAGAGTGTGTCCACCAGACTCCTTCCTCCTGCTGGAACGGGACACTCTGCTGAGACAGAGGTCGGATAGGCCAGGATGGTCGGTTCAGTCACTCCTGGAATCTGGGGGTCAGGTTTGAGGGGCAGAGTGACTCCAACTTCAGGTCCACCTGCAGGAATGTCAGGGAAGGAAGGCAGGGTCATGGGCTGATCCATGGCAGCCAGCATCCTCACCATGCCCTCTGGTTCATCGTGGGATTCGCTCTCATGCTCATGCGTGTGGTGATGGTGGTGATGTTCGTGCTCATGCAGGTGAGCATGCTTGTGGTCGTGGTCCAGAGCAAGCTCATGGTCGTGGTCGTGGGTGTGTGTGCCTTCAGGATGACTGTAGTTATGGTGCTGATTGGGAAAGGGAAGACTGTGGTTTTGTGCTTGGGCATGATAAGCATGCACGTGATCATGGTCGTTGTCGAGACCATGGTCATGTGAGTGGGCATGCCCGTGCTTGTAGGCGCTGCCTGGCTTATGGTCATGAGTGTGGTGATGTTTGCTGCCTAAAGGGTGTGGGACATCATGATGAGAGTGATCCCTGGTGTGATCATGGATGTGGTCATGTTCACTCAAATGTGCGTGACCTTTGCCGTGGCCACGGTCCCGGTCCTGGCCGTGTCCTTGTCCATGTTTTTGTCCTTGTCCTTGTCCTTGTCCTCGTCCATGTCCTTGTCCTTGTCCTGGTCCATGTCCATGTCCATGTCCATGCGATTGACCTTTGCCATGTTCATGGCCATGACCCTTTCCATGTCCATGTGAGTGTGTGTCATTGTGGGGGTGGTCAGTTGCATCAGCCAACAGATGTTGTTCCTTTTCTCTTTCTGCAGCCTGTGGAAGGTCAAGAAAATCAAGATATGTACCATGAACATCAAAACACACGTTGCTTTAAAATGATGCCAGTAAAACCTGTTCTAAAATACAGAAACTGCAGGTCTTACCTCTTGCTCATAGATCTCACACTCTACTCTGATATCAGGCTTAATATTCATGTTGTAGAGGGATGCCTTACAAAAGCCGTTGTGCTGAAAATAAAGGAACATTTTAAAATGAATGTCCCACTTTAAAATATGTAATAGAAATGTATGTAAAAGGACAAAAACAGATTTACGACCAAGACATTTGGACATGACTCACTGAGAATTCACATGTCATGATAGGGCACTTTTCACCTGCCGGTGCCTGTTTGTACTTGCCGCAGATGGTCTCCTGGATTGTGTACTCCACATGATAATACATGCTCATTGCCATCTAGACACAAATACAAGAAAAGAGAAAAATTTATCGTTTAAATAGGATACAGTAATAGCAAACCTATCATCAGGAGTTTTTTAGAATAGCCTGTTTGATTGGTGTTATTTAACAAGGATACAAAATAGGATGGGAAAAAACTGAATTAAACATGATATTTATGTTCTTTCTTGTTATAATACTTACTCCAGCAGTAGCACGTAATATTTTGAGAAGAGCAAAATTATTGTTCAGCCCACTTTCGTTGTTGAACTTCTCCAGCGATTGAGACACCATGTTCTGGACATTTTCATTGTCAAAGCCGATAAAAGTTGGACAATCGGGACAAATCGCATTCAACCTGGCTGCAGGAACTGAGCAAAAATAAAACTTCCTTTTAATGGTTAGACATCATAATGATTTGTTACATTTACTAACCTCAAGTGTGAGTTCTTTTTGAATTAGAAATCCTAATTTTCAACCTAAAACCACTGAACTTAAACAAGAATTTTGTCATACCTGGCCGGACAACACAGTTGTATTTGTAGAGACGAACCACTCTATGTGGCTTATTGATGTAGATGGTAGCTTTGCATTGTCCATACACCTGCAAAAACACAATAATATAGATATATACTGTACATATTTGTTTGGAATTGTTCTGTTATTTTATTTAAATCAGTTTTCACCTTTAACCTTAAGAGTAGTGTCCACCTCATCATTAGAAATCGGGCTAAAAAAAGATTTTGTGAAATTTTGTTTTCAGCAGACACTTTCATTAGGCTATTTTGCAAACAACTTATAAGTTAAAACCTATTATTATTGTATTGTATTGTAACTGTTTTTATTTGAGTTTGATTTGTGCCTTTTTTATTCTCAACACGAGGTGTGTTACTTTGAAAATGTTACACAAAGAACAATCTAAGGAATAATGGAAGCAGTGGTTGTGTAGGAATTACTTTCAATTGCTTCCAAAGTGAGTCTCAGAATACGACCAAAACAAATGTCACTTTAAATACTCTGGCAAAGCAATAATAAATATGGGCTGAGGATTACTATTTATAATTTGACTTATTTAGATATACACAAGCACAAGTGCAATTACATAGTTATCTACTGCAGCTAAAGAGAATACAGCTACATTAATCAGTGAGACAGCCATGTTAAACTTGGAGATCAGAGCAGATAAGAAACTGCCAATTTCCCATGAAAGAATTGCAAATCTAGAGGTTGAACCCATTGAATTTCTGCATTTAAAATTCAAGATCACCATTACACCATTTACTTAAAAACATAACTTCACTTTTCTATCTGTATTTGCACATCTGCTAGTGTGTGTCTAATTAAATTAAATGCATACATAGTGTGAGACATTTTTCTTTGTCACATTTGGAAAGTCTTCTTATTATGGTGTTTTGATGGGGTTTTGCAGATGTACATGTTTTACTACGCCTCAGGCAAAGGGGAAAAAAGAGCATTCATTTCAATGACCATTCTGCTTTTGCACCTTATAAAAATTCACTGAATTCCCATAAAGATGCATCAGTAGCACCACAAACAGATGGTGTGTAAACAGCCTGCCTCTGCTGAAACCAAAAGTTACTTATGAATGACTTAGTGATTAGAAGTTGCACGACAGTATATACTCATGTGTTCATGTCTGAGAGTGAAAATTCGGGTTCTAACCGGCATCGCGGTGTCGCGACGAGCCTCGCATTGCTTCCAGTCCTTCCTACTGAGAACACTGCAGTTGGTCTCCACTACATCCAGAGTCAGATAAAAAACTACTCCGGTTTCACCCTGTGACAAATAAACAACAGATGTTATTGCTATCTGATTTCTACACAACGTTAGAATGAATATTTAAAGACACTTGTAATGGTTGTGTAATTTTTCATGTCTGTTAAATTTATTTTTCAATCAATGTAATAAAAATAATTACTAATGTGCAGACTGTATCTTAGATCGAGCAATAGTGCATCATCAGTGGGGCTCATTTGGTTTGACTTACATGTTTACCCAGGTTGACGTTAGAGAGGCGGTGCAGACTGAAGACATAACCCTCCGACCGATCAATGTTGATCTTGCTGAGAGCTAAATGAGCAGCGTTCACAGCTGAAGCATCTTCACAAGAACCTGGCTGTAGGCCACCCTGCTCAACCGGAGCACCGTAGACACTCCCCAATACCAGCAAGAATAGGACACAGGTCTTCATCTTAAAGGCCTGTCTTGACTCTGTCTCAGTCAAACACACTGCGCCTTTCTCTCACACACACGCACAGCCAAACGGGAGAGATGCCAAGAGGGGGGAAATGATGACCCTTTATATCCTCACTGAGAGTCACTCACTCTGACTAACATACCCACTCACAAAACCCCTGTAACCTAGAGTAAACACAACCTTCGACCCCTGCTTCATCCCTAAACAAATGGTCACATCCAAGATTTTGCTCCTATCTGACAACCAATAAGCTACACTTGCACAATGGAGTTTATCCTTTTTAGGATCAATGAGGTCTGTTGGTTGGGAGACCTTTGGTTGATTGGTTTAAATCACATGATCTACTCTTTGCACTGAGTTTAGTTTACTCAAGGACAAGGCTGACTCCTAAACTCTAAAAACAAACATTTGCGAATGGTCTTTAAAGCTTTAGTCACAATTCAAAGAAACATAAAGTGAAGAAGTCTATGAAAGCAGAAGTCTCAGTCAAAGCAGAGCTGTTCATTTTGTGCAAACATACTCATTTTCATACCAGTTTTGTAAATCATGCAGGCATTTTCTTGTGGAATTTGCACATCAGATGTTACTATCTATATAAAAAAACATCACAGTAATTTTTGGCAGACTGCTGTTGTTTACTTATTAAGACAAAGGTCAAAGGTTTCTCTGCACAGCCTGCAAATGAGTTTCAACTCATTTTCGTCTAAATTAAGATGATTATCTGGAAGGAGTAAAACTCAAAGTTTGATAATGTGCTGAAACAAAATAGTCTTCTGCCCCCCCCCCAATCTACTTATTTTTCAGGCTTTTTATTCTGACAATTTCCAGTTGAAAGTCAAAGGGAGACTGCAAGATCCTTGAAACAACTGATGTGCAGTCTGCCAAAAATTACTGTGATGGGGGGGTAAGAGACTATTTTGTTTCAGCACATTATCAAACTTTGAGTTTTACTCCTTCCAGATAATCATCTTAATTTAGACGAAAATGAGTTGAAACTCATTTGCAGGCTGTGCAGAAACCTTTGACCTTTGTCTTAATAAGTAAACAACACACAGAACCATCTTCCAGAAAATCAATATTTATGTGCAGCTATTGCAGCAAAGCTACACTTATGTAAGAAAAAGAATTTGGCCATGACGATAGGACTATACGAATCTGTATAACGGCTCAACGTCGACTGAATGAATGACGGAGATTATATAAACTTCTATGAGCTTATGGCCTGAATGCAAATTGTGTTTTTCCTCCATTCCACCTTTTTTGGTGTTTACAAAATAATCTTCGGCTTTAATTTTTCACAACATTAAAACTGAAAGTATATGCACATTGTGTTTAGTGATGCTGGCGTTTAAATACATAAGAGTTCAAATATAATTGGAAAAGGAAAAATCAACATAAATAAATCTTCCATTTTTAATACTTTAAAGGCCTAGAGTGCCTGAAGCCTAGACCACTGTCCTTAATCAAAGACCGGGTTTCCCTCTGTAAATCTTTCTCATGCTTTCTCCGAAGCTGTGTCCAATTTGTGAGTGTTTCTGCTCTTAGATTTACACTTGATAGTCAAATAAGGGCCACAGTTAAGTCTAGTTTTTATCATTTAAGAAAAATAGCAAGGGTAAAATCTATTCTTTCAAGGCAACCGTTGGAAACAGTAATCCATGCCTTCATTTTATCACGGCTGGATTACTGTATCATTCTATCTTGGAATTAGCTAATCCGCATCTATACACCTGGTTCAAATATGCGGCTACACGCCTTTTTTTTAAAAATATTTTTTTTTGGCACTAGTGGGCTTTATTTTTTTGTTTTTTTGACAGTAGATGGACAGGTAATGGGGACGGAGAGAGAGGGGAAGACATGCGGCAAATGTCGCCGGGGCCGGGACTCTAACCCGGGATGGCCACATTAAGGACTAAGGTCTCCATATATGGGTCGCACGCTTAACCCCCCTACACCACCAGCGCTGCGCCCAGCTGCATGCCTTTTAAAAGGAACACACAAAAGGGAGCACATTACCCTTGTTCTGGCCTCCCTACACTGGCTGCCTGTGTATTTAGGAGTTCATTTCAAAGTCCTTCTGTTTGTTTTTAAGGTTTTACACAGCCTTGCCCTGCCTTATTTAGCAAAGCTTCTCCACCTCTACACTCCTGCTTGGTCACTTAGGTCCGCTGACCAGTTGCTCCTGGTCATTTTCAGTACAAAGCGGAAGCTTAGAGGGAATAGGACGTTCGCTACTGGGGCCCCTAGGTTATGGAATGCCTGACCTTTGCACATTCAAAAGGCCCCGTCACTCTCCATTGTTAAAACTTGTGCAAAAACTTATTATCACTACCATTATTACTTATTATTGTATTGATTATTATTACTTAATATTAAAAGTTATAATTTTTTTTACATTTTTGTGTGTTTAGCTTTGTTATTGTATGTGATGTTTTTTCTTATTCTATCTATCCCCAATGTTTAGCACTTTATTTCACCTGTGGCTGGTGTTAAAGAGCATTGTAAATAAAGTTGATGATGATGATAATTAATGTTAGTCAAGGGAAAGGCTTCTAAATTAACTCCTGTAGAATAATTTTCTGTATCATATTCAGAAATTCTAACTTTTCAGTTTGTTTGTGGTGATTTTCCATTCATGCAGTGAATACCCTAACCTAACCCTTGATAAGAACTCAAAAAACTGCATTTAACTGCTGTACATCTCTTTACATTGGTGTTTCCGTCACTCAATAAATCAAATGAAGAAAAACACAATAACAGCTTTGCTGACCTAGTCTGTGAAAAGGTTGCTTTGAGATAAAAGTTGTACAGAGTAAGAATTGCTCAATGGCAAGACTTTGCTCTTTTCACTGATCATATGGTTTTTCCTCCCTCCAAAGTGGCTTCATTGCTTCGATTAATCCTGCAATTGTTTATGACCAGTGTTTTTCTCTTTCCACCAGCCCCACCAACTTTATGCTGGCCCTGAGCAAAACAACCCCCCCCCCCAAAAAAAACTGTTCATTAAGAGCTGGAGGTGGTCTCATGGAGGCCATTAGCCACTTAAAATGTTGTAAGCACCAAGAAACACAGAGCTTCGACCTTAAAAATGATTTGGAACAAAATAAGGAAACTCCTTTTGGGTTCCTTTATCTCATGTCATGAGGTAATGCAAAGATCTGTGTCTGACTAAATTAATACACGTGTATCATCTTAAAAAAATTATTCACCCTTAACTTATCAGTTTGTTCTTTTTTTAAATCCCCCCCTTTCTATATCTCGAACTGTATTTTACGTTTTTCCACATATTGTTTTTTCTTCATGATTCCATTTGTTTAGTGAAGTGAACCTCTTGCAGCAAAACACAAACACAGCAAGATCCTGCTGTTAGGACCCACAGCCAAGGATTGCAACATTAAAATCCAGTACAAACTTCTCTGGAACTTTCAAAATAAAGTGCATTTAACCTACTTCCGGCAGATGGTGCTCGTCCGGAAAATAATATTTTCAGATTCATAGTCACAACACTTCTACCCATTAAATTCAAGGTTGGGAACATCATCCAATTCTTTAAGATCCCGACACTCTCACGAGCCTGCCTCAGCCGCATCTTGGCATGGTCTTTTGCTTTTTTTCTTGGGTTGAGATGCACATCTGTCCGTCTGTCCATCCATCCATCCCGCTTATCCTTGTAGGGTTGTGGCGGAAAGGTTGGTTGAGTGATTTTATAGCCCATCTCCAGTGGTCCATCGCAGGGCATTTATACACACATTTCTCACCAAAACATGTTCATTTCTGGGACACGAAACCCATCTCCTTCCTAAACAGTAAGACAGCTTGGCATATCCATTGTGTGTTTGCATAATTGTATGAATATATGAATGTGGTACATTGTACTACAAGGACGAGCTGTACGAGGTGGAGGTCCAGACTTCTCTTTTTGGTGTCTTGCCTGATATGTTCGAGGCGTTGGCCTAAATTACATCCATTGGTGTGTATCCATTTAACTAAAATGGTATGAATTAATAGTATATGAAAGTTCAAATTTATTAAGAAAGGCCTTAAAGTCTTTTTTTGGAAAAATAATATTTTCTAGGATTCAATCTCTGACCATTTGTGAGAGTGAATAACATTTTATGAATGTAAAATAAGACTTCTGTAAGACTTGTCTACCATCTCTCCAGTGACTTTCTGGTTGCAGTTGTGTTCGACACCTGTGTACAAATTAGAAATGGAGGGCGCTCTGATTGGTTAAGTCTGATAGTATGAAAAAAACGCTTGTATTTCTGTATATGTCCAAGGAATGCTGTTTCTTATGTTGCAAATACATTAAAACTGTGTAATCTATAACCTGCTATAGCATAATAAAGACATACAAGAAACTATTTTGCTTTTCTTTCTTTGCTTCTCACTAGAGGGCAATCAAAACTGGCTTCACATAACCTCTGAAGCTTACAAAGCTATGACATTATCATTTAAGCTTTCCCAAATAGAATATAGGTATAGTCATTTTAGTAAACATCTCAATTTAATTAAACTGATGTGAAAATCTAGAAGACTCTCTCTCTCTCCTGGCATTTAGCTTTACAAAAGAATTTTGTGAAGAATAATATATGTTTTTGTTTTATACAGTGTATGTACATTACTGATTCAAGGCAATTCATGTTTGTTTTTGTCATATTTTAGGGACATGCCTTTTTTTCACACAGTCGTATTTCAAACACAAGATGGTGCTGGAGTCTAATTCACTGTTAGGCATGTTTTCAACATGTTGCTGAGATATTTAAATCAGTGTTGGAGTGAAACTGTGCGTTTAGGTCTGAAACCATAATCACTTCACACCCCAACAAAAACAAATGATGACGAAAAATGGTCTATCCCAGCAGAGACTTCATGTCATTTCAGAAGAAAAATACACACAGCCTAAATATTCCCTACTTAAAATGGCGTTTGATTTGTTTGAATCCACACCAGTCACAATATGCAAGTATAAAACTTCAAGCATTTAAAATAGAGGTAGCATCAGTGATTAGTGGTCATTCATAAAAGCAGTCTGTATCCAGGGAAAGAAACAAAATAATGAGTTCCAGGGTAGATGAAGAACAACTGTGGCTCTTGGCACATAGTCGTGACTGAGAAACAGTTTATCTCATCTGACTTTCAGCTCTTGTTGCTTGCACAGGGAGTATATAATAACCCCCCCACTGAGCCCACGACCTGGACAGTTTTCAGGCACACTCTGTACCATTTATAGATTGTATATTTGGTTTTCATTGCTTTGTATTTAATTCAAAAGTCAAAACCCACCTTTCCACAATATGAGAAGAAAATACATACATATACGGGGTTGTTTGTCAGGTTCTGTGTTCAGATCCGACCAAAGCGCAGACAAGAGCTTGGGAGCAACATGTTTGTAAGAGTCTTCAGAATTTATTTCCAGAGATATTTACAAACACGTAGCGAGTAACTGCAGGTACTACAAGAATCCAGACAAAAACATACATGAGAGTACTCTGAAGGAAAATGTAGAGAAAACAGAACCAGGGATAGTGACAGAGGAACCAGCAGGGAACAAAGAACACAGACCAACTAATACAGGTCCTTCTCAAAATATTAGCATATTGTGATAAAGTTCATTATTTTCCATAATGTAATGATGAAAATTTAACATTCATATATTTTAGATTCATGGCACACTAACTGAAATATTTCAGGTCTTTTATTGTCTTAATACGGATGATTTTGGCATACAGCTCATGAAAACCCAAAATTCCTATCTCACAAAATTAGCATATCATTAAAAGGGTCTCTAAACGAGCTATGAACCTAATCATCTGAATCAACAAGTTAACTCTAAACACCTGCAAAAGATTCCTGAGGCCTTTAAAACTCCCAGCCTGGTTCATCACTCAAAACCCCAATCATGGGTAAGACTGCCGACCTGACTGCTGTCCAGAAGGCCACTGTTGACACCCTCAAGCAAGAGGGTAAGACACAGAAAGAAATTTCTGAACGAATAGGCTGTTCCCAGAGTGCTGTATCAAGGCACCTCAGTGGGAAGTCTGTGGGAAGGAAAACGTGTGGCAGAAAACGCTGCACAACGAGAAGAGGTGACCGGACCCTGAGGAAGATTGTGGAGAAAGGCCGATTCCAGACCTTGGGGGACCTGCGGAAGCAGTGGACTGAGTCTGGAGTAGAAACATCCAGAGCCACCGTGCACAGGCATGTGCAGGAAATGGGCTACAGGTGCCACATTCCCCAGGTCAAGCCACTTTTGAACCAGAAACAGCGGCAGAAGCGCCTGACCTGGGCTACAGAGGAGCAGCACTGGACTGTTGCTCAGTGGTCCAAAGTACTTTTTTCGGATGAAAGCAAATTCTGCATGTCATTCGGAAATCAAGGTGCCAGAGTCTGGAGGAAGACTGGGGAGAAGGAAATGCCAAAATGCCAGAAGTCCAGTGTCAAGTACCCACAGTCAGTGATGGTCTGGGGTGCCGTGTCAGCTGCTGGTGTTGGTCCACTGTGTTTTATCAAGGGCAGGGTCAATGCAGCTAGCTATCAGGAGATTTTGGAGCACTTCATGCTTCCATCTGCTGAAAAGCTTTATGGAGATGAAGATTTCATTTTTCAGCACGACCTGGCACCTGCTCACAGTGCCAAAACCACTGGTAAATGGTTTACTGACCATGGTATCACTGTGCTCAATTGGCCTGCCAACTCTCCTGACCTGAACCCCATAGAGAATCTGTGGGATATTGTGAAGAGAACGTTGAGAGACTCAAGACCCAACACTCTGGATGAGCTAAAGGCCGCTATCGAAGCATCCTGGGCCTCCATAAGACCTCATCAGTGCCACAGGCTGATTGCCTCCATGCCACGCCGCATTGAAGCAGTCATTTCTGCAAAAGGATTCCCGACCAAGTATTGAGTGCATAACTGTACATGATTATTTGAAGGTTGACGTTATTTGTATTAAAAACACTTTTCTTTTATTGGTCGGATGAAATATGCTAATTTTGTGAGATAGGAATTTTGGGTTTTCATGAGCTGTATGCCAAAATCATCCGTATTAAGACAATAAAAGACCTGAAATATTTCAGTTAGTGTGCAATGAATCTAAAATATATGAATGTTAAATTTTCATCATTACATTATGGAAAATAATGAACTTCATCACAATATGCTAATATTTTGAGAAGGACCTGTATACTGAGAGACATGAGAGGGAAACAAAGGGCAGACAATCAAAGAAACAGGGAACAGGTGTGACATGGATGCAGGGAGACACAGGGAGCAGGTGAACCTAATAAGACTGAATACAAAAACCAAAATAAAAACATCTAGACAAAATAAACCACAAGAGACCATAAAACAAAAACCAAAATGTCACACCGTGACATTGTTACTTAATCCTATACTTGGATTTTTAAAAAGACAACTAATTCCTACCTTTTTATAATGATGCCTGCCAAAAATATTCACAGTGTTGCTGATTGTTAAACAAAGCCATGGCAATCTGAGATCTTCAATCACTCCAGCAAGGCTCCTAATAAAGACATTCTGATGCTATCTCAAAACCTTTTGACTCCAAATACTCACATACATGCCACAAAGTCTATCTCAGAGCCTGTTCTTGGAAGAAAAAAAAGAATCAAATTATATCCTTGACACATGTCAGATGTCTGAATTCAATGTATATACCCTTGTAGAAAAAAGTGGTTTAGTCTGTGTTTTATGTTTTATTCTTGAGCAAAAAGAAAAGCCCCAAATATACAGTTTGAATTACAAAGAGCTATTATCAGTGAACGGAAAAACACAAAGTCCCAGAACAGATGGTGCTCTTCCTGTAGGGCCTTGATCAGCACTGAGTCAATAGTCTAGGGTCAAAAATCTGACAAAAGTAGCTCATATGGCCTAGATCTACTTTTGGATTTTCCAAATTATATCAAGTAACTGAAACGGTCAAACCAAATATAAATGTGAGAATTATATTTGGTTTATTTACAATCAACAACTACAAATAGAACAGATGAGAGCTGAGATATGTTGTTCATGGACAAAGCTGCAAAACCCACACTCTTGCTAGATTGCTCTCTTGAAAAAGAAAACACATAGCAGGCTGGTTTAGATCATTTTTGTCTGACAGATTCTGCTTTGTTCATGTTAATGATAAATCAGCATGTTTACAGTTTGTTTCCATAGAGTTCTAAAAGTAGAATGGGAGGCAGATATTTCACTTATCAGGTTTCTCTCTTGTGAAACCAGCTAACAGTTTTTGTCTGTGCAGCAGAAACCTTATCTACTTTTAAGACTAGGCTTAAAACTTTCCTCTTTAATAAAACATATGACCTGTCAACTCCCAGGGAAGATCAGAATGAGGGATACCTGCAAATTCAAAAGTTGATGCAATCAACTACAGTAGGCTTTAGGGGTCTCCCCATGAGCTACCATCCTGCAGCTTTCAGATGCAGCCCTGCTCCAACAAACCTGAATCAAATGAATGGCTTATTGCCAGGCCTTGCCAAACTTGATTCAAATCACTGAAGCAAGGATGCATCTAAAAGTTGCAGGGCAGTAGCTCTCGAGGACTGGAGTTGGAGACCTCTGGATTAGACAAATTTTGCCAACTGGCATTATATGATGTAACTTTTGGTACGCTACTATAATAAGGGGAGCAAATTGTTATGTATGCCATTGGATCTGAATCTAATTATGGTTTGCTTTGACAGAAAAAAAACTGTATAAATACGGAATGAATTTGAACCCAACTGGATTCTATAATATTTGGAAATTAACCTGACCAGACTGCCTTGTAAAATACCTTGAGATGACGTTTGTAGGGAATTGGAACTATATAAATTAACTTAATAAAACTAAAATTAAAACAATAACCTGATATCCACTTAAATGTATTCATGTTTTGAAAAAAAAACAAAAAAAAAACAACTAGCAACAACTACAAACAAATCAGTTTAATTCTCTTTAAATCCCATTTTCAGGATCTTGGCAGAAGCTGTCCAAGCAATGGTTGCTTAGCTACAACTGAGGAGCTGATTTTTAGTTGCTCAATATATCCACCATTTTAACTTTAGGACACTATATTTTCTGAAATCACTAAAGTAAATACATAAAAAGAGGTCTGGTTCAACAAATATGCTGTCAAAAGATTTTGAACAGGTCTTATCTTCATAGTAAACTCTTCATTTTGGGCACACGATCCAAGTAAAGGACACTGATTTTTTTAAAAGCTTTACAAGCCTTAAAAGATATGCAGCTAAAAAATGGCACATATCATGGAAAGCCTTTTTTTTTTGTCAGGGATTGCTATGAATGTTTTCATAAAATCAGCCAAAATTGAAAAAAAAATAATGTTGGGACCCACAGCCATGGATGCAACATTAAACTCCGGTATGGACTTTTCTGGAACTTTCAAAATAAAGTGCATTAACCTTCTTCCGGCACAGCCAGGAAACGGGATAACTGCGGACTTCCTGTGACGCCATTACCCAAATAAAAGCACAGCTGTTGCTACATCCGCCCTCTTCCACACGGCCTTCGAAAGGGACCGGATAGGGGAGACAGGCGCGCTGATGTCTCTTTGCTGGCAAACAGACATAAACTCAACTGGATCCAAGGATGTCATACGATCATCGATCATATGCAATGATAAGTACGAATGAAATACTGTCTGTGTATCCGGTATTTTCATTCATGAACGAGGAAATTAAGGTTAAGAGTTGCTTACTTTTTCTCTGAGGCCTGCAAAAGCAAATTGTCCCAGAGAAGTGCCCTACACAGAAGCGGTCTCTATGAAGCCGAGCGGGCGGTCTCCCAGTCTGGAAGGAAGACAGCAAAGACTGCACCACCGTGTTAACGTGTAGTGTGGTTGGCGGACACAACGAGGCGTTTTTCATCCACAGCTGGAGGTTAGTGGGAAGCTAACCCTTGTTCACTGTGGATACCTTCTTCAAACTTCATCGTCGCTTGGACAACATTCCTCACCACAGTTCATGAGGTTAAGTGTTTGGGCAGATCAGAATAATAGAAAACGTTTAGATTGAAATGATCTAAACGTTTTTCATTTTATGAAATTCGGTTTTGTTTGTGTTGAACTCAGCTATCTTGGTGCTAGCAGGCTATCTGCAGCACACGTGTTCAGTTTTGTTCTTTGTATGTTTTTAATGTTAAGACAAACTTTACTTGAAGGGTGATTTTAAAAAGAAAATTGATCATAACGCGCTGTCCGCACTTATGCATTTTAACCATTTTATTGACCCTGGTATTCTAAAGGTATGTGTTTGATTCTGGTGCTAAGCTAGCAGCTTCTTTGTTAGCTTAACTGCTAACAGCTAAGGACATGTGCTTGCGGCTAAATAATATTTACCCAGAAAGGCTTAGTTTTCAATCCAGTATATAATGTGTCCCTAACATCATTTTACTAAATTTGATAACTAAGTAAACACCATTAAGCACCATTTTTCCAGAAAGATTTGGCTCTTTCCAAAATATTTCCTTAATATTTCTTCAAATATTATTTTAATAAATAAAGGCAGCTAATGAGGCATCGTTGAGAAATGGTCATCCAGAAGGTTGGTTTTATTCAGCAGATCATTATTTAAAACATTATTTTATTAAACTAATATTTTATCTGATCTTGCATTGTGAATGGTTGTCTAAACGTTTGCTGATTATTGCCTAAGATATTTCCAAGAGTAACTTAACTTCACTTCCAGATTCTTCAAGATAATCCTTGGTTCTCAAACATAAATAACATTGCATGGTAATGTTTCATCACTCTTTTGGTCATGGTTTTCAACCATCTTTAATCAACTTGTTTATATTGTACATATATATATATTATATTAGTCTCCCCTATTCTTTAATTCTGCTTGGTAGTTTAGTTGGATTGTTTTAGCATAGTAAAGAGTTTGTTGATTGAAATATGTTTGACTTTGAGTTGACTTATTTTTGTTAATAAATTCTTGTATTTTAAGAAATTGTGTGAATTCATTCTGTGTGTGCAGAGTTTATGCTGTTCAATAATGTCAGAGCTCGTCTCAAACCTTTCTATTTTGTCCTTATACCATCGCCTTACTGAGCTGGCATTCACAGGACAACCCTTGACAGACCGAAATATTATTTGATAAAATATTAAAATATTAATATTAAATATTAAATAATATTCTCAGATTAATAATCACAACAATAATGTGCAGGAATACATGACACCAATTTTGGTGATTTACTATTGCTGCTTTATAAAGTCCATTTGGGAGCAAGGGTTAATTGTGCTGGTGGGTCCAGTCTTTCCCTTAAGGAGACACAGCACTGGTCAATGAATGTACTCTACAGGTCCTTTTCAAAATATTAGCATATTGTGATAAAGTTCATTATTTTCCATAATGTAATGATGAAAATTTAACATTCATATATTTTAGATTCATTGCACACTAACTGAAATATTTCAGGTCTTTTATTGTCTTAATACGGATGATTTTGGCATACAGCTCATGAATCCCAAAATTCCTATCTCACAAAATTAGCATATTTCATCCGACCAATAAAAGAAAAGTGTTTTTAATACAAAAAACGTCAACCTTCAAATAATCATGTACAGTTATGCACTCAATACTTGGTCGGGAATCCTTTTGCAGAAATGACTGCTTCAATGCGGCGTGGCATGGAGGCAATCAGCCTGTGGCACTGCTGAGGTCTTATGGAGGCCCAGGATGCTTCGATAGCGGCCTTTAGCTCATCCAGAGTGTTGGGTCTTGAGTCTCTCAACGTTCTCTTCACAATATCCCACAGATTCTCTATGGGGTTCAGGTCAGGAGAGTTGGCAGGTCAATTGAGCACAGTGATACCATGGTCAGTAAACCATTTACCAGTGGTTTTGGCACTGTGAGCAGGTGCCAGGTCGTGCTGAAAAATGAAATCTTCATCTCCATAAAGCTTTTCAGCAGATGGAAGCATGAAGTGCTCCAAAATCTCCTGATAGCTAGCTGCATTGACCCTGCCCTTGATAAAACACAGTGGACCAACACCAGCAGCTGACACGGCACCCCAGACCATCACTGACTGTGGGTACTTGACACTGGACTTCTGGCATTTTGGCATTTCCTTCTCCCCAGTCTTCCTCCAGACTCTGGCACCTTGATTTCCGAATGACATGCAGAATTTGCTTTCATCCGAAAAAAGTACTTTGGACCACTGAGCAACAGTCCAGTGCTGCTCCTCTGTAGCCCAGGTCAGGCGCTTCTGCCGCTGTTTCTGGTTCAAAAGTGGCTTGACCTGGGGAATGTGGCACCTGTAGCCCATTTCCTGCACACGCCTGTGCACGGTGGCTCTGGATGTTTCTACTCCAGACTCAGTCCACTGCTTCCACAGGTCCCCCAAGGTCTGGAATTGGCCTTTCTCCACAATCTTCCTCAGGGTCCGGTCACCTCTTCTCGTTGTGCAGCGTTTTCTGCCACACGTTTTCCTTCCCACAGACTTCCCACTGAGGTGCCTTGATACAGCACTCTGGGAACAGCCTATTCGTTCAGAAATTTCTTTCTGTGTCTTACCCTCTTGCTTGAGGGTGTCAATAGTGGCCTTCTGGACAGCAGTCAGGTCGGCAGTCTTACCCACGATTGGGGTTTTGAGTGATGAACCAGGCTGGGAGTTTCAAAGGCCTCAGGAATCTTTTGCAGGTGTTTAGAGTTAACTTGTTGATTCAGATGATTAGGTTCATAGCTCGTTTAGAGACCCTTTTAATGATATGCTAATTTTGTGAGATAGGAATTTTGGGTTTTCATGAGCTGTATGCCAAAATCATCCGTATTAAGACAATAAAAGACCTGAAATATTTCAGTTAGTGTGTCATGAATCTAAAATATATGAATGTTAAATTTTCATCATTACATTATGGAAAATAATGAACTTTATCACAATATGCTAATATTTTGAGAAGGACCTGTATATGTCACTGAAATATCTCTGAATTACACAAAAATATTACGAAGATTGTATAAAATATTTAGGCTCAAACATAGAACTTGTGTATGTGACTATAATTAACTTCATTACCCCAGTGACACACTGTAAATGTAGCCTTCAGCAAAATGTGGTTGTCTCCCATGTGACTTTACTAAAAGGAAGCCTGCCACAAACGGTGTATAGTGTACAGCGTACATGTGCTTCAGTTCATTTGCACATGTGCTAATCGCCTGACATTTTAGTTTAAAGATATTTTGTCTTTAAACTCAAAGTGATGTGTAAAAACACAAATCTTTCTTGAATCTAATACCCCTGCAACACTGTCTCTGCCTTGTGTTTTAAAGATGTCTAAAGATGTTTAAAGCTTTGAGTAAATAACCCTCCAGTGTCTCCTATGCACCTTCCATTGTAGCAGACATATTTTGATCTCCAGCTAAGCCAGGCTACTACAGATTTTTTTGTCATGTTTAAAACATTACAAGGCGTAAACATCTGCAATTTTAAAGGAATGGGGTTAAAAAAAAAGTTAAACCAACTAGAAAATATTTCAAAGTTTCATTTGTTTTAACTGGCAAACTCTCATTTTGTTTGTTGCCTTTTCAATTTTGTTGTTTGGAAAATTTGAAACGCTGAGCTTTGCATTTAAGGACCTTTATTTGACAAAGTTATTTAACATGAACAGTTCAAATCTGAAATAATTAGTTCCTTATATGATAAATGCAAGCTTTTAATTCACGCTTTGTTTCCTGATATTTACATCAAAAACCCAAACCTCCCACTGATTTGCCTGCTATTGAGATAGTCGAAGGGTTTATTTTTTTCATTCACAATGCTTTGCAAAGGTATTCAGAGGAAGGTAAAGCATAAATGGGTTTTCAAAAATAACATTGCAAGTAAAAATTTGTAGAACCACCTTTACATTGTTGTTGCAAACTTGGAAGAAGTGTCTGCGGATAGCGATTTCTGATTCTTAGATGTGACTATTCTGTGCAAAACAGCTTAAGCTCAATCAGATTGAACTGATAACATCTGTAAACATTGCCTTTCAATTCTTACCACAGATTCTGAATTCATTTGAGGTACAGGGCACTCTAACAAAAATAATATACTTACATGTAAACCATTCTACTGTAGTTCAGGCTGTATGTTTAGATTCATTGTGCTGCTGGAAGGTGAACCTCCTCTTAGCCTATGTATTTTAAAGCTCAAACAGGTTCCTTCCAAAACTGGCCTGTGATTATCTGTTTTGTACAACAAATAGCGTTTGCATGTATCCCAATAGTTTAATTTTAGTGTCATCTGATTCGGGCTCCTTCTTTCAAAAGTTTACTGTGTTTCCTAAGGGTTTTCTAGCAAACTGGAAAATCACTTCTAATGGAGATTCTTTCAGCAATTGTCGTTTTCCTTGCCACTCTTCCATAAAAGTCAAATATGTTAAATGCAAGTCTAATAACTGTCCTTTCGACAGATTCAGTGTGTTCAGGTTAAAAATACCCCCCAGGCCCGTGAGCACCTTTAAAGGTTCCCCAAGAAATTATGTGTTGATGGAGAAGAGGGGAAACCTGGCACTTTGGGGTTTATTTTGTAGATTAGACTTGAATTAATTAAAATGTTTTTTAAATGCGATGTACTATTTGATACTAATTGTTCAAAACAGTATTTCAATATTGTCTGTTAAGATCATTGTAAGATTTTTTCTTTCTCTTCACAACTATGTGGCACTGTCTCAAAATACTCATATCCCCATATATTACACTGACATTTCTTGTTTTAACATGACATGTAAGAAGGTTAAAGTGGTATGTTTGCAAGGCATCTTTACAACAAAAAGTTTTTTATTCACAGACTTTTGAACTTCTTTTCCTGTGTCAGAATTTTTTTTTTTACATTCAAACGTTGAGCTCCAAATTAAATCAACACTGTTATATAACATGTCCTCATTCTGGCCATTAAATGTTGATATTTAACAAGTGTTCTGAGGAAAATGGGTTGAAACTGCTTTTTCCATTACAAATAAAGAGAGCCAACATCGTCAGTGCAGCTTAATGTTCTAAATTACACACGTCACGACAAGCTAATGGAGGACTTTGTGTGACTATTTAATTGATTGCGAATGGACTGACACACACAGCAACTCCTACACATGCAGGATAATTTTTGGAAGAAGAAAAGATGCTAAACTCACAATTTCCTTGACAAAATTAATACTTGTGCAAAAAGTCTTATTTTACTACGGTCTTTCTAAAAATGAGTTTATTAATAATCATATATTAGATTGAAAGATAACTAGTAAAATTCTGTAAATTGTAAAAGGAGTGCATGGTATTAAATAACTGCCATCCATCCATCCATCCATCCATCCATCCATCCATCCATCCATCCATCCATCCATCCATCCATCCATCCATCCATCTATCCATCCATCTTCTGATCTTCAGAGATCAGATCCGGAAACCCAGACATTTGTCTCCTCAGTGACACTATCCAGCTATTTCTGAAGGATCCTGAGGCATTTCCTGGCCAGAAGGGACATACAAGTACATCTCAGAAAATTTGCATATAATGAAAAAGTTCAATATTTTTTGTCACTTCTTTAAGAAAGTGAAACTCATACTGTATATAGATTCAATGCATCTAGAGTGAAATATTTTAAGCCTCTATTTCTTGTAATTTTGATGATTATGGCTTACAGATACTAAAAACCTAAAATGCAGTGTGTCAGCAAATTTAAACATTACATAACATCAATAAAAATGGAAATTTTAAGCAGAAATTTTCATTTTTCTTCACTCACTCAATACTTGGTTGGGCCTCTTTTGGAATTAATTACTACATCAGTGCAGGGTGGCATTGAGGCGTTCAGTCTGTGGCACTGCACATGTGTCATGGAAGCCCAGATAGGTTTGATGGTTCCCTTTAGGTCATCTGCATTATACAGATTCTTTATGGTGTTCAGTTTAGGCCAGTTTGCTGGCCAATCAGTATAGTAACGCCATGGTCATTGAAACAGCTATTGGTGCCTTTGGTCGTGTAAATGGGTCCTGCTGGAAAATGTAATCAGCATCTCCATAAAGCTCGTCAGCAAAAGGAAGGATAAGGTGCTCTAAAATTTCCTGGAAGATTGCTGCATTGAGGATGGACTTTAGAAAACACAGCAGACCAGCACCAGCAGATGACATGGCACCCCAAATCATTACTGTGAATTCATCATACTGGACAACTGTTATGGTTTGCGAGATATAGGACCCCAGAATGCAGATGAGCAGGCAGCGTGATGGTAAGTGAAAAAGGTTTAATAACAAAAACTCACTCACAGCAGGAGGCAGGAACAAAACAACAAACGGGCAGGCGAGACAGGCATGGCATGATCAAAAAACAAGACATGATCTGAGAAATGTTTCCGCGACGACTAACTGAACAGGTGTGTATATATGGAGTGAAAACCAGGTGGAGCAAGGAGACAGATTAACTCTGAGCAGGTGAACCGAATAAACTTAATTGACAACAGACAGAACAAAACGTGGCTGCGGCAAAAACAGAGACTCTAATATACAAACAAAACCAAACTTGACAAAACATGAACAAGACTAAAACATGACCCCAAAAATAATAAACAGAAGCATGATTCAAAACTTGAGCAGTGAAAAACATATAAGGAAAAAACCCGAAACCAAAAACCAAACAACCCCAAATCATAACAACACGTATTCTATACATCTTTACACTTCCTCTAAGCTCTGGGACCATTATTTCCAAACGTAATGCATTTGAAAAGAAGAATTTGACCACTGAGCAACAGTTTGGTTCTTTGTCTCCTCAGCCCAGGTAAGATGCTTCTCACATCTTCTCAGGAGTGGCTTGACACGAGGAATACCACATTTGTAGCACATGTATAGAGTTCGTCAGTGATTCTAGACAAAGTCTGTTCCTTGTGAAGCTCCCCCACATCATTGAATGGATTTTGCTTGACAGTCATCTAAAGGCTGTGGTTATCCCTGTCGCAGATGCAGTTCTTCCTATCACAGTTCCTTCTACTCAATTGTCTGTTAATATGCTTGGATACACCACTTTGTGAACAACCGTGTTCTTCCGCAATGACCTTTTGTGGCTTACCCTCCCTGTCTAAGGTATCAATGACATTTGTAAAGTTAGCAGTCTTTCCCATGATTGTGTAGCCTGCTGACTCAGACCAATGCCCCTTTTCCACTGGCTAGATTTGGCCCTACTCGACTCTACTCAGCTCACTTTGTGAGCGTTTCCATTATTGTGTCTTCCGTACCGGTACCTACTTTTTGGCCCCTGCTCCTGAGCAGATACGACCAGGGCTGAGTAGGAACTACATGTGACGTGAACAGCTTGCTTATCACTAATTGGCCGTGGGAGGAGGAGAAACGAGAAGGTTCTCGTTGAGACAGTGCAGGGAAAGTTAATAAAACTCAAACTCAACTACAATGATATTAAGGACCACTGTGGCCGGAGCAGTTCATACATGTAATTTTTACCATTTACAGATCATAAATCATGCCTGAAGGCTGACAGAAAAGTAAGAGGACAGATCAGCTTTCTGAATTACACGCAGGCAGAACGCTACCCCCAAAATATACAAAACAATACCACCATGAAACAACGTGTTTGTTCGGACATTTATTGACGGTCCTTTAGCGAAGCAGCGTCTGCAGGAGGAGGGAACAGGCAGAGAGCAGCTGCCCTGCTCCGACTGCTTGAAATACTGAACCAGAATAAGGCTGCAGGTCCAAATAAGGTCAGTCCTAGAGTCGTGAGGGCTGGTGCAGTGCAGCTCCATGGGATTCTGTAGCCCCTCTTCAACATTATCCTGACTCAGGGGAAGGGTCCAGTGTTGTGGAAGACCTCCTGCCTTGTTCCGGTACCAAAGAAAACTCACTCATCAGTCTTCAGTGAGTATCTGTTGCCCGGACATCTAACCTCACGAAGTTGCAAGAGGAACTCCTTTGGCTCCCCTGAGTAAACAAACAACTATAAAGACCCCCTGAAGTTTGCCTATCATTGTGGAGATGAAGTTAAAGATGCCATTAAATACCTGTTTCAGGGTCATCTGGACAAAGCAGGCAGCACTGCAGCATCATGTTCTCTGATTTCTCCCATGCATGTAACAAAATTCAGCCTGATTTGCTTTGTGAAAAACTCCAAAGCACTCAAGTAGAGGCTGCAACAATTGCCTGGATGAAAGATTACCTGACAAACAGGCCACAGTTTGTAAGGCTGAAGGGCTGTGTGTGTAACCAGGTAGTTAGCAGCATAGGAGCACCACAGGCGACTGAACTCTTACCATTCCTGTTCACTCTGTACATGTCAGACTTTCAGAACAGGACCGACTCATGTCATCTGAAGAAATACTCAAATGACTCTGCAGTTGTGGGGTGTATCAGAAATAGAGAGCTGGTGGACCACTTTGTGGCATGGTGTAGAAACAATCATCTCATCTTGAATGTGAATAAAACAAAGAGGATAATGGCAGATTTCAGGTGAAACAAGAATAGGTCAAACACTATTTTTATCATGGGAGAAGAAGTGGAGGTGGGGGAGGAATATAAATACCTTGGTGTTCCCCGGGACAAGAGAGTGGACTGGAAAGGACTGGAGATACAACAGGGAAACAGTCTACAATAAGGGACAGAGCATATTGTACTTCCTGAGGAAACTTAGGTCCTTACGTATTTGCAGCAAGATACTGCATATCTTCTATATGTCTACTGTGGAGAGTGTGATTTCATCTGCCATCATCTGCTGGGGTAGCAGCACCAGAGCCAGTGACTTAAAAAAGCTCAACAGGCTAATAAAGAAAATGAAGAACATTATGGAGAACCCTGAGCATCCTCTTCATCAGACTGTCATACAGCAGCAGAGTATCTTCAGTCAAAGGCTTTTAATTATCTGTTATGGTAGGTCAGAGAAGGGTTTTCCTGGCATGCTGTTAAAACAACCTGTTGGTGCTACCTTTGGTTTTGGAGACTTGGTGACCATAAAATGAATCTCTTTACTGCAGTTCTCTGTTTGAGACAGATCCAGTTGCTTACCTTTAAATTATTGCTCCGACTGTAGATATGTAAGTTACGGTGAGTAGCAATTTCCTTGTAGCCATTTCCTGACCAATGAAGAACTGCCTTATTTGGAAGAGTGGTGAAGCAAAAAGCCAACATGGGCCTCATATTATATTTATGGCCCCAGGAAAACATATTTCCTAGACATTCAGATGAACTTCAAATTTCATGCCATTAATTGTGTTGCAAGTGATTTTATGAAAAACATTTTAATCTCAACATGATTTGTTGCTTTTCTTGATGAATAAATGTACTCCAATTAGGGGCTGGTGTTTTTCTATGTAAATATTCCAGTGCAAGATTGTGCTGTTGCACAGCAGACAGTAAAAAATATAAAAAAGATATAAAAAATATTTTTCCCTTCTGTATTGATCTTTTAAAATGTCAGGCGTTCAACATTTTGGGGCTTCTTTTGCGACCTTTTTTAATTCCTAATGTTGATTTCATGTTGTAATTTGGTGACAAGTCTGGTGTTGCATAGAAAGGTTTACAATAGATCCTTGTTGTTTGTATCAGTTGCTAAATGTGATTTGTGTCTCTGAAATTACCAATATATTTCCTGATGTCAAAGTAACTTTGATACTAAATCTCAACATCAACTGTACTATTTACTTATGTCACTATTCATTCCTTTTCCAACATTCCTGTTGCTTACGTTTAGCCCGAATCTTGTTTTTGTGCTGGTTGGACCTTCTCTTTAGCCTAAAGAGTTTTCAGACCACACAACCACTTTCCACTTTACTTTACCAGTCAGAAATGAAAACATACAACTGCATTTTTGTGTATTATTGTTTTTTCTCTTTGCATAGGAGCTGTTTCTCTTTTAATCATTTTCAGAAGTATTCCCGACCCCCTGCCATTGTTTACACCACAACATTGTCGGTTTTCCATAAAAATGCTTCTGCTGGATCTCAAAATCCCAAATATGCATAAAGATATTGTTTTTACCATTATCTCAAGCAAAACATTTTATTTTTATTTGCTGATCTAATGAATGGTACCTGTTTTTGCTACTGTTGTTACTGAATGGTTACTTCTGAAATACTAATATTGGATGTTCTTTTTTCCCAAGTATTATTATATAACCTTTAAGCTGGTTTTAGATGCTGTATCAGGTTTTCCTTTTTGTTCTGTTTTCCCATTCCGAATTTTTTTTTTTAAAAGCTACGACTGTATAAGTTTCTTTAGTGATATCTTTTGAAACAGAGAAAAACATAATATTTTGCAGTAAGTTTAGAAATGGCTTTGTCATCAAGGTTTCGACAGTAGAAAATGGCCACAACAGAAAATGTGAAAGCTTGTAGACTTGTCTCTCTTTTTCATATAATTTATTACCCTATCTCTTGTTAGCAATGTTTGCATTATGCATTGAGAAGGAAATACAATTCTCACATAATTACACAAAAATGCTTTCAAGCAGTTTTGAGGCAGTTTTGAGATTTTGTTTTTTACAAATTTATACTCACAGCAGCAATTACTTAACCATAACACAGATAAAGATTGCTCCCATACACTCATTTATCATCCTACTGTCGACAAGTGAGATCAAAGCTGTGAATGAAGGCAATTCCAATAACAGCATTTTTCTCATAACTACCTGCATGGTGTTTCTCACGTAACCTCATCAAGGCTTATTATGGCTGGACATGAATGACTTACTGATAGGGCCTGCAAACAATCATTGCAGTAGCCATCTGCACAAGCACTGTGGTTCTAGTGCTACGGGCCATTTAGCCTAGCCTGGAAAGCTTTACCCCTTTGTTTTGGTTCAATATGCTTCTCGTCACAGCAACGAAACAACTCTTCCAACTGTGTCTTGTTTTAGTATGTGTTACAATAAAATAAATAAAAAGACTTGACTGTATAGTGTCAGTTATAAAAACACAATTTTCAGTCTGTTCCATCTAACAAATAGTAAAGGTATATATAGTAAAGGTTCTATTCTGCAGATGTCAAAAGACCTAACATCAAAAATTGCTCAGTAGCTCATTGTACCAACAAGATCTGTCTCAGGAGCTGATTCACAAATTTATTTGTGAGGGTTAAATGTGAGCAAACCTGAGTTTGCAAGTGCCTTTAATTCCGAAACAGAAGGCAGAACTGTTCTAAAATAGTGCCTGTCTGCATTGACACAATTTGTCCACATTTAAAAGAGGCTTTATGTAGCATTTAGAGGAAGGTCCACCAATATTTATGTAATTAAAACTACTGACAATGGCTTAACATTCTCTAGATTGAGAACTGTTTGCGTAATGAAGGTTACACTGACTGGTTATGCTGCTTGTTTATCAAGGATGAGTCAGGAATGTTACAAAAGGTAGAATTCGTCATCTCTCCCAATAAGCTGCCCCTGAGATTTCTACTAATAGTTTCTCTAATCAAATCAATTTTCTGAATGGTGTTTAAAATCATGTTGATGAATTCAAACTGTGAATGATTATGCTATGGGTGTGATTGGGAACTGCTGCAGGAAAATCTGTGAGTGATGGGGGGATTTTGGGCTTGGTCGGTCATAAGGAATGTTGTGCACAGACAGCACCCCAATGATGAAACCCAAATATTGTTTTTATTTTGATTTATTAGGTCAGTGAAATTGGCAGGATTTTCTTTTGTAATTCTCCAGTAGGCTTATTTAAAGTATTATTTGTGTGGAAAACGTAATCATTTTTGAATGTCATAATTTTTTCTAACTTCAATCAGTGCTTTTTATCTCTCAATAAATCAGTCAAAGGTATGCCTCATTCTGTTGTCTTTTACTATCTGTAGCATTAAGTATTGATTTGGAAGCAGACTTCTAGTACGATTACTCCAGTCAGACGTTTTTGATGAAGTTCTCTGTTATTTAAAATAACAACAAATACCATAAAACATTTTTCTCTCTGATCACTGCTGCTTTGGCTATGTTTGTATCTGAAGAGAAACTACTGCCATTTAAGAGTGCTTTCACACCAAAACTTTGGAAAGCTTTTTAATGTGCTAGAGCCCAGTTTCTGGAGCAGATCACGGTAATGTGGACCCATCCCGGACCCTGAAACTGACCAGAGAACCATACGCTGGCACGGTTACAGTTGCTGGTCTTGAGACGTTTTTGTTCAGACCCTGTTCGCTTATAGTGTGAATGTATGCCATTCCCAGTGTACCATACAATGTGACGTAAGAGCTGCGCATTTGAGTAGAGCAAGAAAGCAAGAAGAAGAAATCCACGGTGAGAACATAAATCCAAAGATGAGTTTAAAAATGTCCCATGAGGCTATGTGTACAGTGAAGAGGTGAAGGCGCACAACTACATTTGAGCACCAAATGAGAAACAGAAACCCTGATGAGACCGACTTTCCTCTTTGGACCTTTTTTTCTTCTTGATCAGTGCAATACTGGAGCAATACTGCTCTCCAAACAAGCCATTGCGAGATGTAGTTTGGTCCAGCCTAAGGCTACGTTCACACTGCAGGTACCAGGGAGAATTCCGATTTTTTGGTGAAATCCGTTTTTTTTGCGTCAAAGCTAGAGTTGCCAACTCCTTGATAAATAAATAAGGGACACCTCCTGGTAGGGCTATCCAACCCCACTGTCTGCACCTCTACCGGCCTGGTGATTTGTTTCATCCTTTTTCTTTGTGTGAAATGACTTTGACTCGAACCCAAGTTTAATTCGAAGCATGTTTTGACTGATACAAATATCCATGGAAAAACAATTATACAGCAATTTATAAAATAATTTATTCTTTTTGCAAAATAAAATTACTAGACAAAAACAAATATCCTTCTAAAATAAATAAACCACTATTGAAAAGACCTCGGTCCTGCTTAACTTAAAACAATATAAAAAAGCATAACAGTATAATGCAAAACATTTTCGTAATAATGCATTTAGTGCAAACAAAAAGTCTGTAGAAAAGTTGTAAACATAAACACTTGTGCCTTAAAGGCCATAACTGTACAGTTGTAGTGAAAAAAAATATTGAACTAGTGAACTAAAAACTGCAGTGCTGACTTACAGGTCCTTCTCAAAATATTAGCATATTGTGATAAAGTTAATTATTTTCCATAATGTCATGATGAAAATTTAACATTCATATATTTTAGATTCATTGCACACTAACTGAAATATTTCAGGTCTTTTATTGTCTTAATACAGATGATTTTGGCATACAGCTCATGAAAACCCCAAATTCCTATCTCACAAAATTAGCATATCATTAAAAGGGTCTCTAAACGAGCTATGAACCTAATCATCTGAATCAACAAGTTAACTCTAAACACCTGCAAAAGATTCCTGAGGCCTTTAAAACTCCCAGCCTGGTTCATCACTCAAAACCCCAATCATGGGTAAGACTGCCGACCTGACTGCTGTCCAGAAGGCCACTATTGACACCCTCAAGCAAGAGGGTAAGACACAGAAAGAAATTTCTGAACGAATAGGCTGTTCCCAGAGTGCTGTATCAAGGCACCTCAGTGGGAAGTCTGTGGGAAGGAAAAAGTGTGGCAGAAAACGCTGCACAACGAGAAGAGGTGACCGGACCCTGAGGAAGATTGTGGAGACGGGCCGATTCCAGACCTTGGGGGACCTGCGGAAGCAGTGGACTGAGTCTGGAGTAGAAACATCCAGAGCCACCGTGCACAGGCATGTGCAGGAAATGGGCTACAGGTGCCGCATTCCCCAGGTCAAGCCACTTTTGAACCAGAAACAGCAGCAGAAGCGCCTGACCTGAGGTACAGAGAAGCAGCACTGGACTGTTGCTCAGTGGTCCAAAGTACGTTTTTCGGATGAAAGCAAATTCTGCATGTCATTCAGAAATCAAGGTGCCAGAGTCTGGAGGAAGACTGGGGAGAAGGAAATGCCAAAATGCCAGAAGTCCAGTGTCAAGTACCCACTGTCAGTGATGGTCTGGGGTGCCGTGTCAGCTGCTGGTGTTGGTCCACTGGGTTTTATCAAGGGCAGGGTCAATGCAGCTAGCTATCAGGAGATTTTGGAGCACTTCATGCTTCCATCTGCTGAAAAGCTTTATGGAGATGAAGATTTCCTTTTTCAGCACGACCTGGCACCTGCTCACAGTGCCAAAACCACTGGTAAATGGTTTACTGACCATGGTATCACTGTGCTCAATTGGCCTGCCAACTCTCCTGACCTGAACCCGATAGAGAATCTGTGGGATATTGTGAAGAGAACGTTGAGAGACTCAAGACCCAACACTCTGGATGAGCTAAAGGCCGCTATCGAAGCATCCTGGGCCTCCATAAGACCTCAGCAGTGCCACAGGCTGATTGCCTCCATGCCACGCCACATTGAAGCAGTTATTTCTGCAAAAGGGATTCCCGACCAAGTATTGAGTGCATAACTGTACATGATTATTTGAAGGTTGACGTTTTTTGTATTAAAAACACTTTTCTTTTATTGGTCGGATAAAATATGCTAATTTTGTGAGATAGGAATTTTGGGTTTTCATGAGCTGTATGCCAAAATCATCCGTATTAAGACAATAAAAGACCTGAAATATTTCAGTTAGTGTGGAATGAATCTAAAATATATGAATGTTAAATTTTTATCATGACATTATGGAAAATAATGAACTTTATCACAATATGCTAATATTTTGAGAAGGACCTGTATGTGGAAACAACCTATTTTTTCCATTTATATTTCATTTGAGCTCTTGCTGCTGCAAGGAGTTGTTTGCTTTTCAGGACTACCGAGTAAAACTCTGAGCAGCACATTTTATTAATTAGACTGACAATTAGCTCACTTCTCATTAATTCTGTAGAACATTTGTTCCTCACATCAGTCCACTTATTTTTCATGATGGAGAAAATCCACAAACCCACTAGAAGAAGGGATGCTGAGGACAAAGGGTACAATAGCCTATCTATCTATCTATCTATCTATCTATCTATCTATCTATCTATCTATCTATCTATCTATCTATCTATCTATCTATCTATCTATCTATCTATCTATCTATCTATCTATCTATCTATCTATCTATCTATCTATCTATCTATCTATCATGAGAGCACAGTTGTAAAAAAGTGGGACAACTTCGCCGAAACACGTTGTTTGAACTTTCACGGTGTCCGTAGATCTCCTGCGGCGGAACCACGGAGCGCTGGTTACGAGCGCTGAACAAGCACGGGCCCTTTTTGTCACGTAAGTGGCGAGGAGATGCTGGGGAAACTGTATCTGGTGGGAAAACGCGAATCGACGTAACACCTGTATCTACCCTTAGCAACGGTACCTGCTGGCCAATGAGATGAGCCGAAATATTCTGTCAGCTCATTGGTCACAGAGCAGGATATGGCTGGTAATGAATTTACCATAATGTTAAATATAAAGCACCCATCATTTATTAATTCTATTGACATTTTAGTGAAGATTTTTGATCCACCTAATAATATGGGACTACGTGCGTCCCGTTTCAGCTCAATACGGGACGCGTACTTTTTATTCTAAATACGGGACGATTCCGTTTTTCAAGGGACGGTTGGCAACTCTAATCAAAGCTGACCCAGCTTCTTTCCGTTTTGTACCTCTTGCTATTGATGCAGAAGTAATAGTGCATGAAAACGATATTTTGCTACCCAACCACAAGGACCCTCTAATCTCCAACTGAGAATATGATCTTGTCCATGGACCTACTATCTGGAAGGCTTTTATTTAACATTTTGCGTTCAGAGAGTTCTGTTGTTGTATTTTTATTTTAGCAGTAATACAATTTAGCAACATCAGGAGGGTGAACCTGCTTAAGAGTTACCCAACCTTGCAGTACTGTGCCATGGCAGAACTCTGCATTCTTAAAGTGGCTCTCTAGTTTGATCTTTTAGGAGACGTGCAACAATTAGAATATTTTTTTCTTTGAAAAACGTGAAGGAAAAAAAAAGAAAAAAAACATTTTCATCTGTTTGCAATGTTGAGTGGTACTGTGTTTTTTCACGTACATGAAAGAGCACATTTGATTTTACAGATGTCAGTTCTAACTTGTTTCATCTGAGAGCACAGTCAAGTAAACTATCCTTTTGTGACTATTTCATTCCTTACACTTCATGCAAACTATTCATGTTTCACAAAAAAATAAGGCTAAATATATCAAATACGAAGATGAATTATACCATGATGTCAGTATGGAGGTATTATCAAAGAAAGGATAATAAAGTGCATCATGCTCTGACGCACCTTCCAAGTGTGTCAGAGGTGGGAGGATGTACAGCCCTCCTAACATTTACTGGCACCCTTGCTAAAGATGTGTGTAAAAAGCCTTATACTAAATTTATCTTTTATTGCAGTAGCATAATCTCACATTGTTCAGTTGCATAAGGAAAAATCCATATTAGGAAATATTTGTTTATAATAATTGCTGGTGGCTCAATAAGCAGCACCTCCTATGATTCCTAAAACTATGTGTAACATCTTTGTACTATCTTATACACACATTTTCAAATAAATGCAATCAAAGCTTTTTTTAAATACTTTTTTACATTCATCAGTAGTACTGTTGGTAGTACTGTTGGCTTACAGAAAGAAGATCAGTGGTTCGAGTCCGGGCCAGGGGTCTTTCTGCATGGAATTTGCAAGTTCTCCCCAGGTATGCATGGGTTCTTTCTGGGTACTCTGGCTTCCTCCCAGTCCAAAAACGTAACTGTTAATGGGTCTCTCTAAAATTGCACTTAGGTGCAAATGAGTGTCCTGTGTGTGTCTGTGTTGCCTTGTGATGGACTGGTGACCTGTCCAGGTTGTATCCTGCCTCCCGACCATAGACTGCTGGAACTAGGCGCCAGCTTTTTAGGGACCCACTGTGGAAGAAGCGATAGAAAATGACTGACAGTCATCACTTTGCCTTTTTTTCTGGGGTATACAGGTCCTTCTCAAAATATTAGCATATTGTGATAAAGTTCATTATTTTCCTTAATGTCATGATGAAAATTTAACATTCATATATTTTAGATTTATTGCACACTAACTGAAATATTTCAGGTCTTTTATTATCTCAATACGGATGATTTTGGCATACAGCTCATGAAAACCCAAAATTCCTATCTCACAAAATTAGCATATCATTAAAAGGGTCTCTAAACAAGCTATGAACCTAATCATATGAATCAACGAGTTAACTCTAAACACCTGCAAAAGATTCCTGAGGCCTTTAAAACTCCCAGCCTGGTTCATTACTCAAAACCCCAATCATGGGTAAGACTGCCGACCTGACTGCTGTCCAGAAGGCCACTATTGACACCCTCAAGCAAGAGGGTAAGACACAGAAAGACATTTCTGAACGAATAGGCTGTTCCCAGAGTGCTGTATCAAGGCACCTCAGTGGGAAGTCTGTGGGAAGGAAAACGTGTGGCAGAAAACGCTGCACAACGAGAAGAGGTGACCGGACCCTGAGGGAGATTGTGGAGAAGGGCCGATTCCAGACCTTGGGGGACCTGCGGAAGCAGTGGACTGAGTCTGGAGTAGAAACATCCAGAGCCACCGTGCACAGGCGTGTGCAGGAAATGGGCTACAGGTGCCGCATTCCCCAGGTCAAGCCACTTTTGAACCAGAAACAGCGGCAGAAGCGCCTGACCTGGGCTACAGAGAAGCAGCACTGGACTGTTGCTCAGTGGTCCAAAGTACTTTTTTCAGATGAAAGCAAATTCTGCATGTCATTCGGAAATCAAGGTGCCAGAGTCTGGAGGAAGACTGGGGAGAAGGAAATGCCAAAATGCCAGAAGTCCAGTGTCAAGTACCCACAGTCAGTGATGGTCTGGGGTGCGGTGTCAGCTGCTGGTGTTGGTCCACTGTGTTTTATCAAGGGCAGGGTCAATGCAGCTAGCTATCAGGAGATTTTGGAGCACTTCATGCTTCCATCTGCTGAAAAGCTTTATGGAGATGAAGATTTCATTTTTCAGCACGACCTGGCACCTGCTCACAGTGCCAGAACCACTGGTAAATGGTTTACTGACCATGGTATCACTGTGCTCAATTGGCCTGCCAACTCTCCTGACCTGAACCCCATAGAGAATCTGTGGGATATTGTGAAGAGAACGTTGAGAGACTCAAGACCCAACACTCTGGATGAGCTAAAGGCCGCTATCGAAGCATCCTGGGCCTCCATAAGACCTCAGCAGTGCCACAGGCTGATTGCCTCCATGCCACGCCACATTGAAGCAGTCATTTCTGCCAAAGGATTCCTGACCAAGTATTTAGTGCATAACTGTACATGATTATTTGAAGGTTGATGTTTTTTGTATTAAAAACACTTTTCTTTTATTGGTCGGATGAAATATGCTAATTTTGTGAGATAGGAATTTTGGGTTTTCATGAGCTGTTTGCCAAAATCATCCGTATTAAGACAATAAAAGACCTGAAATATTTCAGTTAGTGTGCAATGAATCTAAAATATATGAATGTTAAATTTTCATCATAACATTATGGAAAATAATGAACTTGATCACAATATGCTAATATTTTGAGAAGGACCTGTAAATGTGATGTGGCAGCTGCCCATTTCTTTTTGCCACTCTTAGAAACAATACAAAAAGGAGAACATGCTATTATAGCATGGCAGATATGTGTTGATCTTCATAAGCTAGGACACTGACACAAAAGGCTGGACGAGAACCCAAATGTATATTGGCACCACACACAGTGAGCTGGATTTTGAGGGTGGTAAAAAATAAATAAATGCCTTAAAGCTTGTCATTAAAGAAATGAAGCAATTCTAAAGTGTGAGATCTTGCTCAGAATGTTCACAAATTGTGTGCATTTTCTGAAAATCCAACATTATTGTGAACAAACTATGTTAAATTGGAATAATAGCTTTACACTGGGATTTGTGGCTGTGTCTCTTTCATTTACTCATTATTATTTTATGTTAAGTGTTTGTCCAGTTCTCAGCCACCCACGATTATCATTTAAATACCATTCTCTACAAAATTGATGAGAATGAAGTGAACAGCGTATGAGAGAGCTCAGTCACGGCTCTATGGTGGAGCTGCTGAATTGAAGAGAGGCATGCGGGGGATCATTTATTGAGACTGAGCCACTTTACCAAGGCCAACCCCTGTTACCTGATGTTGTTTATGAAAATCTATGACCAGTGAGTGTAAGTACATTGATTGCTTTTGACTTTTGGAACCATTTAATAGAATTGTAAGTGAAATGAGCCTCTGCAGCCTCCTTCCATTAAACACACTGTGTTTAAACTCATTGTGGGCCTGGTACCTACCTCTTACCAAAAATGTGATGATCCTCCAACTGATTTTGTTTGTTTTGGTCAAAACAATACACCCAGGAATGGTTCAACTGAGGTAATATGCTTTGGATACACAAGCTACTGTAAATCTCCCCAAGTACAATTTCAGAGCCTGATATGTGGGAAGAATAATAGAGGTTTACAAAATTATTTTACTTGAACAATGCCACATGTTTTTCCACTAAACAGCATTAATGTGCGCAATAATTGAACAATATTTGGTGTAAAATTCTGCGATGGACATTGTCGAGGGTGTACCCAGCCTCCCGCCCATAAACGGGCTGGAGATAGGCACCAGCTTCCCCGTGGCCCACAATGGAAGAAGTGGTAGAAAATGACTGACTGACTAACTGGTGTCAAATTTATATTTCCTGTTTTCTTTAGGATATATTTGTAACAGTTCATCCAGGTTTCAGAGATAGTTTAGAAAGAACCTTGCAATAGTTATATCCATTGAACTTTTCGAATTTGGTCCAGTTGCAGCCACACATTTCTATTTATTTTATTAGATGTTTTGCTGCATATTAAGGCAAAGTACAACATTACTGAGATGTGGAAGGAAAATTATGAATGATTTTACAAGTAAAAATTTAAGAGGTGTGACATGCACATATTCAAAACTCTTGGTTCTCGTCCCTGCCGTCTCTGTCTGGTTAGCTTATCCATCTGATGAGCTAACAATTCATTCCTTGTTATAAAATGAGGTTGTTGTGAGTTTGAAATTAGAGCAAGGGATTGACATTTGTATGCATTTGATGATAGCCATGTGTAATTCCTTGCATAAATTGTGGCATTCACATTAAACCATTACACTTGATTAAACAGAAATAGAGCCCAAATCTTATATGCTGAGCAGTTTATTGTGTGACACCGTGTACACATACAGGGTTGTTAAAATTGAGCTTTGTGCAGACCACTGCGGCGGATGTCTGATTTGTGTATGCAAGTAGTCTGCGCGGATTTTGTGCTTACGTCCGTGGAGTCAAGTACATATGCTTTTATACTGTGATTAAAAAAAAATGCTCAACAACTTTGCATTTTCCTAACATTTTCCATTGTAAGATGATTTTTTTTTGTAATAATTCAGTCCCATTAAAAAAGTCTTGTTTTATCTGAGAGCTTAGTCTTCATCTGCATCAACCAATTGTGCTGGCAGGCCAAATTTAAGTCATATCTGAAATGGGTTGGGGGCCCCAAATGCCCACGCGCAACACTTGGGACAGCCCTGCTCTACATAGTATATAAACTTAATTAGCAAGATTGTTTTCACTTTTCCTGCACACTAGTGATTGTGCATTCGTGTACAGGTGAGTGGTATGTTTTTTTTTTTTTTACATTTTATTCATTTTTCACAGATATACATATTTTCACAGATATAAACATTTAGTTCTCTATAGCTGTTGATTTTGAAAGTGTTCAAAGTCAATCTAAATGAAACAAACACTCCACATCTTTTTACATTTGTTTGTAATGCAATCATATCAAGAAAGAAAATATTTCAGCATTGGATTTAATAAAGCCTTTTGTTTTTTTCTTGGCTCTGTGGGCACATCTTAGTTCAAACTGGATAAACATGAACAGTCAAGAAAAAATATACAAGAGAGAAGAGGCTTGGAGACTAAGACCATAACCCTACAGAGGAATTTGAAAGACATATTTTGTAACCCCAGTCTGGCTTTAACAGTGCTTTCACACCAAATCGTTGAAACGCTTTGTACCATGTCAGAGTCCGGTTTCTGGAATGGATCATGCTGGTGTAACCCATCCCGGATCCTGAAATGGACCAGAGAACTGTACCCTGGCATGGTTACAACTGCAAGGTTTATCTAGACCCTCGAATGCATGCCGGGCCAGTGTACCAAAAGCAGGAAGAGAAGATGAAATGCAATAGCAATGCATTTGAGTAGAAGAAGAAGTAGAGGAAAAACAAAGTAAGAGTACGGATTCAAAGATTAGTTTGAAAATGTCTAATGGGGCTACATGGAGTAGTGAAGAGGTCCAAACGCTTAACTACATTTGAACACCAAAGCAGCAACAGAAACCCCATGAGACAGACTTGTTTCGTTGTGCTTTTTTCTTCTTGACCAGCGCAATACTGTTCCAGAAACAATCTGTTGCAACTGCATGACGTTTGGTCTTGGCTAAAAATCTCTGTGTGAACAAAAACCACACCAACTGGAGGTTTGAATTTTCATGTGAAATAGGTGAAAAACTCTACCATTTGGCATTGTTTGTTCTTCTAGTATCAAACTCACACTCAACCATGACATCAAAACCAGGTATGTACCAAATCTTGATTTATTATTGCAACTCTGTTGGCTACCTCAACAAACAAAGATTATTTATTTTACATAGGAAAATTGTTAACACAAGCAACTTAATCTCCAGTTTATGTTTAAGAGCATGGGTTGCAAGAGTTCTTTTTATTGTAAAAGAATTTGTGTTGTCCTCAGTAATGTTTAGAAATGTACATATGTTGGCAAAAGAAAAAAAAAATCCAATTTACTCATTAAATCTTCTTTTTACATCTTAAATTTTTTTCAGGACACCTATAACATTGGATAAACTTTGTGAAATATTACAGGTTTTTGGAAAGCAAAATTTAGAGGAATATTGTTTTCTTCTGTGCTTCAGATTTCAGGAATGGTTGAATCCAATGCTTAACCATCAAAACTGGATAATATGGTGTTACGTTTTACAAGTTTGCTTGTCACTAATGGCCTTTATTGAATAGTAATTTGATAGGCAGTAGGATCTAGAGAGAAGGGAAAGGAACCCAGGACAACTATGGCGAGGACTATAGTCTCTTCACAGGGTGCACCTGGTCTAAAAACTGAGACACCCAGTGCCACCATAGTTCTAACATTTGCAAATTATATACTGTGCAAAGGTTTTGGTTTTATTCTACCTTGATCGTATTTTCCCTTCAAATTCGAATAGTTTTCCTTTCCAAATTAGATGGTTTTCCATTTATGTTTCTGTTAGACCTGCATGTTTTTGTGTGGCTTTGTGAGTGCCACAAACACATCGAGCCATCATCCTCACTTTGCTGCTACAAAAGTCTGGCATCCGTGGCTCTGATTACATTCTGCTGTTTGGATTAATGCTTGTCCACTGCAGGAAGCTACGAGGCAGAATTCATAAGCAGCTCTGTTTTGACAGAAACTAAACAAACCTCTTTTATTTGGCCTTCCACATGTGTTTTGAATATCAAACCATAAGACTGTGAAAAAGATAGTGTGTTGCAGTCTCTCTCAAACAAAAACCGATACTACTCATCTAGACCTTCTAAAGGCTTGAAAAACATAAATTTAAGCTCTGTCAGTGAATAGACTTGTTCTACAGCAGGTGATATGTTGCACCTAGACAGCACCTTGTGGTAGAACAATGATGAAAATATAATAAAAATGACCAAATAAGGAAGAAAAAATTAGAAATTGTGTTCAGGGTGTCAGCACAAAAAAGCCATGTCCAAATAAGACCACTATTGCTTATTTACATCTACAGTTAATGGGCATAAGCTGACCTCTATGTTGTGCATAATACAACCATTTAAGAAAAAATGTCACTGTGGCTGGGTAATGATGTTTAAGTTGGTATCTGAAAAGTGTAGTCAAACCCAGTACTATTGTTAATATGAAAGTACATACATCTACAATCAGAAAAAAAGACTACACAAGTTTGACTTTCATGGGAGGCTTGTGAGGGGGAAACATTTGCTTACTAAGAACAACATGAGGATCACACTAATGTTTGAAAAAAGAGACAAAAGTAGACAAAAACCAGGACCTCTGGAAAACTGTTGTTTGGATAAATTGGTCTAAACTGAATTATTTGGACATCAGAGCAAAGGACATGTTTGGGAAAATCCAAATGCAGCCCTCTAGGTCCTTTGCCAGCCCCCCCTGCCAACAGATCTAAATCACCTCCAGGTGGTGATCAGTTGACAGCTCTGCCCCCCTCTTCACCCCCTCAAACATAATATGTAACCCTGCAGGTCTGCTGATGGAAAAACAAAATCAACTATCAAGCATGCCAAGGTGGTCTGGTACGAAGTACACTTATGCACCCCCTTGAGCTTGAACATGGTGTTTATTATGGACATTCCATGCCTAGCACAAAAGTCAGATTACAAGCACAGCTTGGATTTAGATAGAGGAGGCTGTTCTCCCAATCATACCCATCCAGGTAACACCAATCTTAGCGCATGGGCACTGAAATCACCAGGAATACCACAGAATCCCCAGATGACCTTTAGGACACCATCCAGAGACTCCAAGAAGGCCAGGTAATCTGAACTGCTGTGTGGTACATAAACACAGACAGCTTTATAACCTTCTCTCCTACTGAAGTAGTAAAGATGCGACCTTCACACTCAACGCGGAGAACTCCAAAATTGAGGAGAAGGTCCAGCCCCTTCACAGGTGTTGGGTTTCAGAGTACAAGCTGTGCATAGAGGTGAGTCTGACAATATTTAGCTGGACCAGTAGTGTAACATAGCAGTGAGGTGACATTCCATGTTTCCAAAGCCTGGTTATGCCGCTGGGAATTAGCAAGGCCTGCCACCCAGTTTGCATTGCATCCAATCCTGATGTTCCTTCATACAGATGGTGGACCCACTCGGAGGGGACTTTCTGTAGTTTCCTCCTGCTGAGCGAGGGTGAGCCCCAAGAGACAGGAGGGTGCCCTGGTCTCCCTAAGGTTGACCTTTTCTTGAGGTCTGACATTTTGTCAGAATCATTGAGTCGCTTAGTTTGACCCCTCCCATAAAGCCAACTTGCCATGAAAGTCCTCCTGATCATAGGGATACACAAACCCCCTTACTACATACATTTTTTGCAGAGTCTGCAACAGGTTATTCAATGAATGCACAAAAGATGAATAAACTCTAATCTCTGACTGTTTTTTTTTTTTTTTTTAGAAAAGAAACAAACAAAAAACATAAAAATTTAATATTTTTTCCCTAAAAATATAGTCGTGCTTGTCTTTCATGCTTTGAATGTCTACACATACATGTTGCAAATTAAAAAGTTATAATTTTCCTTGAATTTCTCTTAGGTCATTTAGATCTAAGAATCCAAACTTTTAGATGTCACACAAAGGAGGAAATAGAAAAAGATAAAAAGAAGTGATGCCTACAATCATCTGGTTGCTTGTAATTCAGTCTAATTGGCCTGGCTGGGAGCAAAGTTGCAGGTGTTGAAAGAGGTTTGTTCTTTCAGGTCAAGATGAGAGAGCTAATCAAATAAATTAGACTCCAATCACAGTAATAGGAAGGCTGCAAAGTCCTTTTGGATGTTAGACAAGGGTAGTAGGAGGTCATGCACTGAATTACCCAATATTCATTACAAGCACCAACTGCTGGTCTCAGTTTAGAATCATTTTAATTTCTCTGATTCCTTTGGGTTTTTTTTTTTTTATCTCTCCAAAGGGAAAGCTGCACAAACAAATTAAAGCTGCATTGGCTCATAATTTGAAGGGGAAAATAACTTATTTAAGAAATCTTACAACTTGGTATAAAGAGAGCATAACGTTTGTTGTGAAAATATTCTACTACTATTCCGGGAGGGGCTCGGAGTAGAGCCGCTGCTCCTCCACATCGAGAGGAGCCTGTTGAGGTGGCTTGGGCATCTATACCAGATGCCTCCTGGACACCTTCCTCGGGAGGTGTTCCAGGCACATCCCACCGGGAGGAGGCCCAGGGGATGGCCCAGGACACGCTGGAGGGACAATGTCTCTCGGCTGGCCTGGGAACGCCTTGGGCTCCAAACGGAGGAGCGGGAGGAGATGTCTGGGGAGAGGGACGTCTGGGCCTCTCTGCTGAGTCTGCTGCCCCTGCGACCTGGTAAATTAAAAGAAAATAATTCTCAAACTGGGTCATTTATTAGGTTTGGGATTTTGCAAATAGCAGCAAGTAACCTTGCTTAAATTCTTTTTTAATGACCAGGTGGTTTGTGGGTTACTTGAGATGGTTTATTGAGTATGCTTGGGATAACTAGTTAACCAAAGAGATAAAAATGATTAATTAAAAGAACATATTTTAATTCTAGATTCCTTAAAACTCTCATGTTTGCTGGTTAAAGGACCTAATCCCAGAAAACTGATTATGGCAAAAGCTGAGTTTTTAATAATAAGCAAACAAGGAGACTTACAGGGAAGGTCACAAGAAGAGCAGGATACGAAGCATGGCAGTGTAATGGGAGGAACCAGCAATAAACAATGAAAACCAGTGAACATATAAACAGAGGAAAGTGTGGAAAATGGAACTGGATGCAGGTGACCTAATCAGGGGAATTTGGAACAGCTGTGGAGAGAGCAAAACAGGGAGACTTAGGGAAAGAGACTAATAAACAGCAGGAACTAAACTAGAGACAAAGGAAACTATAACCAAGGGTAAAACAGACTAATCCTGACCAAAGAGAATAAACTAAAATACACACAAACAGAACACAAGAAATAAGTAAGAAACTAAACTCAAACACCAGTTAACTATTACGGCAAACCATTTCTATCAATAATGAAAACAGATAATTGAACTAAAAAGGCAAAAAGAAAAAAAACAAATAACAAACTATTTAGACAGTAATAAAGAACTCAGAAGTGATCAAAACAAACACAAATGAAACCCAAAACCAAAAAACCTAAGGATAACAAAAACCGCCACTGTTTTCATTGGTGACAACTTTGCATGCTTTTGGCAACTTCAAACAGTAGTTATCAAGAAAGCGTTTTAAATAGCGGGTGAGCTTTTCACGTAGATTCTCTTTAGATTTAATGCATTTCAGACTAGCCAACACTAATGTCAACTTCTTGAAAAAAGTAAAAATTGGAGAGTTTCTTCTGGTTACAGGCTTATTTTTGTGGCCAGTCTCAGATGTTCCAGGTTAGTGGCAGTCTAGTTGGAGACCACATAAATTCAATCAGACGGCTGAGATCAGCTGTTTGACATAGGCCACATTCTTCAGTCCTTTCTTGCAAATTATGGTGTAGACATAATTTGTTAGGTAGAACAATGAGCTCTTTCAGTCCAAGAAACAAATGGATAAGAGTTAAGAAAATATGGACTTTCCTATGTTGATTTGAAATGTAGCACATTAATACAAAAAAACCAAAGACATACTCTATGCATCTCTTGTTAGTTTGTCTGTAGGATAAATTCTTTCTTTCTCACTGAATGATTTCCATTACACATTTATTAAAGGAGGGCAATTAAAAATAATTAAAACTCAGTTAAAAATTATAAGAAAAAATTAAAACTGGTAATTAATGTAGTCAAAAAAAACATTTAGAATTATTTGCCATCAAATGAAGTTAATGATTATTTAATTAAGTAAAAACACAAACAACTAAATCAACGAAAGTGAATCCAATCCTACATTTTATCATTACAGATAAGAGAGGGAAATCTTCTGATTAAAAAAATCAAAATTCTAAATATTAACTAAGCACAACAAAAACATTTGAATGTAAATATTAATGTGTGTGAAGCAAACAAAAGAAAGTATTTAAAGTTTCTGAGACAACTTTGATCCATCAGCTTTCAAAACCAGAACCACAACAATAGTATTGTCTTTGCTTCAAGGTTTTTCAGCTCCATTTCTCTCTTGGCTGGAGGAATAGCTGGGCTCCAGCATAAGTTCTGGCTGTTAGATGTTCTTGTATTTTCCCACGTTGGATTTGGAATTAAGTGATAGAAAGCCACTGAGGGACACTGAACACTTCAGATATGAGGAGGAAAAAAAGACTGCTGGAAGTTCAAAAAGAACAAAGGGTACAATGCAAAAACAAGAATGATTGCAACCCAATTGAAACAGAATGATCAGTGCTGGTTCTAATGCAGCAGATCACTAGTAGCGAAAGCTTCTGTTAAACAAATTGTCTGGAGGTCCTGATCACCCAGTCAGAACCAGACTTTGGGAAAGGTGTGGCTGTGTCGTATTACCTAAACTAGAAGACATGCACTCTTCCACATACTTTAGACTACAAAGAGACCAAAAATGTCAACAATCTGTTATTGCACAAACAACCAAGGTGGCTTATGTATACCTCTAATGCCTTTTGGTATATGATGCATATGGAACACATATCAGGCTTATTTTGGCAACCTTCTAGTGGTCAGAATTATGTCAAATTATGCACAAAATAGTTGATTTAGATATTAAATAACTAAATTTATAGCTTTAAATGGGCCATATTTAAATGAACAATTAATACTTATTGTAAAATTAGTTTCACAGCAAAGACACAAATAAAGTTTTATACAATTGTAAATAAATTCAGGTAGTAAGGGGTTACAATTTCCCCCTCTAAATAAATATTAGAGGGTGAACATATAAGGAAGGGATACATAGACATAAACTGGCATGTACTCAGACAAGCTTCTTGTGAGCACAATAGTGTCATAAATGTCTTAAAAACATTCACATTTTTTTGACTTGGACACACCGTCACCATGTGTTAAAAGGTGGTTATGATAAGATCTAAAAGGTTTGGTGGTGACATTTTGAAGTGACCTGGAGAAAGTCATTACTCGTGTGTGAAACGTCAAATCTATGTGTTTATGACGTACACCGCAGACAAAGCAACAATAAATCAGTGTTTTACACTCTATGCCCTGCCAACATGCAACCTGTACAGTTTCTCACAAGCCAGATCTTATTGCTATTCTCACTGTAGTATCTCTTTGTCCTGCCTTGGTTCTTATCTATGACTCATCTATCTCTTCTGATTCTGTCCAAGAGCCCTACTTAATTTATTTACACTTGTATGTCAAAGGAAACAACCTTGTCTTAAATAAAGCTAGGGAGACACTACACAACTTTTACAGTCTTCACAGATTTTTAAAAAGACTTGGAGTTCACAGTAATAGAGTGGTTTCAGCAGAAAGATGCAACAAGATGGCGCCGCAGATGGTCGCCTCGGCGTGTTGGTGCGCATTGTTTTGTTTTGTTTTTTGCTTTAAAACGGTCTTCTGTGATGGTACCCGGAGCTCTCTCACCAGAGAAGAACTCATGAACATCAGGGCTACTACACCAGATGAGTTATTTCCAACTTTTCTGCCTACTGCTCTGGAATTTTTGGACATTCTGGTCAAAGGTGCGCTCACCTTTGTTCACGCGGTGAAACGCCGGAAGAGAGGGAAATGGGCTGGGGTGCTGGTACGACTTCGCCAGCGTGGACTACGAACACCGTTACCTGGAATATTTCTCTCTAACGTGCGCTCACTTCCCAACAAAATGGAGGAACTACAACTGTTGTTGGGGAAAAACAGGGACTTTTATTCATCGGCAGTTTTGTGCTTCACGGAGACGTGGCTGTGTGGATTAATACCGGACTCTGCGCTGCAGCTGGCAGGATTCCAGCTCTACAGAGCGGACAGAAACACGGAACTCTCCGGCAAAGCGAAAGGTGGAGGAATCTGTTTTTACCTCAACAGTGGTTGGTGCAACGACGTGACAGTGATTCAGCAGCACTGTTCTCCAGACCTGGAAGCCTTCATCATAAACTGTAAGCCTTTCTATTCCCCCCGTGAGTTCGCTTCGTTCATCCTGGTCGGTGTTTACATCCCGCCACAAGCTAACGTGCAGGTCGCACAGCGCATGCTCGCCGACCAGATACTGAGTGTGGAGCGGACCAACCCGGACTCCTTAGTAATCGTCGCTGGTGACTTTAACAAAGGTAATCTCACCCACGAACTCCCCAAATACAGACAGTTTATAAAATGTCCGACCAGAGAAGACAACATTCTGGATCACTGTTACACCACCATCAGAGACGCTTATCACGCCGTCCCACGTGCTGCACTGGGCCAATCCGACCACATCATGGTCCACCTGATTCCTGCATACAGGCAGAAACTTAAGCTCTGCAAACCTGTTGTGAGGACGACAAGGAAGTGGAGCAGTGAGGCTGTGGAGAATCTCCAGGCGTGTTTAGGCTGTACAGACTGGGATGTGTTCAGGACTACTACCAACAGTCTGGACGAGTACACAGAGGCTGTGACTTCCTACATCAGCTTCTGTGAGGACAGCTGTGTACCATCATGCACCAGGGTGAGTTACAACAACGACAAACCCTGGTTCACAGCTAAACTCAGAAGGTTAAGACTGGATAAGGAAGAGGCCTTCAGGAGTGGGGACAAAGACATATACAGAGAGGCCAAGTACAAGTTTGGCAAGGCAGTGAAAGAGGCCAAACGACTGTACTCTGAGAAGCTCCAAAACCAGTTCTCAGCCAACAACTCTGCGTCTGTCTGGAAAGGGCTCAAGCAAATCACCAACTACAAGCCGAAAGCCCCCCACTCCATCAACGACCGACGCCTCGCCAACGACCTGAACGAGTTCTACTGCCGCTTTGAAAGACAAAGGGACAGTCCTGCAACCATCTCCCACGACGCCCCCCAACAGCTGCAGCCACAATCCACCACCCCCACCTCCCCAACCTCAAGAGGGGCCTTGGCACCTCCAACCCCCACCCTGAAGTTCCCCCCCACCAGCCCCCTACCCACGCCGAGGACGGCTCTTTCCATCCAGGAGAGGGACGTCAACAAACTCTTCAGGAGACAGAACCCCCGGAAAGCTGCTGGTCCGGATTCTGTCTCACCAGCCAGCCTGAAGCACTGCGCTGATCAGCTGTCTCCAGTCTTCACAGACATTTTTAACACCTCACTGGAGACATGTCATGTGCCAGCCTGCTTCAAGTCCTCCACCATCGTCCCTGTTCCCAAGAAGCCAAGGACCACAGGGCTTAATGACTTCAGACCCGTCGCCCTGACCTCTGTGGTGATGAAGTCCTTTGAGCGCCTTGTGCTCTCACACCTAAAAGACATCACCGACCCCCTCCTTGACCCCCTGCAGTTTGCCTACAGAGCCAACAGGTCTGTAGATGATGCAGTCAACCTAGCCCTTCACTTCATCCTCCGGCACCTGGACTCCACAGGAACCTATGCCAGGATCCTGTTTGTGGATTTCAGCTCTGCCTTCAACACCATCGTCCCAGTTCTGCTACAGGAGAAGCTCTCCCAGCTGAGTGTACCCGACTCCACCTGCAGGTGGATCACTGACTTCCTGTCTGACAGGAAGCAGCGCGTGAGGCTGGGGAAGCACGTCTCTGACTCCCTGACCATCAGCACCGGTTCCCCCCAAGGCTGTGTTCTCTCTCCTCTGCTCTTCTCCCTGTACACCAACAGCTGCACCTCCAGTCACCAGTCTGTCAAGCTTCTGAAGTTTGCGGACGACACCACCCTGATCGGACTCATCTCTGATGGTGACGAGTCCGCATACAGATGGGAGGTGGACCATCTGTTGGACTGGTGCAGCCAGAACAGCCTTGAGCTCAACGCTCTAAAGACAGTGGAGATGGTTGTGAACTTCAGGCAGAACCCAGCCCCACCTGCCCCCATCACCCTCTGTGACTCCACAATTGACACTGTGGAATCTTTCCGCTTCCTGGGAACCATCATCTCCCAGGATCTCAAGTGGGAGCCAAACATCAGCTCCCTCATCAAGAAAGCCCAGCAGAGGATGTTCTTCCTGCGGCAGCTGAAGAAATTCAACCTGCCAAAGACTATGATGGTGCACTTCTACACAGCCACCATTGAGTCCATCCTCACCTCCTCCATCACCATCTGGTACGCCGCTGCTACAGCCAAGGATAAGGGCAGGCTGCAGCGTGTCATTCGGTCTGCTGAGAAGGTGATTGGCTGCAGTCTACTGTCGCTCCAGGAACTGTACACCTCCAGGACCCTGAAGCGGGCAGGGAAGATTCTGGCTGATCCCTCCCACCCCGGTCACAGACTCTTTGAGACTCTCCCCTCTGGCAGGAGGCTGCGGTCCATCCGGACCAAAACCTCACGCCACAAGAACAGTTTTTTCCCATCGGCCACCAGCCTGGTTAACAAAGCCCGGAAACCACACTGACACTCTCCCTTTCACCCACACCCCCCCTTTTTTTGCTGACAGGACACCTGTAACCTGTAACTCTATGCGTTACATTAACGCTCAGCTTGGACCCCTGCTTACTTGCACAATGATCACCTGCACTGTTGTATTGCTCTTGCATCTTATACTGCTCTATATTTACTCTCACTCACTTAAAACTGTGCACTTATATTTATATTATATTGTAGATATGTTTGTACTGTTTAATTTGTACTGTATTGCACCGACTATGCCAAAACAAATTCCTTGTATGTCCAAAAACGTACTTGGCAATAAAGCTTTTCTGATTCTGATTCTGATTCTGATTCTGATTCTGAAACCACTCCTCGGTCTTTCAAGACAAGGTATCACGTACTTAACCCGATAAGGGATTACAGAATCTATCAAACCAAACCAGCTAAATGCAACAAATGCATGTTGGCGACAGTTTAAAGGGTAAACAAACATACCACTATGTGATGTCAATAAAATAAAATCTATAGAAGTATTTTCCATAGGTGAATTTTTAAATGAAAATATAATTTGGATCGAGTTTCCTTTTTTTGTAATATTCATTTTGAGGGTTTGGAACAGGGTGGCTTGTCCTCTTCAGGTTGGAGGGGAGTTCCTGCCTCAAGTGGAGGAGTTTAAGTATCTCGCGGTCTTGTTCATGAGTGAGGGAAGAATGGAGCGGGAGATTGATAGACGGATTGGTGCAGCTACCACAGTAATGGGGGCGCTGTGCCGGTCCGTTGTGGTGAAGAGAGAGCTGAGCCGAAAAGCAAAGCTCTCAATTTACCGGTCGGTCTACATTCCTACCCTCACCTATGGCCATGAACTTTGGGTCATGACCGAAAGAACGAGATCCCGGATACAAGCGGCTGAAATGAGCTTCCTCCGTAGGGTGGCCGGGCACTTCCTTAGAGATAGGGTGAGGAGCTCGGCCATCCAGGAGGGGCTCGGAGTACAGCCGCTGCTCCTCCACATCGAGAGGAGCCAGTTGAGGTGGCTTGGGCATCTATACCGGATGCCTCCTGGACGCCTTCCGCGGGAGGTGTTCCAGGCACGTCCCACCAGGAGGAGGCCCAGAGGATGGCCCAGGACACGCTGGAGGAACTATGTCTCTCGGCTGGCCTGGGAACGCCTTGGCCTCCCCCCGGAGGAGCTGGAAGAGGTGTCTGGGGAGACGTCTGGGCGTCTCTGCTGAGTCTGCTGCCCCTGCGACCCGGTCCCGGATAAAGCGGAAAACGACGAGTACGAGTACGAGGGTTTGGAACATTTAATTTTTATGTGAGGTTGTAAGCGGGTGTTGTCATGTCTTTCAATGTTGGCTTTATTCTAAAAATGTTATTTCTTTTCAATGTAAAGTTCTATCTATCTAGGTTCATACTACCCAAATGCATTTGGATTAAGCTCAAAATAGTCAAATGTTTAACTGAGGTTCGGTTGATTATTTTCCCCTCACACACTGGGTTTTACAAGATAGTACATTTTGTTGGAAAAATATCTGTTTGGACAGGATATGTGGACTAAAATTTTAAAAGTTCAAAAGATTTTCTATGTCAAATAAGACAATAACTGCTCAGACTAAAATATATCTATGGATAACCATTTAATGAAGAAATTGGACCAAAACCAGGCTCTCTAAAGGCCATGGCAATGGGAGGCAGTTCAATGAGAGAACGTACATTTTCAAAGACTTCTTCTCTGGTTGGAATTCTTCAAAATTCCACCGCATTTCCTGCATAATATACAGGCTCAATAGACTCTACACGTAAATGTGGATTCAATGTTCTATATCCTGTTTACCTTTGTTACCTTTGTTTTAAGAGTTTATGCATAGAAAAACAAGGTTTTGCTGATGTTTAAGGTTGATGTGACCGGTTATATTGAGTCAACCACTGTAAATACAGGTCCTTCTCAAAAAATTAGCATATTGTGATAAAGTTCATTATTTTCTATAATGTAATGATGAAAATTTAATATTCATATATTTTAGATTCATTGCACACTAACTGAAATATTTCAGGTCTTTTATTGTCTTAATACGGATGATTGTGGCATACAGCTCATGAAAACCCAAAATTCCTATCTCACAAAATTAGCATATTTCATCCGACCTATAAAGGAAAGTGTTATTAATACAAAAAACATCAACCTTCAAATAATCATGTACAGTTATGCACTCAATACTTGGTCGGGAATCCTTTTGCAGAAATGACTGCTTCAATGCGGCGTGGCATGGAGGCAATCAGCCTGTGGCACTGCTGAGGTCTTATGGAGGCCCAGGATGCTTCGATAGCGGCCTTTAGCTCATCCAGAGTGTTGGGTCTTGAGTCTCTCAACGTTCTCTTCACAATATCCCACAGATTCTCTATGGGGTTCAGGTCAGGAGAGTTGGCAGGCCAATTGAGCACAGTGATACCATGGTCAGTAAACCATTTACCAGTGGTTTTGGCACTGTGTGCAGATGCCAGGTCGTGCTGAAAAATGAAATCTTCATCTCCATAAAGCTTTTCAGCAGATGGAAGCATGAAGTGTTCCAAAATCTCCTGATAGCTAGCTGCATTGACCCTGCCCTTGATAAAACACAGTGGACCAACACCAGCAGCTGACACGGCACCCCAGACCATCACTGACTGTGGGTACTTGACACTGGACTTCTGGCATTTTGGCATTTCCTTCTCCCCAGTCTTCCTCCAGACTCTGGCACCTTGATTTCCGAATGACATGCAGAATTTGCTTTCATCCGAAAAAAGTAGTTTGGACCACTGAGCAACAGTCCAGTGCTGCTTCTCTGTAGCCCAGGTCTGGGGAATGCGGCACCTGTAGCCCATTTCCTGCACACGCCTGTGCACGGTGGCTCTGGATGTTTCTACTCCAGACTAAGTCCACTGCTTCTGCAGGTCCCCCAAGGTCTGGAATCGGCCCTTCTCCACAATCTTCCTCAGGGTCCGGTCACCTCTTCTTGTTGTGCAGCGTTTTCTGCCACACTTTTTCCTTCCCACAGACTTCCTACTGAGGCGCCTTGATACAGCACTCTGGCAACAGCCTATTCGTTCAGAAATTTCTTTCTGTGTCTTACCCTCTTGCTTGAGGGTGTCAATAGTGGCCTTCTGGACAGCAGTCAAGTCGGCAGTCTTACCCATGATTGGGGTTTTGAGTGATGAACCAGGCTGGGAGTTTTAAAGGCCTCAGGAATCTTTTGCAGGTGTTTAGAGTTAACTCGTTGATTCAGATGATTAGGTTCAAAGCTCGTTTAGAGACCCTTTTAATGATATGCTAATTTTGTGAGATAGGAATTTTGGGTTTTCATGAGCTGTATGCCAAAATCATCCGTATTAAGACAATAAAAGACCTGAAATATTTCAGTTAGTGTGCAATGAATCTAAAATATATGAATGTTAAATTTTCATCATGACATTATGGAAAATAATGAACTTCATCACAATATGCTAATTTTTTGAGAAGGACCTGTATATGTGCTCTGTTGACTGTCAAAACTGTGCTCGTACCCTGCTGATTGAACCTTCACACTCTGTTCTTACTGGTGCAATGTGCAATCAATGAAGACTGGCTATCAGGCTGGTCCAATTTAGCAATTAAACCTCCCACACTAAAATGACAGGTGTTTCAGTTTCATTGTCCAACCCCTGTACTTTGCTTGTTGTGGCCAAACATACTTTAAAAATGTTATCAAGACCTCTAATCTTATTGCTTTACTCTCAGGTGAATTATTATGGATTAAAGGATGGTAGTGTTGCAGTTATGTCAGTGTACTTCAGTTGAATAACTGTAAATGTTAGCTTGGATGTATATATAATCCCAGGATATTTTTTTTATACTGATGCAGAAACAGATTTTCAACAAGGATGTATATGTGCGTTTTTAAATAGTACAATATAAATAAGCAAAAACGGCAAATAACCAAAGTTGATGGCTAACATGCCGTTAAGTGTGAGATTACCCAGACTGAAACTCCAGCATAAAGACAATGTTATTGAGGGGATTTACCCTTGTGTATTTAGCCGTGAATGTTCACTGCAGTGAAATTGAAAGCGGCTCCTTCAATGAAAACAAATGACAACACTTTCCCAGAAATGCCTTGTTAAAAGAGGCACAGGCATGTGTCAATGCCAAAGCTTGGATTAGATTTTGTTGTTGGATAATCAAGTTTTTTTTCTGCCGTCATAGGACAAACTTTCAAGTTCTGCAAATACCTGAATGACCTCAATCAGAAAAAAGCACCTTTTCTTCAGGTTGATTTGAACCTCATCTGTTTTGAATTTCTCATGTATTTTCACTCTTTTTTCCCTCCCTCTCTCAGCCCCTACCTCTCTTTCTGTCTCTCTCTCCCTCTGCTGTGATTGGCCGTTTTTTTCTCACTGCTTTTTATTGGTATAAATCACTGCTGGGGGTGGAGATAAGTGCAGTCTACTGTCTAATACTGGCAGACGCCACTATAACATCTCTGCTGCTCACAATTGCTCAGTTGACTCCCTACTGTCATTGAGAAAAACAAGTTGCAACTTGGATTTTTAGCGTTCCATCATGTGTAAAGGACTTGCAACACTCCCTGCAACCTGCTTGAAAAGGTAAGATCAGTTAAAACAAGAGGACATAATTATTTATGCTTAAAAGAACGAAGTCAAATATTACGTCTGTTCTTATTCAGTAACTCTACCTTTAATAAGACAGGTACTGATATTTGAAATCAGTATCTAGAGTTAGAGGTAGCAACTTAATAGAGTTGGAAGAATAAGCTCTTGTTTTGATGTGTTTTGCTGCAAACAAACTAAAATTCTTTAAATTCATGTCTCCACAGTGCTAAAGACATCAAGCACAAAATAAGCTTCTTACTGCAGAAACCTGAACCCCATGCGGCAGATCAGAAGGAGATGAAGGAGAAAACTGTGACGACTGCAGCAAAGAGGTCAGAATTATTCGCGCGCTTTTGGTTATTTTTACCATTTTGAACTTTCCTTTGTCTTTAACATAAATTTCCTTTTCTGGAAGATGGAAATAAATCCTAGTGATGCTTACTATAGTATAGTGGAAAAAAACGAATAGTAATTCTGAATAAATAATTGAAACTAGGTTTTTTTTTTTTGCAGTAGTAAGAATACTTTTTCCTTTTAATTTTGGAAACGATGAAAGAACAGAAATTAGTTGATTCGTGTTCAAAGAAAACTCAGGCTGATGTGCTCAGCCAGCAAGTAATTTCACTTATTTGGAAAATCAGCATGTCTTTGATATTCATTCAGTTTTTGAAAACAGCTCTCTTGTGTAGCTATTTGGATAAAAAATGCTTGAACCTTCATTATGATTACTGCTGTTTTAACTGGAAAGTTAAATTTAAACATCTTACGAAAGAGTAAGTCTTGTTTTGACCCTGATCTGCCCGCAGGTGTAATTCCTACAGGAAGCTTTCTTTTTGAGAAGGTGATAGTGCTGACCTTTGTTTTCAGTAACATATAACTCATCCATTAACAGTGACACATGATCAATATTCAGTTCATGTAGTCTTTTATGTGCATACAGATTGCACTTTTTTCTGAATATAGCTATTATTATTCTCATTACTTTTGTTGTTGCCAAAGTATTTTTATGCTTAAGTTTCAACGGCAGGAAGGTCAGATGATGCATGCTGCTGTTATCACTGGAGTCAACACTAAATCCTAGATGAGACACTCAATAATTTGAAATTATTATAATAATATTATAATAAATATTATAGAAATATAATATAGAAATATTATAATAATATTATAATAATATAATAATATAATTATAATTTGAGTTTTGGTTTGAAAAAAAAAAAACTGAATTTTTCCATTCACATAATCCAAAATCTTTTGATGTTCAAAATAATTTATTTTTTGAGATAGTGGAATGACAAAGCTGGGTAAAATAAATAATTCATATGTGCAATAAAAAAAATCTAAACAACAGAATCTTAAGGTAAACTTGAGTAAAAACAAACCAATAAGGTAAATTATATAGGAATATTTATTGTTGTGCACATATTAATTCTCTGCCGACTTTAGAAAAAAAAAAAAAAGAAAAATTATTGCTTATCTTTAGGGTTCCTGATGCTGTGGAGGTGGAGAAATGGAAGGAGTCTTTCAGCAACGTGATGAGCTGTGAAAGTGAGTGTAACATTACAGTTTCACATCTATGAACAAAAAATCTCATGCAGAATGAGGTAAAGATACAGATCCAAACCAAGCTGAGAGGACTTGATCTGATCCCAATCACACTGGCACTGACAGTCATGCATGACTCATTAGTTCTCAGCAAGAGGTCTCTCAGGGTTTATAGAAAAGAGGAAACTCTTTTATATAAACACAGTGATGATTCTCATGAGACGCAATGGTGCTGCAATCATGGGAACAGATAAGAGCCTGCCTAACACTTTACTCATTAATGGTCGACAATAAGGTTTTTGGCAACAGCAGCGTTTTTTTTTTTTCATTTCATTTTAAAATGTTAATGAAAATAACATCAAATAATAACAGCAATATTTACTAATTTACAATATTCACAACATTTACATACTCAATGGAGAATAAACCTATACTAACCCACCACTTCTCCTGTGACATAATTTCCTTCTTATAATGACTTCTTATTTATCAGGAATGTTAAATGATAGTAATAATGTTAGCAATATAATCATATTTTTATACCATGTTTTAAACTGTTTCATGTTTGGATACTGCTGAAGCTCCATTTAGACTGTTCCAAAGCTTCACCACACAGACAGAAGTACAGAAACCTTTTCTTGTTGTTCTAATGATCTGTGTTTGATATTGAGGTATACCTCTGAACTCACAAAGTACTTCCATTCTATTTTTGAATATTTTCTGAGTGCAGAGAGCTTTTTTATCTACCACATGTTTAACTTTGTGCAATATAGAAAAACATCCTGTTCCCTTTATCATTCATAATGACACCAAGAAAACTTGATTTCATGTACTATGTCAATATTCACTTGATTTATGTGTATTTTCAGTTCCTTGTCTGTTTTACAGTTCCTGAACATTATTATAGTTTTGCTCACAATTAAAGACAGCTTAGATGCATGTGTTCTGCTGCAGATCTTAAAGGTTCAAACCGAAAAAAAAGCAACAACTCAGAAGTGGGTGAAGTTTTTCATGTTTATAACTACTACTAGTTGCATCATCATCCTGCAGAGAATAATGAAATAGTGAGTTTTTTTTTTTTATCAAATAGAACTAAGGCAGACTGATAAGTTGGACAAATTATGCACATTCACACAGAGGCGCTTCTCAGCTTATTCACAGGCTCTAGGCTTTTGCTACGTGTCACAAGGCACTAGTGAGAGGCCCCTCAGGGCGTGGTGACCAGTGCAGAGTTTGTGTGTCTGTTTGTTTGTGGGTTGGTGTGCGTGCGTACATCCAAGTCCTCTGAGAATCTCACCAAGTGTATCTAAAAGACAGCAGAGCAATGGCCTTGCGGGAACCAGCTGAATTTTGACATGATGCATCCCATGAACTTAGTCACTGACCTCCAACATTGTCATATCTTCCTTCTGCCTCCATCCATCAGCTTCTATTGACTTGATCTTCTTTTGGAAGATATTGTTTACTGTAAATGGTTTCCGCTATTTATCATCTTAGTTGTGCAGAAGTTTGCATGAACACAGCTGATTCTCTGAAGTTTTATATTATTGGCTTCAGCAGAGGCCCACATGTATTTGTTCTACAGTCTTTCATTACTTGAGGAATTGATCATCTATCAAACAGGTTAACAAAATGCTGGTGCAAATTTATTAATCATTGTCTGAATACTAGTAAATCAAAAAGTGAAGAAGTACTTACATTTCAATTAAGAGACAAATAATTATTTTGCTTTTGCTTTTTGCTTGTATTTAAAAGGAGCTTACAAACCTTGGGGTTTTCAGAGTTGGGGAGTGGCAGCAGTTTTGCTTGCTTTTGACATGCTTTGAAAGTTTAAATTCAGCATATAGTTCTTCAACACACATCACAATTATGACAGTCAACAGTTTTTTCAGAAATTCCAAAATGCTTTGTAAGCTCTTCTTACTTGTGACAGATAAATTGGTACCAGCAGAAATAATCTTACCTGCAGTCTGAATTACCTTAGTTTGGATAAGCAGATGTTTCAACAGGAGAGACTGACTTAATGCTAATTTAACCTTTACTTAAGCAGGTGAGACAATTGAGAACTAGTTCTCATTTACAACACTGGCCAGGGAAATCAGAGAAGGACCAGCATAAAATGGAATTTTTGCCATTTTAAAAGTTCTTCTTAAAAATGTCATATTAGTTAATGTGATTGCTGTATTACCTTTTTTTTACACAATAGTTTTGCATAAGGTTTTTTTTTCTGTCTGTTCATTCACAATATTGACTTTTAAGTATTGAATTTAAATTGACTTCAAGTATTGACTTCATTTTACATAATTTAACACTAATGTAAATGCAATGTAAAGCTGTTTTAAGTATTTGGAAAAAAATGCGATTACATTTTCAAAATTTTAAAAGGGATAGAAGAATTTTGCTTTAGTCTCAAAATAATTTTACAACAGAAAATATTTTGTGAGTTTCTTTGGTAGCTTGAAATTCCAGCTTGCTGAAGCTATTTATGGCAATTTTCATAATACTCTGGTTGAGGTTGCTGCAGTGCAAACTGCAGTGCAATTCATCTCAGCATTTAAATATCTGGACCAAACTTTATACACTCTGGTTGCAGCCATTAAGTAGGAAGCATAAAAATAATAAAAAGAAACATGTAAAGTTGTGCCATTACAAGTCTATATCTGCAAATCGGATTTAAATCAGTCTTTGTTTTTCCTCTTACTTTTAGTGGGTCGTACGGTCTTTACCACCTTCTTGAAGTCAGAGTTCAGCCAGGAAAATGTTGACTTCTGGATTGTTTGTGAGGAGTTTAAGAAGAATCCGCCTTCCAAGCTGGCAACCAAAGCCAGACAAATCTACCAGCAATATCTCGAGGCAGATGCTCCTAAAGAAGTAAATACTTTTTTTTTAATCTGATGGATGAAATCAGTTAGCTCACTTATGTAAATGTTAATAGATTAACACTTACTCCATATATTTTGAATGAAGTCTAAAGAGGACAAAAAAGTTGAAGTAAAAATGTATTCATTTTTCTTCTATGAAAACATCACTAAAAAGCTGTCTGTGACTGAATATTCACATATATATTATGGCTAATATGCCTTTGGTCTAGCTAATTAAAAAGAAAAAATCTGGCATTAATCAGGATTTTAACGCTGCCGGACGTTTAGCAGTGAACAGATATAAAAATCTGGGTAAAACCACTTCTTTAACGAGCTTAACCTTTTTCTTTCTTTACTTTTCTTTAGTTTCATTAAGTTTTTTTTGTTGCATTTAAACTTATGTTCAACCCTTTGAAACTAACAATTTGGTGAGTTTTGTTGCCAAAGTTGCAAATCCCCCACCTCCCACCCTAAAAAAAGACGTTTTTTAATTTTTCAGGATATGTCTTGCAGTTTACCAAGAAATGTTTTCCTATACACGGAAAGGTACAGCTCTGAAAATGTCAGCACATTCAATCTTGGTATCCTGAACTTTTCCTTGCCTTTCAATTTATTAAAGGTAAACTTGGACGCAGCTACCAGAGAAAAAACAAGGCAGGAAATCGAGAATGGCAGCCCATCCTGTTTTGACGAGGCTCAGAAGATGATCTACATGTTGATGGAAAAGGACTCCTACAGAAGGTTCCTTAAATCCAAACTGATTCAGGATCTGTGTCAGAAAGAGAGGATCACTAATCATGAAAAGAAAGGCTGTGACTGGGCTGACAGCAGACACGTCTTGGCTGGTGGGGCCTAAAGGCAGGGATGACATGAAGATTAAAAGCAGGTGCCAAAGATGGAAAGTGCAACTGAGAAATAGACTGAGAAGAACAGATAATCTTTAACTTCTTTAACTTGCTGTTATTTACATGCAGAGTTTAACAGTCATTTATTCGATAAAAATTTAATGTTTTCCATCACTGAATTCACAATCCGCTGTCTTGTGGTTTTCTGAATCAAAGAGGTTGATATGGACAGATCTTACATTGTATTTCCATGAATGACACAGATACAGCTTTAACAAACATATGTTCAGTGACAACAATGGGGAAAAAACCTTCCCTTTCCCCTCCAAATCAAAAGTCTTGTAACAGAAGGTCAGAATCTAAAAATGGAGAACAAGCCACCTACCTACAGACAGGAGCGGACTGAGGAGGAAAAGTGGCCCGACAGTTCCTGACAGACTGGCCCACTTTTAACTGCTAAGTTGAAATTTTTATGAAAAATATAGGCCTATGAATATATAAACACACACATAGTTACAATGCTAATGTGATGATTATTATTCTCAGATGGGCAATATAATTGTAACAACAATTAATATGTATACATATTTAGCCTATGAAGTAAACTATAATAAAGCCACATAGTTTCTTGCCTTTCAACAACAACAGCTTCTTGAGCCTGGCAAAATAGAGCAGAAGAAACACTGGAAAACATCTGTATTTTTACAACTACATTTTTCACTATATGAGTAACCCCTGCAGCAATTGACTCTTTTCTGCTACCCCATCTATGATCTTATCACTCTCCAGCATCTTAAGTACATCTGGCTTTCAGAGGTGGAAAGAGTAAAAAAAAAAAATACTCCCGTAAAAATACAGTTACTCAGATAACATTTTACTTAAATAAAAGTTATCAGTGTAAAATCTTACTCAAATAAAAGTAAAAAGTTCCTCATTAAAATTTTACCTTAAGTAAAAGTTACTTAGTTACTTTTTTATGAGCAGATGAATGTCCCTATTTTGTATTTCATAGCGAAAAAGAGGAGATACTGGCCTTAAGCTGTTTTTTATTAAAGGAGCACCTTTATAAATGAAAATCCAACAGAAATATCCAACATGCCGACATATGAAATTATGAATTTGGGAGGTATTACTTGTAAACATACATTCCCAATTTTATTTTGTCAGTTGCTGACTATGGGTTATCTGCAGCTGATCATCTCCCCCATCTCAGCATCCTTATCTGTCATACTAAATCCTTCAATACATCTATGAAGCTTCTCTGTGGTTTTCCTCTTCCAAAGAACCTGGCAGTTTTGATCTTCATTCATCATTTGTCCAATATGTACACTATTCCTCATATCTGATATATATCAATCATATCTTGACTACAAACTAAGCGACTGATCCTCTGTTTTCAGCTTTAGCCAGTACGAATTATAATCACAAGTACCAGATAAAACTGATATTATTTACATTCATTGTTAAAATAAATGCTTACACAATCATAGTCTTGAACATAAACCAGATACGGTTCACTTATTGACTCCACTCCACAGTATTTGCATTTGCACCTGGTTAGCGCAAATTATGCTATTTTTAGCTTTAGATTATGTTCAATAACAACGTAATTTAAAAAAAACATTAGCACGTTATCCAATGTTTATTCAATGTTCATGTGTGGTCTAAAATTGTGTGCAATTGAATGTACAAAATGAAAATTTTATTCTGTTTTTGAACCTGCCAAGACATTTCTTTGCACTTTAGTTATTTCACATATTTTCCTTTAGTCAATTTTGACACTTGGAAAAAGAAAAAAGAAAAACAATTTTGAAACAGCAAAAATAGAAACATTAATCATACCATATGGCAATATTACAAATTAACTTAATCTAAAAAGTAAGAACAATAGTAAATTGTCGTTCAAGACCCACTACTAATCCCCCCCGAAATGACCATAAAGGCAACACATGGCTACACTAACTGAACTTCCCTTCAAACATAACGTGCTTACATCAAAGGCTTATTTTTCTTATTAAAACAAAAAAGTGCATGTCCCATTAAACTCGAATATTTCCGATACAGCTAAAAAGTCTTAAAAGTACTGCATAAATACGGGTTTTGTCACACAGTGGTGTTTGAGTACAACCTTTAATAGTGGTCAAAATTGCTCATACAGATTGAAAACGGATACCAAAGAAATCAACGTTGTCAACAATGTCAGAAGAAAATGGCAGATAATATGTTTTTTACTATCTCAATTTCTGTAGCTAATAGTTAAGATTCCTTTTCAAGTGTCCCGTCATAACGGACAAAATCATTATGTTGGTAGCCGTTCACACACCAAACAGTATTATAGTTTTAGTGGTGGCAGTATGCACAATGTAAGATGACACACCATCAACAGATGTACAATTCAAGCTTTCCATTTTTAGAAGCTCTTTTTAACTATACAATCATTGTTCATGATAGCCTGTGTGGCAATAAACGGATGTTTCTAATGCTTTTTCTCATTGCTTTGCAAAATCTCAATCTGAAACTACCTATTGGCTGTGCTGTATGAACATCCTGACATGATTTCTACAATGTGAAAATAGCAGCTTTGGCTAAGTTTAATGGGAACTATGATCATGCTTTAATATAAGAAATAGTGCTGTTATACTGCATGTTATGTACTACATAAACATTTAAAGTACTGATTAATTGTGAATTGTTATTTTTATTAGGATGTTTAAAACATTCATGTGTAAGTCATGCTTTTCTGCTGAAAATATTAGTAGGTAACTTAAAGACTTCACTTTGACAGAAGATGTTAGAGGGGCTTGCAGACATGTCTGTTAAATTATCTATGCTGTAAGTAACTGAAAAGCAATTTATTGTGTATGTTGAGATTATTCAATGATGCTATTGCCCTATTTATGTCATGTCTTGTCAAATTTAAAGGTGTGCTCCAGAACTTGTGATGTTTTGTTGGTGGTGTATTAATCTGTTCAGATGAACACTTTCTTTTAGTTGAATGACAATAAAGCCACTCATTCATTTTATACACTCCATTCCTAATCCTAACCCATACTGCAGTATGTGTTAATTGTGCAAATTAAAGTAATTTCTTGTAGTCACAATATTCCCGCTGGTGATTAGACTCCGTTCTCTTTTTTGCTGTGAATCCTATGCGGGTGGGTGTAACATATAATCCTTTATGGGGACATATTATCAATTCTTTTTTTTTTTTTTGCTTAATTTCAATCTAGATACAACAAGATCAGAAGGCTGGCTTCACTTTGAAAACTGAAAGTGCACGTGAAGTTGTTCTGAATGCACATTACGTGATTCATACTCTTAGCCAGATATCAGCTTACGTACAGCAAATAACAATAGAGAAAAAACAAAAACAGAATAAAAAGAATATTTATGATATTTTGTTTTAAATTATGGAACTGTTCTTTCTTTAGCCCAGCTTGTTTGTCAAACTCAAAGTACATTTTGAAAATAACTTGTAAGCAGGTATTAAACATACCTTTCAAGTACAGATATCTGTATTAAAAATGTTTTTTAATTGGTCTCATGTAATATTCTAATGTTTTTAACTGTAAGTAGAAAATCCTTATAATTAACAGAAATATAGGATTGAAAACATCAGTTTCTGTGTTAGTAATCCAAATAATGTGTTTCACTTAGTTAATTTAGCTACTGAAATAAAACAATAATAATAATATTTAACTTTATTTAGTGTGACTGTATATATCTAATGGTATGCCATTCGGTAAATTGTTATTGTCAGAAGTTTAAATATATATATTATTCAATCTGAAAAGACTCACAATGAGAGGGATGGCAATTAAAAAAGTTTTAATGATGAGAAATTACATGGTTATTTCTTTGGCGCTCGGACCTGGGAGGAAGACATGAATGCTGAGAATGACATGAGCTAAGATGATCATTTGTAAGGCTTAGATTTAAATATGTCTTCCCCCTGATCCGACACTGGTGGTGGATTGGCGGCCAGGGACCGAGGAAGCCAGGAGTAGATGTGAAGGAAGATGGTGGAAGTGGGGTGGAGGAGGGATGAGCTCAGCTGAGAAGCGAAGATGAACACGGTAGAAGCTCCTTTAAAAGCAAGGCGTCGGAAGATGATTGGATGGAGAATCAGACGGACAGGATGCCGGGAGACGCCGGGAGACGCATCGAAGAATCACTGGAAGGTGGAGGCGGTGAAGGTGAGTCTTTCATTCTGAATTTTCGTCAAAACTCCATAATGAAGGTCAGAATATATGAAATAAAAATCTTAATTTATAAAATAGAAGTCTGAATATTTATGGAATTCAATTCAATTCAATTCAATTCAATTCAAAAATACTTTATTAATCCCAAAGGGAAATTAAATGTTGTTATAGCTCATATTATTAAGGTTTCCTCAAAGAGCCGTTGTAGATGCTGATGGCTGTGGGCAGGAAGGATCTCCTGTAGCGCTCCGTCTTACAGCAGATCTGAAGAAGCCTCTGACTGAAGACACTCTGTTGTTGTAGGACAGTCTCATGAAGAGGATGCTCAGGGTTCTCCATAATGTTCTTCATTTTATGAAGAATCCTTCTTTCCACAATGATCTCCAGAGGTTCCAGAGGAGTCCCCAGAACAGAGCCAGCCTTTTTTATCAGCTTGTTGAGTTTTTTTAAGTCCCTGGCTCTGATGTTGCTTCCCCAGCAGATGATGGTAGAAGAGATCACACTTTCCACAACAGACTTATAGAAGATATGCGGCATCTTGCTGCAAACACCAAAGGACCTAAGCTTCCTCAAGAAGTACAGTCTGCTCTGTCCCGTCTTGTAGATGGCTTCACAGTTGCATCTCCACTCTAGTCTGTTGTCAAGGTGAACACCGAGGTATTTATACTCCTCCACCACCTCCACCTCTTCTCCCATGATAGAAATAGTTTTTGACTTATTCCTGTTTCTCTTAAAATCTACAATCATCTCCTTTGTTTTAGTCACGTTCAAAATGAGATGATTGTTTCCACACCATGCCACCACCTTCCTGTACTCAGCTTCTTATCCATCTCTGATCCACCCCACGACTGCAGAATCATCCGAGTATTTCTGCAGATGACAGGAGTCTGTCTTGTACTGGACGTCTGAGGTGTACAGAGTGAAAAGGAATGGTGAAAGTACAGTCCCCTGTGGTGCTCCTGTGCTGCTGACTACCTGGTTAGACTCACAACCCTTCAGTCTCACAAACTGTGGTCTGCTTGTCAGGTAGTCTTTGATCCAGGAGATTGTTGAGGCCTCCACCTGAGTCTTCTGGAGTTTCTGACAAAGCAAATCAGGTTGGATTGTATTAAATGCACTGGAGAAATCAAAGAACATGATCCTCATAGTGCTGCTGGCTTTGTCCAGATGACAGTGGGTTTGTTGAAGCAGGTGTATGATGGCATCTTCAACTCCAACTCCACAGCGATAAGCACCTGAAGGGGGTCCTGATGGTTTACTGTTTGCTTACTCAGGTGGGCCAACAGGAGTCTCTCTAGGACCTTCATGATGTGAGATATCAGGGCAACAGGTCTATAGTTATTGAGGACTGATGGGTGAGTTTTCTTTGGTACCGGAACAAGACAGGAGGTCTTCCACAACACCGGAGCCTTCTTCTGGGCCAGGCTAAGGTTGAAGAGGTGCTGCAGAATCCCACAGAACTGCTCTGCACAAGCCTTCAGGACTCTAGGGCTGACATGATCTGGACCTGCAGCCTTATTCCTATTCAGTCTCTCCAGTTGTCTCTTCACCTGACTTCTTGAGACACACAGGTGGAAGGGGGAAGCAAAGAAAGTATCAGCATCTTCTGATATGGTTGAAGGCAAACATGTAGAAGCAGAAGGGTCTAGGGCTGAGGTGGAAGATAAAAAATGTGAGGTGTTACTGAACAGCCGTGGGTCCTGTGGGTCAAAGGAGGGTGGGATGTCTGTTTGGCTGTGAGCAGGAGAGAAGGATGTGAAGCTTGTTTCTGAAGTGAACCTATTGAAGAATGTGTTCAATTCATTGGCTCTGTCCAGACCTCCATCGGTCTGATCATCCTTCTGCTTGAAGCCTGTGATCTTCTTCATCCCTGTCCACACATCTCTGATATTGTTTTGCTGGAGCTTGCTCTCCAGCTTCTTCTTGTACACCTCCTTGCTGTCTCTTATTTTGACTTTAAGTTGCTTCTGTATACTCCTCAATAATTATCTGTCTCCCTCTCTGAAGGCTCTTTTTTTCTTGTTAAGCAGGTCCTTCAGGTCACTGGTGATCCAAGGTTTGTTATTGGGGAAGCATCTCATGGTTCTGGTGGGGATGATGTTATCCACACAGAAGTTACACACTCAGTCATGGCATTGATGTCCTCTCCATGTGGCTGGCACAGTGCGTCCCAGTCTGTAGCCTCAAAGCAACCTTGCAGAGCTTCTTCAGCTTCCTGTGACCATTTTCTCACAGTCCTCTTTATTACAGGTTGCCTCTGAACAAGGGACTTATATTTCGAGCAGAGAAAAACAAGATTGTGATCTGATTTGCCTAGAGGAGGTCTTGCTGTAGAGATGTATGAGTCCTTGACATTTGCATAAAACAAATCCAATGTTTTGTTTTCTCTGGTAGAGCAGCTGACAAACTGTTGAAACATTGGAAGTGTAGCAAAGAGTGAAGCATGGTTAAAATCAACAGAAATTGCCACAAAAGCATTGGGGTTTTGTGTCTGTAGCTTAGCAACAACTGAGCTGATGGCATCACATGCAATGTCGGCAACAGCGGAAGGTGGAACGTAAACTGTTGCCAAAATAACACTGGTGCACTCTCTGGGTAAATAATATAGACGAAAACTTACTGTCAACAGTTCAATATCTGGACTGCAGAGATGACACTTAATAAACGTATAAATAATGGCAAAATTATTATTTTGGGAGTATTTTTCATAAAGTGGGGTATTCAGGCATTAGAAGATCAATCAGGTCTTGAAATGGAAGCTGCAACTGTCATTATCTTGATGTTCAATCAGTAGACGGAGTTGGAAGAAAAATCTGTGCAACTCCTTGGTCTCTAATGTTTGCGCACCAGTCTATGATTAGTCTTCATTGTAATCAAATGCTGTAGTGTACTTTTACGACTTTTAAATCAGATCATAACTACCCAATTTTTTTTGGTCTAAACTCAAGATTAGTAACTGCCAGTGGGTCAAAAACAAAACCATGTTTATCTTACTTGTAGATGAACATGCTGGGTGTGTACTTGAAGGCGTTAAGGACCAATATTAGCCAAAAAACACAAAGATGTATTTATTTCACATGACCTTTTCAGCCAACTAAGCTTTTCCAGACAAACTCAATTGCAGTCAAAGACAAACAATTATAAAACATGGCAATAAATTATAGAAAATATTGCAGAAATATTCAGTAATAAAAACAGAACATTGACAGCTTGTTATTATTCCTAATGGGCAAATGGGAAAGTTATTAATCTATTACGGACAAAACACATAATTAGGCTGGACTTCTAATGTCATTAGGATTCATAAAAAACAATTTTACCACAACCTATCAGGATATTGTTTGCTGCAGGAAGGGGTCAGAACAGGAGACAGATTGATGTTCTGAGCAATTTATTTTTATTAAGGTGTGTGTTCATGTGTATGTTCAAACCATTAGAAAGTCTGGGTCTGAGTTGTTAACTTCAGAATCTCAAAAGTGAAAAGCAACTTTTAATACAAGGAAAGTGGGTTAGTACAGAAAACCCCCAAAAATTAGCTGAGAAAAATATCCTCTTGTTTATATCCCTTTAAACGTATTTCAGCTAATCAACTGTTTCATCTCCTTATTTAACAAGACACTTTTAGAGATTTTTCTTTTATATGTGTTACACGTGTGTTATAAACTTTAAAACTTCACCGTACATTAGACTGTCCCATTATTACATAGTAATCAGCTATAATCAGCAGACCTAAGCTATCTCCAGCAGTGACTGCATAGTATTTCCAGATTACAGATCATTAGCAGAATTTAATATTATTATTTGATAATAAGCAGGGAAGGTTTTGCACAAAAGAAATAACATATTTTAGAGTGTTAACCCATAAAAAATTTCCTTTCCATGATAGGGATAAGGTTACATACAAGAACTGATATAACACAATGTGGTCTTAACTATAATGACTCTCTATTTTAACAACATAACAACAAAACAAGAATTAATGACAAGTTGGTCGAGCATCTTGATTTATGAATCCATGTTACAACCTTGTCAATAATCCTTCAATGAAAAACTGTTGGAAAAGAATTTAATGTCATGTTCTTTACAAACCAACAAACCATTGTTGTGCAACATACATGAAATCTTAAAATCTCTTAGTAAACCAAGTGTTTCCAAAATTGCTTGCCCACAATAGGCTAGACCTGTTCACTCTGTCCTTATTTTCATTCATGGCAGAAAAACAAGTTGGTAGCATGACTTGTCGCCCTCTTTAGAGTAAACCTGACCTGAATGTTATCTTCTGCACAGTTTAACAGTCAAGGAGACTAAAAACCCGCATAAATATTTACTGCCATCTAATTTTAATAGGCAGCCACGCTTCTCAGTAAGAGTAGAGAAATAGCATAAAAGATGCCTTGGTAGCTTTTTAGCTGCTGTAGTTTTTGAATTCATCAGTAAAGCGTCTGCTGGAGCTTAAAACGCAGGTGGCGAAAGACTGGACTCCAGGTTCACTATATTATCTATAAATAGAGACTATGCAAGGAAATCTTTCTTTTCTGAGATCATCAGCAAAAACATAAACAATGTTCGTGCATTATTTGCCACGGTCGACGGGTTAACAAACCCCCCACAATGCCCCGGGGGACACTGGCCCTGGGTACCGGGTGGGTGAGTTTGCCCCATCATGCTGCGGGGTCGGGAGTCCTGTTGTGGGTGTGGTGCTTGGTGGGGTCTGCCCTGTTGCGCCGGTGGGCGGGGGTGGGGTTGCGCGAGGCCCTTGCCTTGCCGTTGCGGCGCGCTGTGTGGTGGGGGAGCGGGTTGCGGCAGGGGTGCTTAGAATGGGGCTAAGTGTGGAGCTTGTGCTGGATGGATGTGGCTGCATCGGCCTCTCGGCTATGGAGTTCACCTCTGGGGGTGTTCCCCTGTGGGGGAGGGGATTCGTGGCATTTGGGTTCGGGGGCATGTGTTCGATATCGGTGTCCTTGTTGGGGGTGGCACTGTGGGGAGGTTCATGTTGGGGTTCACTTGGGTTGGGAGGCTCATGGGGTTGGGATTGGAGCTGTCTGCATGTCTCTGCCCCAGGAGAGATGGGGACCACCTTCTGAGTCCGAGGGCTGGTTGCCCCTAGGGGGTACCGGCGCCTGGACTTGTGAGTATAGAGCATGCACGGGGAGTGTGAATGAGTGTATGACGTCCATTGTTGTTTGTCTTTACGTTGGGTACGAGTGATTTTATGTGTATGCATGAGGGTGGGAGTGGGTGATTGTGACTGTGAGTGCCTGTTTTTTTTTTTTGTGACATGTTGGGTCTTGGACTGCTCCCTCTCCTGGATCAGCTTAGGCCCTCCCATCTTATGGGGGGCCTATTTCCTCCCTGCCATACTACCTGCCGGTGGTTGGAGTCTCTGCCCACTGGTGTACTTGTGGTTCTCGGTGTCCGAGGCCGGGTGCTTTGGTGTGTGCTGGCTCACTTCCGGTGGCTGCTTGCCGTGGCCTGGCCCCCTGGGTTCTGTTGGGCCTCTGCTTGGGGGTTGGTGTGTCCTGGGGTCTTGCGTCTTTGGGTCCATGGCTGGATCTGCTCGGACGTGGATGGTTGCCGGCTGGGCCTGTGGGCTCGTCGCTGCAGCTCCCTGGAGCTTCTGCATTGTCGCTGGTGGGTGGCTCCCCTGGGACTCCCCACTGCTCTTCTCTGGGGGGGTTGCGGTAGTCCCGGCGGTGGTTCTCCTGGGGTTCCTGTGCTTTGGGGGGCCTTTGGATGTCTGTGGCTCGGATCTCCTCAGTGTCCGCCCGGGGACCATGGGGCAGGTCGGTGGGTCCTCAAGCTCCCTAATGCATATTTTTGTGGAGAAACCTTGTATACAAAGCGCGTCCACACTCATACTCACAGGTGTTAAACTTCAGGTGTTGACAGATACACAGATGTTTTATATTGGGCTGCACCTCTCCCTAAGTACATTTAACATTCATAAATACCGTGTGCTATTTTGTTAAAAAAAAAAAAAAAAACAGCTGCAGGTGTATAAGCAAGCAGGGTGTAATCTTTTATTCTCTTCATCCTTCTTTCTCTCCACTCTTTCCTTCTTTTCTCCCCTTTTTCCCTTTTGCCCCATCTCTCTCTTTTTCAAGCAATTCCTTCTCATTTCAGTCTCCGTGTCCGTAACAATTTCAATATTCCCAAAGAAGTTTATAATAAAGTTTCTTTTATAAATATCAAGCAGAGCTTTAAAGCATTAGCTGTGATGCTCCGCCTGTGAAAGTAAATCTGTTGGGCAATTTCTTGGCACTCAGACAACAATTCTGAGCAATACTCTGCAAACCTTCCCTTCATCAGTAAGATTATTGAAAAAGCTGTGTTTCAGCAGTTAAACAACTTCCTAACCATGACCAACTGCTTCGATGTCTTACAGTCAGGCTTCCATGTTCACCACAGTACAGAGACTGCTCTTGTCAAGGTGTTCAATGACATCTGTATAAATGCAGACTGTGGAAGAACAACAGTGCTGGTATTATTGGACCTTAGTGCAGCATTTGACACAGTTGATCACTCCATTTTATTAGAGCGCCTGGAAAACTGGGTCAGCCTTTCTGGTAGAGCACTCAATTGGTTTAAATCCTACTTGAAGGAGAGGTACTTTTTTGTGCCAGTAAGTAACTTTACATCAGAGACCAGAAACATCACATGTGGCGTTCCCCAAGGATCCATCTTAGGGCTCCTCCTATTCAATATCTACATACTCCCCCTAACTCAGATTTTAATAAACAACAACATAAGTTATCATAACTATGCAGACGACACAGCTATACGTTACTATGTCACCAGGTGACTATGAACCCATTCAAGCGCTGGGTAAATGGTTAGAAGAAATCAATGCTTGAATGTGCCAAAATTTTCTTCAGCTGAATCAAAACAAAACTGAAGTAATAATCTTTGGATCAAAGGCAGAGCGTTTAAAAGTTAGCACACAGCTTCAGTTAATACAGCTAGAAACCACCAGTCAGGCTCGAAACCTGGGTGTAATGATGGACTCAGACCTGAACCTTCAGAAGCACATAAAGACAGTATGGAGGTTGGCCTTCTATCACCTAAACAACATCTACAGGATTAAAGGATTAATGTCTCAGCAGGACCTTGAAAAACTAATTCATGTGTTAATCTTTAGTAGAATCGATTACTGCAACGGTGTCTTCACAGGTCTGCCTAAAAAGTAAATCCGACAGCTGCAGTTGATTCAGAACGCTGCTGCATGCATCCTCACTAGAACTAAGAAAGTGGAGGACATCACTGTTGGGGCCATCCTTTTTAATCGCACATTTTGACATGTGCAGCTCAACAGACGTCGCAGCTCTGACGTCACTGGGAGTATAAACCGGCTGAGATGGAGAGTTTCGGTGCCATTTCCCGCCTGTCTCAAAGGACAGCGCAACAGAGGCGCATATCTGGAGAGACAAGAGCTCGCAGGCGAACTTTTGCTCCACAATGCCATTCCCGGAAGAGCTTGAAAGCTGGAAATCTGTCTGATACGAAAAGATCAGGAGATTTATTTACCGTTCGAAGACCGGGCCCACAGAGGTTCTATGTCCAAGGAGATGAGTTTTCCCTCCTTGTGTAACGGTTCATCTTTTCCCCTCCTGGACGGATGAGAAATTACCGTTTTTTTTCTTTATTTTGATCACGGACGCATGACCCCCCCCCTCCATTTTTCTTCAGACCTGATCCCTCCTCGACCGGTGGAGAGCAGAAATCAACTTCAAAGTAATTTCGTCCTTTTCATATTAAACCGGATAGGTGCATTTAGAGGTCTGGGCAGGATGAGGCAGTTAAGGTGATGTAGGATCACCAGTAGTTAATCTCTGGTATTAACTTGTTGCATGCAATTCCGATTGAATTATGTTATGCTGAGCTGTGTTTTGATTTGCTGCGCAAGCTGAATTGTGCGTGGTTAATGTTTTGTCCGGCTGATCTCAAATCAGACAGGAGTTAGAATTTGGACTTTTAAAAGTATTTCATTCAAAGCAACTGCGATCTGGGCCTCACCCAACCACTCTTTGTTCCATTTCTATTGCTGGAGATTTTCCACTGAGTTCCCGCCTCAGAGTTTATGACTCTTTGTTAAGATTTGGGGCTTTCAGCTGGTTGTGGCTAAAGGGGCCTGGCCCCACCGTTTTATCAGCTGATCGCTGTAATTGAGACCTCAGCACCAGGAGGACTTCTCTTTCCATTTAACCCAAATTACACATTTTGTCCATAAAACTACTGGTTTGATCTTCATAGACACTAAATGCGCATATATATTTTTCTTTTATTATTATTGTTAGGTAGTCATTGTTATTCCCTTTGTGCAGAATAGAGCTTGTTAGTTAGGTGATGGTTTTGGACCAGAATAATGGTATATCAGGATTATTCGGTTTCAATAAATCTTCATATATATAATTAAGAGAAGCGCTTGTGTTTATTTCGTGCAAGAGTGATTTATCTGTCAAAACAAGGTCGAAGTTCCTCCACCTTCGGTGAAGTGGTTGAACAAACATTGACAGTTGGTGGTTTTGGTTAATAATTTGTAATTATTAAAGAGCTTTGAGCCCATAATCACAACACCAGAGGACAGCTCTGATTTCTATTCGTAAGTAATGATTTTTGGTTAAGAAATATATTTTTTTTCAAATTATGATTTTAAATGATTATTCTTGATGAATATTAATTAATCAATAATCATAATCCTTACATCACCCCGGTTCTAAAGTCCCTACAATGGCTCCCTGTAGCTCAGAGAATAGACTTTAAAATACTTCTGTTAATCTATAAATCACTGAATGGCTTAGCTCCAAAATACATTACAAACTTGTTGTCAGTGTATCAACCACCCAGACCTCTCAGGTCTTCTGGCTCAAATCTACTCTGCATACCCAGAACCAGAACCAAACATGGAAAAGCAGCAGCTTTTAGTTCTTATGCTCCACTAATCTGGAATAAACTCCCAGAAAACTGTAAAAGCACAGAAACCCTAAGTTGCTTTAAATCAAGATTAAAAACTTATTTGTTTAGAGTGGCCTTTGAATGTGTTATCTAAATGTTATTAGTTAAGTTTTCAGTCCAATTTTCCTTTCATTTTCTTATCCATCATTCTATTCTCTTTTTTAATTACCTCTGTTGTTTGATTTTCTGTATTATTGTAATGTTTTTCCCTATGTGCAGCGCCTTGAGTGCCTTGTTGCTGAAAAGCGCTATATAAATAAACTTGACGTGACTCGACTTAAAAGTGGGGTTGTCCTCAAAGTTGGTGCCAAAAGTGAGGTATTCATACTGTGTTGCAAATAAATCCATTCATAGACTTATATACATTAAGTTAGCTATCTGAACAGATGCAGTGTTGTTTCTTTCCTATATGCATTGCATTTTTTGGATACAATCTTAAACCGACCAAAATCAAAACATAGAAAAATAAATCTGCCAATGAGAGACACTATAGTTACTAGTCTGGCTATGAAAGCAGAAGGTTGAAATTGTCCTTGTCTTACCACATTGGGAAGGACTGCTGCTAGAGTGCTAGAGCTTGCTTGGTTTCTTGTCAAGCATCATTTTGCTGCTGGAGCAGAGGAAAGAGCTACTTTCCTTTGAAGGCAGGGCAGGATTACAGACACAAAAACAACAAATAGAGCAGCATTCAGAATGCTGGAGCATTTTTACAGATCACAATGGAGCAGAAAACCAAACAGACATGGTCCTTTTTCCTTCAACATAACCTCCATTGATATTCCTCTGAACATGTACTACACAAATGTTGAAATTGTGTTTTAAGCCGTTATGTAAGCTCATAAAATCAAGAGCAATATTTGCAAAGATACAACATGAACATGCCGGTGTCGCGTCGCGCTAGGTGCAACTGCTCTTGGGAGAAAGATCACATCCACAGACACATGTTAAAATTATTCATCTGAGAATATTATTTTATATTAATATTTTATCAAATAATATTTCTGTCTGTTAAGGGTTGTCCTGTGAATACCGGCCCAGTAAGGCGATGGTATTAGGACAAAATAGAAAGGTGTGAGACGAGCTCTGACATTATTGAACAGCAAAAACTCTGCACATATATGGAATGAATTCACACAATTTCTTAAAATACAAGAATTTATCAACAAAAATAAGTCAACTCAAAGTCAAACATATTTCAATCAACAAACTCTTTACTATGCTAAAACAATCCAACGAAACTACCAAGCAGAATTAAAGAAAAGGGAAGATTAATGGGCTATGTACAATATAAACAAGTTGATTAAAGATGATTGAAAATCATGACCAAAAGAGTGATGCAACATTACCATGCAATGTTTATGTTTGAGAACCAAGGATTATCTTGAAGAATCTGGAAGTGAAGTTAAGTTAGTTTTGGAACCAACTTAAGCAATAATCAGCAAACGTTTAGACAACCACTCACAATGCAAGATCAGATAAAATATTATATTAATAAAATAATGTTTTAAATAATGATCTGCTGAATAAAACCAACCTTCTGGATGACCATTTCTCCACGGTGTCTAATTAGCTGCCTTTATTTATTGAAATAATATTTGAAGAAATATTATTAAGGGAGTATTTTGGAAAAGAGCCGAATCTTTCTAGAGAAATGGGGCTTCATGATGTTTAGTTAGTTATCAAATCAAGTAAATGATGTTCAGGGACTATTATTCACTAGCTTGAAAACTAACAACCTTTCTGTTAAATACTCTTTAGTAGCAAGCACGTGTTCTAACCGGTTAGCATTTGAGCTAACAAAAGAAGCTAATAGCTTAGCACCAGAATCAACACATACCTTTAAAATACCGTTAATAAAAGGGTTAAAATGCATAAGCGCGGACGGCGCGTTATGATCAATGTTCTGTTTAAAATCACCATTTAAATAAAGTTTGTCTTAACTTTAAAAGCATACAACGAACACAAACGTGTGCTGCAGATAGCCTGCTAGCACTAAAATAGCCGAGTTTCACCCAAAACCAAACTTCATAGAAATGAAAAACATTTAGATCATTTCATCCTAAATCTGTCTCTGCCCAAAACACTTAATCTCATGACGATGGTGAGGAAACGTTGTCCAAGGGCGACGTTTGAAGAAGGTATCCACAGTGAACAAAGGGTTAGCTTCCCGCTAACCTCCTCAGCTTCTCACGATCAGAAGGTGCGTTCGCTCTCTGAACAAAAGGGTTAGCTCCGGAGCTGTAGCTGGGCGGCCCGTCCTGTCCGCTGCGGTCTCTGCTATCTTCCTTCCAGACTGGGAGACTGCGTCTTTGCAGGGGCTTCTCTCAAACACAGCTTGCTCCTACGGGGCTCGGAGAGACAGTCAAGCAGTGCTTGTACCTTAATTACCCCCGTTCATGAATGACAGTATTTCATTCGTACTTAACTTTGCATATGATCGATGATTGTATGACATCCTTGGATCCAGTTTGAAGAGTTTATGTCTGTTTGCCAGCAAAAAGACATTAGCGCGCTGGGCCTCCCCTGACCGGTCCCTCTCGAAGGCCGTGTGGAAAGAGAGCGGATGTAGCAACAGCTGTGCTTTTATTTGGATAGTGGCGTCACAGGAAGTCCGCAGTTATCCCGTTTCCTGGCTGTGCCGGAAGAAGGTTAATGCAATTTATTTTGAAAAGTTCCAGAAGAGTTCGTACCGGAGTTTAATGTTGAAATCCATGGCTGTGGGTCCCAACACACATGATGTGATGGAATCTGTTGAGGTGACGTGCCGTACTGAAAATATAAACAACATTAAGCAATATGTTTCTAAGTGCTTTACATAACCTGTTTGGCAGCACCTGCCCTCATATAGGGCTGGATTCAGTTTAGGGCTGGATCCAGAAACAAAGCATGGAGCTGGCTTTATGTTAAACTTAATTACTGACTTGAACCACCATAATCTATAAGAAAATATAACCATTACCAAAGGATTAATGCTAGTATAATTTAAACAGCCCCTTAAACCCAGTTCAGACTGGGCTTAAATCACAGCAAATGCCATTGGAGTCTTCATAGTAACAGGTGTGCAATCACACTTGGTTGTCAAAAACACTGGTTTTAAACCCAACCCAAAAATATCAAAGAAGGACCACATCAGTTTTTCTCCTCTTGCCAGCATTTTTATCAGCATATTATAACAGCTTTAAATAAGCAAGACTATTACTGCAAGCTGTGAGTCTTGCAGAGATCAAATTTATTGGTATATTTTTGGTTTCTATTTTGTTGTTGTTAAACATTTGCTTTGAATAGGCCTAATATATTGATCAAATAAAAGGAAGGTACTCAGTTCACTATTTTATTTTTGAATAATAAAAAGAGGAACCTTTTTGTTTTGTTTACCTAACTGTAGCTGTGCTGAAATTGTACTTCTTTGCTGAGGTAAGAACTGAACTGTCATTTATGTGCACCATTACACTCCTAGTGATCGAGTGTACAACGTCATAATCAATCCAGCATGTTTTCCATCTATGTGCCCTCTAATTTGAATGAAAGAAATAGAGGGAGAGACGGTGAGAGAAATGCTCTCAAGGAATAGAGGACTGAATTATGTTTTGATAAAACAAAGGGCTACAAATGCAGAAGGCTTAGGAACAGTACTACTAAAGAAATGTTATCCCATAAATCCAATAATAACCCTTAAATTGCAATAATAATAAAATGGAAATAATGACTTTATTGAATAAAACAAACAATTTAATTGTTTAAACATAGGAAGAAAATAACTATTAATGAAAACAATTTCCTGAAAATCTGTTTATTTTTTCAGGAGAGGTGTTTCTAAACCCACTTAGAGAGGAACACTTCAGGGGGAATGTGGGATTCAGTGTCATTCACAAGGACACTGTGACATTTTCAGAGAAGTGGACAGACATTTTTATGCGATAATTATGATAAATGCTTTGAGCCACCTTAGAAAATTTAATAAAGGATGACCCTAATTCCCCATTGAATACATGATAAATACAGGTCCTTCTCAAAGAATTAGCATATTGTGATAAAGTTCATTATTTTCCATAATGTCATGATGAAAATTTAACATTCATATATTTTAGATTCATTGCACACTAACTGAAATATTTCAGGTCTTTTATTGTCTTAATACGGATGATTTTGGCATACAGCTCATGAAAACCCAAAATTCCTATCTCATTAAAAGGGTCTCTAAACGAGCTTTGAACCTAATCATCTGAATCAACGAGTTAACTCTAAACACCTGCAAAAGATTCCTGAGGCCTTTAAAACTCCCAGCCTGGTTCATCACTCAAAACCCCAATCATGGGTAAGACTGCCGACTTGACTGCTGTCCAGAAGGCCACTATTGACACCCTCAAGCAAGAGGGTAAGATACAGAAAGAAATTTCTGAACGAATAGGCTGTTCCCAGAGTGCTGTATCAAGACGCCTCAGTAGGAAGTCTGTGGGAAGGAAAAAGTGTGGCAGAAAATGCTGCACAACAAGAAGAGGTGACCGGACCCTGAGGAAGATTGTGGAGAAGGGCCGATTCCAGACCTTGGGGGACCTGCAGAAGCAGTGGACTTAGTCTGGAGTAGAAACATCCAGAGCCACCGTGCACAGGCGTGTGCAGGAAATGGGCTACAGGTGCCGCATTCCCCAGACCTGGGCTACAGAGAAGCAGCACTGGACTGTTGCTCAGTGGTCCAAACTACTTTTTTCGGATGAAAGCAAATTCTGCATGTCATTCGGAAATCAAGGTGCCAGAGTCTGGAGGAAGACTGGGGAGAAGGAAATGCCAAAATGCCAGAAGTCCAGTGTCAAGTACCCACAGTCAGTGATGGTCTGGGGTGCCGTGTCAGCTGCTGGTGTTGGTCCACTGTGTTTTATCAAGGGCAGGGTCAATGCAGCTAGCTATCAGGAGATTTTGGAACACTTCATGCTTCCATCTGCTGAAAAGCTTTATGGAGATGAAGATTTCATTTTTCAGCACGACCTGGCACCTGCACACAGTGCCAAAACCACTGGTAAATGGTTTCCTGACCATGGTATCACTGTGCTCAATTGGCCTGCCAACTCTCCTGACCTGAACCCCATAGAGAATCTGTGGGATATTGTGAAGAGAACGTTGAGAGACTCAAGACCCAACACTCTGGATGGGCTAAAGGCCGCTATCGAAGCATCCTGGGCCTCCATACGACCTGAGCAGTGCCACAGGCTGATTGCCTCCATGCCACGCCGCATTGAAGCAGTCATTTCTGCAAAAGGATTCCCAACCAAGTATTGAGTGCATAACTGTACATGATTATTTGAAGGTTGATGTTTTTTGTATTAAAAACACTTTCCTTTATAGGTCGGATGAAATATGCTAATTTTGTGAGATAGGAATTTTGGGTTTTCATGAGCTGTATGCCACAATCATCCGTATTAAGACAATAAAAGACCTGAAATATTTCAGTTAGTGTGCAATGTATCTAAAATATATGAATATTCAATTTTCATCATGACATTATAGAAAATAATGAACTTTATCACAATATGCTAATTTTTTGAGAAGGACCTGTATATTGTAGATTGTGCAAAAGCTTTTTATAGGACCATGATGGTATTGTATATGTATGTGGCAATGTATTTGTCAATTTCTCAGAACACAAAATTAGCTGTTACTAAGAAAATGTAAAACAAGTCAATGCAGAGGGAGTCAAAACAGCAGGCACTTAAAGTTAAAACAGAACCATATATCCATCTTCCCATTTTCTATTCTCTACCCATCTGTTTGGGGTCATAGACATTTTCAGGGTCCAGCAGTCAGCATCACACCAGAGACTGGCTTTCTGTGTATCACAGGGTCAACGGAGACATATAACTAGCCATGCAGACTTAACACTGAAAAAGCTTATTTGATGTAACACTGAAATTTAGATCAAAAATGGACATGTGAATGACGTGATTTGCTACACTCATATTACATTCATAAGTTGGGGTGCTTTCATGTAGTAAAACTGTTAGTGGAGTGGGAAATCCAGCTGGCCTTTCATAGCTGGTGACATATAACTATTTGCACTTAGGTGTACGGTTGTGCATGCTAATTCGTAATTTGGTCCCTGATAAATATTAGGGCGATTTCGAATTTTATGGTTTACCATGGCATCTGCATGATGCAAAGTGGCGCTACACTTTTTGTAGGCTTAATAAAATTCTACAATGCAGATTCGCAGTTTGCTAAATGCAAAGAGGTCCAAGGCTTGGCAAAGGGTAGGTGAATAGATGTAGAAAGGTGTAGCTAACTAACTAGTCTGCAATAGCTAGCTAAATGTTCAGCTGCTATTTAAAAATAAGTTACACATTCTCACAAGATTATAAGTATGTAAGTAAATCACAATGACAACAAAAACCACCCAAATGATCCTGACCCAAAGTGTACATAATCTAGTTCTTAACACTGTTTACTGCACCATTTTGAATTCTGACAAGGAAAGAAGATGGTTTTACACTAAGCCTGTTTGAATTGGCGTTTAAAGAACGTTTTTTGTTGAGTGTGTTTACTGTCATTTTGCTGAGAACTATGCAAGATGCAATTTTCTTTTTACCAGAGTTTAAAAGTATGTTATTCAAAGAATTTAAGTTATTAATAATGTTTATTGTTAAAGTTTTTGGCATAGATGTGGGGTTGCTTCTGTATAATTTTATACATTTATACTGTTTACAAACAGCCTCTGTTTTACACAATGTGGTGGTTACCCATTGGGCTTGTTTTGGGCTTGTTTTCATAGAGCTGGTTTCTTGTTTCTCTCGCGAGATCTGGCAACACTGGGCCATGTGAAAAAGTGATTGTCCCCCTGTTAAAACAGAACTTAACTGTGGTTTATCACTCCTGAATTCACTTTCTGATGTCACACCCAGGCCTGATTACTGCCACGCTGTTCTCAATCAGAATCAGAATCAGCTTTATTGCCAAGTTCGTACATACAAACAAGGAATTTGACTCCGGTACACTTTGCACTCTGGATTTTTTAAACACAAGGTTCTGAATCGAGATTCTGAATAATGTAATAACTCAAACAGGACATGTCTGACTAAGTGACGTAGACCAAAAGATCCTCAAAAACCAATTTACTCTATTTCAGTTGCTGGTATTTCAGTTCCTTCTTGTTAATGAGATTACTTTCTTGGATTCATGTTTGAGATGTTTCAGTTTGTATTTCCTTGTAGATCTAGTTCCTCCCTGTAAATGTTCTTTAGTTAGTTCCATTGTTCCCTTATTTCTGTTCCCCTGTATTTCCTGCTCATCTGTGTCAATTAGCCTCCCTCCTTCAGTTGCCTGAATATTTTCTTCCACCAGCTGCTCCTGATGTCCCTCTGGTTAGCTCCACTTTTTCATTGGTCCATTCACCACCCTACCTCAGTATTTATACTATATGGTTTCATTATTCTCCACTGATTCCTCCTGACTACTACGTGCTCTATGTCCGTTACCCAGTTAATCTTTTTCCAGTTCATTATTATTATTATTAGAATTAAAGAAAACTCATTATGCTGCTTCCGAGTGTTGTTTGATCCAACAAGAACACACCATTATATGACAAATTCAGGAACAACGAGAAAGAATCTAATTTACATCTATCAGTCTGGAAAGAGTTATAAAGCCATTAATACAGCCTTGGGACTCCAGAAAAGCACAGTAAGAGCCATTATCTACACATTGTGAAAACATGGAACAGTGATGAACCTTCCCAGAAGTAGCCGGCTGACCAAAATTGCCCCAAGACCTCATCCAAGAGGTCACAAAAGATGCCACAACAACATCCAAAGAACTGCAGGTCTCATTCACCTCAGTTAACGTCAGTGTTCATGCCTAGACCATAAGAAAGAAACTGGGCAACAATGGCCTGCATGACAGATTTCCAAGACGAAAGCTACTACTGAGCAACAGGAACAATAAGGCTCATCTCAATTTTTCCATAAAACATCTTGATGATCTTTTGGGAAAATACTCTGTGGACTGATAAGACAAAAGCTGAACTTTTTGAAAGGTGTGTTTCTCATTACATTAGGCATAAAAGTAACACCACATTTCAGAAAAAGAACATCATAATAACAGTAAAAAATGGTGGTGGTAGTTTGATGGTCTGGGGCTATTTTGCTGCTTCAGGACCTAGATGTATAGCAGTGATAAATGGAACCATGAATTCTGCTGACTACCAAAAAATCCTGAAGGAGAATGTCCAGCCCTCTGTTTGTGACCTTAAGCTGAAACGAACTTGGGTTCTGTAGCAGGGCAATGATCCATAACAAACCAGCAAGTCCACCTCTGAATGGCTGAAGAAAACAAAAATGAAGACTTTGGAGGGGCCTAGTCAAAATCTTAACCCAAATCCTTATTTGAATCCTTTTTTTTTTAAATAATCCTTTCATTAGAACTCTTGTGCCTTATTTTATGGGTTTTGGCTGGGCTGTGTTCCAGATAATTATCTCAGTGGATCATTTTATCCTTAAAAAATAGATGACATTACTGCATAAACAACAATACTAACATTATTTGTATTTTGTTCATTTATGTTTTTTTTTTCTATTTACTTCTTTATTTTTTATCGTTTCATGCAGATTATTTAAATGTGATAATGTGACACAATAATGTTAATAGCGGCACAGTGCACCACACTAACTAGTGGACTGGGATGGAGTCGCCCCGCCTGAAAGCGCCAGTGGAAAAGGGACATATGTGAAATGCATGTGCAGCAAGACATGTATTCTTAATAGCCACATTTTAAGAATCATATACTATTTTCTTATGCATGGCTTGCAAATCTGTAATTTAGTTTCCCAACTGTATTTTGTGGACCAAATTTGGGTTTTCCACCTGGAATCAAGCAGTTCTCAACCTGTAGGGTGCAATTTTACAGAGAGAACAAGAAAGAGGGTGTTGTGGCTCAAATATCCACAGAAAGCTTTAGGTGTAGGAGATTTAAAAATTTAAAGGATTGTTGCTATCACTAGCATGTAAAAGACTCACAAAAAAAAAAAACCAATGCTCATCAAATATCCTGTCAAATTGCCACAAACCTTGCATATATTTTAAAACTTTTGATAATGGTCTAAATGTTCCACAAACTGTCTGCATTAAACCCTCCTTCAAGATATGCAAATGGTTTCTGAACTTTTAATGGATAAGGTGGCAAATGTTTGGGGTGAGATATCTCCCCCTGCCTCTGCCACAGCAGACTTAGTTTCCTCCTCTGTTTAAGCAGTCATTTTTAACTGCTTAAACATGATTAATGATCTTCTTAGGCCCACAGGTTCTGCTATGGATCCACTCCCACCTAATTATTTAAAGATTTCTCGTTTAGGGCATTCTGTTTTTGATGTTAGTAACAGTACTATGTCCAGGAGTGCTCTTTCAAATGATTAGAAACATGCAATAGTACAGGCTTTTGATTAAAAAGCCTAGCCTGGATCCAACAATTGTGTCAATTTTTAAACCAATCTCCAAGCTCTTTCAAAAATATTGGAGAAAATCAACTAGATACAGTTGATGGACCTTTTAATAGTAGATAACATTTCTGTGCTCGTTCAGTCTGGTTTCAAGTCACAGCACAGTATCTGCACTGCTCAGGGTATTTAATGATATTCTTTTAGCTACAGACTCCAGACGTTTTATTGGACTTAGCTGCTTTTGATGCTGTGGACCACAACATTTTACTATCTCATTTAGACAATTTTTTAGGCTTTTGAGGGGCTGCCCTTGACTGCTTCAGCTCCTACTTGAAGGAAAATACATTCTGTGTCAGCCTGGGCAATTTTCAATTTTCCTTTGTTTACCTTTCTTGTGGGGTCCCACATGGCTCTGTTTTTAGGCTTCTGTTTTTTTCATTGTGTCTGCTTCCTTTGAGCTCCATTTTTAGGAAGCACAAATGTTCCTTTCATTTTTATGCCAATGATTGCCAGGTTTATTTTCCCTTTAAACAAGAGGACTTCCACTCCAAGCAATGACTGTTAGAGTGCCTTGAAGAAGTAAGAGCCTGGACAGGTGTGTCGTTAGACCTGGGCCTCCGGGGCTAAAGCCTTGAGTGTTTTGTTAATAACTCCAGATGAAAATAAGACCATTAAAAGTCAGAGGCAAACTGAATTTATCCTCAATTGATAATTGTGTTAAATATACATTCCAAGTGTACATGTATTCCATCCCTGCTGATTTGTTCATTTATAATATTTTTCTGTGCTTTATCTTGAATATTTATTTTGTATATTTATTCTGTTATGCTGGGCACGCACATATCTGCTCTCCATTAGCGTAGTGTACATCCCCAAAGTCCTGAACAGAGAAGCAGACATCATGTCCAGGGGCTGTCCTCGACATGGGGAATGGGGCCTCAATCCTGTGCTGATTTTTTAGATCTGGAAGAGATTCAGCAGAGCTGCAGTGGACATGCGCGCTACACCAAAGAATGTGCAGTGCCAGCTTTGGTTCTCAGTGAGCCCATGGGAGGATCCACCATTAGGAGTTGATATCTTCCCTCACATTCCCTGGTCAAAGATGCTCTTTTATGCTTTTCCTCCTGTTTCGCTTATCCTGCGGCTCCTGGAGAAACATCTGTCAGTGATTCTCATAGCCCCAGAGCACACAGCGCTCCGTGGTCCCCAAACCTGCAGCACCTGGTATAAGGCTGCCTGTGGACGTTCTAATACCACCTGCATAGACCTGTACTCATTTTATGTCCATTAGCCAGTGTATTGAAATTTAACAGACAGAAATTTAACTTTCAGCACAATTAAAACATTTGCTGCAGCAGTTTTCTCCTGTCATGAGGGTTTGTTGACATAACAGTTTTTAACCACACAAGGTGTTTGAAAGGCATACTTAGACACAGACTGGTGTCACGCCTACTGATTCCTCTGTGGGATTTTGCACTGGTTCTGCATGCACTGGTCAAAGTTCCATTAGGGCCCTAAGATTAGGCTCCCCTTTAATTTCTGTCATTTCAAACAGCCCTGCTCTTAACTCTGACATCTGCGAAGAGAGTGAGTTATTTGTCTGCTTTCTTTGTCATTCTTTCCTGTATCAAAATAAGGGGCGACGGCAGCTCAGCTGTGCTGTGTCCTAACCCTGCTTTTACACTTAAAAGCATCACAACCTTATTCAGGTCAAGAGCGATAACTCTGAACGGCTTCTTACTGTCCTCCTCATGACTATGAGGAGGAAGACACGTCTCATCTCCTCTGTCCCATGCATGTGCTCTTATGTTACGTGACACACGCGGCTGCTCACAGTAAGATAATATTTTGACTAAATGAAAAACAATTTTTACCTCAGGCATAGTTTAACACACAGGTCACCAGTAAATAGATGTTGTAAGGGAAAAAATATCAGTAAGTTTGGGCAAAGTTCACAAACACAAAACAACATCTAGTTGGGGGGGACAGAAGGCTTTACACAGATATGCTTGAAAGAGATGACATATGAGAAAGGGAATGTAGGAGACAAGGGTTAAATTCCAATCGCTATACGGTGCTAGAATGATAAATACTTGATACCAAAGATTTTAAAGATACCAGGAAAAAAATATCTACTCCACCTTTTTCTGGTAAAGTAAATTATCCATAACATTTATCAGTCTAGGAGTTCCAAGTGATTTCATATAGTCCTTTTTACTTCAGATCCTAAGCTTCAAAACAAGAGATAATCAAGCCAGATGATCAAAGTGCAAGATAAATTGATATAATGAAATCACGCACAATCTTGGAGTTGGCTTACTGGTAAAACAAATACTTTCTATGAGTAGCTGTGGCATGTACTGAAAGAACAAAGAAAGTAAAAGGTATGTGACTTGAAATGAGGGTTGACAAAACACAGATGTGACCGCTCAAGTCAAGGTCAGCTAATCGCAGAAGAATGAAACACATAAAGTGAATAAATGATAATACTTGATTATACTTTAGCGCTAAAAAGATTGAAAATTATAAACCTGGACAAAAGACAGAAGAAAGAAAAGCAACAGTACATAGGATACAGAAATATTAATGAAGCTTTTTCCAAAAAAAGGCCAAAGATCTTAGCAATCATTAGCTCTTTTGAAAATGTTTTTTCATTTTTTTTTTTTTTTTATATATGTCCTATCCGGCAGAGTAGCACTCAAATTGTTGTTTATTATGCTTATTCTTACAACTAGGTAGTTTAAAATGTATCAAATCAATCTCTCTGAGGACAAGAATGTTCCCTGTTTTACTGTAAGATGGTTTTAGGTCATCCTTTCAAGCTTAATATGATCTGGTAAAAAAAAAACTTCCTGATATAAGATTTGACAAAGCATTGTCCTGTTGGTATTAACGTTTTCTGAAATTGCAAGATGTCAGAAATGTAAATTCTAAAAATTGGATGAATTGTCCCACTGGGATCAATATTAGGCTATTTTTCTCGCTTATTATTACAATTGTCCTGAAAGATACAGAGCCATGCAAAAGCATTCATACCTCGTGAACTTTTTTGTCATATTACAATCACAACCTTTCAATGTAATTTGTTGTGAAATACCAACATAAAGTAGCTATAACTGTAAAATATGGGTGGTGGGAATGATATTATTATGTAATGATACAGTTGGGCACCCAAATGCAGAGACATGGACAGAAGGTACATGATGAAAACAGATTTTAATAACCAGAAGGCAGAAAACCGGAATGGACAGGCAACAGTATATATGCTGGGAAGTTTGATACTGTATGCTACCCAGGTGACTAAACAACAAGATGAGGAACAGCTTAGGGACAGTACTAGGGAACCAGGGAACTCACTAAAAAAGCAAACCTTAAATAGAACACAGTTACTAAACTGAAATCAAAGTCCAATAGATGATGGCATGGTTTTCAAATTTCTTTATAAACAAATTCCAGTGAAACCAGTTACTTTCAGGAGCCACCGGATCCATAAATAGAGTTCACCTGTGTGTAATTTAAATTCTGTAAAATATATCTGTTCTGTGAATGCCTCAGAAGTTTTTTTTTAAAGAGCATTAGGTAAAAAACAACGTCATAAGACCAAGGAACAAAGAGGGACAGATCAGAGTTAAAGTTGTGAAGGAGTTTAGAGTAGGGTTAGGTCATAAAACCATATCCCAAGCTTTGGATTTCTCATTTAGAACTGGTGAATCCATAATTTAAAAACTGGCAAAGTTTGGCACAGCTGCCAACCTACCAGCCTAATGGTAACTCTGAAGGGGCACAATAGATTCATAACTCAGGCAATAGAATATATTTTGACAAGATCTGGCTTTGAGAAAGCATGGCAAGAACAATGCTTTTGTTGAAAGGATGCCATAAGAAGTCGAAGTTTGCCACAACCTGTAAGGGGACAGAGCAAACATGTGGAAGAAGGTGTTCTGGTCATATCAAATCTAAATTTTAGCTTTTTGGTCTACATGCAAAATAGAGTAGAAGAAAATGCTCCGCATGATCCAGAGCACACCATCCCCACTGTAAAACATGGTGGTGGCAGGATAATGCCTTGTGAAAGCTTCTCTTAAGCAAAGACAGCCAAGCTGGTCAGAGTTGAAAGATAGATAGAGGTAAATACAGGTAAAATCTTAAAGAAAACCCATTAGAGACTGCGAAATATTTGAGATCAAGCTGGAGGTTCACTTTCCAGCAAGGCAACGACTCTAAACATACAGCCGTAACTACAATGGAATGGTTTAGCTAAAGTATATTCAGGATTTAGAATTGCCCAAAGTCCAGACTTAAATCTAATTGGGAATCAGTGATAGGAATTTAAAGTCACTGTACAAAGACACCCTCCATCTAATCTGACTGACTTTCAGTAAATTTATAAAGAAAAATGGGCAAAAGGTTTAGTCTCTACCAGTGAACGTTCTGGAACAGTTTTGAGACGTACCTAAAAGAACCTAGACTGCAGTGAAAGATAGTTCTGAAGTATACTGACTCAGGGGGTTGAGTATAAATGCACATTACACTTTCCAGATTTTCAGTGGTAAAATAGATAGAAAACCAAGTGTATTTTCCAGCCACTTCCCACAATGCACCAATATTTGTTGGTCTAACATTTCTTACATGTGTCATTACAATAATAAAAACAAAATACTATTTTGTAGACATGGCCAGTATATTGATGATCATGTCAATTTCACAAATGTTGCTCCAAATATGAAGGGAGAAATGAAAAACAAACATTTTGGCAAGTAAAGAGATATGATACTCTTTCAGAAAGATGATTCATGTTCTGCTCCACGTTGTGAAAAAATACACACTGAGGCAACCTTTTGTGTTATGCCTGAATAAAATGACATTTATTACAGTAATTTTTCACCCACAACTATCCATCTGCTTTTTAGACAAACTGAACTCAGAAGTACCACTACTGATTGCTATAATAACCACTTTGAGCTGCATTTAAAGGTTGTGTGGCTTTTCATTGCTCTAAGCTATGATAGACTATGGTTTAGGCATTAAATATTATTCTGTTATTATGTATTATTACATGACATGCAGCTCTTTATCACCAACTGGTTTGTTGCCGTTCTTTTATGTGACCCTTCCTCGTATATTTTATAGGGCTTGGTTATTCACCACAGCATCCTTATCCATTGTACTTAAAATTAACAGACAGAATGATATGAAAGTCATGAACACTGTAGGCTTTTAATTGAATCTTAACTTACTTTTCACTGTTCGTACTAGTCAGCATACCATACATCAAATTTAAATTGTTTCCAATATTCTCAGCAGCTCAGTCTTTTGTGATCTTGAATCCTATTTTTATTTTTGCTTGTCATATTTGAATGTGGACTTGAACTGAGCATAATGCAGGTTGAAAAAAAACATTAAACAACAAACCCCAAATGCTCTTGGATATGAAAAACAAGTCAAACACATTTCAAATATACTGTTAGTGGGTGAAAAAGAGAACAACAAAGATCAGAGGAATGAGTTCCACAAATTACATGCAAGGAACCTTCAGCTGGTGGAAGGCAGGAGACAATCTGTACCACTGAAAATGAGGAGGGGTTAGAATTGGTCTGTTGATAAGGTCACATGGTAAAAAAAAAAAAAAAACAACAAACAAAGATTCATGAAATTAAAGGAATGGAAATCCAAAGCAAGCAGTAAACTGAAGCAGACAACAAAATGTTTACAGATGAACAAACAATAACAACAATCTGGTAAACAAGTAAAACATTTTGGATGGAATTCAAATACAGAAAAGATTTATGTCTAACAAAAGCCAGTTGTGACGCAGTGAATAAGCAAAGGCCAGAGGCCTGAACTATTGAACAAGTTTAATGACATCAGTGTTTTTATGTGATCTGGTTTGATTAATATTAACATAGACTTTTTTGACTCTGTTCTGTGTGCCCCCCTTGTTTAATGGGTATAGCTGTCAATTACAGATGAATTAAAAAAAAGAAAACAAAACAATGATTACATAAATTCATAATCTTTTTGACTTCATTTTCACCAAACAATTTGTCATAATTCACAGTTTTGTTTTCGGTCTCACTTATGTTTTTTTATTTAGAGCATGTAAGTGTTATTAGTGTCTCTCCTTATTAGTATATTCCTTTGTCTTTTCTTGTGTTCTGTTCTGTGCATTTTGGTTTATTCTCTTTAGTCCTTATCTTTGGTTAGTTAGATCTATTTTGTTTCCATTCAGTTTCTCCTGTAACCATTATTCAGCCTTCCCTCAGTTCCTCAGTTAGATTCTTCCCCAGCTGCTCTGGAATCTGTTGATTGTGCTTACCTGGCTTCAACTTAACAATCACATCTCCACAGTATTTAGGCTCCTTGGTTTCTTCGACTCACTGCTGGATTGTACTGGATTGTACTGTTCCTCCTGTCTGTCTGTAAGTTTCTCAGTATTAAATTCATCATTCACACTCCATCAGGCATGTGCCAATGTCCTGTTGGCATTTGGGTCATCATCAACAACCTCCACTCATGACAATCTATCTAATTGGTTGGAAAGATACTTTTCTAAACTTGTTCCTGCCTACAACCAAAGCAACAACTAAAAAGTTTAAAACAATTGGGGACTCTAGCTCACTATGAAATAACTACACTACAGTTTAGCATCCTAGGTTCTCCAAGTCTCCATAACAAGCATTTATTTTAGGGCCTTTGCAGACATTTTTATCATAGGTGGCAGTAATTCTATCGGGCATTCTATAAGAAATACGTTTGACATTTAAACTGTAAAATTTGGTTTCAAATGACAGGATACTGATAAGTACAAGCTCAATCCTGTCTTTGCTATATTGACCTATTGAACGGGACTGCAAAACTATAGATTAAGTAATCATATGAATGATATGAGGCATGTTTCAAATGATCAAATGACAAAAGAATGTGTGTTAAACATTTGTGTGTCTAATAACTTACATTTTAGAGGAATTTTAGCTTATTGTATATGAATATTGTGACCTGAGGGGCAAAAATACTTCCTAATGAAGATATTAAAATAGTTTTTAATTGTTGATACCATTCTCAGTAATTGTGTCATAAGTCTTTTACATGAATTAATTTGAAACTTACATATACAGCTTGAAAGGCAAAACACTTTTTATTAACTCTTTCTGACATTAAATCAGAGTACATTTTACAGTCATAGGCCAGTTTAGTTCTCACTTGTGCTTGTATTTAGGGTATTTTAGTGTCATTGGTGTCTATCCATATTCGTTCATTCCTTTGTATTGAATTTTTGAATTCTTTCTTGAATCCTGTTCTGTTTATTTTGGTTTAGTTTCTTTTGTAGGTAGTAGTCGTTGGCTTTGGTTAATAATATCCTCTGTGTTTCCATTCTGTTTTCCCTGTGCCCATTATTCAACATTTCCTCATTCCCCTTCTTAGATGCTCCCCCATCTGCAGATAATTCTGTTAATTGTTTTCATCTGGTTTGCATCCCACAATTATGTCTAGTCATTTCTATAAGCACATGCACAGTTTAATATGAGGACAGCGGGAATAAGAATTGCTCAATGTTTGTTAGACTCGTAAAACTAGCAAAAGATTATACTTATGGGACCAAACATGGGGATTAGGAATACACTTCCTCTTTAGATTCATCTTTTGCTGCCAGTTGTTGAATACATGCATATTTTATGTTTATCATGGTCTACAGTTTAAAATAAGAACTACAACATTTCAAATGCACTCAAACAAAATGCCATGGACATTCGTGGCAGCGGAATTCTCTTCTGTTAACTGCTAAGTGTTTGCATAAATACTCCTGAAGACTGAGGTCTAGAATGGAAATCCAAAAAAGAAAGGGTAGTGCAGTAAAACTGCGTGGGAAAAAAGCAAAAATCTGCTGCCAAATGCTACCAAATTTAGTCAGACAGTTGCTGTGGGATCGACTTCTGCAGAACAGACGTTAAACAGCAATGTGAAGTAGGAGAAGCAGAAAGATACGGTGAAGGCAAACAGAGTGAGGAAAAGTAGTTCATGAAGTAGCTACATTAGCAAAACAGTAAGGGAGGCAGCGACTGTGTGACATCAAAAAGGTCCTAATGTGTTAGTCAGCATCATTACTAAGCCAAAATGTGTTGTTCTTGGTTTTCATTTTTACTTAAGTAAGGCAAATTGACCACAACATTATATTGTTATTTAATTTACATATATATATAGCACAGCCTGACGATGTACACACAAATTTATGATCCTCATCGTAATTCTGATCATAATTTTTATTAGTTCATTTTTATTATTTTATTGTTACAACTAAATGAATCTAATTGTTGATAATTGTAAATGGTGTTGCTGTATTCCCAGGCCCCTCTTTGAAAAGAGATTTTAAATCTCAATGAGTTTTTATCTGGATAAATGAAGGTTTATATTATATACATATTTATCATCTGCAAAGATTATGTCTAAACAATCATGGTGGGCCACCTTGACCAAAAATGCCTAAACCAATTTTTTGTGTCAGTCTGGCCCTGCACCCAGATACTTTACAGTTTTCCTTCACATGTAACTATGGTCATTATGTCCTAACACTTCTATTTTAGTTTCATCAGACTAAGGGATGTGTCTCCAAAAATGTAGGCCTTTGGCCTTAAGTGCATTTGCAAGCTGTCATTTCAGTATATATGCCGCTTTTGGTGTAGCTTTTGGTGTAATTGCTTCTCTCTGAGTGGGCTTTCAGCCCATGTCAGTACAGGAGTGATTTTGCTGCGGATAATGACACTCTTATAATAGCTTCAGCCTGTATCCTCTTTTGCTATTGTTCTGAGGTTTATATGCACATTTCTCAGAAACATGTTGCTATGGTTGTTTTAATACAGTGTATGTAAACACCTGGTGTCATCTGCAATCAGCATACTTCTGTTTATGATGACAAATGGCTCCACTCCAATTTGTTGTGATTTTGAGTTTATATCTTGCGTTCTACAAAGGTCTCTCCATCTAATCAGTCTGCTCTATTTTCCCCTTTCTTTCTCTGACTGTTACAGTGATTTGATTAAATAATGTAAACAACACATTGATAAATAAGTCTGATTTAGCATAATCTCAAATAATCAAACATCTAATAATCACTAGTATTGGTTTGTGGACTACAAGAATACGTACAACCATTTTGTATATATTTGTAATTGACAAACATATTTTTCTTAGTTATTCCTAAATTTAAAGGTAAGAAGGTACATATGTAAAACATCAAGGTGAAGGTTTTGTGTTAAGATTTTGTGTGTTTCTTTGTTTGCAGCTGTAATAATATCCAGGTTCTGGATAGGCTCAGACGCTCTGGCCCAAAGCAGAACTCCATTCTGGATTAACCTCCTTATCGCTGGATTTTCTCTCCAGGCTTTCAAACGCTGAGCAGCTGTGAGGTCTGATAATTGAAACCTGACAAGAGGATCTGGAGCTCTAATGTAATCATGCACACAAGAAAGCACGTACCCTCTGATACATGCACACACAAAAGCACTTATCTCTACCACACAATTATGCACGCACCAAGTACATACAATACACACTTCCCTGCAGCGACATGTCTGGATGTCTGGTTTATTTTGTACGAATGTCTGGTTGACAAGCACTACAGGATAAAAATTATCTTCAGAGTCTGTCTGCATCTTTTGGTTAAATGTACCAGTGTTAATAGCATATACTTATAGCCATATTCAATAAATTTAAATATTATTGAAAAGTTCATTTATTTTAGTAACTCAATTCACAAATTGAAACACATTATATGGATTAATTACACAGACTGATGTGCCTTTATTTCTTCTTCAATGCCTTTATTTCTAAGGTTTTGTATTCAGATTAGAAAATTACATCAGGCCAATAAAAAGAAACATTTTATTACAGAAATGTGGGTTTAATGAAAAGTGTGTTTAATACCTGCTTAAAGATTGTTATTTTCAAAAGGTACTTTTAATCTGACAAACAAGTCTCATCAGAATGCATATTCAAATTTTTGAATATCACTGTATAAGTGCATCAAAAAAAATTGAAATATCGTGAAAAAGTTCTGTTTTGTTTGTCACTCATTTCAGAAAGTGAAACTCATAAATTATATAGATTTATTACACATTATGGAAAGCCTCTCAAGTCATTATTTCTTGGAATTTAGAGGGTTATGGTCTACAGATAATGAAAACCCTAAATTCAGCGTCTCCGAAAATTTAAATATTACATGAGATAAAAAAAAAATTATATTTGAAACAGAAATTTCGGGCTTCTGAAAACTATAATAATTTATATTCACTTAGTACTCGGTTCGACCTACTTTTGCAGTGTGGCATGGAGGCGATCAGGATGGCGCTGCTGAGGTGTAATGGAAGCCTGATTGCTTTGATAGCAGCCTTCATGTCATCTGCATTTTTAGGTCTGATGTCTCATATCTTCCTCTTGACAATACACCATAGATTCTCTATTCAGTTCAGGTAAAGTAATTGTGCTCGCTGATTAAGCACAGTAACATCATGGTCATTGAACCAGCTGTTGGTACCTTTGGCAGAGTGGGCAGGTACCAAGTACAGCTGGAAAATGAAATCAGCATTTCCATAAAGCTTGTCAGCAGAAGGAAGCATGAAGGGCTCTACAAGTTCTTGGTAGAGGGCTGCAATGAATGTGGGCTTCAGAAAACACAGCCAACACCAGCAGATGACATGGTACCCCAAATCATCGCTGACTGTGGAAACACTGGACTTCAAGCAACATTGATGCGGTGCCTCTCCACTCTTCCTGCTGACTCCGGGACCTTGATTTCCAAATTAAATGCAAACTTTACTTTCATCTGAAAAGAGGACTTTGAACCACTGAACAACAGATTACTTCTTTTTCTTCTCAGCCCAGATAAACCAATCTGGTTAACGAGTGATTTGACACGAGGAATGCAACGTTTATACCCCATATGTAGTATTCAACTGTGCCTAGTAGCTCTTGATGCTCCCACTTTACTCCATCCCTTGTGAAGCTCCTCCAAATTTTCAAATGAATTTAGCATTGACCCTGTTGGGTTCTGGGAGTTGCTGACTTTATTTTGTGCCTGCTATTAACTGTGCTTCACCCCAAGGTGCCGCTTGTGTTCTGTTGGGTTAAGGACAGGTGTTTTCCATCTCCTTGATCAGCTGGGAGGTTTAAAAGGAGCATGCTGCCAGCACTTCGACGCCTGAGTGTTTTGCCTCTGTGGTACATTCAACTGGCCAAAGTAAATGAACTCCATGTTTATGCTAAGCATAGACTTATTGATCTTGTCCTTACTTGTTTCTAGGTTCAGTTTTGGACACAGCTCAAGTTCCTTTGAAGAACCTACTTGCCTTCGCCTTTTCATGCCAATAATTTGTTTTGATTATGAATCTGAGAGTATTTAATATTAATATCAATACTTTCATATTTTATCAAATAATATTTTGGTCTGTTAAGGGTTGTCCTGTGAATACCAGCCCAGTAAGGCGATGGTATTAGGACAAAATAGAAAGGTGTGAGACGAGCTCTAACATTATTGAACAGCATAAACTCTGCACACATGGAATGAATTCACACAATTTCTTAAAATACAAGAATTTATTAACAAAAATAAGTCAACTCAAAGTCAAACATATTTCAATCAACAAACTCTTTACTATGCTAAAACAATCCAACTAAACTACCAAGCAGAATTAAAGAATAGGGAAGACTAATAGGCTATTTACAATATAAACAAGTTCATTAAAGATGGTTGCAAATCATGACCAAAAAGAGTGATGCAACATTACCATGCAATGTTTATGTTTGAGAACCAAGGATTATCTTGAAGAATCTGGAAGTGAAGTTAAGTTGGTCTTGGAACCAACTTAGGAAATAATCAGCAACATTTAGACAACCCTTCAAGATCAGATAAAATATTATTTTAATTAAATAATATTTTAAAGAATGAGCTGCTGAATAAAACCAACCTTCTGGATGACTAATTCTCAGCTGTGTCCAATTAGCTGCCTTCATTTATTCAAATAATATTTGAAGAAATATTAAGGGAATATTTTGGAAACGAGCCAAATCTTTCTGGAGAAATGGGGCTTAATGGTGTTTACTTAGTTATCAAATCCAGTGAATGATGTTCAGGGACTATTATTCACCAGCTTGAAAACTAACAACCTTTCTGTTAAATACTCTTTAGTAGCAAGCACGTGTTCTTACCGATTAGCCGTTGAGCTAACAAAAGAATCTAATAGCTTAGCACCAGAAACAAACACATACCTTTAAAATACCAGGGTTAATATAAGGCTTAAAATGCATAAGCGCGGACGGCGCTTTATGATCACTGTTCTGTTTAAAAATCACCCTTTAAATAAAGTTTGTCTTAACTTTAAAAACATACAAAGAACACAAACCGGCACGTGTGCTGCAGATAGCCTGCTAGCACTAAGGTAGCCGAGTTTCACAAAACCAAACTTCATAGAATGAAAATGTTCAGATCATTTCATCCCAACTGTTAATCTGTCTCTGCCCAAAATACCTACCCTCATGAACTGTGGTGAAGAAACGTTGTCCAAGGGCGAAGTTTGAATAAAGGTCCACAGTCAACAAGCGGTTAGCTTTCAGCTAACCTGACCTCCGAAGCTGTGGCTTGAAAGACGGCTCGTTCTGTCCGTCCACCAGCTGTTTGTTACCGTAAACACGGTGGTGCAGACCGTTGTCCTTCCTTCAGACTCGGCTTATAGAAACAGCTTCTCTACTGGGGATTTCTCTGCCACACAGTTTTGCTTCTGCGGGGGCTTCGGAGAGAAAAGGTAAGCAACTCTTACACCTTAATTTCCCCGTTCATGAATTAAATCACCGGGTACACAAACAGTGCTCCACTCATACTTATCTTGTGCATATGATCGATGATCATATGCCACTCTTGGATCCAGTTTGAAGAGTTTATGTCTGTTTGCCAGCAAAGTGACATCAGCGCGCTTTGTTCCCCTCCTATCCCGATGGTCACCGGTGTGGAAGAGGGCGGATGTAGCAACAGCTGTGCTTTTATTTGGGTAGTGGCGTCTTCAGCTGTACCTTGAATTAGGAATTACAGGTCCTTCTCAAAATATTAGCATATTGTAATAAAGTTCATTATTTTCCATAATGTCATGATGAAAATTTAACATTCATATATTTTAGATTCATTGCACACTAACTGAAATATTTCAGGTCTTTTATTGTCTTAATACGGATGATTTTGGCATACAGCTCATGAAAACCCAAAATTCCTATCTCACAAAATTAGCATATCATTAAAAGGGTCTCTAAACGAGCTATGAACCTAATCATCTGAATCAACGAGTTAACTCTAAACACCTGCAAAAGATTCCTGAGGCCTTTAAAACTCCCAGCCTGGTTCATCACTCAAAACCCCAATCATGGGTAAGACTGCCGACCTGACTGCTGTCCACAAGGCCACTATTGACACCCTCAAGCAAGAGGGTAAGACACAGAAAGACATTTCTGAACGAATAGGCTGTTCCCAGAGTGCTGTATCAAGGCACCCCAGTGGGAAGTCTGTGGGAAGGAAAAAGTGTGGCAGAAAACGCTGCACAACGAGAAGAGGTGACCGGACCCTGAGGAAGATTGTGGAGAAGGGCCGATTCCAGACCTTGGGGGACCTGCGGAAGCAGTGGACTGAGTCTGGAGTAGAAACATCCAGAGCCACCGTGCACAGGCGTGTGCAGGAAATGGGCTACAGGTGCCGCATTCCCCAGGTCAAGCCACTTTTGAACCAGAAACAGCGGCAGAAGCGCCTGACCTGGGCTACAGAGAAGCAGCACTGGACTGTTGCTCAGTGGTCCAAACTACTTTTTTCGGATGAAAGCAATTTCTGCATGTCATTCGGAAATCAAGGTGCCAGAGTCTGGAGGAAGACTGGGGAGAAGGAAATACCAAAATACCAAAATGCCAGAAGTCCAGTGTCAAGTACCCACAGTCAGTGATGGTCTGGGGTGCTGTGTCAGCTGCTGGTGTTGGTCCACTGTGTTTTATCAAGGGCAGGGTCAATGCAGCTAGCTATCAGAAGATTTTGGAGCACTTCATGCTTCCATTTGCTGAAAAGCTTTATGGAGATGAAGATTTCATTTTTCAGCATGACCTGGCACCTGCTCACAGTGCCAAAACCACTGGTAAATGGTTTACTGAGCATGGTATTACTGTGCTCAATTGGCCTGCCAACTCTCCTGACCTGAACCCCATAGAGAATCTGTGGGATATTGTGAAGAGAACATTGAGAGACTCAAGACCCAACACTCTGGATGAGCTAAAGGCCGCTATCGAAGCATCCTGGGCCTCCATAAGACCTGAGCAGTGCCACAGGCTGATTGCCTCCATGCCACGCCGCATTGAAGCAGTCATTTCTGCAAAAGGATTCCCGACCAAGTATTGAGTGCATAACTGTACATGATTATTTGAAGGTTGACGTTTTTTGTATTAAAAACACTTTTCTTTTATTGGTCGGATGAAATATGCTAATTTTGTGAGATAGGAATTTTGGGTTTTCATGAGCTGTATGCCAAAATCATCCGTATTAAGACAATAAAAGACCTGAAATATTTCAATTAGTGTGCAATTTTCATCATGACATTATGGAAAATAATGAACTTTATCACAATATGCTAATATTTTGAGAAGGACCTGTATAAATCTAGCTGAATTATAAATACACTTTCAAAAACACATATAGCAAATTTCCTCCTCAAAAACGAATATTTAAAAGCTTATTTATTCTTAATCACACTCTCCAGTGATACAGTAAGATTACATAAAATTGTCAATTTATTCAGGTTAACTTTAATATCACCTGTAATGTCAAATGGACTTACATGAACAAATGACACAATAAATTAAAATAATACTAACGCAAACTGTTAGAAATCACTTGTATTTAACGTTCACTCTGATGACTGCCAGCGGAAGTCCGGTCGGATCTTTCCCGGGCTAGCTTGCCTCACCACCGGGGTGGCTGGCGAGGCAATTACTACGGCGGGAGCGGAAAACTCCAAACACTTCTGAGCACGTTTGAAACTAAGCGATATCTTGATAAATCAAGCAGATTTTTCACGTCTACACAGTTATATTCCCGCACTAAAACATTGTAAAAGTTCATTTGTGTCACAGAAAGTGTAATTTTTCAGTTCACTCACAGATTTTGCCACTGTGATCCGCCATGGCGGCCCATGCTTGACCAATCCGCTTCGACCCACAATGAATCATGGGAAATGATGGACTGTGAAGGATACTCACAACCCATCCTTAATCGGGCAAAAGAAGAACAAATTTGTCGGCCGCATTTGACAGACCTTCCGCGCCGCGCTGTGATGTAATTGGCCAACAAGAACGGCCTTGGAAGGATCCAGCCCCTGAATTGGGACACACCCTCCGCCTGCACATGGGTCCTCCTCCTTTCTGTTTATTGACCAATAGTAGAGGAGCTAGAGCAAGAAGCCAGCCCTCCTCATTTGCATAATGAAGGAGAAATGCATACGGTAAAGGAAAAATACGGGACGAGGAAATGTAAAAAGAACAAAGGCATGTCTAAGGAAAAGGAAAAAGAAAATATATACATTTCTTGATGATAAAACCATGTCTAAGGAAAAGGAAAATATATACATTTCTTGATGAAAATGTATGTCTAAGGAAAAGGAAAAACAAAATATATATATTTCTGCTTTTATTTTTAATTATGTCAGGATCGGTCCTCCATAATTTGGAGCTCATCTTTATAAAATGAAGAGCTGCAGTTTTTAGATAAAAAAAATAAAATAAAAATAACCTAATGAAACACACAGTCCCTGTTGATATGCATTCAATGCAGAAGAGAATATTGTTAGACTCATAACATAATTGAGTTACTCATATAATATGACTTTGGCAATATGGCTATGAGTCTATCAATATGAGGGGTGCTGAGATTTGTGTATTCAATTTAGTCTGGTCTTGTATTTGCCTGTGTGTGTGCTGCATATATCAGCTCAGTGACTGATTGGCTTCCATCAAACTACTGCCTAAATGCAAACATGGTGGATAAAGTATTGCGGTCAAATGAGATGGGTTAGAATGGTTTTTACAACAATAGGGTGGTCAAAAGAATGTAACTACTGCAATTTAGTGAATGACAAATGGGGCATTTGGACCATTTGCAAGGCTTCCACTCTGTGGGATGAGGGCTGCTGAAGAGATGACATCCAGATCCTATTGATGAGATGATGGTAAAAATAACGAAGCCAAGGTGTGTTTTTTTACGTTCCTGAATGCACTCTAAGAAATTAGACACAATATCTGTCTGTTAATAGTTTTGCCTTGAATGGAAATATTGAAATACATCTATAGGTGATTAACACTGTGCCTGTCAATGTTAATGTGCATACTTTGTGCTGCCAACCAAACATGTTTTAACTCATGCCTTTTAATTTACATTTGACTGTGTAGAAAAAAAATATGGCATCTCCTTCCATTTTTATGCTGATGACTGCCAAATCTATGGCCCTTAAGGTTGGTGACGCCTGGTCCATCTAGCCTCTTTAATCCTGTCTTGATGATATTAAAGCTTGGACGGCCTTAAATTTCCTGAATTTTAATGAAAAGAGGACTGAGGTACCCATCTTTGGACCTAATGGAGCATGTTAAGCCTCTCCTGTTGATTTAGACCTGCAGGAAATATATGTTAAGTCCACAGTTATAAACCATGGTTTTAAGATGGACAGTGATTTTAAACGTGATTGACATATAATGGCCACAGTAAGGTCTAGTTTTTATCATTTAAGAAAAAAAGAAAATATAAAATCTTTTCTTTCAAGGCATCAGTTGTAAACAGTAATCCATGCTTTCATTTCATCGTGGCTGGATTACTGCAATTCATTGTATCTGAGAATTCAATCCTGTAAAGACTCACAATAAAAACACAAAGCTGCCAATTAGAGAAGTTAAATAGCAGATGTTTATTTCCTTGGCGCATGAATGCTATGAATGACATGAGCTTGAATGAATGATTTAGGATGAGGATTAGAGATGTCACCCCCCCCCCCCCCCCCCGGGATCCGATTCTGGTTATGTAGTGGAGGCTAGGAAGCCAGATGGTGGTGATGGGGTGGTGGAGGGTTGAAGCTTGGCGGGAGAGCAGGGAGATCCATGGTTGGAGGTCCTTAAGAGCAAAGCCTTGAAGGGTGATTGGCTGAGGAGGAATGCAGACCTCACCCTTTTGCCTTCACTCTGCGGTCCAGCTTACCCCAAACCATCTCGATTGGTGTGTTTTTATTAAAAAGAGACAGACTAAAAGAGGCATGACGAGAGGTGCTCAGGCAATGTTTTGGGGCTGTGGGAACCTATGTATTTCTTTACTTTAAAGCTCAGATAAACCTAAACTGATTAATGAGCATTTTATGTGCTTTCTTAAAAGGCACATGAAGGTTAATCAGACAAGGAGAAGCAGCTGGGTAAGCTGTAAGCAATCTGGAGCTGATAAGTGGCGGGTGGTAACACACAGGCAGACAAACAAATGACAGCTGGTTGGCAGGTGAGACATATGGCAAACAAGACATCAGCTCTCCTCTATAGAATGTCCCATCACACTGGGTAAAATTCACACCTATGACTATCAAGTATTGACAAGCAAGATAGACCCAACACGAGTTTTGCTCTGCACCAGACAGGTGCAGGTAGATTAGACAGGTAGTCATTTACAACCCCACTAAACCCAATGGCTGTGGATGTGGATTTGTAGAGAAATTGAAAGATGTTGAAGATGTGACTAGTTTGGGGAAAACTTTTACAATAATGGTTTAGAACTTAGGTCTGTTTGAAATTAGAGGTGAAAGGTTTTAAGTACACGATGGTTTTGATTTTGGTCCTGTTTTAGCAAGGGAAATAATGCCAGAAAGAAAGTCAAATCCTCATTATGCCTCAAAGAAATGGCATTATTTGCATAAAAAAAAAGACCCAGATGCAGTAAACTTGATTAAAAAACTGTTATAATACAATTTGAAGGCAAAACACTAAATTACATTTATGTAGTTCAAAAACAGTGTTGTGAGTCATAAACATTAAGGGTGGAGGTTTGTTTTTGCTTTCCCAAGACACCTTTGCACTTAAAGATAGTTTATGCATTTTTTGCAGCAACAACAAACAAGATGTCTTAAGCAAGATTTGATATTCATAGAAACAAGAAAGCACTCCGTGTTTCAATTTTAGTGTTTTAAGGTATCAGAATCGGCTGTATTTGCAATATTTGTGCACACAAAAAAGGAATTTGGCTTCTTCACTCTCAGTGAAGACTTTTTTTTTAAGGAACATAAAATGGAAATAAAAATAATTTTGTAAAAATGTATATAGCTTTTTTTTGTTTTTTCAAAAGATAAACAGATGGTTTAATTACTGCAAATATGCATTGTATCAATCTCGGCACCCTGATTGTTGTTTATCAGAGACAACCTAGGGGAGGAAACTGTCTCTGTGGCGGCTGGTTTTTGGAAATAGCTCTCTGTAGCGCCAACCCCAAGGTAAAACTCTAAACATATTGTGTGAAGGACGGTAAGGGTCTGCCTAGATATTAGCTGCCCTTTTCCTGATCAGAAAGCTGTACAAGTCCTGGATGAAGGGAAGGTCATCCCTGGTGATCCTCTCTACAGATCTAATTGTTCGTTGTAGTCTAGACCTGTCTTGTTATGTGGATGAGACAAACCACTCAGTGATGGATAAAACAGACTGAATAACAGCAGAGTACAAAATGACCAGCAGCTCCTGAGGAAGGGTGTACTTGAGTTGTCACAGGAAGTATACAGGTCCTTCTCAAAATATTAGCATATTGTGATAAAGTTCATTATTTTCCATAATGTCATGATGAAAATTTAACATTCATATATTTTAGATTCATTGCACACTAACTGAAATATTTCAGGTCTTTTATTGTCTTAATACGGATGATTTTGGCATACAGCTCATGAAAACCCAAAATTCCTATCTCACAAAATTAGCATATTTCATCCGACCAATAAAAGAAAAGTGTTTTTAATACATAAAACGTCAACCTTCAAATAATCATGTACAGTTATGCACTCAATACTTGGTCGGGAATCCTTTTGCAGAAATGACTGCTTCAATGCGGCGTGACATGGAGGCAATCAGCCTGCGGCACTGCAGAGGTCTTATGGAGGCCCAGGATGCTTCGATAGCGGCCTTTAGCTCATCCAGAGTGTTGGGTCTTGAATCTCTCAACATTCTCTTCACAATATCCCACAGAAAGACCTGAAATATTTCAGTTAGTGTGCAATGAATCTAAAATATATGAATGTTAAATTTTCATCATTACATTATGGAAAATAATGAACTTTATCACAATATGCTAATATTTTGAGAAGGACCTGTAGTCTCTGCTGGGCCTTCTTCCGAACAATGTGAATTGCTCCTTTTCTACTGGCTCTTTTTAGGTGGCGGGGATCCACTCCACTCGGTCTTGTTCTACTTGGCCCGCAACCTGTTGTGTTTTCACTGACCCATTGACACCTGGAAATACGGCTTGAAGCCACGCCTCCAGATGTCAGTGTATTGCGCTGTCCCCCTAATTACTGTTACTGTGTGACATTGTCACATTAAAGTAATCTGCATGAAACAATAAAAAAATGAAGATAAATAAATAGGAAACAAAACCATAAATAACTAAATACAAATGAGGTTTGTATTATTGTATGTGCAAGAATGTCATATACAGGGGTTGGACCATGAAACTGAAACACCTGCCATTTTAGTGTGGGAGGTTTCATGGCTAAATTGGACCAGCCTGGTAGCCAGTCTTCATTGATTGCACATTGCACCAGTAACAGCAGAGTGTGAAGGTTCAATTAGCAGGCTAAGAGCCCAGTGTTGCTCAAAATATTGAAATGCACACAACATTATGGGTAACATACCAGAGTTCAAAAGAAGACAAATTGTTGGTGCACGTCTTGCTGGCGCATCTGTGACCAAGACAGCAGGTCTTTGTGATGTATCAAGAGCCACGGTAGCCAGGGTAATGTCAGCATACCACCAAGAAGGACAAACCACAGGATTAACTGTGGACGCAAGAGGAAGCTGTCTGAAAGGGATGTTCGGGTGCTAACCCGGATTGTATCCAAAAAACATAAAACAACGGCTGGCCAAATCAAGGCAGAATTAAATGTGCACCTCAACTCTCCTGTTTCCACCAGAACTGTCCGTCGGGAGCTCCACAGGGTCAATATACACGGCCGGGCTGCTATAGCCAAACCTTTGGTCACTCATGCCAATGCCAAACGTCGGTTTCAATGGTGCAAGGAGCGCAAATCTTGGGCTGTGGACAATGTGAAACATGTATTGTTCTCTGATGAGTCCACCTTTACTGTTTTCCCCACATCCAGGAAAGTTACTCTGTGGAGAAGCCCCAAAGACGCGTACCACCCAGACTGTTGCATGCCCAGAGTGATGCATGGGGGTGGATCAGTGATGGTTTGGGCTGCAATATCATGGCATTCCCTTGGCCCAATACTTGTGCTAGATGGTCGCGTCACTGCCAAGGACTACCGAACCATTCTTGAGGACCATGTGCATCCAATGGTTTAAACATGGTGGTGCCGTGTATCAGGATGACAATGCACCAATACACACAGCAAGACTGGTGAAAGATTGGTTTGATGAACATGAAAGTGAAGTTGAACATCTTCCATGGACCTGCACAGTCACCAGATCTAAATATTATTGAGCCACTTTGGGGTGTTTTGGAGGAGCGAGTCAGGAAATGTTTTCCTCCACCAGTATCACGTAGTGACCTGGCCACTACCCTGCAAGAAGAATGGCTTAAAATCCCTCTGACCACTGTGCAGGACTTATATATGTCATTCCCAAGACGAATTGATGCTGTATTAGCTGCAAAAGGAGGCCCTACACCATACTAATAAATTATTGTGGTCTAAAACCAGGTGTTTCAGTTTCATTGTCCAACCCCTGTATGTTTTTGTCATGTACAAAATGATCCACTGGGATAACTGTTTGGACCACAGCCTTGCCAGAACCTACAAAATAAGGCACAGGGATTTTAATGTGAGGGGTGTTTGGCAGGAGAAGTGGAGAGAACTTTACCAGTCCTGCTGTCAGGACTGGTAAAGCTCCAAAGTTTGCCTGAAGAAGTTATAATGTTGGGCTTTATGAGGAAGTTTTTGTCTCAGCCATGGGACAATGAATTTTAAGCGTAAAACTACGGTAAGGTTAGTTTTAGGTTGGATACTGGATATTCGTGCTCCGTGGATTCAGCAGGATCTTAATGTGGTTTGATCCGATGCCGGCAGTCTGATTACGTGCAGTTGCTCTTTGTCTTCTCCTTCCTCCTGCAGACGGTGGTTCGTTTAAGATCCAAGAATTTTGCCTGTGATACTTTTTCAGTCGTTAAAGTGGTGTTCAATAAAGTTATTTGTCAGTTATGTGCCTTGTACTTCAGTGGTCACTTTCGTAAAGACAACATTGAAGTGAAGCCCTAATGGATGCCCTTCAGTTTATGTATAGCCACTGTATAAGGGAAAAAAAAAAATCTTCCAATTTACAACAAAGGAGCCTGCTCTCGTTTTGACTTATATTCTTTTACAGCCGTTGTGGCGGCCTGATCGGACACGCATTTTGTTCACCTCCACGCTCATTTCTTTTTTTATGACGTGCGTCCTCCGTTGTAAAAAGCGTTGTTTTCCGGTTGGATCGCCGCTGGGAGAACTGATGCGTGGCAGTGGAGTGTGTGGCATTGACAATTCGTGAGACAACAGAAGCAGATCTTGGATTACCTGAGAGTTCGTCTGGCTCACATCAGAAGCTCACCATTTGGATCGAGTGTTTCAAAACACCGGTACCGTGAGTGACAAAACAACCTATCAGCTTAAAGATGCTGATACAGGTTGCCTAACTTTATGTGCCGCAGAGCACAGTGTTTGTTTTGCTTCCTTGTGCGTGTATAAAAAACACGAAAATTTTTTTTTTTCTTCTATTAGTTTTTTGGATGGATTGGACTGGCGAGAGGAAAAGCCTGGACTGGCTTATTTTTGTTTGAACTGAAATTGACTGAACTGAGGAAATCCCGAGCCATGTCCTTCTTAAATGAAGAGTTAATTCTTATTGTATAGACTATTATTGATTTTTGTTGTTTTTTGCTTTGGACTATTGAAAATTGTGGTTGTTGGGTGATTCTCAATCAACGTTTCGGGTGATGAGCATGTCTCTGCTTTTTTCCCTTGTGCGGGATTTTGGATTGAATAATAAATATGTCAGGAGAGAGACCTGGCTGGCACCCCAGAAAGAATGTTTCAAACCTTGATTCCATAATACCGCTACATAAAAGAGTGGCACCCCAGATGGGACCCGTAAATGAAGAGAAACATTGAATGAATAAACCCATTAAATAAAAACAACAAAAAATAAAGAATTAACTTTATTAAGAGTACAACCACAAGAGGAATCACAAAATGGCTGCCGAATCGGAGTCACTCCTGGAAGTACAGCAAACACTAATGAATCAAACTCTCCTGCCTGAATGTCTTCTCACTTCTTATTCACTGTTGGATATGGAGTTGATTGAACTACCAGAGCTTGTTGTTCCTCTAAAGCCCAGCAGCTCTTTCCCTGGAAAAAGGAACATGGATGAAAGACCCCATGTAGAGTATCCACCATCAAATACTGCTGATCAGGATATTCTGGAACAGATAAAAATAATTAAGGAGAAGCAACACCACTTCCAGGAGGATTTAAAAATAAATTTTGGACAGTTTTCAAAAAGAATTGTTTCTGAAATGGAACTAATGAGTTTAAAACTGACAGATTTGTTACAAGAGCGTCAAAAACAGATTGTGGATCACGCAGATAAACGAGTGAAGTATTTAAGAACCCAGTTTGATGCTTCACTTGGATGGAGGTTAAAGGAACATTATGCTGAAATGAATACAAAACTCATAACTGATGTCGTCCAACCAATGAAAGAGGATCTTTCTGTTTGTCTTCACACTTTACACTCCATGGCTGAGGAAATTCATATGACAAGACCAATCACTGCAACTGGACATGTTGGTGTGCAAACTTATCCAGAGGATTTACTTGGTGAGAAAGATCTAAGAGCTGCAGGCCATCCTAGATTGCAGTCAACAATAAGGGAGGGTAAACCCAATGATCTCTTTGAGACATCTGGCCATTTATCCTTCCATGGCGAAACTAGGAGCATGGGAAAAAGCCCTATCAAACTGCAGTTTCCAACTTTTGGAAAAGTAGATGACTCTGCTGATCCCCTTCAGTACCTGGAAAGATGTGAAGATTTTTTGGCCCTAAATCCACTCACTGATGAGGAGCCTATGGCTACTCTTTGTAATGTGCTACATGGTACCTCATGGGACTGGTGGGATGTGGTACGTCATAAAATCCAAACCTGGAAAGAATTCAACAAACAATTTCATGCTACTTTCTTATCAGAATTTTATAAGGATGAGTTGGCTGAAAGAGTGTACAATAGAATTCAAAAAGAGGATGAAGGCATCAGAAACTTTGCCTACATGTATCAATCCCTGTGCAAACGTTGGAAGCCAGCAATTCATGAAGAGGACATTATTAAGATGATTTTGAAAAACATTAACCCCCAACTAGCCAGCCAACTGAGAAACAGAGTTACCTCTGTGGATGAACTTGCCCGTCTGGGCCAGCAGCTGGAGAAGGACCTACAGAACCAATTACATTATGAACAGAGGAAAGGTTTGGGGAAAACAATTCAAAAACCTTCTATCAGTGAGGCTGCTGCCTTTCCAAATATAAAAAGTGCACCAAACCAGCATCACCCAGCTACTTCTAACCGACCTTCTCAATTGTACTGTCGGTGCTGCAAAGGACACCGTGCACCAGCTTCATGTCCTCAGTGGAGGAATGGCAAACAAAGGACTCAACCTTCAAACCCATCCAGGCCACAAACTTCAAGAAATTCTCAGATGCATGGTTAAGTAACATTCAACTATCCGACTCCCCCAGATCACACAGGAGCTACTGCCTCTGTGAGCTATTCTCCATCACCTGCTGAAACCCATCTGCCTTGTCAGCTGATGATTCCATTGAATATTGGTCATTGGACAGGAACTGCCATCCTGGATACGGGCTCATCTTATACCCTGCTAAATGAAGATATTTGGTCAGGAATAAGTGGTCCATATGGTGTACTCAAACCATGGACCAGGAGACCTCTGTATCTAGTAGATGGAGAAGGTCGGCAACCACTGGGATGGAGTGAACTCACTTTGACCATACACTCTAAAACAGTAACATTACCTTGTGTAATTCTGCCTGCCAAGAGCCTTGCTTTCTCTGCAGTAGCTGGTCTTGACTTCATTTTCTTCTCCGGCTTGCAGTTTGATGTCACTGAAAACAGTTACTGGTTTAAAAACAACAAAAAAACGTTAAAGCCCAAAGATTTTTCTCATCCACACATTGCCTTTTTTTCTCCTATGTCTCCAGCGCATTTACCATCCCTATCTCCGGGCAATGATCTTCTTGGAATGGCCATGGATAATGCCCATCTCGATGACTTTGGAAAAAGACAATTGTTACAACAACTACAAAACAATAAGAATGTTTGTACTAATACTTTGGGGTGCACTGGAGTCCTCACACATAAGGTTTTTCTCACTCAGAATGTGTCTATCAAACAAAAACCTTACCGGGTGTCACCCATCAAACGTCAGACCATCAAGGAGCATGTTCAGGAGATGTTGGAGAAAGACATTATAGAGCCATCCACTTCTCCATATGCTGCTCCAGTGGTCCTTGTGCCATAAAAGCAAGATCCAAAACCAAGATTTTGTGTGGATTACAGAAAACTAAATGCTGTCACACACACTGATGCATATCCCATTCCTAACATCCAGGAAATATTGGAATCACTGGCTGGAGCGGCTATTTTCTCAACTTTAGACCTCAACAGTGGCCACTGGCAAGTTCTAATGGACGAAGACAGCCGTGAGAAGACTGCTTTCATCTGTCCCATTGGGTTATACCAATTTAAAGTGATGCCCTTTGGACTTAAGAATGCTCCTGCCACCTTCCAGCGGTTAATGGAAGTAGTTCTAGGAGACTTAAGAGGAAGTAATTGTTTTGTCTACCTAGATGATATCATCATCTATTCCACCACACCAGAGCAGCACATGTTTGATCTACAAGCTGTTTTTGACAAACCGCAGATGGCAAATCTAACAGTAAATATGAAAAAGAGACAATTTTTCCGTACCTCACTGAGGTTTCTGGGTCACATTGGTTCTTCTGCTGGAGTAGGAGTGGATGCAGAAAAAATAAATGCTGTTCAGGACTTCCCGATTCCACAGAACATCAAGGAGCTGCAACGATTTCTCGGAATGGCCGGATGGTAACATTGTTTTGTGCCAAGATTTTCACAGCTCACTGAACCTCTCAACGCTCTTAGACGGAAAGGGGCAAAGTACATCTGGACTCCTCAATGTCAAGCAGCTTTTGAGGCTCTTAAACAACACCTTGTTTCACCACCAATACTTGGACATCCTGATTTTAACCTCCCATTTATCGTCTACACAGATGCCAGTGAAGTTGGTTTGGGTGCTGTCCTCGCTCAGCCAACAGGACAGGGTCAGAACATGTCCTTGCTTTTGCCAGTCATACACTAAACAGAGCAGAAAGAAATTATTCTACCACAGAACAAGAGTGTCTTGTGGTGGTATGGACTCTTGACAAATGGCGATATTATCTAGAAGGGAGACACTTTACTGTTGTCACTGACCATTCTTCTCTTGTCTGTACAAGATTGATCAGGTGGGCTCTTCGTCTTCAGGAGTTCTCCTTTACAGTAGAATACCGTAAAGGCAGATACAATACAGTGCCTGATGCTTTATCAAGAGCGCCAGTGGACATCAATCAATTCTCCACCTGTGCTGCTGTGTTACACTCCGTGAAGGATACATCACAACAACTACAAATAACAGATGAAGATATCTGGAAAGCACAGCTGGAGGATCCCGATGTGCAGAGTCTTTATGAAAAAATTGTTGAAACCGGAGAAATCAGTGAAAGCCCCACCACCAAATTCACTATTGTGGAAGATAAAGTGTACAAAGTGACACAATTGCCTCATAAAACGCAGCATCAAATCTACATTCCATCACCTCTTCGTCAGGAATTACTTCATTACTATCATGACAATCAGTTATCTGGCCACCTTGGACGATATAAAACCTACAAGCAATTGCAAGCACTTGTGTATTGGCCCAAGATGAGCTTGGACGTAAGAAATTACGTGCGCAATTGTAAGATGTGTCAGCTTTACAAACAGACTCTTGTCAGCAAGCCCTGGGAGATGCTGGGGGTAGATCTCATGGGACCATTTCCCCGCACTACCAGGGGAAATCTGTATATAATAGTCTTTGTTGATTATTACACTCGCTGGACAGAATTATTTCCTCTTCACAAGGCGACACCGGACGCCATATCTCATATCCCGACCAAAGAAATACTCACCCGTTGGGGTACACCAACCTACATTCTTTCAGACCAAGGCCCACAGTTTGCAAATGATGGAATCTCCAGCCGAAGAGAACATCGCCCTACCATCCTCAAACCAACCTAACGGAAAGGATAAATCGCAACTTAAAGACAATGATTGCATCCTATGTAGAAGAAAAACATAAAACCTGGGACATGTACTTATCAGAGTTTCGTTTTGCTCTCAACTCAGCTGTACATTAATCTTCAGGAGTGACCCCTGCTGAAATCAACCTTGGACGTTCTTTCAAACCTTGATTCCATAATACCGCTACACAGTGATTCTTGAACTTTTATCCTGGTGATTTGAAAGAACTGATTTTAGTTTAACTTCTACTTTTAACACTCTTATCAGCATTTTCAAAGTTTTGCTTCTCACAATTTGTATGTTTTCTCCTTGTATTTTGTCATTCATACAAGTGCATTCTATCAGTCCCTTAGTTCTATTAACTCCGCAATTCTGTACACTTTTCCCATGGTCCATCTTGCTTAGTTCATGAATGTTTAGCTTGTTTCCTGGTTGTTGTTTTTTTGCCTCCCATTTTTTCTTATATAAAGCACTTTGTGTTGCCTTTTTGTATGAAATGTCTTCTTTGAATAAAGACTCATTGATTGATTTATAAAACGCAGAATTACCAGGATGTGCGCATAATCTCCAGTCTGACCACCAGTGGACTAAAAGAAAAATATAAAGTTAGTCCATTTCTGGTTGATTGGTACCATTGGAAGTGGCAGGAAAGTATTTCTCAATGGTACTTGCTCATCTAGATAGCATAAATAATAAGGTTATAAAGCATTTGAATGACAATTTTGCTGATTGTTTGGTAACCTTTCTGGTGTGACACTTGTTGCTTAGTGCTGATCAATTTTGAAAATGTTTAGTGATAACCTCATTATGTTTTGTTAGATTTTAAAACAGCAAGTTATGATAAGGAAATTGACAAATTAAGTACAGTTCAGGAAAACAGAACACAACAACACTTGCCGATTTTAAGTCTTTATAACCCCTGTATCTTTGATTGAATCCTCTTTGTCAGATAAAATAAATGCAGCCAGTCCCAGTGAAAAAGGTTCAGTGAATAATATGCAACACCTTTTGGAACACCTTCTCTTCCATTCATTACATTATGTGAAAATATATGTTCTGCATGCCAACAATTATTTATTAGTGAAAATGATCTGGTGTATTAAATGTGCATTTTCTTCCTCCTTTGAAAAACATTTGGATTGCTTCATTTATGCAGGACATAAGATCAGTACACCCTTTTAATGAATGAACAAGAAACACTGTGTTAAATAAAAAACCTCTGAACAAATTATTTCGAGAACTATTGGTGGAACAGCAGGGAAGTGAAAGGTTTCATATCTGCAAGTACACCTACTTACATTAGTAGACATTATTCTATGCTGAGTTTCAGACGTCTTGCCGTTAAAGCTGACTTCTCTCATGCTTTGACGGCCTCTCTGGAACTTATTTATGGAGCTTATATAAGAGATTTTTAATAACAGCCATGTCAAACACTGGAAGCGCACGTACAGACAGTGATGGTTTGTTTTACCACCTATTGCATAGTTGGAAGCTAATTTTGAATGGCCCACGGGGACTTTTTTTGAGAACTACATTTTCCTGATTGCTGCCATCTCCTCTGTGCTGTTATTACACTTAGCATGTTTCCTTTACAGAAGGTTCTTGTTTGAAATTTGCTAATGCTTGAAAGAATTGTTAATTCAAATAGATTTTAATTTCGGACCTTGGCAGAAAAGCCAAGTTCTCTTTTTTCATACACTTCAATATACTTCATGCAACAGTGAGAACAAGATAAACTGTCTCTAACTCTCATTATGAACCTCGTAAATTCTATATACTCAACCAACATCCACTTCAATATCTTTTTGCGTAAAAACTTTGCTATCAGTGTCATGATTTTTAACCTCCATCAAGAAATCTAATACATTTCTCTTTTTTCTTATTCAACGCAAATCAGTGCAATGTTAATAAAAGGTTAACTGTTTAATCAGATTTGTGGTTTACCTCACATTACAGCTGAGCTTTATTATTCAAAGATTTACTGTTTATAAAAAAGGGAATAAGTCAGAATCTGATTATTTTGACTGTCCCCAATAGCAACAGCCTTGTAACAATCTAAATCTTGAAGCTGACATGAGTGCACTTCCTGGACCGAACAAGCAAACAAAACATCATTATGAAAGTAGATGGCAGCTTTGGAAGCAGAGATAAATTCCATACTTTAGTATTAAGCTTTACATTATTGTTTTTCTCAGCTCGGCCCATGGACCTTGATCTTGTGAAAGGAGCGCTGTGAACAAAAATCATGTGGCTGTAGGTTGATTTATTGATGGATCTGACTACCAGCAGAAAATATGATTTTTCCTCACTCACACAAAGAAAAAGCCCCCAAAGTTGTGTAAAACACACTCCTCACAATGATTTCCAAACAAACAAAAATGTTCTCAAATCATCTTAGTTATATGTCAGAACAGGCTAAATAAAAAATAAAAAATTGACATCACTCAAATTCATTCAAAAGCTCTTTTTACAGTTCACAAAATAGCTAGAAATGTTTTCAGTAAAACTCAGTCTTTTAATATTCCACCTATAAATCCTTGTTTTGTTTTCCCTGTTCAATATGTCTCTAATATATGAGAAGCAAAGGAGCAAAGAGGAACTAACCTTACTGCACTTGCTGCTCCATTGCATTCTGGAAGTTTACATTTTTAGTTTTTTGTCTGAAGATAGTTGTTGATACAGAACGTACTTTACAGACTTTACTCTTGAGCATAGAATGAAATTAGTTTTTCTTTTTGTTATATATGTAAAATGTAAGTTGTATGAAGTGTGTGGGTAAGATTGTGATAGTCCGCAGTAAATAACAATTACTTTCACATGTAAACAATGTTTACTGCATAAAAACTATTTAACTTTTAGCCAGTTTTTATTCACAGTTCCAGTCAGAGGTTTACATACACTTCTCATAAGCGTTCATATCATACCAATTTTGGTCTTTAAATAAATTATTCAACCTATAGTTTTCAAGGGTGGAAGGTTTAACAAACAACTTCATATAATTTGAAAACTAAAATTGGATCCACAAGTCAGAATTTATTCAGGATTTTTTCCAATCCATGCAAATTATACAGAATGAAATACTGTACAGGTCCTTCTCAAAAAATTAGCATATTGTGATAAAGTTCATTATTTTCCATAATGTCATGATGAAAATTTAACATTCATATATTTTAGATTCATTGCACACTAACTGAAATATTTCAGGTCTTTTATTGTCTTAATACGGATGATTTTGGCATACAGCTCATGAAAACCCAGAATTCCTATCTCACAAAATTAGCATATCATTAAAAGGGTCTCTAAACGAGCTTTGAACCTAATCATCTGAATCAACGAGTTAACTCTAAACACCTGCAAAAGATTCCTGAGGCCTGTAAAACTCCCAGCCTGGTTCATCACTCAAAACCCCAATCATGGGTAAGACTGCCGACCTGACTGCTGTCCAGAAGGCCACTATTGACACCCTCAAGCAAGAGGGTAAGACACAGAAAGAAATTTCTGAACGAATAGGCTGTTCCCAGAGTGCTGTATCAAGGCACCTCAGTAGAAAGTCTGTGGGAAGGAAAAAGTGTGGCAGAAAATGCTGCACAACAAGAAGAGGTGACCGGACCCTGAGGAAGATTGTGGAGAAGGGCCGATTCCAGACCTTGGGGGACCTGCAGAAGCAGTGGACTTAGTCTGGAGTAGAAACATCCAGAGCCACCGTGCACAGGCGTGTGCAGGAAATGGGCTACAGGTGCCGCATTCCCCAGACCTGGGCTACAGAGAAGCAGCACTGGACTGTTGCTCAGTGGTCCAAAGTACTTTTTTCGGATGAAAGCAAATTCTGCATGTCATTCGGAAATCAAGGTGCCAGAGTCTGGAGGAAGACTGGGGAGAAGGAAATGCCAAAATGCCAGAAGTCCAGTGTCAAGTACCCACAGTCAGTGATGGTCTGGGGTGCCGTGTCAGCTGCTGGTGTTGGTCCACTGTGTTTTATCAAGGGCAGGGTCAATGCAGCTAGCTATCAGGAGATTTTGGAACACTTCATGCTTCCATCTGCTGAAAAGCTTTATGGAGATGAAGATTTCATTTTTCAGCACGACCTGGCACCTGCTCACAGTGCCAAAAGCACTGGTAAATGGTTTACTGACCATGGTATCACTGTGCTCAATTGGCCTGCCAACTCTCCTGACCTGAACCCCATAGAGAATCTGTGGGATATTGTGAAGAGAACGTTGAGAGACTCAAGACCCAACACTCTGGATGAGCTAAAGGCCGCTATTAAAGCATCCTGGGCCTCCATAAGACCTCAGCAGTGCCACAGGCTGATTGCCTCCATGCCACGCCGCATTGAAGCAGTCATTTCTGCAAAAGGATTCCCGACCAAGTATTGAGTGCATAACTGTACATGATTATTTGAAGGTTGATGTTTTTTGTATTAAAAACACTTTCCTTTATAGGTCGGATGAAATATGCTAATTTTGTGAGATAGGAATTTTGGGTTTTCATGAGCTGTATGCCACAATCATCCGTATTAAGACAATAAAATACCTGAAATATTTCAGTTAGTGTGCAATGAATCTAAAATATATGAATATTAAATTTTCATCATTACATTATAGAAAATAATGAACTTTATCACAATATGCTAATTTTTTGAGAAGGACCTGTATATGCATTCTCCCACAGTAATGTATGATTAAATGTTCCTCAGAAAGTTGCCTCCTTGTTGTTGCAAGTTCTTTGAAGACATTAACAAATTGCATTTGATCCTTCAATGTGGGCATCTGAAAATATAATGGAACAGGGTCTTTGTTTTGACCAGCACCGACTTGGTCCATGGAGATGTTAAACTCACTTCATTCTTCACTGCTAGGAACATTGTTTCTGATCTTATAATAGTTGAAGCACCTGGTAAAATCTTATCTTGCTTTCGTGATTAAATCTGCACAGTTTGATACACCTATTTGAAGTGTTTTATAAGATAATATTTGAATGTTTGGAACTAATTGTATATTATATTGTACAATGGATTAAACAAGTCGTTCTTGAAATGCAGACCTCGTGTCTCAATTGGACTCACCTGTTTAAATACAGGTTATGAATGAATTAATTGTCCACAGTGATGCCAGTGTTACGGCAAGTTTTCCATGCCTGAGAAGCCTGACCCTTTGTGGTTCCTGGGTTCAACACATGTCTGCTTTATTTGTAGAAGATTTTATGCAGAATAATGCACATATGTTGATATGTACAATCACATTTTTATGTTTACGCTTTTTGCATGTGTAAATTTAAGGCTTTAGATTACTAGGTTGCTGGAAATATGTCAATGTACTGTATAGTTTACAGCTAAACAAAGAGTCTGTCAGAAAGTCACTGACCTCCTTTAGGGAACAAAAGCATGTGACCTATTCCATTGAGTCCAGGAATTGTTGTATTAATGGATGCTTCCTTGGAAACTTGTGACAGTGTTTGTGTTGGCAGATGGTTCTTCAGCCGCATCTGTTTCTGCTCTGCTCCTCACTCACTACTGGTGCTTTAGTTGCACACTCCTCACATACGCTTTGGTTTAATATTGTATGTACAAATATGAGGCAAATAACATTCATTAGGAAGCAAGTGAAAGTGTATCTCTTTGTTATAATATGTTAGTTTCTACTTGCAGAGGTATGTTGCAGTATTAGGAACAGTAGCTTAGAAATTAAAATCTTAGAAAGTAAAATAAAAAAATTTATTTTCACAATTCTTCTGCTGGAAATTTCCATTGCAAAATTTAGAGCAACATATGGATCAAATTGATAAGAATAAGACAAGCAATATTTTTACCAGTGCCAGTGTCAACAAAGACTCTCCCAAATAATCAGCAGTATGCTGTCAACTTCTATCTGGGATGGACTGGTGAATAATAAAAAAAAGAAATAAGAAAACTGATACTTTGATACACCGTTCAGATTACTTGGTTTTTCACCTAGCAAATGACAAAGGTAAAAAGTACTAATGAGGCTTAGTACTATATATATTGTTCAAAAAGGAGAACAATAGTGAACAAAATCCACTAAGATCATTTGGCAAATTTCTAAAACAGAAAATAGTGGCCATTCCCTAACCAATCAGAGATCACCTTTTACACAGATCGTGTTATAAGTAGAAACAAATTGCACACACAGTCAGTTGTGAAGAACCTGGATAGGTGGAAAAACTGGATGTGGTTACAACATTTTATGATATTGTAACCACAAATGTTAGTGTATTTATTTAGTTTTTATGTGATAGGTCAACACATACTAGTGCATAGTTGTGAATTGGAAAGGATGGGGTTTTTGAATATGTTTTTAAACAAATAAAGTCTGAAAGGTGTGGTATGCATATACAGTCACTGCTTTTTCATTCTGATTCCCCTTAAAAATTGTATTGGGTTTCTTAGTCCCCATGATGGTGTTTGGTTAAATAACCAATGTTCTAAAAAACCCTCACAGAAAGCTAATGTCTCACCACATGGGCAGACTTAATTATTCTCTACTAATTAAGTGACTTCTGAAAGCAATTGATAGAACCTAATTTTATTTAAATATATCAGAGTGAGAAGGGTGGATACAAACAGATGTCATACTTTTTGAATTTCCATCTGTAAATGATTTTGTGAATTATGTGTCATTTCTCTTTCCACTTTACAGTTATATACTGCTTTGTGTTGGTTGGTCACACAATATCCTACTGAAACAAATTGAAGTTTGTGGTCGTAATGTGACACAATTTTAATGAAGGTTCAAAGGGGATGGACACTTAGTTACCAAGTTTTGAGGTTAGATATGTTGAGAGATCCATTGGCCTTCGTGTTGCCTTGATTGCAAAAAACGAGTTACACTAAAACTATAAAATGGTATGTATTTATCTCAATAACACACTGAAATGAGTCTTAGATTCTTTTTCTAGAAGTTTTAACTTTAAGCTCTTTGCTTTTTCATTTTGAAAATCCATTTCCCAAGTATTTTATGCACGCTATAGCTTTTCATCTACAAGAAGGGCAGCGCCTGTGAGTGGGCAGCAAAGCCTCGGTGACCCGTCCCCCCCTTATGTTTGGATGGGTTGTCCTGGAATTCTAATTTCCCCTCGGGGATCAATAAAGTATCTTTGAATTGAATTGAAGACAAAAAGTGAGCCTTTAGGTGCCCAAAACTTTACAGTTATCTAGTGAAGAAAAACAAAGTGACAAAAGAAAGTCAGATGGTTTTGTTTTTATAACATTTAAAAAAATCCTGAGAAGAGCTTTCTTCAACTCCCCATTAAAAGAATCAATAACTACATGATTGTATTTAGAATACCTTAATAGATATTTACAAATATAAATAAATACATCTTCAAAAATTGTATGCATATATATATTTTATGTGATCCACTACAAAACATACATGCAAGGCTACATGCAATAACACATATTCAGTACTGTTAAAGCCCTTATTTTGTTTTACACTTTAGTTATATAATGATTTTCCACTTGTAGACCTTGTAGGGTTGTAACACCAGACTGGTCAATCTGTGCCACAATAGACCCTGTCAATGCTCTCCAAAGTAAAATAAATTGAGCATTTTCATACTGTGCATCCAGTGCAATTTAGAAAATTAATTTTAAAAGTAAATGAATGAACTGAAAAGTTTTGAAAATATAACCCCTCAAGTTAGTGTGCTATATTTGCATATAAACAATAAGGGTTTAAAATGCTGAATATATAGATTTGTTTCTGTGCTGGTTAAACATAATGATTTTCTAAATGTATAAGCAAAAAGGAGTACATTTAATCACACTTAATGTTTGCTACATTTAACTAAATACAAATCATTTGACACTTAAACATTGCACTCTAACAGCAACTTCTCCACCATCACTTGCGTTTATCTTGACCAAGTGTACCTCGGTGATTTGTAGCTTAAAAGATTGATGAATAGCTTGTGGTTGTAAATGCTGTATGAATACATAATTGTGGAAATAACGTGAAAGCAATATGTAAGCATTTTTTGTTGTATTTCTCCCACAAGTGTTCATATTAGCATTAAAGCTAACATAATAAATTGGAATTGTTCTTTGAAGCCAAAAGCTAGAAAATTGTCTGCACATCAGGGCATGGTTAAGTGCTGCATTAACTGGACATTTTTAGGGACCAGAATGGATACTTACAGTAAAGCTTTGGTATTATCAAATGGGAAAATAAAAATAGCTTTCTTCATATAAACCCACAGCACTGTTTATTCCTTTTTTTAAAACTGAGATTCCCTCCTACTTGTTTTTCCCATCTTAGCAACTTGCATTTTAGTGGCAACCAAAGAGCTTCACCACTGAGCCAACTAGTCAGAACTGTTCTCCAACGGGAGGAATTACAACCAAAAGGTGGGTTTGGTAATAATCCAAAAGTCCTATTAATGGGAAAGAGAAATAGTGATTTGGATAAACAGAAAAACTTGTGGAAAATGATTACTGAAACAACTTCACTCTTATAATAAATTATTAAAAAGACAAATGATTTGAAATGTTTCTGCCCTTGACTTTGTAACAGCTTTCCTTCACAGTCTCTCTTACAGAACCATCATTCTTTCAGGCACTGCAAAGCAGTAAAATATTTGTTTGATGAAGCTTGATAAAATCACAAAAGCAAAATTCAGGCTTACATTCAGCTTCAGAATACTGCATTTTTCTTGATTAAAGATGTAGATGATTAAAACTGGCCACCATTTGTTTAAAATGATTTGGTCATTCACTATGCTGAAAGTAAAAATATAAGTGTTTGTGGATATGCTTGCATATAGTTTTTGCTTGTTAAATAATGTTATTTCCGTTACTTATCTGCCACAAAATAAAACTGAATAGGAATCTGAAGTCTTTGTTGATGTTGCATCTGTGTCCCAAAAGGTTCAGGCCATTGTCTCAGGTTTTGTTGACATGATTTTGATAGATGTTCACAACCAAAAATCATTATTATAGACATCAGAAAGTCTTAGAAGTTACTTTCCTCTGGGATTATGATTTGATTTGTGGTGCAAACATGTTTTAAATGTCACATCAATCGTGAAACATATTAAATAATTTGACTGCCATCATTATGTAGATAATAGTACTTAACAGGCCCAGGTGCATACACTAAGATTGTATATTGTTGGCGATCTACTTTGCATGACAGGCCAAAATAAATCATAACAATATATATTGATTGAGAGAAAACATTAAAAGCAAAGGACGATATTAGATTCATAATTTGTTTTCAAGAAAAGTGTAAAGAATTTGGCAATTTGTTTTCTTTGTTCAGTTAAAAAGTATTCAGTGAAATTTCATAGTAAAAGCAAATCAGTTCCTTGGGTTTTGCTCATTGATATAACTTTTTAATTGTCAGTATCTTGAGGCAAAATTGTATTTTACGTTCTATCCTAATTGAACAATGAATTCAGAAGCTTTCCCTAAAAATGTACCCCAAGGTGAAGAAGCTGATTGTCAGATAATTGAAAAGTGAAAATGTTCCAGCATTAATACCTTTTGTTTCAGTTTACTACTTTGATTATTAACTTTAACAATAAAAAGTTATGTCAACATTTTCAGCGGTCCTAATTCAGATAGAAATTCAGGAACATTTGTGTAATGTGGGGAGATGGAGCTATTTCAAGATGCAGTTTGTCATTTTATTTAAACTTGGAGCCAAATTTTGAAACCTGATTTTTGGAGGTGCCAAATTCTTCAATTTGTGTAATGCAGGGGCATTTTATTGATATTTGCTTTAACCAAATTAGTGAATTTTGTTTAACTGTTACATATCAATTGCTGTTTCAAATATCGCCACCTCCATGGACTCTATTAAGCTTAGTTGCCCAGAAGCTCCTGGTACTGCTCAGAGCGGAGGAAACGACCAAAGGAGTCTTTCTCCATTAGGGCGTAAATCCTCTTCTGGGCCAGATCAAAGGTGGAAGTTGAGAGAGCTACCAGGTTCCTCAGGGTCACATCCTTGGTGAAGTGGTCAATGTTCACCTGTCAAGAAGAAGCAATAAAATATGCAGTTAGAGGAAACAATAGACAGGTGGATCATATTCTTAAACAAGGACATAGGAATGGCGACTGCCTGACCTCTCTAGGTCCCTCTGACTGGATGAAGTCCTCATAGATCCTTTTGGCCTTGGCAGCCATTTTTACAGGATTCTTGGTCTTCTTGAAGTCCTCACAGGTCATCCAGAACTCGATGTTCTCATCACTGAACTCAGACTGAAGGAAACTGCGGAAAGCAGCCAGACCATCTGACAATGACAGAGGAAAGGAATAACATTAATGAAGAGAATACAACAACTCCAAGACATTTGTTTTAAGCCTGAACACTACACCTGCATAGGGCCTTTACAAAGCATATCAGCTTATAGCTACATTGATGAACAGGGCTCAACAGCACAGGATGAAAATACACTTGAAATCTAATTAAGACAGCATGAATCAATGTATTGTCAATAATAACATTATTAAGGTGTGAATAACCAATATAAATATATTTTTATGTTTTCAATTTATATTCATGTGGAGAAAAAGCCAAAAATTACTCTTGGGTAACTACCACTGACCATTGCATCATCTGGCACCTAGTTAAAGTATGGCAGCTTTCATTTATGCACTACTCCTGTAAAAACTCCAGAAAATGCTTTACACACAAAAAAGCAGCAAGAATGAGTCACATTCTGGGTTTTTTTCTGAACAGTGCTGTGAAAAGGCATTTGCCCCTTACAAATTTATTCTGTTTTTGTTTTACTGTCCTGCTTAAATGTTTCAAACCAAACAAATATTACTGGACAGGCAAACAAAGTCACTGACACATACAACTCTAAAAAGGTTTATGAGGCAATTTATAAGGCTTTGGAACTCAAGTGAACTACATTGACAGTCATTTTCCACCAAATAGTGAAAACATGGACCAGTGGTGAACCTTCCCAGGAGTGGCCAGCCTACCAGATATATGCAAAGGACAAAAATAAAGCAAAACAGCATCCAGAGCACTGCAGGCTGACCTGCATCATTTTAGATCATTGTTCATGTTTCTTCAATGAGAAAAACGGTGTAAAAATGGCCTCCAAGTTAGAGTGCCTGGGTCAAAATCATTGCTCACCAAAACAAAAATAAAAGTCTGTCTTATATTACCTAAAAAGACCCCAGGACCACTAGAATATTATGTAGACGGACATAGAACTTCTTTGAAAGTGATGCATCTCATTACATCTGGTGTACAATAGTACAGCATTTCAGAAACAGAACATGGTGGTGTTATGGTCTGGAGGTGCTTTGCTTTGTCAGGACCTGGACAACTTGCTGTAAGGAGTAGAATGTCTGGCCATCAGTCCATGAACATCAGCTCCAGAACACTTGGACTGGGCAGCAGAACAATGATACAAAGCACACCAGCAAGTCCACCAATAAATGGCTAAAAAGAAGCTACTGTTTTGGAGTGGCCCAGCCAAAGTCTGGCATAAAATCCAATTGATGTACTGTGACATATCCTTAAACAGGCCATTTTTTATGTCAACTTCCAAGAAAGCAATTACAGAAGCTTGTGACACCCAAAATGTTGGATCATGGTTGTTCAAAAGGCAGTTCTATCAAGTACCAAGCAAATGTATTTAATATTCTGAATTGGAAAAAAATATATATATTTTCTCATTGTTCTGGCATTCAGTAAAAATTTTTCCATAGTCAAAACCCTCTCTGAAACATGTTATTCTGCAAAGAAGAGTGGGGCAAAATTCCTCCACAACGATGTAAAAGATTGATTGCCAGTTGTCACAAAGGCTTGATAGTGGCACAACAAGATATGTTTAAGGGCAATTTACTTTGCTATAATGGTCTGAATAGCTTTTTCTATAAGAAAAACAATCATCATTGTAAAATAGCATTCTATATTTACTCAGGTTGTATTTGTTCTGATATAAAATTTGTTTTGAACTTTTTGAATAAAAAAAAAAAAAGCAAAAGCAATAGAAATCTGTAAGGGAAGCAATATGTTTTTACAGCACTGCATATCTGCTCCAAGTTGATTTGTATAATGCTTGCATAGTCGCTTCATTTATGCCAACTGTCTTCCTGACAGCAAGAAATATTTTACACCTCTAATTATCAGATATATGAAACTGCAAATGTTACCCATTCTTTGTGCGGAATTGTGAACTGATTGCATAAAGAACACAATTTTACCCCAAAACAGATGATCTGTAAATCCATAGCACAAAATGTAGTGGTTTTAAAGTGAATGATAGACTTATTGCTCCGTTTTTGTTGTTATTTTATACTACAAGATCATTTCATGCGTTAATCTGTCTTATTAAATGGCAATGTGAGTAGATTTTAAATTAAGTATTACTGACCTATATTGCAGTGTTGTGATTGTTTTATGGCTACAAAATAATAAAACCCTTATTATAAGATTCAGGTTTACTGCATAACTGTTTATATATTCAACATAATTTCTACTTTACTTTATTGCATTAGGCTTAGACAATGATTTTAATGAATACATGCAGCTAAAACTAGATATTTACATACACTGTAGGAGAAAACAAACATTTCTCTTTAAACCTCTCCTCTGTCCAAATGTAACAATTGTCATTAGAAAACCGGGAAATTCGCATTGTGGTAGAATGACCCATTTCTCCAACAATGAGATTTGGAGATATTCTCAAAGATCCAATTGTTTTAAGCAATTTTGATTTTTTCCTTTGACTTTTGATATTTAGCAGTTCTTTGTTGTCCTTTTAAAGTCAACACATATCTGCCACATATCTTTCTCATTATGAAAAGTATTTAATATATATGGTCTTGTATGTCACATCATATTTATAACCCATGGAAACAGAATGTTATAGATAACTAGCTAAAAGGTCCTGGTCATCTGAACAACTTTTAAATAGAAAGTATAGATTTCAAAAATCATTCTTAAAATAATTTTTATTTCAGTCAGACCATTCCACTGCCATACAATGTTTACACACATCTTTAACAGTGGTGCTAATGAATGTGAAGGGTGCTTGGTAATATAAGCAACAGTTGTGTTTTATTTCTTAGCACAACTTTGTCTAAACATTCCGAATTAGCCCAAGAATGAGTAAAAATACCAACTTAATTACCAAAACCAATCATCACAAATTGGTTAACAATTCTGATAAAGTACTTTCAAGATCAACTATTTGTGATTTTCAAAGTAAATGCTCTGTGGTGATCCCAAAACGAGGTTTAGTACAATATCCATGCATCTCAGTCAAGGCCATTGTGATTTTACACAATGCTGGTGAAAGCTCTCATTGTCTGAACAAGCTGGTGTTGCAGATGATAAGCATCCTGCTGTGGCCTCAGACTTTTATCTTCCATCTAAATGGCTAGCTTGATTAAAAATAGCCTGGGATTGTAATCAAGCTCCAGCCTTTCCTTTGTTTCTTTTTTTTTTGTTTTTTTTTGACAGACCTTTAGCACAAGGACACACAAATGTGGAGGCACACACACACACACGGTCACATGACAAACACTCTGTGTTTCAAAAATTAAAGGCTGTTTAACTGAAAGCCTGTGTCAGAAAAACTGCTTTAGATTTTGTACTTATTACATTGGCTGATTTCAAAGAAAAAATGAGAAATTCCTGTAAGAACTAAATATGCAAAAAAAAGACACGAGGAATAATGTTAATGCAGCAGCATCAGCAGAGATATAAATCAGCACTGTGGACTCAACATTTTAAACACACAAACACAAATGCGTACACAGATTAACTGAAACATGCAAACGCTATACAAACATATCTCTCAGCTTCAGACTATGCTGAAGAGGTCACTTAGGAAAGTATTTTGCCACCAACTGAGCCCCACCGAGAAAATGTTTTAGTGATCACAAACCAGCTGTTTACTGACATCTTTAGGTGGTTGTAACATGGATACATACCATTAACTGCTAGAGGTAATCATCCGTCTCACTGGTCAGGCTTTCTGAGCACTTTGTAAGGTAAACAGTGGAGCAGAAGATCTGTTTCTGGTATGCATGGGGATATAAATATGTTTTCCCTGCTTAAGCATTGCTTATGTTTCCCATTAGTTGGCACGTAAAGTACTCTATTGCTCCCATCACCTTTAAAGATATCAAATAAATTGTTCTTTGTAGGTTTTTTTTCTTTTCTTTTGCAGAGTAACTATTCTGGATTATTTAACTATATATAAAATTAGACATGGGCCTGTGTGAGATTTTCAACTGTGAAAAATATCATCGTTTTTGCCAAAAATGTTTAAATAAAAACAAATGTTTGATCTAACAGCTTTTATTTAAAACAGAAAAGCAACAATTATTTCAGCTACTGCGAAAATTATAGAACACATTTATTATTAAAGTTGTAATAATTGTTCATATTATTTAGCTCAGGAAGAAACTTAGGTGTGAAAGAATAGCAAATAAGTACTGGCGTCATTAAATGGGACAGATGTACTGGGCTCTGATTTTTTTGCTTTCATGATCAAAGGCAACTTAAATATTAAGCAGTGTTTTTCTGAGAAGATTGTGCAGTGTGAATGTTGCAACAGATGCCTGATTATTTTCATTTGTGGCCTAGAAATAAACTGTCTCCTTATCTTCATCCTTGTGTCACGGATTTTATAGTCCAATGACAATAACACAAAACTTGCTGTCCTTTTTTTGTTCCAAGATTGACTTCTGCAACTTGATGTCTTCCATCATGAAGTTTGAGATGAGTTATAGTGAAGCTTTTATTATCTTGATCACAGTGTGAGTTGATAAAGTCCTGTATGATTGTTTTGAAATGGCACAGTGTGCAGGTGGCTTATTAGACATGCCGCTTGTAGCTTGCTGCTGTAGTTTTTAAACAGTGTCACCTCAGCAAGAGTGATGTGTGGTGCTTATTTGGTTTCCACCTATTTCTTTACATTAAATAATATTTTCAAACTGCTAGATTTGTCTTTCTTTAAAACAAAGGAAAAGTACAGGATCCTTCTGTCATCCAGCTGACCAGCAGTGCACAGCAACTAGTGACAAGGACTTTAAACAGTAGGAAGCAAGGTTATTATTGTTAACGAAAACTAATGAAATAATGAAAACTACAAGTAAAAAAAACATTTTTGTTGACTGAAATAACAATAAAAACGAGACTTTGCAAAGTAATGAGTGTTCACAAAACTAACTAAAATCAACTGAATTCATTGAGATAATGTTTTTAGTTTTCATTTGTGTGCCTCATGCCTTATGAAGTCTAGTTTCCAGTTGTTATTGTTTTTGTTCTCGCTGTGTCGCATTCCGCCAGCAGATGGTGGGTACATCAGTCAAGTCATCTGTGCGGTTCATCCACAGGTAGCGTCACGTCAGCAAAACTTGCCGGGGGTAGAAATGCGATTGAGCGTGTTGTGCGAAACAACAGCTGTTACGGTAGCTGGTTACGCTGCTATTAACGTTACAGACAGAGTAGTAGAAGAAGAGCTAAGCATGCTGCCTTGGACTGGGTTGACCCTGGCCGTGATGAAGCTTGGTTCTCGGGGGGTTGGTAGTGTTGACAACATTTACTGTGACCAGGAAAAAAAAAAAGGCTGTAGATGTTTTGTTTTACTAAAGGTGAGGACCCATATGCAAATAAACCCAGCTTTTATGAACGAACAGAACAACAAAATAGGAGGACAAGAGCACAGAGTGTAGCTGCAGCTGAGAAAAAAATAATAGAATTATTAAAACAACTTCCTGATTTGGGAAAGTTGAGCTACAGTGTCAACAAGGAGTCATCTAAAGTAAGATGTTTTAGAATTGATTGGTGACCTTTATATTTTCTGTGTAAGTTATCAGTTCTTTTGCTAATTTATTATAGTAATTTATGAACTCAGGCTGTGGGGTGTTTTCCACTCAGTAAGGACATACGAAAGTTGCTGAAAGGAGTCAGTAACAGAAAAGGTGAATGAGGTAAGAACTGCATGAACTGAGACTGCTGAGGAGGGAGAGACACATCTGGTTAAATGTGAATTTCTTCTGTTGTATTAGCCTATAGCTCCAAGTAAAAGGTTGTTTTTTTGCTAAATATGGCAATTATGGTATTTCATCAACTGAGGAAAATAGTTAAATAACAAATAAATTGTAACATTTATAGGATTATATTAGGATCATCCTAGTTTCCTAGTATTTAAAAATAACCAACTTCTAAAGGGTATCTGAAACAAAAAATCTTATTTTATTTGTTAAATTGAAATGTTTGAGTATGTTATGTGTTCTAATGTTTTTGGAGAGGATTTTATTATGATTATGATTATATTATGTCTCTGTTTGATTATAGATAGAAGAGAAGAGAGAGGAAAATAGAAAGACTGTAAAAAGAGTGAAACAACAGAGGCAAATTTGAAAAGTTAGAGAGAGAAGGAAAATAGACTGATAGAAAGAAAAGTAAACCTAAGAGAAGGGATAGAGCAGAGGAGTGTTAGAAAAAGGAGGAAAGGAAAGAAGACAGACATTACTATTGCTATTTATTTGTTTTATTACTCTTAGGAACTGCTAACAACAGTGTGGATAGACTTTCCTGCTATTACACTTGATTTTTATAGGTTAATTATGAATATATATTTTAAAAGAAATGAAACTGTAACTGTACCATTTCCATTATATCTTGATAACATTTAGATATTTTAATCTCTGAGCTGGAAATGTCCATGGATTTGATTTCAGAAAAAAGACCAAAACTATAACTGAAACTAATAAAATCTAAACTAAAACTAAGAATTTTCAAAAAATAAAAACTAAAATAGCAAACAAATGCTAAAAAACTAATTAAAACTAAATTAGAAATGAAAATGTGAAATCAAAACTAAATAAAAATAATTGAAAACAGCAAAACTAGTAAAACCTTAGTAGAAAGGGTTTGACAGATAATCTTTGTAGTTTTAAAACTTTTTATCCATACCTTGTAACTGACCCATGCCTATTGTGACTACTCTAACACTAAGGTCTGTTTTTTTCAGGTTGGAACCTTAGGGGCATAAGACACACGTAGGCCTGGTGTGCTCGTATCCTATAAAGGCTACTCCTGCCTAATCATCTGTTTGGCTCCTGTGTTTCTGGGGAGTTCACCCTGGCCACCTCTCATTATCGGTTTCAGTCTTGTCAGGGTTTTGGCAACAATCACATTTCCACACATCAATGCATTCTAACATTACTAACAACTGGTCAAACATATTACTGTTTTGGTTTAGTTAAAATAAATAACTTTCCTAAAATACTACCACCTTGTATTGTCTCCCTTTGTTACAGTCATTGAGCCAGACTGCAACACTATATAGAATTAATTTACTGACTTTGCAATTTTTTAATCTGCAACAGACAAGATCAAAATTTTGTTTCATATAATTTGGCTTGCAGATTGCGTATGCAAATGTATTTAAATTATTAGATTAAAAGTGTGTACTTAAACTTGTTTAACTTTAGATAAATATTATTCATCTCTGGACCTTTATTTTTCAAATTGCAAATTGAATGTGTTCTTTGTAATGCCTTGTGAGTTATACAGCACAAATGTTTGGATGAGATAATAAACACAAAGGTCTTCTCAGAATATATTTAGCATCAGTGATTACCACCATAACCATTGGCTTTGAGATGTCTAAGCAAGCCCACAATCTGAAAGATTTTATGGAAACAAAAAATTGCTTGATCCGCTGTACCTGTTTAAACAAGACAGACACTGGACATCAGAAGAGGAATGTTTTCCTGTTTGGGCATAAATTGGACTAGGTGTTAGGTAATAGTATAAATTGTGTGACCTAATGAAACATTTTGCAGTAGTCTACTTTGCTGCACTCTCAACAACTCAAGGCAGAATGCTGCAATTTGTTGTGCAAATTGAAGAATTATGTGATATTTTGTGCTTTCAGACACCAAAATTGCTGATAGAGGATTTGCAAGCAGCATACTTTCAAGAAATACTTGTAAAGAAAAAAATACAGCGTTTATTTTCCGGTATTGTTCATTTATTGTATTGTATTTTTTTTTCAGTAAATTCAGAAACCCACTTGTTTAGAATGTTAAGGAAATGATGTGCAAGAACAAGAAAATTAATATAAGAAAAATTCCTGAATTGCTCTTTGGTGCCACATGAACCAGAAATTGTCACATAAACAGTGATCTTCAATTTAAAGAACATTTCTTGCAATATCCTTTTGTGAATAGACATTTTTTCTTATTGATCATTTTGTGGTTACAAATAAGCAAAGAAAGAAGAAACCTACAGTTGTTGTTCAGGACTCGATCCAGACTCTCGCGCCACTGAGCAGCCTCTTCAGGAGTAGGCCTGCACACAAAAATAATTAAGGAAATTTGTGGTGGGGTGAGAAGTTAAATTTGGTTTGCTTCTTTGTTTTTTGGGGATAAAAGTTTAAGAAAGAAACAGATAAAAACTGCTGGGCAAATACAGCCTTGTATATGCCCTACAAGACTTTTAAAATATTTGGAGAAAAGGATTTTGTTAGAACTGGCTTAGAAGAGACGTCTTATTTTAATGTTAGAAAGATGCCTCAGGTCCAACACTGAACTGTTGTGCCTGACTACAGGACCTGTAATTTTAACTACACACTAAGGTGATAATGTGTAAGTTGTATGACTTGGCATGTTTTGTTTCATACAAGTGAAAAACGAAAGTTTGCTCTCATTCAAATTTCAGTTTATCCATGAAAAAAATTATTAAAAAAAATATTTACATATGTTGCACATGTTCCTTAGATCTGTGCAGATTCAAAACTCTGGTCTGTTTGTTCCAATTGATCAAAGTCAGGGAAACATTTCGACAAAGCAGACTGTTTTAGGTATTTAGCATGTGACAGACCAATCATAAGAAGTATTTCAACACTAACTTTAATCTTTAAAACAAGTTCAAAGGGGTGCTATCCTTAAGTTGGTGCTTGATCTTTTAACACGGTAACCTTTCTGTCGCCTTTGTGCGCTATTTTCTTCACTGTTTTTCATGTCCGAAATGCAGCTGTGAAGATTAGAAATCGGACAGTGTCAGTATTTATTAAAGCAAAAATGTGACCCTGCAGAATCAAGAGCTCGAATCAAATAAAACACATTAGTGAGTAAATATTTCTGAGCCTGATTACTCATTCTGTTCTCAACCACAGGGCCAAAAGCTCAGATGAGTAATTGCAGTCCACAGAGATAAAGTAACAAAAGAGGTAAACAATTTTGTAAGAAAAACAAAAAGACTGAACGCAAAAAATATCCTCTGCTCAAGTGGGAAAAGACGTGGTTTGATTAAACATCCTCTTCTTAAACCCAGCTGAGAAACTACATCTGAGGTCATTTTTAAGTTTTTTAATTGGTTTAGGTCAGGTAAGTATTAAAACATTTCATAAAGACTGTAAAGTATCAGAGTTAAAACAAAAGAAAACAAAAAGGAAAGGTTCAAAATCTTTCCCCCCTTTTTTATCTCTAAGCAATCTCTTCAAGGTATCTGCTTTGTAAGCATCTGACATCTGAGCCAACTCATTGTCTGGGAAGGTCTAATCTTTGATCAGCACCTCTTTGTAATTGCTCTAGGCTCTGTTCTCCCACTCCACCGTCACTAATCTGGTTAGGGCAGCAGGCAAAACGCAGCCCACCTCAAAGGCACAGACACTCAGTTCTGAAAGAAAAAAATTAAAATAAAACACAACACTCACTTTTGCAACTTTTCCGGCTTCTTGTCAACCTTCTCCGGGTACGGGATGATGAGGTCGATGGCATTATCCGGCTTCTGGAGTAAAACTCCCAACTTTGACTTGATCTCTTTAGCCCTGGGTTAGGAAAAACAGAAGCAGATGTTAACATGTTAACATGTTTGACATGTTGAGAAAGTAACAATGATCCGGTTTAAGCCCTCAGGATCTGCATCACCCTCATGCCAGCGTAACAGTAAATGCAAACGCACATCAGATAAACAAGTTGTTTGAAACCAAATGTTTTTGTTTCATAATTTTAATAAAGCTATAGTAGACGAGCATACTGCATTAATCTCAAGTAGTTGAAAGTTGTTTTATTAAATATCCTATCAGCTGCAATGCTGTTAAAGTCTATATCTTCTGGCTTTCATTTGGATTTAGAAAGCTGTCTGATCTTGACCCTTTGTCTTGTTTCAGCTGAAACACAACTTAATAAAAAGTGTCCTTCACTTAGGAAATCTACATTTGATTTACAAGTAAAATAGAATAAAAGAGAACAACATCAAGAAACTACTAAAACCTGCATAAACATGTTTCAAACAATATCATTTGCAAAAATGAGAACAAAAGTTCTGAAACTGCATGACAAGAAATTTGAAAAGATTAAAAGCTCTTTTATTTTACTTTTGAATAGTTTCAGATTGAAACTGTTGATCGGAAGTGAAAAGAAACCAGACCTAGTAATGAACTTCCCTCAAAACTGAGTTATAACACAGTTATTACTCTACATAGTTAAAGATAATAGAATAATGCAGCTCTCACCTTTCAAGACAAGTTTGAGGTAATGCAGCTAATCCTTTACACATTTTCTTATACCTTGAGCTGCAACACTTAGAAGAGATTCGTTATTTCCTGTTATTCCTCTATAAGTCTCCACAAGCTCTGTTTGCTGTCTGTCTCTCGGTTTCGGCACATGGGGAGTTTTTATATACAGACGCCCTTTGGGCTGGAGGCCAGCGGCTAAGCCAATCAGACTGGAATGTGTACAGCATGGACAGCTGAGCATACTGGTTGAGGAATTTTCAGATGTGAATGTGTGTTTGCCTAAGGTTTTAATTAACAAAAAAGCTCTCGGACACCTTTGGAGTATTATACATTGCAGCAATTTATATATATATATATATATATATATATACAGTACAAACCAAAGGTTTGGACACACCTTCTCATTGAAAGAGTTTTCTTTATTTTCATGACTATGAATATTGTAGCTTCACACTGAATGCATCAAAACTATGAATTTCCTTTTTGATAAAGCTAATAGCTAGAGTGGCTTAGTTTATCCTGAACTATCTTCCTTATTTTTTTACCTCTGTCTTCTTCCCTCCCTGTTGGTTGGAGTAAGGGGGAGTCAGGTTTAGCCTAAACCGGCTCAGTTATGGTTGAGGTGCAAACACACCCTCCATTTCTGCTACCTGTATGACCCCTTCTCTTTTCCAATGGTTATAATCAGTCTGACAGAGGGAGGTATCCCAATCCTTGTGGTTTTTAGTATAACAATGTCAATCAGTGGGACCCTTTGTGAGATGCCTTGAGACAACATTGTTGTAAATAAGCGCCGTTTAACTAAATAATCTGAACTGAAACTATCTGTGTAGTTATGCTGCTATAGGCTTAGCCTGATGGAGGACATAACGACCACTTTCACCCTCTTCGCTACATTCTCACACTACTCTCCAATTTTGCATTGTTTGCTGTTATTTCAGCTTTTAACCTTGTTCTCTCTTTTCTCTTCCTAGAAGCTACACCTGGCCTGGCTCTGTGTCTGCCTGTGACACCTTTCTGGAGAGGGGAATCGTCCGAGCTTCTGCTGGCAACAACTTATTGCTCACCCTCTACCGATGATCCACATAGCCCTGTCTTTTAGTGTTTAACCCTTTCTCTCTACTAGACATGGAAATTGACTGAGCTTTTACTGTAACTAATTATATGTGCTCTCTTTTAGACTCTAACCTTGAAAACTGTTCTTTCTTTCTAGGTGAAATGACTAAAGGAGCTACATCCATTAACATTTACCTTTCCTTCCCATAGAAAGTACTTCTGGATCAGTGCTTCTGTGTTCTTTTTGTGTCTCTGCTCTGTTCTCTCAAACCCCAGTCGGTCGTGGCAGATGGCCGCTCACACTGAGCCTGGTTTTGCTGGAGGTTTCTTCCTGTTAAAAGGGAGTTCTTCCTCTCCGCTGTCACTACATGCATGCTCAGTATGAGGGATGGCTGCAAAGTCAACGCCAGTGACTGTCCACTGTCTCTACATGCTCATCCGGGAGGAGGGAATGCTGCAAGTCACTGACTGGATGCAATCTGCTGGGTTTCCTTAGATAGAAAAACTTTTTATCCAATTTGAATAAAAAGCTAACTCCGACTGCACTGTTCAATTGTTAGGATTAATTGGAATGTATGTACCTGACTGTTGTGAAGTGCCTTGAGACAACATGTGTTGTGAATTGGCGCTATATAAATAAAACTGAATTGAATTGAATTGAATTGAATTAACACATGTGGAATTATATACTGAACAAAAAAATGTGAAACAACTGAAAATATGTCTTATATTCTAGGTTCTTCAAAGTAGCCACCTTTTGCTTTGATTACTGCTCCGCACACTCTTGGGATTCTGTTGATGAGCTTCAAGAGGTAGTCACCTCAAATGGTTTTCACATCACAGGTGTGCCCTGTCAGGTTTAATAAGTGGGATTTCGAGCCTTATAAATGGGGTTGGGACCATCAGTTGTGTTGTGCAGGAGGTGGATACAGTACGCAGCTATTCAGTCCTACTGAATAGACTATTAGAATTTGTATTATGGCAAGAAAAAAGCAGCTAAGTAAAGAAAAAGGAGTGGTCATCATTACTTTAAGAAATGAAGGTCAATTGGGAAAACTTTGAAAGTGTCCCCAATTGCAGTTGCAAAAACCATCAAGATCTACAAAGAAACTGGCTGTGAGGACCGCCCCAGGAAAGGAAGACCAACAGTCACCTCTGCTGCGGACGATAAGTTCATCAGATTCACCAGCCTCAGAAATCGCAGGTTAACAGCAGCTCAGACAAGAGAACAGGTCAATGCCACACAGAGTTCTAGCAGCAGACACATCTCTAGAACAACTGTTTAGAGGAGACTGTGTGAATCAGGCCTTCATGGTAAAATAGCTGCTAGGAAACTACTGCTGAGGACAGGCAACAAGCAGAAGAGAATTGATTGGGCTAAAGAACACGAGGAATGGACATTAAACGAGTGGAAATTTGTGTTTTGGTCTGATGAGTCCAAGGTTGAGATCTTTGGTTCCAACCACCGTGTCTTTATGCGGCGCAGAAGAGGTGAACGGATGAACTCTACATGCCTGGTTCCCACCGTGAAGCATGGAGGAGGAGGTGTGATGGTGTGGGGGTGCTTTGCTGGTGACACTGTTGGAGATTTATTCAAAATTGAAGGCATACTGAACCAGCATGGCTACCACAGCATCTTGCAGCGGCATGCTATTCCATCCGGTTTGCGTTTAGTTGGACCATCATTTATTTTTCAACAGGAAACACACCTCCAGGCTGTGTAAGGGCTATTTTACCAAGAAGGAGAGTGATGGGGTGCTGCGCCAGATGACCTGGCCTCCACAGTCTCCACACCTGAACCCAATCGAGATGGGCAGCAGACTCAGCAGACGCCCAGATGTCCCTCTCTCCAGACACCTCCTCCAGCTCCTCCAGGGGGAGCCCAAGGCGTTCCTAGGCCAGCCGAAAGACATAGTCCCTCCAGCGTGTCCTGGGCCGTGCCCTGGGCCTCCTCCTGGTGGGACGTACCTGGAACACCTCCCGAGGAAGGCGTCCAGGAGGCATCCGGTATAGATGCCCGAGCCACCTCAACTGGCTCCTCTCGATGTGGAGGAGCAGCGGCTCTACTCCGAGCCCCTCCCGGATGGCCGAGCTCCTCACCCAATCTCTAAGGGAGTGCCCGGCCACCCTACGGAGGAAACTCATTTCAGCTGCTTGTATCCGGGATCTCGTTCTTTCGGCCATGACCCAAAGTGAGGGTAGGAACGTAGACCAACCGGTAAATTGAGAGCTTTGCTTTTTGGCTCAGCTCTCTCTTCACAACAACAGACCGGCACAGTGCCCCCATTACTGTGGCAGCCGCACCGATCTGTCTGTCGATCTCCCGCTCCATTCTTCCCTCACTCGTGAACAAGACCCTGAGATACTTAAACTCCTCCACTTGAGGCAGGAACTCCCCTCCAACCTGAAGAGGACAAGCCACCCTTTTCTGGTCGAGTACCATGGCCTCGGACTTGGAGGAGCTGATCCTCATCCCACTTGTTTCACACTCGGCTGTGAACCGCCACAGCGCATGCTGTAGGTCTTGGCTAGAGGGGGCCAGCAGGACCACGTCATCCGCAAAAAGAGGAGACGAAATCCACTGGTCCCCAAACCAGACCCCCTCCGGCCCTTGGCTGCGTCTAGAAATTCTGTCCATAAAAGTTATGAACAGGACCGGTGACAAAGGGCAGCCCTGCCGGAGTCCAACATGCACCGGGAACAGGTCCGACTTAGTGCCGGCAATGTGGACCAAACTCCTGCTCCGCTCGTACAGGGACCGGATGGCCCCTAATAAAGGGCCCCCGATTCCATACTCCTGGAACACCCCCCACAGGGCATCACGAGGGACACAGTCGAATGCCTTCTCCAGGTCCACAAAACACATGTGAACCGGTTGGGCAAACTCCCATGAACCCTCGAGCACCCTGTAGAGGGTATAGAGCTGGTCCAGTGTTCCACGGCCGGGACGAAAACCACACTGCTCCTCCTGAAGCCGAGGTTCGACTATCGGCCGGACTCTCCTCTCCAATACCCTGGCGTAGGCCTTACCAGGAAGGCTGAGGAGTGTGATCCCCCTGTAGTTGGAACACACCCTCCGGTCCCCCTTCTTATGAAGGGGGACCACCACCCCAGTTTGCCAGTCCAGAGGCACTGTCCCCGACCGCAGCGCAATGTTGAAGAGGCGTGTCAAACACGACAGCCCCACAAATCCAGAGACTTGAGGTACTCACGGTGGATCTCATCCACCCCCGAAGCCTTGCCACCGCGGAGCTTTTTAACCACCTCGGTGACTTCAGCCTGGGTGATGAAAGAGTCCAACCCCAAGTCCCCAGCCTCTGTTTCCACCAGGGAATGCGTGATGGCAGGATTGAGGAGATCCTCGAAGTACTCCTTCCACCGCCCGGTAATGTCCTCAGTCGAGGTCAGCAGTCTCCCACCCCCACTATAAACAGTGTTGGCGAAGCACTGCTTCCCCCTCCTGAGGCGACTGACGGATTGCCAGAATCGCTTCGAGGCCAACCGGTAGTCCTTCTCCATGGCCTCACCAAACTCGTCCCAGGCCCGAGTTTTTGCCTCTGCCACAGCCCGGGCTGCAGCACGCTTGGCCTCACGGTACCCGTCAGCCGCCTCAGGAGTCCCACAAGCCAACCACAGCCGATAGGACTCCTTCTTCAGCTTGACAGCATCCCTTACTGCCGGTGTCCACCACCGGGTTCTGGGATTGCCGCCGCGACAGGCACCGCAGACCTTACGGCCGCAGCTACGGGCAGCAGCATCGACAATAGATGCGGAGAGCATGGTCCACTCGGACTCTATGTCTCCAACATCCCCCGGGATCTGGTCGAAGCTCTCCCGGAGGTGGGAGTTGAATACATCCCTGGCCGAGGGCTCCGCCAGGCGTTCCCAGCAGACCTTCACTATTCTTCCTCATGTTCTTCATTTATTTATTTGCTGATGTTTTGACATCCAAGAGATCACTTGCTGACTGTATCTGTAATTCCAATAAAGTTTTTACTAAAAACATTTTTTCTACATTTGTGTTATATATGTGAAATGAGTTTACCAGATGGTAATAATAGAAAAATGAGTGTGTTCATAAGTGTTTAGTAGTGCCAAGTGCAGTGTGCGGGATTGGGTTGGCATTACATTTTTCCTGTGTATTTTGTTAGCCCTTGCAGCAAGAAGGTCCTGGGTTCGAATTCAGCCTGGGGTCTTTCTGCATGGAGTTTGTATGTTCTCCTTGTGCATGTGTGGGTTCTTTCCGGTTACTCCGGCTTCCTCCCACAGTCCAAGAACATGACTGTTAGGTTAACTGGTCTCTCTAAATTCTCCTTAGGTGTGAGTGTGTGTGTGCATGGGTGCTTGTCATGTTCTGTGTTGCCCCGCGATGGACCGGCAACTTGCCCAGGGTGTACCCTGCCCCTCACCCAATGACTGTTGGAGATAGACACCAGCGACCCCAAAAATATAAATGAGTTGGATAAGGGATGGATGGATTATGTTAACCACTTAAGATCAAAGGACTGAAGTCTAAACTCTGATGGGGACATCTTAAGGCAGTCTAGAAAATTAACACATTTAGTTCTTTCTCCTGACAGGTTTGTCAATTGATTTTATCCAGAACGAGTCTTCTGCAAACTCACTTATCTGATGGTAGAGACTGAATTTGATCATTTTGCTTTTGTCTACAAATGTTTACAAGGTAAAAAAATTAGAGATTAAAATTTGGAAATGTGGTCTATCCTCCTGAAAAAACTCAAAAACAATTAAGAGTTCACACAAGGTAGGTTTACATGAAGTCAAACTTAGAGATTTTTTTTTTCCTGTTATGTACAAGGAACGGTCAAAGTGTTTGATCACCACGGTATACACCATACCATTGTTTCTATGAATCTGACCCAAAATTATTTTGGGGAAATACATAAAATTAATTTCAGTTGAGAAATTACAAAACATAAAAATTAATTGAAAATATCAAAAAATTAAGGAGAAAAATCATATGTTCTATATTCTGGTAGTTGATGTTATTTGCCAAAAAACTGAAATTTAACCGCCACTAACGAGTAACAGGTAGCGGGAAATGACAGCGTGCTTAGACGACATACGACAGGAGTGAGAGGGGAAACCCCACTTCAACTGCAACTTCAAGATAGTATAAAAACATGAAGTTTCTGCCCTTCCCTTCTCTGTTTAGGACCACATTATCCATAATTCCTTGATGACTTTCATTCCATATATTCAGACTTTCATTCCATATATTTAAGTTTCATTACATATATTCAGACTTTTGTTCCATATATTCAGACTTTCCTTCCATATATTCAGATTCAATTTTTCTAGGTACACTTGCACACTTCTTTATGCTGAAGATAGTTCTTAATGAGTTTGGCTGTATGTTTGTGTTCACTGACTTAGCAATTTGTAAATTGATAAAAACAAACAATCATCATTTATATTTCTGAAAGCATTCTTTGTTTACAGCATTTTTTCACACCTGCCCCTGCCCAAAACATTTGCACATTACTGTATATATGTATACAGTACATATACACAGTACTGTACCTTTTCGATTATGGACCTTTTAGATTATGAAAAGGATGGCAATATAGGATGGCAATATAGTATATGTATGTGTATATACACTGCTCAAAAAAATTAAGGGAACACCTTTTTAATCAGAGTATTATATCAAATCAGGTACACTTCTGGAACTTTGACCTGGTTAGTTAAGCAATAGAGGGGGTTGTTAATCAGGGTCAGAATTTTTGGTGTTAATTGATGAGTATGTTACCTGAGTTATACCGAGGGTTGCTGGACCATATACCTGTTGCCATCTCAGTGAAAGTGCTAAATGAGGCTATTTTAGTCTGAGCACATATTTTTGCATTATGAGACATGTTGTTTCTCCTGTTTTCTGCAGTATTTATTTTGAGTAAGGCTTGAAAGCAAACATATTCCTAGAATGCTTTGAAAAGCAAGGCAAAAACTTAGTATTGTCCTGCAAGTCCTCTAAATGGAATAATGGCTTGCCTGTGCAGATTGTCATTCATCTGGGTCATGGCGATTACAACAGACTTTGATCTGAGGCAACTGGACTTTTGCTTTGTTTTTTCCTTGAAAATGTTTCAACACCTATATTGGAGTCTTTGCCAATTCTGGAGGCTCGCAGTTGAGTAGTGGCTCCATTAATGCATTGCGGCTGCAGGTCTTGGAGCATGAGTTATATAACTCAAGCTTCAATGAACAGAACAGCAAACAACAGAAATAAGACCTATTTTCTGAGTTATTCAAAGCCTTCTTAAAGACAAAAAACCACCTCTGTATTATCCCTTTTCTTAATTACTGAACACACTCACAGAATACTATCCGTGGGAGATAAAGAGCTGAGTGACACATGGTTGGGGACGCATAGGGTAGAAGAGATACAGGGTATGAAACAGCGTACATATTATGAATTTTACTCTTAAAGCTTAGACTGTGTTGAATAAAGATCTAATATTGGTTTTCTCCATTCACTGTTAAAAGAAAGGGCCTGCTGACCCTGGGATTAAAAAAACCCAGAAAACAACTGTAATATCCACAGAGCTGTGTGCAGCTTAGTGAGTGCACCTACAGGGGTTGGACAATGAAACTGAAACACCTGTCATTTTAGTGTGGGAGGTTTCATGGCTAAATTGGACCAGCCTGGTAGCCAGTCTTCATTGATTGCACATTGCACCAGTAAGAGCAGAGTGTGAAGGTTCAATTAGCAGGGTAAGAGCACAGTGTTGCTCAAAATACTGAAATGCACACAACATTATGTGTGACATACCAGAGTTCAAAAGAAGACAAATTGTTGGTGCACGTCTTGCTGGCGCATCTGTGACCAAGACAGCAAGTCTTTGTGATGTATCAAGAGCCACGGTATCCAGGGTAATGTCAACATACCACCAAGAAGGACAAACCACATCCAACAGGATTAACTGTGGACGCAAGAGGAAGATGTCTGATAGGGATGTTCGGGTGCTAACCCGGATTGTATCCAAAAAACATAAAACCACGGCTGCCCAAATCACGGCAGAATTAAATGTGCACCTCAACTCTCTCGTTTCCACCAGAACTGTCCGTCGGGAGCTCCACAGGGTCAATATACACGGCCGGGCTGCTATAGCCAAACCTTTGGTCACTCGTGCCAATGCCAAACGTCAGTTTCAATGGTGCAAGGAGCGCAAATCTTGGGCTGTGGACAATGTGAAACATGTATTGTTCTCTGATGAGTCCACCTTTACTGTTTTCCCCACATCCGGGAGAGTTACAGTGTGTAGAAGCCCCAAAGAAGCGTACCACTCAGACTGTTGCATGCCTAGAGTGAAGCATGGGAGTGGATCAGTGATGGTTTGGGCTGCCATATCATGGCATTCCCTTGGCCCAATACTTGTGCTAGATGGGCGCGTCACTGCCAAGGACTACCGAACCATTCTTGAGGACCATGTGCATCCAATGGTTCAAACATTGTATCCTGAAGGCGATGCCGTGCATCAGGATGACAATGCACCAATACACACAGCAAGACTGGTGAAAGATTGGTTTGATGAACATGAAAGTGAAGTTGAGCATCTCCCATGGCCTGCACAGTCGCCGGATCTAAATATTATTGAGCCATTTTGGGGTGTTTTGGAGGAGTGAGTCAGGAAACGTTTTCCTCCACCAGTATCACGTAGTGACCTGGCCACTATCCTGCAAGAAGAATGGCTTAAAATCCCTCTGACCACTGCGCAGGACTTGTATATGTCATTCCCAAAACGAATTGATGCTGTATTGGCCGCAAAAGGAGACCCTACACCATACTAATAAATTATTGTGGTCTAAAACCAGCTGTTTCAGTTTCATTGTCCAACCTCTGTATGTGTGTTGCTTCTCACCTTTACTCACAGCAGGGTGAGGCTAGCAGGTGTGCTTCCAAAGCTGTAGCTCATCAAATCCAATCAGGAGAAACATAAAGATGTGCTTACTCCCTGAGGCAGATGCCAAATTGGTTGGCTCCAATGTGAAGTATTCAGTCCTACTTCCATTGTGTCATTGCTATTCTGGCACTTACATTTGCTGTTTTTGCCCTGTAGGAACTAGTTCCCTTGTTCATGCTCAGTTCCTGACTTCCTGTGCTCTGCTTCTTTGTTCCTTGTGGTTATTGGATAAATCCTCTCAACAAATAAACATCAAACAAAAACAATAACCTGACACCATTCATCACGCCTGCGAACTTCAGACTCATTAAATTATTATACAATAATAATAATAATTAAAGCTGCAAGCAGCATTGGGCGGCCCTTGCAGCTCAGCGCTGCGCGGCCTATGTAGCGACCGCGGGAGCATCACATCGCTTAGGCCACGCCAGCGACGATCCTGCGGCTCAGCTCCGCACCTTACCACAAGGCGGCAGGGTGAGCAGGCTTTCATGCAATCTTCGGTCAAGTGGAATACTGCTCTGTCGAGAAGCATTCAAAATGTTGCGTAAATCTGACCTTCCTGATGAAAGCTGCACTCACTTGTTTATTAGTGGGGTGGGCTAAAGGCATGTAATCGATTGACTGCGTGAACATGTTCAGCATTGATCCAAAATGATGCATACTAAATTTGAGCTCGATGCAAAGATGTAAGAGGGAGCTAGAGCCCTTGAAGTGTCCTAGGGGGCGGTGTTGAGCCAAATTCCAATGTAATGTAATAGAGCTGTTTAGGGGCTGATAAAGATCAACCATATTCAGTTTGAAGTAAATGGGACCATGCATGTGTAATTTAGAGGCAAACGTATGGCCATGGTGTGACATCAGACTTCGCCACGCCGGCACGGCCACACCTTGTAGCCAAACCTGTCAGTACTGGAGACCAAATGATACCATCATGTTATCTGTCGTTGGAGACTGTTTCATGTCGATTAGGTGAAGAAGATCAAATATGCCTCACACTAAGTGAAACATTACACTTCCTGTTCTCAGGGGGTGGGGCTTTGATGATGTCAGCATCTGATCAGTGAATATTGTTAAGTGCTAGAGGCAGATCAATCTTAGAAGGTTTCATGTCTCTGTGACTTTCCTTGTAGAAACTAATAATTTTATGTTTCATGGCGAGAAGTCAGATTTTGAGGCTTAGCCACGCCCACATACTTTGATGTAGCAAAAAGCTTTTGATAACTTTTAATTCCCAATGCCTTAAGACTATACTCATTGATTTTGAAGTCAAAAGGTGTAGGTGGAGTTCGCTAAGATATGTGGGCTAGAAACAGCAAAAATGGGGTCAAAATGGCAACTTCAATCCAAAATGGCTGACATCCTGTGGGGCTTGGGCCAATGCTCCAAGATACTTTTTTGTAGGTTGTTAGGTATTATTTAGTCAACTCAGAGGTAAGAACGATACAGTCATAGTTACTTGTGACAAGGGTAGCCCACTTTGCAGTGAAACTACAAAGTTTTTGACACCCTATCTCTTTATTTATATGCACAGTTCAACAGACAGTTCAGACAGGGTGTGTGTGTGTGAGACGGAAAGGAGGCTGGTTCACACAGAGATAACAATGATCTCACACACACAGGGAGGAAGGCATAGTGCAGGTGCCTTCCAACCCAAGGTTTTTACATGAGTGATAACAAGTTTTTGCACCCATCCAACAGTCCCTCCTTTTATCACAAGTAAAAACATTTAATATAAAAACGAGTAAGAAAAATACTTTGTATGAGCGAAAACCCACGGACGGTAAACAGATTATATTTTGTGGGAAATACTCATACGGCCCCGCCGCCCTCGGCGACCATTAAAAGTTAAATGTTGATTAATACTTGAAATCATAAAAATAAAAGAATGATACTTGAAATCATAAAAATAAAAGAATAATACTTGAAATCATAAAAATAAAAGAATAATACTTGAAATCATAAAAATTAAAGAATAATACTTGAAATCATAAAAATTAAAGAATAATACTTGAAATCATAAAAATAAAAGAATAATACTTGAAATCATAAAAATTAAAGAATAATACTTGAAATCATAAAAATAAAAGAATAATACTTGAAATCATAAAAATAAAAGAATAATACTTGAAATCATAAAAATAAAAGAATAATACTTGAAATCATAAAAATAAAAGAATTAAAAAATCTGCCCTGTTTATGTCATCATTGTACTTTTTCTCATTTCACTTAAGCAACAACTTCTTCCGATTTTCTGCTGTAAGGTCATTTTATGAAATACAATGTATGAGTACACTCAGGCTTTTGATGTGATTTATTTACAACATGTCATCATAATCGTCCCCTTCATTTTCGTGCATTTCTACCTAGTTCAGTGTTGCATATGCCACCGTGAACGATACCAGAAATTCTGTAGGAATGGATGTGCGTCATGTTCTTCCGTCAGTGGTCTGAGATGGGTCCCGTCTGATGTCCATCTCTTCTGGTTCGGTATCACCTCCTGTGGATCCTGCTTTAGATAGAGAAAGAGTCCTGCTACCAGAATTAAGCTCAGGCTTATCAGTCCTGTCCACATGTTACAGAGAGCCATTTTATAAATGGGCGCAGATCAGCTGTTTTCTTCACCGGTTTGAGACGCTGGGCCATCTTTGAACCCGGACTTCCTCTGCTACCCCGTCGGTTGGTTTGGCTCCTGTAACGGCAAAACTGGCTTACAGTGGCTTTTATGGATCCAGGAAGGCCTCTCTGCTATTTTCAGAGCTGTGGGCGTTGTCAGGAGTATTTGAAACGGCCCTTTCCACCAAGGAGTGCTCCAATCCTTCCGGTGGAGTGTCTTAATCAGGACCAGGTCTCCAGGCCTCATTCTGTGGGATAGGAGCAGAGATTGTCGGCAGACCACTGGACATTTGTTCTTCTTTTGTCTGCAACATTTTTTTTTCATCCACTCAGCTAATGAAGGTTCCTGTTGTGCTTTCTCTATTTCATTCATGTCAGAAGGCAGAGAAAACGGTCTGCCATGTACTATTTCTTTGAGAATACAAATTCACATCAGCAACTTGGTGTCACGTGATCTCAGACTCAGAATATAGTGGGTGGAGTTATACAATGATGTACAGTAGGTGGCAAATGGAGTAAGACCAGTTTGATTTGGAGTTATTCTCATCCATAATTAACCAGGGATAGGCATTCGGGCCATGGCCTCCCTGTTTCTTCCATTGTTTTCCTTAATCTTTAACTGAAACCCTAATGCATTAGAACTTAGTTCTATTACACTATTTACAAAATGAGTTCCATTATCTGACCTTATAACCTGTGGGATACCATATGTGGGGAAGAAATGTGTCACTAGGTTCATCTATTACAACTAGGCAATATTTCTTCCCCCGTGTTTGCAACAAATTATGCATGATCTGCAAAAATGATTTGCATAGTCAGAAATATTTATAGTGTAGCATTAATGCTTTACCAGATGTGACATATTCCCCCCTTGACACGTGGGTCTTCCCAATGTGTCACTGTAGCCGCTGTGTTGTATACATTTTTTGGGAGGATTGGTTTATCTTCTATCTGATGTCATCTTTTTTCTGTGCTCCTCTCTTTAGCCAGGCCTTCATTTCTGTCTTGGGTGCTGACTGTTGGGCGTCTTTCAGCACATCTGTGTCTATAAATAGCAGATCTGACATTTTCTCTTTAATAGGTTGAAATGAGTTAGTTCTGTCCCTGATGATGTTTTAAAACCTCTATTTTGCCAAATCTTAGCATGGTGATGTACTGATCCGAAAACGTATTGGCTGTCTGTGTATATAGTAAGTATTTGTCCCTCATGTAATTCACATGCTCTTACTACAGCATATAATTCTGCTGTTTGGGCTGAGCATGTATTGGGTAGAGATTTAGCTTCTATTATCCTATCGATGGTTGTTACTGCATAACCAACTCTATTCTTTCCATATTCATCTTTAGATGCTGAGCCATCTACAAACACAACACATGAATCTGGTATAAGGGTTTGAGAAATGTCTTGCCTGGGTTTGGTGTCTTCTTCAACTTTTGCTTTATAAGAATGTGGTTTTCCATCTTCTGCAGTAGGTATTAGAGTACTTGGATTTAAAGAGCACATCTTTTTAGAGTTATGTTTGGCTGTGATAATAATAGCGATGTCAGTGTGATATGTCTTGCATGTAGCGTCAGGTGCTTCTCTTAATATTCCTGACTTCAACATATCTTGTATTACTGGCTTAGTATCTTCTTCAGCTTCTGGCTTTAAGGGGTATTGGCGGACTAATGGCCTTTTTTCAGATATTAGTTTAACCTTGTATGGTGGGAACCCCTTTATAAGTCCTACATCAGTTGATGATTGGGACCACAGTTCAGGTGGGACAGCAGCTAGGGCAGGATGCATGTTGCTCTCAGCTAAGCCCTGTATTTGTCCCTCTGCCTCATCTAAATGTATCCTTGGATGGACTTTGACTATCCACGCCAGAATGAGCTTCCAGATTCCTGTATTAGGATCCACTTTTGACAGTGTCAGTGCTGTTCCTGCAGAGGTTTAAAGCCTCTGATTTTCCAAATTCTTATTATTCTTTTTTACCATATTTTATAAAGTAAGTCCTTATTACATTTAAAAATGAGATCACTATTTTTGGTAGTTGCTATTATTATAAATAATGCTTGGTTTAGTTCTTATTAAAAATAAAAAATAAAAACTCACTCACTGATGAACACAAAAAATGAAGGGCATATTATATCTTATAATCTTAGTTTATCTTACCCAGTTTTATAGATACAACATACAGTTTCAGTCAGCTTTGTATTTAGTTCAAGTAACTAAAGTTTGTTTCAATTAACTAAAGTTTTCTCTATTTCAGTCCAGTCCAGTAATTCTGTTAAGGTTAATTTCATCTTATGTTAAGTTTGAGTCTAATTCAATCATTTTGAACCTGACTGGAAAAAGTCTAAACATCTGTTAAAATCTTTTTGTTTTACCATAGAGAACTGACCTAATATTATTATGGTAATGTTGAGGACTCTAATTTTTACATAACATGAAACAGACATTTATTTCACAAAAACAGAAAGTCAAACACAGACATTTGGCCACATGAAAGTTTAAATAACCTGTTTGTAAAAGAATTAGGAAAAATTCAAGACGGGTCTATGAACTTTCTTATGGTTATCAGTATTTTCAATACAGGTAGAACCTTTGCCATCTTTAAATGATTTTTTGAAAAAGATTCTGGAAACCTTATTAAGATATAAATTTGGCAAAGATCATCAGAACATCAGACCTTTATTAGCGCTTTTAATGTCCCTCAAAGATGCATTACAATGAAATCAGTCATTCCCATTCACACACATTCACACACTACTTACTTATTTCTCTGTCAGAGTAATTTTTATTTGCAAAGATTTGAACATAATTTGACTTCTATTATTCTTAAAATGCACATTGTTTCCTCATAACCCCTTTTGTTTCCACAAGGTCTGTTTTGAACGCTTCAATTCTTTTTTTTTATTCACCAAGAATCAATAAGGTGGTCTTAGTGGGTCCACCTTAAAGGTGTTGTCTGTTGGGTGTCATGTTATTGTCAGGTCAGTGAGGTTCATAAGTCAGTCAGAACCTTGGTCATTTGTTCTGTGCACATAATGTTTCATAGATCCATCCTATGATTAGTCAGCAAAACTTCCACCTATAGGAGAAAAATTGATTGTTAATGAATGAGCTGCATTTCCTAGGAACACTGTCTCCCTCCTGGATGAGCATCACCTGTTGAAAAACTTTCATCATTGTTTGTTTCACATATTCAATCAGATCTTTATATTATACCAGTAGGTGAAGTTGTTAGTATCTCATGTAGACTGACATATACTGTTGCATTTGGAGAAGATCTCAGATTAAATAAACTTAGTTAGAGCGTCAATCCAGGTTCATTTTGTGTCTGCAGACTTTAGCCAATTTTTCTTTTCTTTCTTTTTTTTTTTTATACATAAAGAGCAAGATTCAAAACATTTTCAAAAGGCAGATTGTGGCAGAATGTAGACAAAACTGCTTATTGATTGACAAAATAACATTCAAGCACACAATCACCATATTAAAAGGCTCTACTTCTAGAGAATCACTAAACTTTTGGGGTCCGGTTTTGGCCCGCGGACCTTGAGTTTGACACATGCAGAGGTAGAGTAACAATTTTTTTTTCAGACCTTTCAGCAGAGACAGACTTCTGCTGTTTGCAGAAGTTTTATCTTTGTTTTCAGGCAGCTGCATCTCTTTGTCAAGGTCGTTTCACAGAGCTGAAATTTAACTTCTCTCAAAGAGGAAAAATCAAGAATGCACACAATCTGAGCCAAATATGGAATTATTTCCCTGTAAAATGAATCTTTTGCATTTTATCATGATATTGTTGGTAGTATAACACCATAGAATGATTTTTAAAGCACCTGTTTCTCACTAATGCTTGCCTACAAAATCTTTTACTCTCAGATTACTTCTTTAACAACATTCTGTTCTCCCTTCTCTAGTCATTGTTCACTGGGTTGTCCAGTTGGACAGTTTCCATGTTGTCCACATTGTCACCTCCTCTTTTAACTTCTTTTACCACGTCCTCTAAAACCATCTCTTAGTCTTTATAATTTGGGGCTACCTTGGTATTCTAACCTGGGATGGGTGGCAGTCCGCCCCCCTTTATTTGTTTTCAGTTAAGCTGAAAGTTTTTTTTCTTTTTTTCTTAAGGCCTCAGTATTATGGCTATGTCAGTTAAAAGCTGCTCTTATTGTTGTTTTTTTTAATTCATCTTTTTGTTTTAATCTGTTTATCAACTGTGAGCACTCAGGGACTGAAAAGTCCCCTTTGAAATTATAATCTGGCAAGGTTTTTTATTGTCTGTTGAATCTTTTGAATGCATAATCTCCAGTTTAAGATCCCCGTGTAGTTTTAGGATTTCAGTGATAATTAAGTTACCTGAAAATCCGTATTTTTATGCCATCGTGTACATATTTCTGTTAAATCAGAGCTTTTTCTCTGTTCTTTCCCCATTGTTCTTTGTTATTTTTCTCTTTTTAGTTTTCATTATTGCTAATTTTAGATCCCCTTGTAATTTTAAGACATCCTTTGTATCTAATTTGCCCAAAAACCCATGTTTTTTATTTTTTATTCCATCTATGACAGATCATACCTGCTCCTTTTACATAGTTCTCCATAAACTTTACCTCCCCTTCTAAGTCAATTAGTTTACTTTGTTTCTTCTCCATTATGTTTTATGTTAGTTTAATTATAGTATAAATGTCCCAGATAAAAGGTCACTGGCATGAGACTTTAAGGAGAGGACATTAACACGCCCTTCTACTGCGACTAATTCGCAGCGGTGTTAATTTTCTGGAATGAAATCCGACCTGAATCTCCAAAGTCACCAGTACGTAGTTTTAATCTGGGCAAAAGAAAACACAGGACTAGCAGAATCCTGCTATGATTCTATTAAAATGCTTAGTCCTCCATACACACACAACACAGTCACACAGTTAGTTTCAGGTACCTTGTAATTTTTCTAAGTTAACTTGGTGTTATTTTATGAGCTCAGTTTACTCCGTTCTTTTTACTTTTATAGCGCTTATTCTATTCCCTCGCAGGGGAATAACCCTTAGTCGTTTTATTTGGCCCCCTTCTTGGCGGGGCCCTACCTTAATTTGTCACTATTCCTTTCACGGTGGAATAAAACCATCCCAATGCAGCGTCCTTACCGGCGACGCACTACCAACGACTTTTAAGTACTTTTCTTCTTTTATTTATATAGCGCTTACTCTATTCCCTCGCAGGAGAATAATCCTCAGTCGTTTTCTTTAATCCCCTTCACGGCGGAATTGTACCAAATTTGTCACTATTCCTTTCACGGTGGAATAAAACCATCCTAATGCAGCGTCCTTACCGGCGACGCACTACCAACGACTGTTAAGTACTTTTCCTATGAACTGTATTTTAAAACTGTCTCACCTCGGAGTTGACTTCTTGGTGACTCTTTGGACCCTGTGAGAGTCACCCCGCGCAGAGGAAGGCAATAACCCACTGGCCAGGTGTGAATTCACACACACCGGGACTTTCAGCCACTCCGGCTAAAGGAGGCTGTGCAGCGGTGCTTCGCTCGACGTCAGGCTTCCCCCACGGATCCCAGAGTCACTGTTAAAGCAAAGAGAAATAAGGTTATTGAATTAATCCGGCTTCGAAGGACCAATAAATTGTTAGGTATTATTTAGTCAACTCAGAGGTAAGAACGATACAGTCATAGTTACTTGTGACAAGGGTAGCCCACTTTGCAGTGAAACTACAAAGTTTTTGACACCCTATCTCTTTATTTATATGCACAGTTCAACAGACAGTTCAGACAGGGTGTGTGTGTGTGAGACGGAAAGGAGGCTGGTTCACACAGAGATAACAATGATCTCACACACACAGGGAGGAAGGCATAGTGCAGGTGCCTTCCAACCCAAGGTTTTTACATGAGTGATAACAAGTTTTTGCACCCATCCAACATAGGTCCTGAGAAGTTACATATGTCTACCAAATTTCACAATCCTCGGTCAAAGCGTGGTTTGGGGCTGAGTTTTTAAGGTTTTGTAAGGGGCGCTGTGGAGAAATGAGGCCGCGCCCACCAAATATGTCATCAGATTTCTTTTGTGGACTGGACAAGGATCAATCATATTGATTTTGGTGCAGATCAAAAGATATATGTGGAAATTATAGCCAAACGTATGGCCATAACGTGACGTTTGACTTTGCCGCACCGCCATGGCCACGCCCTTTTATGAAAAGTCACTGTGCTTCAAACAAAGTTAGATCCACTAGTTATCTGTGTTCTGAAACACTTTTAAGTTGACTATATAGTGACCAAATATGAAGCCGGTAGCTCAAAATCTCTAGGAGGAGTTTGTTATGGTTCGACATGTATGAAAAGTGAAAAAGGGCTAAAAATGACCCTTTGACCCAAAATGGCTGACTTCCTGTGCGTTTTAGGGCATACCCCCAAGATACTTTTTTTCATGATTTGGGGGGGATCTACCTATGTAGCAAATTTCAACTCTGTAGGACTTACCAGTTGGCCTATCTCACTTTAGGGGGCGCTGTAGAGCCATTTGGCCACGTCCATTTTCAAATCCATTAGAATACCAAAATTTCCATTGGGGGACAACTTTCTGTGAAGTTTGGTGAGTTTTTGAATATGTTAAGGCCTCCAAAAAGCCAATTCATTTCCTGGATGAATAATAATAAGAAACATTCGAATTACAATAGGCCTTCGCAACGCTTAGCTGCTCGGGCCTAATAATATATACTTTATTGATCTCACAATGGAGAAATTGTCCTCTGCATTTAACCCATCCCTTAGGGAGCAGTGGGCTGCCATTATGTGGCGTCCGGGGAGCATTCAGGGGCTAAGGGTCTTGCTCAGGGAGTCCAAGTGGCAGGTTGAGTGCTTCGAACCAGGGTACCTGTGGCCTCTCCCCCCACCACTCCCTTTCACCTCCCCGGGAGACAAGTAACAATCTCTCTCTTCATCAGTAATTAATATCAATATTCATCAGTTCCAAAATCAGACAGTAACCCTTTACCTCTCCTCCTCAGTGCCGATCCTAACCTCTACTATAAACCCAGAAGACCCACCCTATTGCATAAGAATTTTAATAAGCCTTTCAAACTTTGCATGTAACACCATTATGTTACAAGCAAATTCACAGGAGTGCTTAGAGATTTAGTTCAGTTCAATTCAATTCAGTTTATTGATATAGCACCAATTCACAACCTGTCATCTGAAGACACTTTACAAAATCAGTTCAATCAAGTCATATACACTGGACAAAAATATAAATGGCACAATTTTGTTTTTACTCCCAGTTTTCATGAGCTGAACTCAAAGTTCTAAAACATTGTCTATATACACAAAATAACTATTTCTCTCAAGTATTGTTCACAAATCTGTCTAAATCTGTGATAGTGAGCACTTCTTTGCATAGATAATCCATCCCACCTCGCAGGTGTGGCATATCAAGATGCTGATTAGACAGCATGATTATTTCACAGATGTGTCTTAGACTGGCCACGATAAAAGACCACTCTAAAATGTGCTGGTTTGCTTCACTGAGGGGGTTTGAATACCAGTCAGTATCTGGCGTGACCACCATTTGCCTCACGCATTGCAACGCATCTCCTTTACATAGAGTTGATCAGGTTGGTTGTGGGTTGTCGAATGTTGGTCCACTCCTCTTCATTGGCTGTGTGAAGTTGATAGATATTGGCAGGAACTGGAACATGCTGTCATATATCCAATCCAAAATGTCCCAAACATGCTCAATGGGTGACATGTCCGGTGAGTATGCTGGCCATGCAAGAACTAGGATGTTTTCAGCTTCCAGGAATCGTGTACAGAACCTTGCAACATGGGGCCGAGCATATTCATGCTGCAACAAGAGGTGATGGTCGTGGATGAATGGCACAACAATGGACCTCAGGATCTCGTCACAGTATCGCTGTGGATACAAAATGTCATCGATAAAAGGCACCTGTGTTCGTTGTCCATGACATATGCCTGCCCATACCATAACCCCACTGCCACCATGGGCCACTTGATCCACAACATTGACATCAGCAAACCGCTCACCCACACGATGCCACACACGCTGTCTGCCATCTGCCCTGAACAGTGAAAACCGGGATTCATCCATGAAGAGCACATCGAGCCATTGAAAGTGAGTATTTGCCCACTCAAGTCGTCTACGATGACACGCTGCTGTCAGGTCGAGACCCCGATGAGGATGATGAGCATGCAGATGAGCTTCCCTGAGACGATTTCTGACAGTTCGTGCAGAAATTCTTTGGTTGAGCAAACTGATTGTTTCAGTGGCTGTCCAGGTGGCTGGTCTCAGACGATCTTGGATGTGAACATGTTCGTTGTGGAGGTCCTGTGCCGGTGTGGTTACATGTGGTCTGCGATTGTGAGGCCAGTTTGACACACGCACATTTCAGAGTGGTTTTTTATTGTGGCCAGCCTAAGGCACACTTGTGCAATAATCATGCTGTCTAATCAGCATCTTGATATGCCACACCTGGAAGGTGGGATGGATTATCTATGCAAAGGAGAAGTGCTCACTATCACAGATTTAGACAGATTTGAACAATATTTGAGAGAAACGGTTATTTTGTGTATATAGACAATGTTTTAGATCTTTGAGTTCAGCTCATAAAAACTGGGAGCAAAAACAGGTATTCCATTTATATTTTTGTTCAGTGTAGATTCCAAGTCAAGTACATGCATTCCAATTGATCCTAGTTATTGAACAATCCATTCAAATCCAGTTTATTTTTTTAAATTGGTTAAATAGCTATTTATCTAAGAAAACCCAGCAGATTTCATTGAGTCACTGACATGATGCATTCACTCCTCCTGGAAGAGCACGTAACAACAGTGGACAGTCACTTGCATTGAGTTGTTGAGTTTCCAGCAATCCCTCATACCATGCGTTCGGATAGCAACAGCAGGGAAGTTTAAATACAGCTATCTTGGCAATATGAATGCTAGTTTGATTATGGGCTTTTATTGTTATTTATTATGCGTTTGAATCATTCTCTTTTTCAGGGCAGAATGTTTCTGCAAATTACGTCTTAAAAGATTTTTAAAAACAAGGCTTAGGTATAAAGGTTTGAATTTATTTCAGATTTTCTCTAATGTACACAGGGTCAAAACTATTTATATTCAGGACTAAATATATACACAAACCCCACTAATATTTACACAGGTGACCCTAAGCAAGTTGCAGAAAAATTGCATGTATTATGTAACTATAAACAAGTTTCTGGCACAAGTAGGCTGGATATCTGATCACCCCTCTTGTGACAAGTAGTTGACCTAATTTAATTTGGTACGTGTCTTGATAAGAAAAAAAGCACCGGTCTAAGTATAGAGCTTTGTGGGACACCTAGTTGATAGTCTGTGTAAGTAAGCTTGGCATTTTGCCTTTTGATGGATAAATATGATGATTTATCTATCTGGTATTAACATTAGGTTAGTTTATCTTAGATTCCCACATATCCTCTACCAGGCTCAGGTCGAGACTCTGCACGGGCCACTTCAAAACATTAGTACTACTTCCAAAACTGTAAGTCCAGACTTTAACTAGCTTTTTTTTTTCATTCAGAGGTAGCTTTTCTGTTTAGCTTTGCATGATTGTTTGGGTGCATAACTAAATTGCACTTGAGGTTAAGATCGCAAATTGATTGCAGAACATTCTTCTTTATGGTTTTTCCATCTATAATGGCAAGTCATCCAGGTCCTGATGAAGCAAAGCAGCCGCAGACCATCACAACAGCACCATGTTTGAATGTCAGTATGATGAGCTTTTTCTGAAGTATTGTATTAGTTCCATGGCAGATGCAAACATTCTCAAAATTTTACAAAAGTCTATGGGACAATCAAGAGGATTTTTAAGGAAATTTATAACAAGCATTTGTATTCTCTTTGGTAATAAGTAGTTTTCACAGTAGATCTCTCTCTCACATTAATAGTGTTGCCCAATCTGTGTTATTATTGAAAGATGACACTGAGCTTTACTGAGGCACGTGAGGCCTTATGTTGTTTTGTGTTCTTTTGTGACATCCCGGAGGACTCGTTAATTCGCTCCTGAAACTTTAAAGAGTTTAGTAGGAAGGGCCCTCTTAGGAAGGTTTACCACTCGTCCATATTTTCTGCACACCCTCTGTAATTTCTTGGCTTTGTAACCCTTTCCAGACTGATAAATGTCATGATGACATCTTTCTGTTGTTGAATTTCTTTAGTATATTATTATAATTATTTCACCATGGAAAACAGTTCAAATACATCCCCGAAACCCCAAAATTAATATCAGAATCAGAATCAGAATCAGAAAAGCTTTATTGCCAAGTACGTTTTTGGACATACAAGGAATTTGTTTTGGCGTAGTCGGTGCAATACAGTACAAATTAAACAGTATAAACATATCTACAATATAATATAAATATATGTGCACAGTTTTAAGTGAGTGAGAGTAAATATAGAGCAGTATAAGATGCAAGAGCAATACAACAGTGCAGGTGATCATTGTGCAAGTAAAGCAGTGCAAGTAAAGCAGGAGTCCAAGCTGAGCGTTAATGTAACGTATGCCATTCATACTCATGTTGAATGCATTTAAACTTCAGACTGGAGCTGTATTTCATAGTTTTTAGCTCTGCACATTTCTGACTGTTAGTAGAACGACTGGTATGTGCTCAGAGCATAAAGAAGGGCCAATCTTGTTTCATTTAAAGTTCATCAGATGATGTCAGTTCCTTCCCATTTCCACAAAACTCAGCACGTAGTGTTTCAAACCACCAGAGCTTCCACATAAGCCTTAATTTATATTTTTTTGTAAAATACCAAACATTCAAGATTGAGAAACCCCCAATAGCTCAACCAAAAACTTAATCTTCTCTAAACCCAAATCCAGGCATTTTCATTTCCTGATCTTAACTAAATATTGTAAAGTCTCTCAAACACTATAGTAGACTACTGTAGGATAAACATGTTTTATTTAATGTAATACAATGTACATCTTATGTAATTTCATTCAACAGTTACACCTTTCTTTTTATTAATTATAGTTTCTGTTTTGCATCATATTGAAAACTTCAAGGTTAAGCCAGGGACAATCACCACATCTAGTATTATAAATACTTTCAGAAATAGACATTTACAACTTTATTTTTTTCAAAATACAAATAAACTATGTAAAGTATAACCTTAGGGCTGTAAGAGAGGAATAAGATTCATCTCCAATACCGACTAGTGACCTTGGTTAACCAATAAATAAAATATTTTTTCTAGTCAGGGAATGAAAAAATTTGTTTTCATTTTATTTAAAATCAAGAATAGCCAAGTATTCACAAGTTTCTTACAAACGTTTTATCACATCCATGTAAATAAAAACACTGCTTATAAGAATGTCATATATATAACATATAAACGGCCTGATTAAAAAAAAAAAAATCTGGTTTATTTTCAGAGATTATACCTTACATGGCTTTAATCTTAAAATGACTGGTGTTTTGTCACTTTTAATGAAGTAAGACAAGTAAATTAGAGTGTTGTTAATTATAAGTCTCTAGACTCTTTATCTTTTTCTCCAACCCATTATTCAGCTACATCATATTCATTGCAAAAGCTAGTCATAACAAAGATAAAGGCGAGAAAGCAATTGTTTGCTTCCAAACTGATAAAAATTTTGATCTTTAACAGAAATGATGAAAAAGCAGTTGTGACAAATCTAATGTCTAAATCTATTGAGGGTCGGGTGAGAGTAGCATTAAACCAACTTTGTTAAGATGAAACTCATTAATCTATCATTAACTCTTTAATTAAAGTGTCTTGAGCCAACTGAGTGTAGACAAGAAATTACTGTTTTAGAAAAAAGAAAAAAAGGAGGGCCTGATGCTGCTGTGCACATAGATGCATACCTGCTTTGAATCTGCAACAGCTGTTTTTCATTCTGAAACATTTCACTTCTCTTTCCTAAATTTTGATGCAGCGCCTCACTTACTTGCTTAAGCTTATTTTTTCATTTGGACTATTAATTTAAATGCAACATGGATCATTGAAAGTAAACAGTCCTTAAATTTGCTACACAGATGAACCCTGTGAGATGAAAATCCAAACACATGAGCCAGAACAATCCCGGAAAATTCTAATTTCGCACCATTTAACTTCACTATCAAAAAAATAAACAGCACCGCATCCAGAGAACATTGAGGCCCTGAAAAAAAGATGTAAGTTCAAGCTTCACAAATGAGCCTTGTCTGTCCTATTAGCCCTGATTTTTAGCCTTGAGCCAGGAGATCAGCTTTGTGGGCACAATGATTTGTTGGGAAAGTGCTTGTTTCAGCACTGCCTGTTCTCTAGCCAGACAATAGACACTTGTGAATTACGTAACAGCAGCACTTGAGCAAAATATCAGGGTGACTAGGTGTTTTTGTTTTCAGGAACATACATAAAGCCTTTTATACCTCATAGTTTTATAAACCTGCTTTTATTTTTTCAGGTTTGCCTGCAAATGCACATAAAACACATCAATGTGTCAACTGGCTGCATTTTTCTATATTGTGACTCCAACTTAAGATGGATGAAAAATCTGAAAAATAACTCAACAAAGTACATCAGGACACTCAAAGTTTGCAATCTCGCTCTCTTAGGATTGTATTTTTTATTTGGGAAATCTTATGTGAAAACATAAAAGTTTGAGCCCATTAAAATCACTTTGCATCAACACATCAGCACATTGAAATCCAGATATGTTGTGTTTTGATTTCATTTAGAGGATCAAAATAATGCTGTGTTTCTGTTTTGTGACTGCTTTTGTATTTCCTTTGCAGACAGCACATGCACACAACCACATAGGAGGTTTGCATTCATTATAAAATGTTCTTTAAGCTGAGGATCAGGAAGGGACAGCCATTTGAGTGGATGTGTGCTAGTTGTATCGTTGTTCAAATAAACTGGCAACAGTTGGCACACGTGCTTCGTTTATTGTGTTGACAGAAACTTTACGCTCAATTTATAGTCACAAAAGCCATCTGAAAGTGCAGAAAGCACCATAAAATCTGTTTTTCAGAAGTAATTGGCTCCAAATGGCTCAATAAAGACATAACAAATGAAACAGTAGTCAACTGGTATTGACAAGCATGCCAGAGTAAGTATATAAGCTAGGATGCATTACAAATTGGCAGTTTATACAAAATGTTTTCAAGCTTTTAATTGAAGATATAGTGCAACTCATTTATACCCCTGCTTTCTTAAAGTGTAAATCATTACATATGAATGCCCTCTTCAAGTGTTTCTCAAAGATTTTAAGTCAGAACAGATGTTAGACAGACAACTAAAAATGTTTATGTATTGTCACTACAGATGGCAAAAACCAAGGATTTGTCCACAAGATTAATCAGCTCTTTGAATCTAACTCAGTACATTTATTGTTATTTAAAAATAAAGTTACATTTGAACCAGTCATTTTGTTTGTTGCTATGACCGTAGTTTCTCAAAGAGGAAATTACAGAAAGACAGAAGTATGGTTTTGTTTAACATTATTCAAAAAGTACCTGAAAGCCCCAAAATTGGGCTTTGTTGAAAACCTTTGGTTGAGATTGTGAAGATTGCAATTTCTTTAACAATGCAAATGAAGGGGAAAACATTGTACTTTCTGGACTGGAGAATTTCTTTTTGCCAAAATCATTGCCGAGATTGTAAGATTATTAAAAGTCTGACGTGTCACACTATATTGAAAAACATATGATGGTGGTAATGCATACTTTAAAACATCTGTTTAGAAAAATGGGATTTATTAAGATGGAATAAATTAGATCTAGGCTCAAACATTATTTCAAAATATATATATATAGTTGTTGGGCTTTAAAGAGGAATGCACATTGGTCTCAGTAATTTACACGCATCTTCACCTTTAACAAGGCCACCAAGAGCAGAGAGAACTGGTATTCCATGGATAGTTTTAGAAGAAAAAAATAGCTGAGCCTTGGGCCGTTTGCTCCCAACCAGACACTGATGGTGCAGGTCATTTAGTAGACAACAATAACCCGGAATGAAGAGGACCACCTCCTGGGTTTGGTGGCTGGTTGCCCCTCTGGGGTATCGGTATCTGGTGTGAGTGTTTGTATTTGTACATGTGACAGTGGGAATGAGATTGTGCGGTCCTGCCCCCTTCCCTGGATCATCTTAGCCCCCCCTACACTCTCCTTGTTGGGGGCAGGTGCCAGCTGCTGGCGGAGCCTGTGTGCTCAGCACAAGCATGCTCCCACATACACTCATAGGTGTTTGGATTCCGGTGTTTACAGATACACAAATATACAGAAATACTCTTTATTGAGCTGCGGCTAAATGCATCTTGTATTATTTAGTAGTGTGTACTTTTCAGTAGCATTCCTGTTGTTATATATGCATTCGTTGTTTGTCCTTGTTTTTTTTTTCTCTTTCTGCAGGTGTAGAAGCAGACTTCTATGGTGTTATCTTGTATTGTCTTCATCCATCTTTTGCCTTCTCTTTCTTCTTTTTTCCATTTTTTATATTTATATATATACATATATATATTTTTATATATCAAGCGGAGAATTATAGCAAATGGTGTAATGCTCCACTTGTGAAAGTAAATCTGTTGGGCTTCTTCTTGGCACTCAGATGACAATTCTGGTGCTACTCTGCTGGACATGACATGTTAAACAAAAAAAAAAAAAACAATAATAGAGATGTATTTCTTTAAACATGTGTGGTATATTGTTGTCCTTTAAACCAGTAACCCATGGAGGGTGTAAGCTTCATGTCTTTCACAGTGACAGTTGGGATAGGTTCCTGTCCATTTGCCACTGCATAAACAACAGAAAAAATAAAGATAGAAAGAAATACAGTAAATTTAAAAAACATTTACCCCCAACACCTACATTGTTTTTCCTTTAGTCTATGAGCAAACATCTGTCCAAGTGCTAATGAAAACAAGAGTAAGTACTGCAGGATATAATCTATTCACTCCATGTATTGAGAGAAAAGAAGGGAGGGTGGTGGGTAGCAGAGGTCATCACTAAAAGTGTTGAAGTTGTCACACACTTGCGTATTTAATGCAATTTTAATTCATCTGCATGCTCTGATTTTCCCTGTTATTGCTTCTTAGATTGGATCTATATTAAGAGCAAATTTTCCTCTCTGTTCTCATGCTGAACCTCAGGCATGAATAAGGAGGTGTCCAGTTTCTCAGAGTTCTATGTGCTTATCCAGTGAGAGGAAATTAAATCGCTTTTCCCACAGCTTCATTAATTGTTTTCGTGAAGTTGTTTATTTGGTGGGGCTTTTCCGGTCAACTTGGCGCTAGTGTAGGGCAGAATAAGGCTACAAAGACTGTTTTCTGTTGCATCATGAAGGATTTGTCTGTGACTGACTGGTGGGCAAAACAAACGGGGGAAAGAGTCTGAGGATAAATACTTATGTATTCGTTAGCATTCCAGCTTTAGAGAAATAAATTGCGTTCTTCATTAAGAGAGAAAATTGATTTTCCATTGGAGGGTCAGCACGGAATAGATCTTTCGCTAGGCTGATTCCATGTGACACACTTCCTCAAAGCAAAACCCAGTGCACTTTTGGGAAGAATACTGCTGCATTTGTAAATGTAAAATTACAAATGTACCAGCTCAATAAAGCATTCTAAAAACATGTAGGTCCAACAGACATTGTGAAACTGCTTCAAGCTTTTTTTGTGTACTTTCACAGTCAAGAAGCCTCCATATCTATCTGATCAGATAAACTTGCAAGAACAAAACAACATTGTTAATCACTTCTTTTCATTTAGTCTTGTAGTGTGTTTGGTATTCAGGGATCTGACCACTAAATTAGACCAAATAGCCTTAAAACTGGGAACAAAAAAGCCAAACCAAACATTACAAAGTTAGGCCATGATAAAAGAAACACTTATGTGGTGGGAAAGCATGTTTCATATAAAGCTCACGTACTTCATGTTTGTCATGTTGACATTTTGGCAGGGTTAATGCACCGAGGAGCACTTTAGGAGGTGGGGGCTGGGGGTTAACTGATGGTTGCTTTAGCACTCAGTTACTTACTGTAGGTGTGTGTGTTATTGCATTTGCTACTAATGGACTTCAAGATGGGAGCTCAAACAAGGTCTTACTAGAACAAAACACACAATTTTTTCTCTTACAGAGACATACTTTCCAGTCATATGTCTAATGGTGTGACCACTTCAGAGTGCTCGTTCACATGACATTGTAAAATGAGTTTCACTACAAATTTGAATTGAATATTAGGCCCTCTGTTATTTTTTAATATCCTTTTTAAAGGGTTCTAAGAAACATTTAGCAAATGAGACAAAATGATAATAGGTTCACAAAAATGAGAAAAGATTATAGCAATGCTTTTGTGAAAACTACAAATGCCCTTTTTTGTTTAACAATTGAGTTTAAAACACTCCTCCATGTTTGAATAGTGGCTTTTAGGCTTGTTTCAGGCAATCTTAGTGCTAAAAAAGCATTAGTTGTTTTGCCAATAGAATATTTCAGAATAAGAAGAATTTATCCTCACTCTTTCCTCACTGAATTTAACTTTCTTTAGGCTCATTATTGCACATTTAACATCTTAACTATATTTAGAGATTACCTATTACTTAATTCTGTTTTTTTATTATATATTTATTAAAGATGCGATTGATAAGATTATTTCCAAACCTTTAACAATTGACCTCAAGTAGTTTTTGTTTGGCCTTAAACCTGAGAGACATAATTATACTAAGAATGATTGCACACTTGTGGGTCTAGGCTTGCTTAATGCCAAACATTGAATATCTTTATCCTGGCAGAATTTCCACAGACCAACACTGGACCAGTGGCTACAGCAAATGATATTTGCTCTTGAGCTGAAAAGAATTACATACGTGCTGAAGGGCAAACTGGACAAATTTCAAAATATGTTTCGAAGCATTTAGTTGTATTTATTGAAAAGATTTACAGGAAGACTGTGTCTAGGACTACTTAAATTATGTAGATACTAATAGGGTGATATTTCCCTTTTCAAGCATTTTATACAAATCCTGTTTGTAGCTGTATTACATTAAAAAACCAACAAGCAAAAAAAAATAAAAACTTGATAGTGACTTAAATTAAAGAACTCTGCAAGGATAAGTTGGCCAAAATTCTTCCACACTAATGTAAAATACTCATTGCTATGGATTTTCCAAGGATGTGATGACCATTATTACTGCCAGGTTAATTAGTATAGCTTATTGTTGCTTAAAAAATAATATCATTTGGCAACTGACACTTTGCATTTACTTTATTTGATAACGTTTGTGCACATTACTAAGCCTTGAAATGACCTAAATACACGTAAAATCTGGAAGAAACTATAAGACAATATCTGTCATTCATTATTCAAGAGGAATTGTTACATGATATTCCTTCCCTCCTTCTTTTTCTTCACTGTCCTCCACATTTTCACTGTATTTATTTATGCATAGAGTTCTGAAAGATCATACCACTGCATGAACTTTACAATATAAACTGTAAGTATTAAGTTTTGTACTTAGTTTTAGCCATTTTGTTGGCCAATACTAGATAAAACTAGAATACACCAGTGTTTATCCAAGATGTCAGACAAATGACCTCATATTTGACACTAGAAATTCTGTGATAAACAAAGGTTATCATGACCAATCCAATGACTGCAGGGTGACCAGACTATGGCTGTAAAGCAACTATTAATTGTCCAGCTTACAACACCATGCTTAAGGTTTGTTTGTTCTAATGGACATTTTTTATAATTACTTAATGTGATCAAACAAATTAGAGTTTTGTTCTTTCCAGAAGAAACTTATCACTCTTCACAACATATCACTCTAAAAGTATTGTGGTTTGTTCAGATGCAACTACAAAACCTGTTATGCCCCCTTTCCATGAGGTCTACTTTAGCTGGCTCCACTATACTCAGACCGTTTTCAGGCCATTTCCATTACTGGCTTTTCCAGCTCGTTGCTGGCTTTTACGGTAACTGCTCAGCAGCAGGTCCAGTTGGGGCTGAGCAGGGCTGAAGGTGTTTGTCAACTAATAAGCTGTGGTGGAAAATCGTGGACACCACATATGGCCATCGTACATCGTTGAGTTGTGGATGGGAAGGAAGTCTGGACCCCGCAACATCCGTGTAGGAAGACATGATTTGCAACGATGAGTGTTTATTTTACTTTGCACAGCACATGAAGCTGACGGCTTGAAGCCCCACCTCCAGCCATCAATGGAAACACAATATGTTTCATGCCAAGTTGAGCAAGATCGAGTGGAATGCTAGAAGGTTAACAAAAATAATTCTGTGGCATAAGCACAGCAACTAATGTCATGGTATGACATCCTTGGACTTGGTTTGTGTTTTTGTGTTAACTGTACTTAGGTCTATGTTTTCCTTTATTGTTAATTAGTTCCACCTGTCCCTTATGCCTCCATGTCTCTTTGCCACACCTGTTCTTAGTTCCTGTGATTACCTGCTTTTGTTTTACTCCCTGTATATTAGTTGGTCTGTGTTCTTTGTTCCCCGCTGGTTCCTCCGTCACTATTCCTCATTCACTACCCCTGTTTATGCTCAGTTTTGCTACAACTGCGTACACATGTACGTTTTTGGCTCGACTCATGTTTGTACAAGCTATGATTATGTTACGTTTTGGAGACATTTAAGTAAAGAGAAGCCTCCCTCTCATCATGCGGCTGCCAAGCTCTTATCTGCACTTTGGTCCGATCCAAACCCAGAACGTGATAACTAAAAGACACACACAGACTCCACTGCAACTAACTTTTCTAAGTACTACCCAAATGTTGCAGAATGACCATTACAAATTCTAATGCTACGTGTTGTAAATATGAATCTGAGAATATTATTTAATATTAATATTTTAATATTTTATCAAATAATATTTCGGTCTGTTAAGGATTGTCCTGTGAATACCAGCCCAATAAGGCGATGGTATTAGGACAGAATAGAAAGGTGTGAGACGAGCTCTGGCATTATTGAACAGCATAAACTCTACACATATATGGAATGAATTCACACAATTTCTTAAAATACAAAAATGTATTAACAAAAATAAGTCAACTCAAAGCCAAACATATTTCAATCAACAAACTCTTTACTATGCTAAAACAATTCAACTAAACTACCAAGCAGAATGAAAGAATAATGAAGACTAATGGGCTATATACAATATCAACAAGTTGATTAAAGATGATTGGAAATCATGACCAAAAGAGTGATGCAACATTACCATGCAATGTTTACGTTTGAGAACCAAGGATTATCTTGAAGAATCTGGAAGTGAAGTTAAGTTAGTCTTGGAACTAACTTAGGGAATAATCAGCAAACGTTTAGACCACCCTTCACAATGCAAGATCAGATAAAATATTATATTAATAAAATAATGTTTTAAATAATGATCTACTGAATAAAACCAACCTTCTGGATGACCATTTCACATCGGTGTCTAATCAGCTGCCTTTAGTTATTGAAATAATATTCGAAGAAAGATTATAAAAGGGGTATTTTGGAAAAGAGCCAAATCTTTCTGGAGAAATGGGCTTAATGGTGTTTACTTAGTGCTGCCACGTGCTCTTACCGGCTAGCCGTTGGGCTAACAAAAGAAGCTAATAGCTTAGCACAAGAATCAACGCATACCTTTAAAATACCAGGTTAATAAAAGGGTTAAAATGCATAAGCGCGGACGGCACGTTATGAGCAATGTTCTGGTTAAAACCACCCTTTAAATAAAGTTTATCTTAACTTTAAAACATACAAAGAACACGAACCGGCCTGTGTGCTACAGATAGCGTGCTACAGATAGCATGCTAGCACAAAGATAGCCGAGTTCCATAAAACAAACTTCATAACATGAAAACGTTTGGATCATTTCATCCTAAACCTATCTGTTAATCTGCATAAACCTAACCTCTGACCATGGTGAGTAAACGTTGTCCAAGGGCGATGAAGTTCGAATAAACGTCCACAGTCAACAAGCGGTTGGCTTTCAGCTAAACTCTGCGTTCGCTCTGTGAACAATAGCGTTAGCTCCGGAGAGCTGGGCGGCTGTTCGTTACCGTAACACGATGGTGCAAGCCGTAGTCCGTCCTTCAGACTCGGCTTGTAGAAACAGCTTCTCTGCCGGGGATCTCTTCAACACAGTTTTGCTTCTGCGGAGCTTCGGAGAGAAAATGTAAGCAACTCTTATACCTTAATTTCCCCGCTCATGAATGAAAATACCGGATACACAGACAGTATTTCATTCTACTTAACTTTGCATATGATCGGTGATCGTATGGCTTCCTTGGATCCAGTTGCATTTATGTCTTTTTGCCAGCAAAAGACATCAGCGTGCTTTGTTCCCTCCTATCCCGATGATCATCGGTGTGGAAGAGAGAGACTCGCGGAAAGGTGAGGGCTTATATGCGGGCAGTGTCATTGTGGGAAGTCCTCTGCTACCCCCCTTCCCCCTTCCGAGTTGTGCTGGAAGTCAGTTAAATGCCATTTATTTTGAAAGTTCCAGGAATGTTCATACCGGAGTTTTGATGTTGAAATCCATGGCTGTAGGTCCCAACATACGTTATGCAGATGCTCTGTGTGAACTGGTGAAGATTTACTCACCTCAGTCAGTCAGTCATTTTCTACCACTTATTCCATAGTGGGTCACGGGGTAGCTGGTGCCTATCTCCAGCAGTCTATGGGCGAGAGGCAGGGTACACCCTGGACAGGTTGCCAGTCCATCTTAGGGCAACACACATACAACCATGCACACACTCATTCATACACCTAAGGGAAATTTAGAGTTACCAATTAACCTAACAGGCATGTCTTTGGACTGTGGGAGGAAGCCGGAGTACCCGGTGAGAACCCACGCATGCACAGGGAGAACATGCAAACTCCATGCAGAAAGACCCCAGGCCAGGAATTGAACCCAGGACCTTCTTGCTGCAAGGCAACAGTGCTACCAACTGCACCACTGTGCAGCCACGATTTACTCACCTCAACATGCCAAATTCTTGAAGTGGTTTAATAGGACGGGAGACCTTCCTATGTTCCAACTGATTCAGCTATTATATAACCTTGTAAATAACATTAAACACTTATCCCAATATAGTCATGGTCCTTAAGTATAATTTTTTTTTTTTTTTTTATTGACGATGACCTCACTGCAAAGTACTCAACTCTGTCATGAAACAGTTACAGACTCTACACTGTTCATCTAATTTCACATAAATTATACAAAATATTTATGCAATACAAGTGATACACAGACTTCATACATGTGACAGGACTTGGTGATTCACAAATTATATCTATTTCTTTACAGTTCGACATACGTAACCCTTTTTGTTTGGAATGCTAACATACATATTCTTTCAGCATAGCGGTGGCAAGCACACTCAGTTTTTTAGAGGAAGAGTGATAATACTGTTGGTTTTTTAGAAGTGCTCACTCAGAACGCTGATCTGTTAATCATCGATTAACAGCATCTGCCTGTTCAGTAGTCTTTAAATTTTAGTCCAAGGCATAGGTGTTCTTAGGATTCGGATTCCCACTTTTAAATTTGCTTTGATTTTAGGCCTGGAAAAAAGGTAATTCTATTATGATAGATAAATAAATACATTGATTGTCATTTTTTTCCCCTAAAACTTTACTGTGTGTAGTTCAAGGATGTTTGCTCATTTTGTTCTCCTTTTTAAAAATTTTTATTTATGAAAGATAATTTTCCTAATAGCAAATATAATAGGCCATCTGGCTGTGTCCAGAGAACTGACAAGTTTTGACAGATTGTTGCTTGCCAACTCTATTTCTATTTTTCTTGTGTGAACTATATTCATTCTCATTAAATGATAGATCGACAGTTTATAAAAAAAAATGCAGATTAGGGAAGAAATAAAATGTTAAAGACTGTAGCCTTAAATCTTTGATCATTTTACTTTAAAATCTCCATCATGTATTCCTAATATTTACTATATACTTTTTAAGTTTCATTTCATATAGTTAGTCTAGTTTGTTCATGTTTCTGTAGGACGTGCATGTTTTCTTTTAAAACTTTGTTAGTGACAAATTGTTAGCAGTATTCTTTCATTTCAATTTAGCCTTATGTAAAATTAAGCTGTACTGTTTACACCATCTAAATGATGTGCCTGCAAACTGCCAGTAGTGGATCTGGTGAGCTGGTGATTATTAATTTGGATTTTATCCAGAAAACCAAGCTCAAAAAATAATTCTTGTAATTTTCTGAGCAGCTGGCTTCCCATCAGTGGTGGTTTATGGGCAAGAGGCAGGGTACTGTGACATGTATTTAGTCCATCACATTCCTCTTTAAAGACCAGCGTTATTTATTTGATTAGCTAAAAGGAAAACTAATCTGTACAACTAGCCTATTTTCAGCCACCACTTGGACAAAGTAAATCCTGGAAGTAGGTCCTAGAAGTACTAGTAGTTGTATTGTTGAAGAGCAATCTAATTAGTGTTTCATCTGCCATTCTGACACCTCTTTTATTAAAAGGATCTCATTGAAGTACAAGAAAGACTATTTTCGGATTAAAAAGAAAAAAGCCTAATCCAGTGTGGATGGCTATTAAAATTGATTTTCACCAATGTTTACACAGTGGCAGGTAACAGAGAGATAAGTAATGATCACTCTGAACATTCTATGGTCCACAGAAAACCTATTGCTTTCTCTAGAGTCGGCATGTAACATAAAGCCATTATGTATCTTTGAAACGTACCTTGGGGGGAAGGATTTATCCAAAAATAATTTGAGAATAGTAATCACTCCCCAGTCCCCTAGGAGGCAATTGTGGCTGAGTGGAGTAGTCATCTTGCAATCCAAAGGTTGTTGTTCGATTCCAGCTTTCTCCTGCGACATGTCGACATGCCCCTCTGCAAGGCTCTTAACCTCAAGTTGCCTACCACTATACCTGTATGAATGTGTATGATCTGTGAATGAATGTGTGTGTGTCAGTGAGTGAGATTGGGTGAATGTGGCTGTAGTGTAAAGCACTTTGAGTGGTTGGTATGACTGGAAAGATGCTATATAAGTCCAGTCCATCTACCATTTAGTTGAGTCATGAATCAACAGTAATTAACCATAATTTTTGAAACCTGGCTCAGTTTCTCTACGACATCCAGGTACGATTGCTGCCAGAACTGTAGAATAACTCAATTCAATTCAATTCAATTCAGTTTATTTATATAGCGCCAATTCACAACACATGTTGTCTCAAGGAACTTCACAAAAGTTAGGTACATACATTCCAATTAATCCTAATCATTGAACAGTGCAGTCAGATTCAGTTATTTATTCAAATTGGATAAAAAGCTTTTTCTGTATAAGGAAACCCAGCAGATTGCATCCAGTCAGTGACTTGCAGCATTCACTCCTCCCGGATGAGCATGTAGAGACAGTGGACAGTCACTGGGGTTGACTTTGCAGCAATCCCTCATAATGAGCATGCATTCAATTCAATTCAATTCAGTTTTATTTATATAGTGCCAATTCACAACACATGTTGTCTCAAGGCACATCACAACAGTCAGGTACATACATTCCAATTAATCTTAACCATTGAACAGTGCAGTCGGAGTTATTTATTCAAATTGGATAAAACGTTTTTCTATCTAAGGAAACCCAGCAGATTGCATCCGGTCAGTGACGTGCAACATTCCCTCCTCCTGGATGAGCATGTAGAGACAGTGGACAGTGACTGAAGTTGACTTTGCAGCAATCCCTCATACTGAGCAGACATGTAGCGACAGCGGAGAGGAAAACCTCCCTTTTAACAGGAAAAAACCTCCAGCAGAAACAGGCTCAGTGTGATCTGCCATCTGCCACGACCGACTGGGGGTTTGAGAGAACAGAGCAGAGACACAAAAAGAACACAGAAGCACTGATCCAGGAGTACTTTCTATGGGAAGGAAATGTAAATGTTGATGGATGTAGCTCCTTTAGTCGTTTCACCTAGAAAGAAAGAACAGATAAACTCTGAGCCAGTTTTCAAGGTTAGAGTCTGAAAGAGAGCACATAGAGTTAGTCACAGTAAAAGCTCAGTCAATTGCCATGTCTAGGAGAGAGAAAGGGTTAAACATTGAAAGACAGGGCCATGTGGATCATTGGTAGAGGGTGAGCATTAAGTTGTTGACAGCAGAAGCTCGGACGATTCCCCTCTCCAGAAAGGTGTCACAGGTAGACACAGAGTCAGGCCTGGTGTAGCTTCTAGGAAGAGAAAAGAGAGAACAAGGTTAAAAGCTGAAATAACAGCAAATAATGCAAAATTGGAGAGTAGTGTGAGAATGTAGTGAAGAGGGTCAAAGTGGTCATTATGTCCTCCAGCAGCCTAAACCTATAGCAGCATAACTACAGAAATAGCTCAAGATAACCTAAGCCACTCTAACTATAAGCTTTATCAAAAAGGAAAGTTTTAAGCCTAGCCTTAAAAGTAGACAGTTTGTCCATCTAGAGCCCACTGATGGCCATTGTTGTACTAAAAACCACAACGATTGGGATATCTCCTTCTGTGAGACTGATTATAACCATTGGAAAAGAGAGGAGGTCATACAGGTAGCAGAAATGGAGGGTGTGTTTGCACCTCAACCATAACTGAGCCGGTTTAGGTTAAACCTGACTCCCCCTTACTCCATCCAACAGGGAGGGAAGAAGACGGAGGTAAAAAAATAAGGAAGATAGCTCAGGATAACCTAAGCCACTCTAACTATAAGCTTTATCAAAAAGGAAAGTTTTAAGCCTAGCCTTTAAAGTAGACAGGGTGTCTGCCTCACGGTCTAAAGCCTGGAGCTGGTTCCACAGGAGAGGAGCCTGATAACTAAAAGATCTGCCTCCCATTCTACTTCTAGAGACTCTAGGAACCACCAGTAAACCTGCAGTCTGAGAACAAAGTGCTCTGTTAGGAACATATGGAACAATCAGATCTCTGATGTATGATGGAGCTAAATCATTAAGGGCTTTATATGTGAGGAGGATAATTTTAAATTCTATACTGGACTTAACAGGGAGCCAATGAAGGGAAGCTAAAATAGGAGAAATATGATCTCTCTTTGTAATTTTCATCAGAACTCTTGCTGCAGCATTTTGGATCAGCTGAAGGCTTTTAACTGCATTTTGTGGACATCCTGATTGTAACAAATTACAATAGTCCAGCCTTGAAGTAACAAATGCATGGACTAGTTTTTCAGCGACACTCCTGGACAGGATATTTCTAATTTTGGCAATGTTCCGGAGATGAAAGAAGGAAATCCTAGAAACCTGTTTAATATGGGATTTAAATGACATGTCCTGGTCAAAAATAAAACCAAGGATTTTTACTTTATTATCGGAGGTCAATTTAATGCCATCCAGGTTAAGTGATTGACTAAGCAGTTTCTTTTTTAAAGACTCTGGTCCAAAGACGACAACTTCTGTCTTGTCTGAATTTAGAAGCAGAAAATTTAAAGTCACCCCAGTTTTTATGTCTTCAAGACATGCTTGTAGTCTATCTAACTGGTTGGGCTCATCAGGATTCATGGATAAGTAAAGCTGAGTGTCATCAGCATAACAGTGAAAATGTATCCTATCATGTTTTTATGTTGTATTATGTTATGGATTTTCTTATCAAAGTGGGAGAGAAATCAACTCATTAACAAGAGAAAGACCGGACTTTGTGTTTATAAAGTTTATTCAAAGGCATTTCAGCGTTTGAAGACTCTGTCACTGAGTTTAGTCAGCAGAGCCCAGAACAAGAGTTTACAGAAGGTATTTAAACAGTATGTGGGTGTTACCTCAACTTAAGAGTTTTAGAAATATGATCCCCAGACCCTCCCCGGGTCAGAGGTAACAAATTTATTTTTGAGGGCACCCGTCTACCATCCCTTGAGGCATACACTTCAGGGAGTGTTAACCATAAACCTCCTGATAATGAATTTAGAGTCCATCTCCTCTTAAGTACTAAAACACAGAAGTCAGAGGAGAGAGGTAAACTAAAGGTCATAGCACTTTAGAACACTTTAGAGCACTAATAACATTATTTTCCATTACACTCCTTTCTTCTGATTGCAAGATAATCACAACTAAAAGAAAATTCCACAAAACCATTACCCAAGATTATAATCAAAGTAAAACAAACAAAACAAAAAAAATATATATATATATACAAAACTTTAAAATAAACATCAAAATCAAAAAGAAAAATAAAGAATTACTCCAATCTTCATTAACCAGGATGTCCAACCACCACTAATGAACCAGGACCAAGGATTCCAAGAGGAACCAATATTTTCATTCTGTTGAGACGTCAGCAACTCCTTTAATTTTTCATGGATACTTATCATGTTGTTAGACCCATCAGGAATAAAATTGCAACATTGCTCCCCAATTAAATGAAAAACACCACCCCTCTCAGCTAACAAGTAATCCAAAGCCATCCTATTTTGCAAACTCATAATTCTTATATCCTGCTGCTCCTTGGTCAGAACAGTGAAACCTTCCTCAGTTAAAGGATTAATATTTTCTAACTCAACTGATAACTCATTAATCCTAATGAATAATTGTACCCAAAATACCTTTCCAATGTGGAATCCTAGCTCTCTTTTGCCGTTTGAGAATTGTCTTCCTTTCTAATAATGGAGTGATTGAATCATAAGCAATGACTGTAGGTAGTAAATAGCTAAATAACATTCTCCAGACCAATTAGCAGGCAGATACAGATATGATCTATTTCCACACATCCAAACCATGTTCTTAGGGCACGAGTACCCATTTCTACAAGGAAAAGTAACAAGAACCCTGGTTAATTTACCTGCCTGGCCATTCAATTTACTTCCATTCGGTAAGGCTGTAAGATTAAGAGTTAACACATAGGGATCTGGGACCAAAGATCCTGAAACAGCACATGAAACAGATATAATAGTTTTGCAACCCTCTGTCTTTCCAAGGAAATAAGGTGTGTTTTCCTCCTGTGCAATACAAGTATCTGGATATCTTATTGATTCCTATTATCCCCAAATCTATAAAGAGTTCCTGTAGTAGCACATATTAAATTAGTCTCACTAGAAAATCTTCTAACATTTCTGCTATGCCTTACGGTATAATTCCTCACCCACGGAAAAATAACCTCCACCAGCCAGTTATCTGAAAAGAAAGTAGCTAGAGTATAAGCAGTATTAATAAGAACAGGTAACAAAAATGGTTGATCATTAATAGCATGTGGAATCAAACAACAAACATAGCAACTGTCATTTCTTTTCTTCCTCACAGTTGGATGCATCAGTTGCCACCAGACATTATCAGCATGATCATGGTAGTCAGAGAAGTGATGAATCTCTCTTCGAATCAGCTGATGAGTATTATTGGCGTAATTACTCAGATTTGTCACAAATTGTCTTTGCTGCACCTTTTCCCCAAATAAACACAGGAGTAAAAAAACTTGCAATACCAATCATCAGCATCAGAACCATCTTCCATATAGCTGCATCATGACCTTGAAGTGGAATGTCCTTTCTTCTGGTACTGAAAGCAAACTGTTTTTTTTCCCCCCCTTTTTTTTCAGAGAAAACAAATCATAAACAAAATTAAAAAATCCTGCTGCCTCTCCTGAGTGGCTTCTGCACTTCAAGCTGCCCTGTTGCCAGTCTGGTACAGGTGGGCGGTCGTTGGAAACCCCTCTAGGCAGGGGGTTCAGAACCAGGATGCTGTTCAGAAGGTGTTCACATGAACACCTTGCAGTGTAGCATAGACATAGGTAACATGCTCTGCTACCTTGACAGCGGTGTGGGTGACTAGTAGGATCTGATATGGGCCATTCCAGCATCTGGACTTCAACTGTGTTGTCCTGAAACCAAGGAGTGGAGTTTGGGAGTGGCTGTTTCCAGTAATGCAGCTTTCACAGTCTGAGAAACTTGAGAAGGCACAGTAGACAGGTTTTGACAGTAAAACAACATTCTTTCTTCACACAAAGATGTGGAAGGCAGAGATCTTAGAAATATCCCCATGTTCAAATTGGAGACCTGTCAAACAGCACGTCAAAAGTCTCAATCGTAAGTGAAAACAATAAGCAGAGCCTTCACAACATTTGGCTAATTTTTTATTTCAAAGTCCCATTCTCAAGCCTAGGTGCTTAATTACATGAACTTCATCAAAACATCCAGCAAAATCAAAAAAAGTTAATCTTCTGACTCCACCTAGTATACTAGCAGTGACCATCAGCTAAATATTCTGAATATAAAAAAATGTGATATATGATGTTTGAGGAAGGCCTGATTACAAGTCATAATTTCCATAGCTTCAGAATACCCAAATAAAATTCCAAAAATGGTCTAATCGGTGGAGATGTAAAATTTCACAAAAGAATCAACACCATACTTTCAGACAGGTTTTCAGAATGTGATCTTAGGGAGCTATGCACCATTCATATAAACAAAGTACAACACCTCTCTCACATTGTCACTAAGTCCTCACTGGAAGTATGAGCTACCCTTTTTTCCATGAGTGCTAAAACCTTTCTAATTCCATGTTACTTTATGCTGACATTCCCCTCTTCTGGCGCAGGGTCCAACCCATGTGACAATCCAGCAAAAAAAAACAAAAGAAAACTTCTAGTAACCAGGATCACATTACAAAAAAACAAAGAAATGAAGTCTGACATAACTATGTGTCACTATGAAATTACCAAAAGCAACATAAAGAAAATCCAGATTTTTTTTAACTACAATACAGTTCCATTAACATCAAAATGCAAACTTCAGTTGTTGTGCAATTCATCAATGTCTCATGTAGAATTAAGTCACATATCATCCTGATTTGTCTTGTATGAAGATGAGTATAAGATTAATGGACATCTAATGTAATTTTGATGCATATACTCTACAAATTTAATGTAATAAATAATTCTCACCAAGTATGAAGTCACGACTGATTCTTTATCAAAAATATATTCCTTACTTTTGGCATATCTTGAACTGTCAGCTAGTTTAATGGCACCAGGGAAAACCTTCAGTCTAATAAATCACCAATGATTCTGCATGCAAAACTAATTCTTCAAGCTAGTTTAAACTATTTCATTAACCTTTTAATAGTAAAACACATAAATATAAATGTCATGCTACATCCTTAATTATTATGCAAAAAACATGTTTTTAAGGCAGCAATCACTACAAGCCTTTTGATTCTATTGTCTCTTAAACAGTGTTAAAACTCAGGAAGGGAGGTGCTGAGCGTTTCCATGAAAGTAAAGGCATGAACAAACCTGGTAGGTGAGCAGAGTCAGGCAGAACTAACCTCTGATGGGCAGCCTATGGGCGGACCCACAGTTTCTTCATTCCAACCCATCTTAGTGATCCTTAAACTGCAAAACTGTTAACATGCACCTACCTGAGAAACAAGCTGCTTCTTAACTCTCCTGAAAACTCAAAGTTTTAATCAATCTGGGATTTAGAAACATTATTCTAAACATGGATTATTGTTTCATGCAACATATAAACAAACTTTCATTCCAACAAAACAAAGACAAAACATCAAAGACAGACAAATGGCCAAATTTGAAGCTTCAAGAATTCAAAGAAATTTTAACAATCTATTTTCAAAATATGTTTTCTCAGCCATATCTCTTAATGCTGTAATTGATCAATTTTGTTATGACAATCTTCAGGATCCTTTTTTAAGATGAGTGCACATAGTCCAAAGAGATCTCAAACTATTTAGAAGCACAGCAACCGTTTTCTCTAACATGAATCCAAATTTACTGATGCTGAAACCCTTTGCCAATTCTTTGTACTGTAACTCTGTAATAATAACTACAATCCTGAGAGTTATTGTTATAGTTCTTTTTTTGTTTGGCTCAATTTGATTGCAGCTGCATTCAAGAATTTCTATGCTCAGGTTAAATGCAAAGAAGCGATTTGAGTCGGCATTGAAATTTTAGACAGTGTTAAACTTAACCAACAATTAAGCTAAGAAGCTTGACTCCAAACTGGACTTTGTTCCAACATAGTGTTTCTTTAATTTGGGCTATTTACATTTTGAGAGTTGGGGAGAAAATTATTACTAGAACCCCTCTTTAATAATCAAAATACTGATAAATGTTCCAATATTTTATGTCTTAGTAATCTGAAATTACCTTATGTACCTTTGTACTCCTGGGTATTCTTGTAATATTTAAACCCTAAGAAATCAAACAAGGAGACTGGAGTTTGAGCCGACCATCCTCTTTAGTGTTGAGAGGACCTTTATTTATTTTCTTTTCCTAAAATAAAGGATTTTACTTGTCCTTATTCCCTTATAAAGAATCCTAGCCTTGGCCTCAAAACAAAACTCTTCAGCCCCTATCTGTGTTCCCCAGAGTAGAAATTTTGAGTATTACTGCATTTCAAAGCCACCAAAATGACTGGAACCCATCATTGGCTTTGATCTGTTTTTAATAGGTAATTGGTCTACCTTTAATTAAGTATAACAATTTTCTGGACCCAAAATATATGACTCACAGGCTTCAGGAGTCCAGGAACCACAGGTTGAGTACTATTGCATTGAACAATGATGTTAGCTTTCTGCAGATATTGAAGAGAGGATTGGCTAAATATCCCCAGACCTATTAGTGTATTATTTCTGCTTGGACAATAATCAGATTAAAAAAATTACTAGTTCACAGCTCCTAATTTACCTCACATCATATTTGCTCCAAACCCAGTTCATAAAAAGTTTCAGACAAACATTATGCTAAAAGAAACCCAAGAACAAAACAAAAACACAGATCTGTTTTTAATAAAGAAAAAGCATGCTTAAACAATTTGGTACTGTGGTGGGAAATAATTCCACAGTTCTGAAGGCCTTTTCTATGCAGAGTCTTTTAGGGAACATGAGATTAGTTTAATTTTTGTGTTGTACCACTGTCCAATCAGATTCTTTCTTACCTTCCAAAATAACCCAATTTTTCCCCGTTCCCATTTTAAAGGTTTGTTTTGCCAAGGAAAATGTATGTGTGTAATAAAACCAATTACTCAGTTTTAAAAGTTTTAACTGGTGATATCTTAGAAAACAACAAGTGTTTTAATATTTTTGTGTGACACAGAACTGACTAGGTGTTTTTTCCTTCCCCAGAGGAAAAAAAAAGAAACAAAAAGAAACTGCAGAACCAAGGCTTTCATAGTTTTGTCAGGACCTGATATAAGGTACAGTGTAAATCAACACGCTGCATGAATCAGAAGAGGGAAGAAAAAAAAAACTAATATAACCTCTTCCCAGCAGCTGCTGTGAAAAACAATGAATTTGTACCTTCCATAAGCATAAGTTAGCACTTGCGGACAAAACTGCACCCCACTGTAAGTACTGTGTCAGAGACTGTATGAGGACCATCTGCAGTAAAACTAAGCCTGTTTTAATGAGGTCTTTACCCATTAGATTTATGGGGTACAAACTCTGACAACAGAAAACAATGCCTGAAGGAGAGCCCATCAGGTGTTACGCATGCAATGGGTTTTAAAAATACTCCTTCATGAGATCTGTCCTGAGAATAACATAGAAACACATGGTTACTGCTGAGATTTGGAGATGTTGTAACTTCCTCTGCTTTTTAATAACTTTTAATAACTAGAATAATTGACCCTAAATATTAGACGACAAAAGAAAACTTGTTTCTCTAAAAGAATTAACTGGAAAGTATCAAATGAGCTAAGTTATCACCCTTTTGAAAATACTTTTCTAACCCTAAAATAATATTTTAACCCGCTATATCTTTCAACGTCAAGCAAGCGTGTCACATGAGCAGCGGTTAATAAGCGTTCTTCGTTGCAGAAAATAGGAAAAGATTTATGCAAATGTGTGTGTGTTTGTACATTACCCCCCCTCAGTATCTTAATCGCTCCAGAATCAGACTGTTATGGCACAGAGTCCTCTATCAGTCCAAAAAAAAAAAAAAAACCAGGCCCTTCCCAGGTGTGTTGGTGAGACATTCACTCCTTCTCTAGCTTCAGATTTTGCACACAGAAATATTATCAGTCAGTCAGTTGTCCACATGCCTGTCACTTCCTTCCACAACATGCACTATACTCCTTTCTAAAACAACTTTCTTTTCCCATCTCTAATATCCCTTTTCACTGTTACCTTCTATTCCGACTGATTGCAGTATTTAAGACAAACGAAACTTCCTGCAGGAAAGTTTTAACTCTTTAACCCCTTAATTGATACAGTCTATGCTTTTTTAATCTTTTTCTTATTTTTTTTAGAAATTTTTTTCCCATCTCCATCCATCAACTGTTTTACTTTGAACTATTTTGAACTATTTAACTTATTTACACTCAAACTTTCACCTTGTGGAAAATCAAACTTATCTTCCCAAATTAAAGCACATTTAACACAATCATCCCCACCTTTTCCTTTCATTATTTTATAAATCACAGAGTCTGGAGAAGGACCCACCGCTGATGCCTTTGAGGATCCGGAACTGTTCAGCGGCACGTCTACCGTATGGGTTTTCTCCTTTATAAGGTGTAGGAAATTGCAAAAAACCACCTGCAAAACCATTTGTTTTGCTTTATCTTATTGTTACCAATAAGAACCTCCCTATATTCCTTACAGGGTAACCTGGCCCTCAGCCGATGTCCTCCCTCTCCCAACTCCGGAACCTAATTAATTAGTTAGGAGATGATGGTTAATGTTTAATAAAAAAATAATATATATTATATAATTCAGAGCATTATAGTATATAATTCAGAGCACCCCTCCTTGAACCGCCACCTTAACGTGGTGGAGGGGTTTGAGTGCTCGAATGACCCCAGAGGCTATGTTGTCTGGGGCTTAAATGCCCCTGGTAGGGTCTCCCATGGCAAACAGGCTCTAGGTGATGGGTCAGACAAAGAGCGGTTCGAGAATTCCTCATGATGACTACAGAATCGAGGCACGTGACGTCGCCCAGTATGGCGGAGCCGGGGTCCCACCCTGGAGCCAGGCCCGGGGTCGGGACTCGTCGGAGAGCGCCTGGTGGCCGGGTTGCTCCTCGCGGGACCCGGCCGGGCCAAGCCCAAACGAGAGACGTGAGACCATCCCCCAGTGGGCCCACCACCTGCAGGGGGAACTGTGAGGGACCGGTGCAAAGAGGACTGGGCGGCGGACGAAGGTGGAGACCTCGGCGGCCCGATCCCCGGATGCTTAGGCTGGCTCTAGGGACGTGGAATGTCACCTTGCTGGGGGGAAGGAGCCTGAGCTGGTGCGGGAGGTCGAGAGATATCGACTAGAAATAGTCGGGCTCGCCTCCACGCACAGCGTGGGCTCTGGAACCCATCTCCTTGAGAGGGCCTGGACTCTCTTCTACTCTGGAGTGGCCCGCGGGGAGAGGCGGCGGGATGGTGTAGGTTTGCTTGTTGCACCCCAGCTCAGCCGTCTCGTGTTGGGGTTTACCCAAGTGGATGAGAGGGTCGCATCTCTGCGCCTTCGGGTTGGGGAGAGGTCTTTGACTATCATTTCGGCCTATGGGCCAAGTGGTAGTGCGGAGTACCCGGCCTTCTTGGCGTCCCTGTCGGGGGTGCTGGATAGTGCCCCTCCCGGGGACTCCATTATTCTGCTGGGGGACTTCAACGCCCACGTGGGAAATGACAGTGACACCTGGAGAGGCGTGATTGGGAGGAATGGCCTCCCCGATCTGAATCCAAGCGGTGTTTTGTTGTTGGACCTCTGTGCTATTCATGGATTGTCCATAATGAACACCATGTTCAAACATAAGGGTGTCCATCAGTGCACTTGGCACCAGGATACCCTAGGCAGGAGGTCAATGATCGACTTTGTTGTCGTATCATCAGACCTTCGGCCGCATGTTTTGGACACTCGGGTGAAGAGAGGGGCTGAGCTGTCCACTGATCACCACCTGGTGGTGAGTTGGATCCGCTGGAGGAGGAGAAAGCCGGACAGACTTGGCAGGCCCAAGCGCATAGTGAGGGTCTGCTGGGAATGTCTGGCAGAGCCCTCGGCCAGGGATGTATTCAACTCTCACCTCCGGGAGAGCTCTGACCAGATTCCGAGGGATGTTGGAGACATAGAGTCCAAAGGGACAATGTTCTCCACATCTATTGTCGATGCTGCTGCCCGTAGCTGCGGCCGTAAGGTCTGCAGTGCCTGTCGCGGCGGCAATCCCCGAACCCAGTGGTGGACACCGGCAGTAAGGGACGTTGTCAAGCTGAAGAAGGAGTCCTATCGGCTGTGGTTGGCTTGTGGGACTCCTGAGGCGGCTGACGGGTACCGTGGGGCCAAGCGTGCCGCGGCCTGGGCGGTGGCAGAGGCAAAAAACTCGGACCTGGGAGGAGTTCGGTGAGGCAATGGAGAAGGACTACTGGATGGCCCCGAAGCAATTCTGGCAAACCGTCCGGCGCCTCAGGAGGGGAAGCAGTGCTTCGCCAACACTGTTTACAGTGGGGGTGGGGAGCTGCTGACCTCGACTGGGGACATTATCGGCCGGTGGAAGGAGTACTTCGAGGATCTCCTCAATTCTGCCATCACGCATTCCCTGGTGGAAACAGGCTGGGGACTCGGGGTTGGACTCTTTCATCACCTAGGCTGAAGTCACTGAGGTGGTTAAAAAGCTCCGCGGTGGCAAGACTTCGGGATTGGATGAGATCCGACCTGAGTACCTCAAGTCTTTGGATGTTGTGGGGCTATCATGGTTGACACACCTCTTCAACATTGCGTGGCGGACGGGGACAGTGCCTTTGGATTGGCAGACTGGGTTGGTGGTCCCCATTCATAAGAAGGGTGACCGGAGGGTGTTTTCCAACTACAGGGGGATCACACTCCTCAGCCTCCCTGGTAAGGCCTACGCCAGGGTATTGGAGAGGAGAGTCCGGCCGATAGTCGAACCTCGGCTTCAGGAGGAGCAGTGTGGTTTTCGTCCCGGCCGTGGGACACTGGACCAGCTCTATACCCTCTACAGGGTACTCGAGGGTTCATGGGAGTTTGCCCAACCGGTCCACATGTGTTTTGTGGACCTGGAGAAAGCATTCGACTGTGTCCTTCGTGATGACCTGTGGGGGGTGCTCCAGGAGTATGGAATCGGTGGCTCTTTACTAAGGACCATCCGGTCTCTGTACAAGCGGAGCAGGAGTTTGGTTCGCATTGCCGGCACTAAGTCGGACCTGTTCTCGGTGCATGTTGGACTCCGGCAGGGCTGCCCTTTGTCACCGGTGCTGTTCATAACTTTTATGGACAGGATTTCTAGGCGCAACCAAGGGCCGGAGGGGGTCTGGTTTGGGGACCAGAGGATTTTGTCTCTTCTTTTTGCAGATGAAGTGGTCCTGCTGGCCCCATCCAGCCAAGATCTACAGCATGCACTGGAGCGGTTCGCAGCCGAGTGTGAAGCGGCTGGGATGAAGATCAGCTCCTCCAAGTCCGAGGCCATGGTTCTCGACTGGAAAAGGGTGGCTTGTCCTCTTCAGGTTGGAGGGGATTTCCTGCCTCAAGTGGAGGAGTTTAAGTATCTCGGGGTCTTGTTCACGAGTGAGGGAAGAATGGAGCAGGAGATCGACAGACGGATTGGTGCGGCTGCCACAGTAATGGGGGCGTTGTGCCGGTCCATTGTGGTGAAGAGAGAGCTGAGCCAAAAAGCAAAGCTCTCAATTTACCGGTCGGTCTACGTTCCTACCCTCACCTATGGCCATGAACTTTGGGTCATGACCGAAAGTACAAGATCCCGGATACAAGCGGTTGAAATGAGCTTCCTCCGTAGGGTGGCCGGGCACTCCCTTAGAGATAGGGTGAGGAGCTTGGCCATCTGGGAGGGGCTCGGAGTAGAGCCGCTGCTTCTCCACATCGAGAGGAGCCAGTTGAGGTGGCTCGGGCATCTATACCGGATGCCTCCTGGACGCCTTCCTCGGGAGGTGTTCCAGGTCCCACCGGGAGGAGGCCCAGGGGACGGTCCGGGACACGCTGGAGGGACTATGTCTCTCGGCTGGCCTGGGAACACCTTGGGCTCCCCCCGGAGGAGCTGAAAGAGGTGTGTGGGGAGAGGGACGTCTGGGCGTCTCTGCTGAGTTTGCTGCCCCCACGACCCGGTCCCGGATAAAGCGGAAGACGATGAGTACGAGTACGAGTAATTCAGAGCAACTTCTCACTCAGATATATTTGCAGATCAATACTTCAGATCCGATCAGCCAGAAGCCACAGGCAGGCATCAGGACTCCCCTCTGTTAAATAGAGGTGGACTGAGGACAACTTAGTCTCCAGGCTGGCCAGGCGTCCTTAATCCCCTCCTGCGGATTCCTCTGGCACGTCGGATCCTGTTCGTGATACCAAAATTGTTATGGATTTTCTTATCAATGTGGGAGAGAAATCAACTCATTAACAAGAGAAAGACCGGACTTTGTCTTTATAAAGTTTATTCAAAGGTATTTCAGCTTCTGAAGACTCTGTCACTGAGTTTAGCCAGTGAAGCAGAGCCCAGAACACGAGTTTACAGACAGTATTTAAACAGTATGTGGGTGTTACCTGAACTTAAAAGAGTTTTAGAAATATGATCCCCAGACCCTCCCCGGGTCAGAGGTAACTAATTTATTTTTGAGGGCACCCATCTACCATGCCTTGAGGCATACACTTCAGAGAGCGTTAACCATAAACCTCCTGATAATGAATTTAGAGTCCATCTCCTCTTAAGTACTAAAACACAGAGGTCAGAGGAGAGAGGTAAACTAAAGGTCATAGCACTTTAGAACACTTTAGAGCACTAATAAAATAATTTTCCATTACACTATGTTGCCTGATAATTTTACCTATTGGAAGCATATATATATATATATATATATATATATATATATATATATATATATAGTGCTGTTCCCCTGATCCCCTGAATAAAAAGATTACTCAAATAGTAGTAGGGCTAAAGATCTCAGAAAACAACACAACATGCTACAATCTAAAGAAATTCAGATCAGATCAGAAACAAAGTCACTGACATCAATCGGTCTGGAAAGGGCTGCAAAGACATTTCTAATTCTTTGGGTCTTCCACAAACTAAGGTTAGAGCCATTAAACTGAAATTGAAAAAAACATGAAACAGAGGTGACCCTTTCCTGGAGTGGTTGGCTAACCAACATTACCCTGAGAGCACACCAATGACTCATTCAAAAGGTCAGAAAAGAAACGAGAATATAATCTAAAACACTTCAGACCTCCAAGTCAGTTGTCATAATTCAACAATATGAAGAAAAAGGAAAATGACAACAATAGTTTTATAGCCCTGACAATCAAAACGAATTTTGTAGCCCATTTCACATTTGACACAAAAAAAAATAAATCTTTATGCTAATATCTACAGGAAAATATTCTGAGATGAGACAAAAGTGGAGCTTGAAAAGTGTGTCTCCAATTACATCTTGTGTAAAAAACTAACATACTAACATACCGACAGACAAACATTGTGGTAGTACTGTGATAGTCTGGGGGTTTGCTGCTTCCGAACATCGATTACTTGCTGTAAATGATGGACCCTAAAGTCTTCTCTGTAGAAAATATAGCAAACGAATGTCTGGTCAAGTGCTTGAGTTTAGATTATTAGGATTATGGAGCAGAACAATGATCCAACGTACATCAGAAAGTCTAATCACAGTGGAATAATTAGATTGCATGAACATGACAATATTTACAAAACCTTAACTGGATTGAGGGGGTTCCTGATTTTAGAGTTTTTATATTTGATAATATGCGTTCTTGTTTAAAACATGTCAACAAATCTACTAAGTAAAATACATAAGAAGTGGTTCACAAGTGACTACGAAGCAGCTTAAAACCAAAAATGATGAGCCACTAAGCTAAAAGGTTTTCTCTTGCTCTCGGTGGAAGACACACACGTTTTCTCTCCCTCCCTCCCTGCTGATCCATGCTTCTGCTTTTTGTCTGTATTTTTCTCAGAGCCTTTGCATATCCTCCTAACTTTAAAATTATGGATTTGGTCAGCTGGACTCTCAATGTAATTGATCAATTTTTTTTTTCAACAGGAAGACTGGGTAAAGGAGACCCTCTTGTCCAGATGGGACGTTCTTCTCTGGATACACACTGGGTTCTTGGCAGCGATGGAAGATTGTGTGCCTGACTATGATGTCGCTCGAGGACATAGAAAATGTGTACATATTTGGACTTTTGATAACAGCATTTCTGCTTTTTGGAGTTGGTAGTTACCTGGCTCATCGAGTGATTCACAAAACGTGGGAGGCTGTTTAAAGCATTCCAAAGCTGCCTGCGAAAATATATACTGGATGTTATATAAACACGACGCTCTTCCCCAGCACTCCCCTACCAGCTGTGTGCTGATAGGACCTCTCTTCTCAAGGACAATGGTGCTTCTATCAGTGTTGACAGCGTAATTCTTGCAAACACACTCAGACTTATATATATTCACACCCTCAAGATTCCACCGTACCTTTGCTATATCGTTACTTATGTGTGTGTTGCTTACCCCTGCTGAGGTTTTTTGTAGTATTTCATACTCTATTCTGCTAAGAATAGAGTCTGAAATATGAATTTTCTTCCCTCCTATCTTACTTTAGCTAAACGTGTGATTTCATTACTTTTCATAGATTTTCAGATTTCTCAGAAGGATTACTAGCAAAAGCCAATTATGATTAGTATTTCATTTCGTTTTCATTGATTTTTAGTTTTATCCAAAGGATTACCAGCGAAAACCAAATATTATTAGTAATTTGGACTTTAGCTCCTCCTACACCAATGACCCAGCTTTCTTAATTAGACTACAATGGACTGTTATTACTTAGTTCAACTTCACTACCAGTAAAAGCAATATATTATTAGCACCTGAAAATGCGGATTAAAGCTGTTTTGTACTAGTGACTCAGCTTCCCTTGTTAGAATTCAGTGGAATGATGAGACTATCAATATTATCATCTTCTTTTAGCATAAGATGCTTTATTATTAAGAGTGGCTTGGAACCAATTTCTACCAGTAAACTTGGAAGGATTATTAATTACTATTACTCCCAAGGATTATAAGTGTCATTTGATTTGTTTTTCTGTGTCTGTATCTGTGTTTATTTTCTTTGTGATTGTATTGTAATTGTTCTTCCTCATGTACAGCACTTTGAATATCTTGTTACTGAAAAGCGCTATATACAGGGGTTGGACAATGAAACTGAAACACCTGGTTTTAGACCACAATAATTTATTAGTTTGGTGTAGGGCCTCCTTTTGCGGCCAATACATCGTCAATTTGTCTTGGGAATGACATATACAAGTCCTGAGACTTTGTATATTTTAAGCCATTCTTCTTGCAGAATAGTGGCCAGGTCACTATGTGATACTGGTGGAGGAAAACGTTTCCTTACTCGCTACTCCAAAACACCCTAAAGTGGCTCAATAATATTTAGATCTGGTGACTGTGCAGGCCATGGGAGATGTTCAACTTCACTTTCATGTTCATCAAACCAATCTTTCACCAGTCTTGCTATGTGTATTGGTGCATTGTCATCCTGATACACGGCACCGCCTTCAGGATACAATGTTTGAACCATTGGATGCACATGGTCCTCAAGAATGGTTCGGTAGTCCTTGGCAGTGACGCGCCCATCTAGCACAAGTATTGGGCCAAGGGAATGCCATGATATGGCAGCCCAAACCATCACTGATCCACCCCCATGCTTCACTCTAGGCATGCAACAGTCTGGGTGGTACACTTCTTTGGGGCTTCTCCACACCGTAACTCTCCCGGATGTGGGGAAAACAGTAAAGGTGGACTCATCAGAGAACAATACATGTTTCACATTGTCCACAGCCCAAGATTTGCGCTCCTTGCACCATTGAAACCGACGTTTGGCATTGGCATGAGTGACCAAAGATTTGGCTATAGCAGCCTTGCCGTGTATATTGACCCTGTGGAGCTCCGGATGGACAGTTCTGGTGGAAACAGGAGAGTTGAGGTGCACATTTAATTCTGCCATGATTGTGGCAGCCGTGGTTTTATGTTTTTTGGATACAATCCGGGTTAGCACCCGAACATCCCTTTCAGACAGCTTCCTCTTGTGTCCACAGTTAATCCTATAGGATGTGGTTCGTTCTTCTTGGTGGTATGCTGACATTACCCTGGATACCGTGGCTCTTGATACATCACAAAGACTTGCTGTCTTGGTCACAGATGCGCCAGCAAGACGTGCACCAACAATTTGTCCTCTTTTGAACTCTGGTATGTCACCCATAATGTTGTGTGCATTTCAATATTTTGAGCAAAACTGTGCTCTTACCCTGCTAATTGAACCTTCACACTCTGCTCTTACTGGTGCAATGTGCAATCAATGAAGACTGGCTACCAGGCTGGTCCAATTTAGCCATGAAACCTCCCACACTAAAATGACAGGTGTTTCAGTTTAATTGTCCAACCCCTGTAAATAAATTTACCTTACCTTACCTTACCTTAAAACCTAACGTAGATTTGATGTTAGTTATGAGTCCCACAGGCTCCAGACTGAAGATAAATGTTGAAGTGCTGAAATCCACATTTAAAAGGGGGTGACTTAAACTTTACACTTAACCCAAGCATAGACCCAAGCATAGACGAATCCACCAGTATTAATAAACACATAATAACTGTAGAGCTACAATCCATGTCCTACTCTTGTTACAATTCAAACTTACCCTCGGATAGATCTGTTTAAATATAAAATGGCATGAATGCTTTAAAAGCCTCAATATCAACACCTCTCTGACAGCATGGTGGGAATATCTAAAAATGACAGGGTCTTCACGAATCCCATGCTGACATACACCCATTTGGAACAACCTACAAAAAAAAAAAAAAAAGATAAACTTTCCAGATTGGAGGAGTAAAGGAAATGAATACCCAGAACATATATTTGTAGAAATTTAGTTCATCCCATGTAACAGATTAGTTATACAATACGGGATGGACAATAATACATTTTTAGAATATCAACAAATTAAATCTATAATAAAAGAATAAATTGGTGTGTTGGGGTGTACTGTGCAGGAGTGTGGGTGGCCGGCATGCTGGGGCACCTCCAGGATTTGGGTGTGGGGTTGGCGGGGTGCCCGGCCCTTGACATGCTGTGGTGGCCTTTCGCTAATGCTTCCTTCTGTGACTCTGGCCCCACCGGGCTGCGGATGGCAGTTGAGTGGGTGGAGCAGTGGCGACCTCTTGCCAGGTGAATTTGTCCCACCTTGGTGTGAGGTCGGAGGTTCCGCGTGGTGCTTGGTGGTGTCTGCCCTGTTGCGTCTGTGGGCGGAGGTTTGGGTAGCATTGCGCGGTGCCCTTACCTTGCTGTCGCGGTGCGCTGTGTGGTGGGGGCAGGATGCGGCGGGGATGCTTGGAACGGGGTTGTGTGTAGAGTTGCGCTGTGTAGTTTCGTTGTCCGATGAGCTAACCCCTCCCTCCTACTTCCCCATGTCTAAAGGGATTGCTCAATCCAGCTCTCCATCTAACGGGTCCGGACTTCCCTAAACCTGAAAGATCTTACTAAACAGGTTTACTGAAAGTTCTGTTTAAGCTGGTGTCGGGAAATGACTCGCCTAGCCTCTGACAGCCTTCATCCAAAAGTCTCGCCCTTCTTCAACTGGAGGTCCGGACGACCGAGTAGCCTATCGCAGTCATCCACACCCTCGACAGTCACTTTTGTTCACGGCTGCTCATTCCCTAATTTACAACTGGCTCTTGGTATCTGGGCTAGGTTAATTTCAGTAGCTCGGCACGAGCACCAAGGGCACTGTTTCAACAAACTTGGCTAAGGCAACCTATAAAAACCTCTTAAAATATCTTAGAACCACAAGACCTATTAAGACAGTGTCTCGCCCACGGCCAAAATTGAATAGGTTAAAAAATAATCCAAAAGGAGGAAATCAGGAAAATCTCATAAAAATAAACACAACTCAGACCGAAAAGAAAAATAAAACAATAAACTGTGGCTTACTGAACATAAGATCTCTCTCTTCAAAGACATTGCTAGTTAGTGACGTGACTTGTGACAATCAGATTGATTTATTTTGCCTCACAGAAACCTGGCTGCAGCAAGAGGATTATGTTACTATAAATGAGTCAAATACTACTAATTATTAAAATTTTCACATTACTCGAATTACTGGGCGAGGAGGAGGAGTAGCAACCATCTTTCAGTCGGATTTATTGATTAGTCCCAGACCAATCAATAGCAACAACTCTTTTGAATATTTAATCCTTAGTTTTCCTCATCCAAAATGCAAACCACTAAAACCTCTTCTGTTTGTTGTTTTGTACCGTCCACCAGGCCCTTACTCTCAATTTTTAGATCAGTTTTCAGACCTTTTATCTGATTTAGTGTTAAATACAGATAAGGTTATTATAGTGAGGGATTTTAACATTCATGTTGACGCTGAAAGTGATAGCAATAAACACTATATTTAGGCTATCTTAGACTCAATTGGCCTTTCTCAAAACATTAACAAACCTACCCACCTTTGTCTTCATTCTCTAGACCTTGTGCTGACATATGGCATTGAGTGTAAAGACATAACAATATTCTCTCATAACCCTGTCCTGTCTGACCATTTCTTAATAACCTTTGAGTTTAATTTAACCGAGTACTCCACACCTGAAAGAAAATTTCATTATAGTAGATCATTCTCAGGCGATGCTGTAACAACCTTTAAAGAATTTGTTCCACTTTTAATTTCCTCATTATCACTGAAAAGCACAATAGAGGGCAATAATTCTGTTTCTGCCCCTTCACAAATTCATTCTTTTGTTCATAGTGTTTCTTCATCATTGCGTGATGCATTAGACAATGCAGCCCCCTTGAAAGAGAAGGTAATCATTAATTGGAGGCTAGCTCCTTGGTTTAATTCAGAGCTGCGTACTTTAAAGCACAATGTTAGAAAATTGGAGAGAAAATGGCACTCTACACACCTAGAGGATTCCTACTTAATCTGGAAAAATAGCCTACTGTTGTATAAAAAGACACTTCGCCAAGCTAGAACAGCTTATTTCTCATCATTATTAGAAGAGAACAAGAATAATCCTAGGTTTCTCTTTAGTACAGTTGCTAAACTTACACAGAGTCATAGCTCTGTTGAGCCATCCATTCCCTTAGCTCTTAGCAGCCATGACTTTATGGGATTCTTCTTAAATAAAATTGATTCTATTAAAAAGAAAATCTTTGACATACTCCCGAAGATGATTACTTCTTCCTCAGCAAGTGAGACAACATTGGAAGTAACTGCAGAACCTGATTTGTGTTTGGACTGTTTTGATCCTGTGAAGCTTCCTGAGTTATCAGAAATATTAGCTTCATCTAAACCTTCAACTTGTATGTTAGACCCAATCCCAACCAAATTATTTAAGGAAGTATTCCCTCTGATTACCAGCCCCATTTTAGATATGATTAATCTATCTTTAGTAAATGGATATGTACCACAGGCTTTTAAGTTAGCTGTAATTAAACCTTTACTTAAGAAACCTTCGCTTGATCGAGATGACTTGAAAAATTACAGACCTATATCCAATCTTCCATTATTATCTAAAATTCTTGAGAAAATAGTTGCTAATCAACTGTGTGAGCATTTACACAGCAATGATCTGTTTGTAGAGTTTCAGTCAGGCTTCAGAGTTCATCATAGCACTGAAACAGCTCTGCTGAAAGTCATTAATTATATTCTTATGGCCTCAGATAATGGACTTGTGTCTGTTCTGGTTCTGTTAGATCTCAGTGCTGTATTTGATACAGTCGACCATAATATTCTCTTAAAAAGGCTGGAATATGCTGTAGGGGTCAGGGGAACAGCGCTAGGCTGGTTTAAATCTTATCTGTCTGACAGATTCCAGTTTGTTCATGTAAATGATAAATCATCTTTAAACTCCAGGGTTAATTGTGGAGTACCACAGGGTTCAGTACTTGGGCCAATTATCTTTACTATATATAGCATGGGATAAATTTTCACTGTTACGCTGATGATGCTCAGCTTTACTTATCCATAAATCCTGATGAGCCCAACCAGTTAGACTACAAGCATGTCTTAAAGATATAAAAACTTGGATGACTTTAAATTGTTTGCTTCTAAATTCAGACAAGACAGAAGTTGTCGTCTTTGGACCGGAGTCTTTAAAAAAGAAACTGCTTAGTCAATCACTTAACCTGGATGGCATTAAATTGACCTCCGGTAATAAAGTAAAAAACCTTGGTGTTATTTTTGACCAGGACATGTCATTTAAATCCTATATTAAACAGGTTTCTAGGATTTCCTTCTTTCATCTCCGGAACATTGCCAAAATTAGAAATATCCTGTCTAGGAGTGACGCTGAAAAACTAGTCCATGCATTTGTTACTTCAAGGCTGGACTATTGTAATTCGTTACTATCAGGATGTCCACGAAATGCAGTTAAAAGCCTTCAGCTGATTCAAAATGCTGCAGCAAGAGTTCTGATGAAAATTAAAAAGAGAGATCATATTTCTCCTAATTTAGCTTCCCTTCATTGGCTCTCTGTTAAATTTAGAATAGAATTTTAAATTATCCACCTCACATATAAAGCCCTTAATGATTTAGCTCCATCATACATCAGAGATCTGATTGTTCCATATGTTCCTAACAGAGCACTTTGTTCTCAGACTGCAGGTTTACTGGTGGTTCCTAGAGTCTCTAGAAGTAGAATGGGAGACAGATCTTTTAGTTATCAGGCTCCACTCCTGTGGAACCAGCTCCAGGCTTTAGACCGTGAGGCACACACCCTGTCTACTTTTAAGGCTGGGCTTAAAACTTTCCTTTTTGATAAAGCTTATAGTTAGAGTGGCTTAGGTTATCCTGAGCTATTTCTGTAGTTATGCTGCTATAGGCTTAGGCTGCTGGAGGACATAACGACCACTTTCACCCTCTTCGCTACATTCTCCCACTACTCTCCAATTTTGCATTATTTGCTGTTATTTCAGCTTTTAACTTTGTTCTCTCTATTCTCTTCCTAGAAGCTACACCTGGCCTGGCTCTGTGTCTACCTGTGACACCTTTCTGGAGAGAGGAATCGTCCGAGCTTCTGCTGGCAACAACTTAATGCTCACCCTTTACCGATGATCCACATAGCCATGTCTTTTAGTGTTTAACCCCTTCTCTCTCCTAGACATGGCGATTGACTGAGCTTAACTGTAACAAACTATATGTGCTCTCTTTCAGACTCTAACCTGAAAACTGGCTCAGAGTTTATCTGTTCTTTCTTTCTAGGTGAAACGACTAAAGGAGCTACATCCATTAACATTTACTTTTCCTTCCCATAGAAAGTACTCCTGGATCAGTGCTTCTGTGTTCTTTTTGTGTCTCTGCTGTGTTCTCTCAAACCCCCAGTCGGTCGTGGCAAATGGCACACTGAGCCTGGTTCTGCTGGAGGTTTCTTCCTGTTAAAAGGGAGTTTTTCCTCTCCGCTGTCGCTACATGTCTGCTCAGTATGAGGGATTGCTGCAAAGTCAACGCCAGTCACTGTCCACTGTCTCTACATGCTCATCCAGGAGGAGGGAATGTTGCAGGTCACTGACTGGATGCAATCTGCTGGGTTCCCTTAGATAGAAAAACTTTTTATCCAATTTGAATAAAAAGCTAACTCCGACTGGACTGTTCAATTGTTAGGATTAATTGGAATGTATGTACCTGACTGTTGTGAAGTGCCTTGAGACAACATGTGTTGTGAATTGGCGCTATATAAATAAAACTGAATTGAATTGAATTGAATTTTTACCACCAATGAAAAACCAAAAATACGGTGACTCAAATAATTTAATGTCCACGATTTAACTAGGATTTTATATGCTTTCTTTAATTAATAACGCTTTTGCAGGGGTCTGTAACAGCTTAAATTCGGCAACACATAATAATTTCAATAATAGAAATGAATCAATCAACTCAACCTGTCTTTCCCTGATGCTGAAACTAGTGGGTTTGGAGAGGCTTTGAAGACGGAGGCTCATCCATGCACCTGATGGAGGAAAATTCTTCTGGTAACAACGAGTGGTTTCTTGAAGGGAATACGACTTAATCTTCAGTTTTCTTCCTTTAAGTGGCAGGCACTGATGCTCCAGGCTTTGATGGTTAAGCAGGATCTTTGTTGTTATATGTCTCCGAAGACAGTAGTTTCCAGAGGCTGAAGAGTTGAAGGAAACCCGGAGACATAAATTAAGTTGAGTCAGGACTTCCAGAAGCCTGAATCTTAGAGCAATCAGCTGTTCACAGATCAAGTTCACTTCTGTTGTCTGGATAAAAAGGCTTTAGATTAAATCAGATTCTTAATTTTGAGGCACCGTCCTTTCTGGGCACACGGGTTGATCCTCTTAATGCAGTCGATCAGTTTGGCTGTGTCTCTGTTACTTGTCCATCCAAGCTTATTTTCTCCGTCCGATCTTGATCGCTGGTCTTCTGTTAGGAAACAACCCTGTTTCTGCTCTCAGCATTGTTTTTATAGCGCTTGATGCCTTCACCGGTCAGGCCCTTATTAGGCTTCTTAGTTATTCTGCAACCTATTCAGCTCAGCTTCTTGATTATTGCTCAATACTTTAGTCATGGGCTGCACGGTGGCACCGTTGGTAGCACTGTTGCCTTGCAGCAAGAAGGTCCTGGGTTGATTCCTGGTCTGGGGTCTTTCTGCATGGAGTTTGCATGTTCTCCCTGTGCATGCGTGGGTTCTCACCGGGTACCCCGGCTTCCTCCCACAGTCCAAAGACATGCCTGTTAGGTTAATTGGTAACTCTAAATTCCCCTTAGGTGTATGAATGAGTGTGTGTGTGGTTGTTTGTGTGTTGCCCTGCGATGGACTGGTGACCTGTCCAGGGTGTACCCCGCCTCTTGCCCATAGACTGCTGGAGATAGGCACCAGCTCTCCCATGACCCACTATGGAATAAGCGGTAGAAAATGACTGACTGACTTTAGTCATGGTCACTGTGACCTACTGATTCTGTTTCTCAGCCTTGGAGATGCCGATAATAGCCACACTGGTCTGTAGTCGCATCCTCCCGTCGCTGTCAGCATGCAGCTGGCTCTTGTCACTCCCAGTCATCCTATAGTTCTTTCCTTAATCTGCTCAGTTTTAAACTTTACACAGTATTACACATTCCATTCTTCAGCTTTCAGCATTTACTTTAAAACACAGTTGCAAAACCATCACTTCATTCTTTTTATTCATGCATTACAAATGATTAATGTTATATTTCCTTCATATATAGCTGATTGAGAATGCCAAACCTTAATGTTTTTCCTCTAATTCTCAGTTCTTAACTACATTTCAATCATACATCTTTTCTTTGGATATACTTGTTTATATTTTTGCAAAAGATAAGACAGATAACATGTGGCAGATAATACATGGCTCCACACAGGCCTCTCCAGTCTCTCAGCTCCAGAATATGAAAACATGCTTGTTTCACTCCCCACTGCTTCAACTGTGTGTTTTAATAATTATTGCATGGATTACACATAAGGATATAAGGATATTTATTGTAACTTTTATGGAGTTAACTGTGAGCAGTTACTGAATGTTGCATGGATTACATGGAAAGATCTCAACTTACTTTGACAGTATGTATGGCTTCATCGGCTTTTCTGGGATTGAGCTCACCTGTGGGGGTGTGCCCCTGTGCTGTGTGGAGGACATTTATGGCATTTGGGTTTGGGGGCATGTGTTTGATATCTGTGTCCTTTTTGGGGATGGCCCTGTGGGGAAATTCATGTTGGGGTTCATTAGGGATGGGGGGCTCATGGGGTTGGGATTACAATTCATTGGGGCGCTGGGACTTTTTCATCCTGTGCCAACTCTGGTTGGCAGGCTAGTTAGGACTATGTAAACCCGTCTTTTGTACATGTCCCCCTCTCCGGTTGAGGATCGGGGTCGTTGGGGACTGGGGTCCATGTGGGGGGTCAGCGTCCAGGCCGGGTTCACTCAGGTTCAGGCACCAGCCCAGGCCAGCCCAGCCAGGGTTCAGGTGTTGGGGCGGTCTGCCTGTCTCCACCCCCGGAGGGAAGGGGACCCCCACCTGGGGCCAGGGGCTGGTTGCCCCTATGGGGTATCGGCACCTGGACCTGGGAGTATAGAGAATGTATGGGGAGTGAGTGTACGACATCCATAGCTGTTTGTCGTTACCTTGAGTGCGTGGGTGTGAGTGTCTTTATGTGTACGCATGAGGGTGGGAATGTGTGATTGTGACTGTGTGTGCCTGTTTTTTTGTGTCAGGTTGGTTCTTGGTCTGCTCCCTCTTCTGGATCAGTTTTGGCCCCTCCCCACCACACTACCTGCCGGTGGTTGGTGTCTGTGCTCGCTGGTGTACTTGTGGTTCTCGGTGTCCTGTCCTGGGTACTTTGGTGTGTGCTGGCTCACTCCCGGGATCTTGGATCTCTGGGTCCATGGCTGGATCTGCTTGGATGTAGACGGTTGCCAGCAGGGCCTGTGGACCCGTCGCTGCAGCTCCATGGGGCTTCTGCACTGTGGCTGCTGGGTGGTTCCCTTGGGACTCTACCCTGCTTTTCTCTGCTGGGGTTGCTGTAGTCCTGGCGATGGTTCTCCTGGAGTTCCTGTGCTCTGGGGGGCCTTTGGATGTCTGTGGCTCAGATCTCCTCCGTATCTGTCACAAGTCAGAGGGGGCAGGTCTGTGGCTCTTTACACTCGCTATTGGATATTTTTATGGAGAAACCTTGTATACGCAAGCGCGCTCACACTCAGACCCACAGGTGTTTAGATTCAGGTGTTAACAGATACGCAAATATTCTATATTGAGCCGCATTTACCACTAAATACATCTTGCATTCATAAGTATTGTGCACTATTTAAAAAAAAGCTGTTAATATGAATGTTTCTGCAGGTGTAGAAGCAAGCAGGGTGTTATCTTGTATTCTCTTCATCCTTCCTTCTCTCCTCCATTCTTTTCTCCTTCTCTCCCCTTTTCCGTTTTGCCCAACCTCTCTCTCTTTTGTGCTACTTATTTTTTTCCTTTTCGGTTCTGTCTCCGTGTCTGTAACAATTGAAATAATCCCAAAGCAGTTTCTAATAAAGCTTCTTTTATAAATATCAAGCAGAGCTGTAAAGTGTTAGCTGTAATGCTCCACTTGTGAAAGTAAATCTGTTGGGCTTTTTATTTGGCGCTTTTAACGAACTCTGTGTAGAGTTATATAAAGGGCAATCTACCATTCAAAAGAAAAACATCCAATGCCTTTTAAGCAAGTTATATATGCCTAAAGTCTCAGGTGAAAACAAAAATGACCTGGACTTGGGAATTACCAAAGAAGAGATTGACATGCAATAGATAGTATGAAATCTGCCAGATGGCTCCCTAATAGATCTATATAAGAAATATAAAGAAAAAACTTAAATACGAATCCCCTTTCTCAACATGTGTGAGTCTCCCTGCTTCAGTGAATATGGCAATAATTATCCATCTACCAAAACTGGGTAAACCGTCAAATAATAGGGAACATTTTAGACCAATTAGCTTACTAATTTCAGACCTTAAAATTATTTCTAAAATACTGGCTTTGCAACTTCAAACAATACTACCAAATATAACTAACCAGGATCAGAATGGTTTTATCAGGGTTTACAGGGTTTTCACAAGGAAAGGAGATTCTGAAATAATACATCGTAACAATGTGGAAGAAGTCAAAAAAAATATTATATATTATATATTACTTAGCAACACCCCCCCCCCCCCCCCCCCCCCCTTGCAGAAATAGGAACAAATAGAAACATTTCAAAATCAATTGAAATTTAGAGAGGTTGTAGACTGGGTTGCCCCCTCTCACCCTTGTTGTTTATCGTAGGCATTGAGCCACTGAGAATCCCAATACGCTTGCATCCTTGCCGTGTTGGTATTACTGTTGAACATAAGATCTCACAATTAGCTCATGATGCTATTTTATTTCTGTCCAAGTTGAGCAAATCTTTACAGTATATTTTAGACATAAATATATCATTTAGTAATATTTTGGGCTATACTAAATTAATAAAGCAAAATCCTCTGTCTAATTGCTAAACACAAACGACAGAATTAACCCAATCCCAAAGCATTAAAGGTTTAATGTAGTAACACAATTCGAGTATATGAGAATACAAATATTGCCAGACCTTATACAAGTTGTAATCTCATAATGATGGCAATAAACGACTCTATTAATAGATGGATGCCATTTACAAAATCCATGATTGTGAGAATTTGTTGAATTAAAGTAAACATGTTACTTTCTGTGTTCCACAAAGCTCCTCTGCCACCTCATCTAGGACTTTTTTTTATAAATCAAGAAGACGTTAATACGGTTTATTTAGAAAAATAGAAGATCCACACTTTGTCCCTACTTTACCTTCCATATAACTGGCAAGGTATAAAATCCACAGATATCCAGCTATTCTACTGGGTTATGCAGCTAAGATCCATGCCTTTTAATTACTCCGCAGACTCACTGCACTGGGTAGACATGGAGGCTCAAGAACTAAAATTAACACGGACATCATATTTTTCTTCAAACTTACCTAAACAGCTTCAGACAACAATAAAAATCCAATTATTAAAAATGTGATTTATGGAAATATGTTGACATGACCCTTATGAGTTATCTCCATTCAGTTAATTTGGGGAAATCAACTGTTCTCTGAAATCTTTATCTACCTGTTTCAGATGTGCAATGAGCTTCCAGGAGCTACAAAATAAAACATGCAACCCATATTCAGAGGCTTCAGTCCTTGATGCAGCCCTTCACAGGTTCGACTCCCAGCACAGTTGAGCTTTGCTGCATGTCATCCTCCTTTCTTCGCACCTTTCCTGTCAGCTTACTGTTGAAACAAAAAGAGAAAAATAAAGACCACTAGTGCCACAAAAAACATAGAAATGATGCATTTTAAGTCTTGATGCAGGTGCATGTCACACAGGTAGAAATAAATAGATATAGAGGTGATGTGCTGTATATTTTAATATGTTCTGGGACATAAAACCTTTGAACTGAAAGAGTGTGTGCTTACATTTTAATATGTGCATTTGATGTTGAAGCAGACACACTTTCGAATCCAGAACACAAAGAGATGGATATACAAGCATTGAAAATTGAGGTGTCCTCATTTCCCTGGTGGAATTCCACCACTGTCCTTATTTTGCTGTATTTGCTGTTGTAATATATAGACCAATGAGTTAACAGATTATGTTACACAACCGTGCATTTTTATCAACTAAATAAAACCGCTGACAAATTAATCCCAGTTAATGTTTTTGCTTTGTCTGAACCTTGCCTGGATAATAGGTGTTTAATCTCACTTTACAAATTGCTGTATTTATTTTCTGTGTGACCCAGTTCAAATGTTGATTTACTAATTGTTTTCTGATCTTGACATCACGAAGGAATCCAGCACAAATATGAAATGATAGAAATGAAGGAACTCTTTGTTCTATCTAAAACATCTCTGACTCATAAGACATGCCAGAAAGGCTCCTTTTTTGTGCAAACATGCAGTTATTGTTACTGAAGCCTCAGCAGCAGAAATATCTCAACATGAGCAGGGTTGAACAACTTGTTATTAGGTAGGTGTGTTACTCAAGACTGTTGATAATGTATATATAACCAAACAATTACATCGACAGACAAATAGTATAAAAAGATCCCTTCAGAAAATAAGAATAAACATTTCCAGAACGTTAGCAAGCGCAGAAAAGTGTAAAAGAAGAATGTAAGCGAAAGTAAAAAAAAAAAAAAAAAAAAACTCAAATGGGGAAACATTGCAGTTCCATCCACAGTAAGCTGAATTACCTCATAGAGATGAGGTAGATTGTTGCATGAGGTCTTATTTTTAACCAAGAATCTGTGAAGGAAAGGAACAATTTGTTTCTCTTGCTCATATTTCACAACTAGATTTTATTGCATTACATTTTTCAAAATCCTTGCTTTGGTAGCTTTGAGTTACACTTTGTGTGTTTTGTCTTTACAAGTAAGACGTGAAAATTTTGTTAATTTCCAAACATTGAAAGTTTAAAATGTTCATTTGATGTCTGTGCTTATACACCTTTTATGTGATCACAACTGGCAAACTGTTATAATTAACACGGGGATTTTTTATAGGGCTAGTGAGTTGCATGGCAGTGGCTATTGGTCTGGCAGCTGGGGTGATGGTGTGTGCAGACTGACAGACACGGGCAGCTTGTAGAGCTATGGTTTCAGTCCCAACTTCTTCAGGCAGTGGTGGGGAAACAGCTTTGTCTACATATGTAAGGACACCCTCTCTTCTTGGTGAATCTATAAAACTTTCAGATTCTTTTCTGCAGGAGCTGAAAGAACCAGTTTCAGGTGGATAGTCTTATTTTCGGCTGGGGTACAGTCACCAGATACACAAACACCAGACCATACTTTACATTGGATCCAAAGTTTCAAGTCTTTTACTCAGCCATCAAGCTCAAGATCTCCACGCTCATGTTTCCCCAATGCAACCTTTGGGGGGATTGTGGGGAAAGAGAAAGAAATTCTGTTACGTCTAGAGTTTTGTAGTTTTATGACGTCACAGGCATTTCAGCTGTGACTCCTCCATCCTGAGGGCTGTGTATGGAAATGGGCCTCTAAGGAAAAGTCTTTGGAAGCACTGCATATTATATATTCTACACTATTCCCAATGAATAAGAAGCTGTAATATTTTGTGTGAAACATTTTGTGTAAATGGGTTCATTAGTTTCAGCAGAATCCACCTCCTGTTTGTCCTTCAAAGGAAATGTTGGTGATTAAAGGAACCACTTGAGATTGGCTATTAAACTTCAGGAAACACTAGTGAGAATTGCATTTTAGACAAAAACGGTTGTTTTATTTGTGCAATACATTCTTGTACATGTGGTGGCACAGTTCATCAAATGTACTGTGTTGTCATTATAGTTATGAGCAAACAACATTTGAAAAAGAAGACTTCTTGATATGACAGATGGTGATGGATTATGTAGTTTATGTAGGACATTTACAAATAACATGTTGATGTATTAATTGATTGAAATCTACACTAGCTTATTTGATGATTTGTCATAGTATTTATCTGAAACTGGATGACCTTGTGTATTAACATGCATGGCACAATGAGTTTTGGAAGATGTTCTTGATAGCAATTCTATCTTCACATTGTCTGTTGTTAAAATATGTATGGATAAAGATTGCGTGTTTTATATTTATTTATAAGGCAATGCAAATTGACAGCTATCACAGAAATGTCATGATTTGGAGACAAAATACTTGTTCCTATTCCTATAACAATATATGTGATATGTATGCATGGTTAAAGAAAAGTTCAAAAGCTAAGAAGAATGCCATTATAAGAACATCCATGGTATGAGAGGGAGACAAAAACAGCTTCGTGGAGGAGTTTTTCTGGTTCTTTCAAGTGAATGCAAGAGTTTTAGTCCCACATGGTTTTATGAAAACGCTTTAGCTGTATATTTTCCTAGCAACCAGATTGTTACAAAAGCTATCAAACACTAACATGTGATGCAACAGAAAATAACATGGTAAAGAGCTACAGTGTCCTTTTGTAAGTACAGCACAAAAATAAAGGCAAAAATTTAAAGAAAGGCTAAAAATATTAAGGCATCATCATGCTGCTGCAATGCTACAGGTAATCCATCAGTTTTAAGGATTCTGTCTGAGGGAGTTAATTTGTCCCAACATTTCCTGCAAAAGCACATCCATCAAGAAGAATTTGCCAAAATATTTCCAAGTTCATTTTCAGTGGCTTTCATTTGCAGTGCAAATTAACACGCTAATATGTCCTTGTTAAATTTATTCTGAAACTTTACATTCATTTTTAGATTGTTTTATTATTTTTTAATTGGTTTTATCCCAATTTTATGCTTCCTTTGTTTCTTGCTATCCAAGCACTATGGTCCAACGCGTGTGGTTCTAAATTTGCTTTATAAAGAAATTGACAATGAGGAACGTAGTCACCGAATGTCCAACAGCTTTCTTTGCTTCCAGGACTGAGTTTAATCCAGAGGGGACAAGAGGATGTGAAGCCTGAGGAACTGAAAGTCACCAGAAAGGACAGTTTTGTTTTTTCACCAGGGACCCACATCAGGAGATTTCCCACGCTTTGAGAAATATAACCGTTACTTTCACATTCACTCGTGTCTCTATCGTCTCAGCCACTCATCTACTATGGTTACTATGGAACCTCTCCTTATCCTCTTCTCCTCCTTTTACACTCATACTCCTTAATTTATTGTCTTCATTTCTTTTCTAAGATTTAATGATCAAAAGTGTTATATGAAACGTTCCCCCATTATTTCTCAATAATCTATGGAGGAAAAAGGTTATGATGAATGATATGTGTAAAGAAGTACTTTACTTTTCAAAAACAGTATGACTGTAGTTCCGTTTATGTCTCAAATGAAGCTGTGACTTGATATATGATGTATTTATACGTCAAATGTTGTGACAGTCGTCAGCATGTTGTCTTTATTATATGTGAAAGATGGGTTGATGGAGCAGAGGAAGGCTCTTTGGAGATTTGGGCCACACTGAGATACGTTTGCACTGCACATGTCTGGCCCTGGGGGAGACAGTTAGGAATGTGCACACAGGGTGATCTGTTCCAGATTTGCTCTTGTCTTTATGACCACCATGGGGGTCACGTTGCATCCCCAAAGATACATGTGGGACACTGTGTGTCCTGCATGAGCAGTACCTATTTCAGTCTCAAGGACAAGGGGTTCAGCACAGCCAAATGAAGATGGTCATGGCTGCTATTATGATGGATATGCAGTATGTGGTTGAGAATATTGGCTAATACCAGTCAAACTGTAACAAATTCCTGTTTTTTAATTAATACAGTATATATTCTCCTAACATAAAAAGATATATTTGCTTTTGTTTTAAGAAATAAATCTTTCAAATGTTGTCCATCAGGAGCCCTTTAAATATACATTAATCTGTCACTTTATGACTGCATGTATTTAATTTCCTATTAACACAAGTAGTACATAGGTGAATCACATGTGTCAGGTGTCAGCACAGTAGAAGTAAGTTGTGTCTAGTAAAGTGGCCTGTGAGTGTTTGTTCATTTGTTACAGCATTGTGTGTGAGTTTCCATCCCATCTTTTTCATCCGTTTAAATTGTCACACTTCTTGAATTGTCTCAACTCAATTGTAGCTCCAAATTATCCAAAATTCAGCTGCCACAGTCATGACCAGAGTTCAGATGATAACCATGTAGATGCTTCAGGTCATCTGAGATTTCTTTACTCAGTATTGCCAGTACAGAACTATGCTCCACATATCTGGAACGACCTCCCTTGAAAATCTGAGATGTGCAGAAACTGTTGGTTCCTTTGAATCAGGGCTGAAAATTATACTAGTTACTGAAGCTTACTGATATAATAGTCCATTATTGCTATGTCAGTTTATGTCTATCATGTCTTAGGTTTCTATTTGATATAATTGTGCATTTTAATTTTTGTCATGTAATGCTTACATTTTCTTTATTCGATTTCTGTTATGTATTTCATGTGTCTTATTTCTGTTCTTTTGTTTTCCTGTAAAGTACTTTGGACGACCCTATGTATGAATACTGTTGTACAAATCAATTTACCTTGCATGGCCACTTTTGTTTGTTTTGCCAAAGTTGTTCAAACAGGCTAAAAAAAACTGATCTGCGTGACCAAGAGTATTTACAGGTTAATATTGCCACTTGGCGTTGACAACAAATATACAATTTAAAGTTAAATTTGAGGGATTAAAGAGATTTTCTTGCAAACTCAGTAATTTAAAATTCATACTCACATACTGTAAAAAATATTTCCTATGGGATTTGGTAACATTAGACATTTGAAGGGTTCTTTTGAACCATTCAGCAGTTATTTGTCTTCTTGTTTGATTTTATGTAAATAACATTTTATTTTTTAATTACCTGGAGTGAATATATGGTATTTTTGTTTACATAATTATTTTATCTAAATTTCTCTGCATAATTACAAGAAAATAAAATTCAAGGTAAAATTAAATAAAAAAAATCAGCTTTCACTCAGACTTTACTTCAAAAAACACTGCTACTTTTCAGTGCTAAGTAAACAGAATTGTCTCTTAACAGTACTGCAGATTGTAACAAGTTCTGTCTTTTAAACTAAGAATGTGAAAAGACTTGTGAAATATCTGTGTCCTGGTTGGGGGTAGCCCTGTGGGGAAATTCATGTTGGGGTTCATGGGGGGTGGTGACTGTTTCGTCCCGGGGCGGCTCTGGTTGGTGGGCTCTTTTGGACCAGGTTGACCCCTCTTTTATCCGTGACCCCCTCTCCGGATGGGGACACGGTCGTTGGATGCTGGGGTTGGAGCAGGGGGTCGGGGCCTGGGCCGGGGTTGTTCGGGTTCAGATGGTGCAGGCACCAGTTTGGGCTGGTGCGGTCTGCCTGTATCCACTACGGAATGAAGGAGACCACCTCCTGGGTCCGGTTGCCCCTCTGGGGTGTCCGCCTGTTTTTGTGTCAGGTTGGGTCTTACGCTGCTCCCTCTCCTGGATCAGTGGATCAGCTTAGGCCCCTCCATCAAATGTGGGGCCTATGTTCTCTCCGCCACACTCCCTGGCAGTGGCTGCTGTCTCTGCCCGCTGGTGTATTGGTGGTTCTCGGTGTCCAGGGCTGGGTGCTTTTGTGTGTGCCTGCTCACTCCTGGTGGCTGGTTGCTGGGGCATCGGCCCCCGGGCTCGGTCGGGCCTCTGCTTGTGGTGTGATGTGTCTCTGGGTCCATGGCGGGGCCTGTGGTTCTCGCTGCTGCAGGTCCCTGGGGCTTCTGCACTGTGACTGCTGGGTGGTTCCCTTGGGGCTCTCCTCTGCTCTTCTCTTTGGGGGTTGTTTAGTCCCGGCGGTGGTCCTCCCGGGGTTCTCGTGCTCTGTTGGGTCTTTGGATGTCTGTGGCTCAGATCTCCTCTGTGTCTGTCTCGGGTCCAGGGGGGCCAGTCTGTGGCTCCTCACACTTGCTATTGCATATTTTTATGGATAAACCTTATATACACAAGCGCGCTCAAATTTACACCCACAGGTGTTTCGATTTGTGTTCACAGATACACAGATGTTCTATATTTAGTCACAGTTACCGCTTAATACATCTTACATTCATTAGTTACAGTACCATTGCTATTGTTATATATGTTTCTGCAGGTGTAGAATCAGTCTTCTAGGGTATTATCTTGTATTCTCTTCATCTTTCTTTCTCTCCTCCAGTCTTTTCTTCTTCTCTCCCTTTTTCCTTATTGCCCACCCCTCTGTCTTCCTTGCTTCTTTGTTGCCTTTTCGTTTCCATCTCCGTATCCATTGCAATTGAAATAATCCCAAAGAAGTTTCTAATAAAGTTTTTTTTTTAGATATATCAAGTGGACCATTATATCATTAGCTGTAATTCTCCACTTGTGAAAGTAAATCTGTTGGGCTTCTCCTTGGCACAAAGACAACAATTCTGAGTGCTACTCTGCCAGACAGGACACAATAAAAAATTAAATAAATAAAAGCATGTGAGAAGATGTGGAAATACGCTTTATCATAAGCATATGAATATGTTACTGTTCATTTATTTATTTATTTAGATTTGTATTTTGAACAGATTTTGCTCTTGATGTTGATACAAGATTTGATACACTAGATTTGAACATTTCCAAAAGCTTAAATTGGAGAACGATGCTTTATGAGTAAATACAGCACTGTTCACCATATTTGGCACCTCAGGTAAAGATGTGTGAAATGTCATCAAACAAATAAATGTTATATATATATATATATATATATAATCCAGAAAAAGCAACCTGACTGAGGCGGTGCAGTCTTAATTATAAGTAGAATATAGATAGATAGATAGATAGATAGATAGATAGATAGATAGATAGATAGATAGATAGATAGATAGATAGATAGATAGATAGATAGATAGATAGATAGATAGATAGATAGATAGATAGATAGATAGATAGATAGATAGATAGATAGATAGATAGATAGATAGATAGATAGATAGATAGATAGATAGATAGATAGATAGATAGATAGATAGATAGATAGATAGATAGATGATAGAACTTAAATCAGGAAAATATGAAGTACGCCATTGTAGTACACGCACAATTTATGCTGTTCATCTGTGTTACATGACCTCCCCCTAGCGGTGTCATATAGATAAGCATGCTGGGCCGGCTGTGAATAAAAAGGCAGTCTACAATTCAACCGACTGTCAGCGGATTAGCGAAAATGTGCCCAACACTAGGTAAAGCATGTCTTTGGTATGTCAGGAAATAGCTGCAAGTAAATAGATTATTACCTAAACATATCAGTCAAATCAATAATTTAAAAGGAAAAATTGACTGGAAGTGTGATAAACATGGCCGACACCGGACAAGGATCAGGACCACTTGCTCCCATGCACAGAAAGCAGGATTGTAAGGGAGGCAAAAAATATCAAAAGCTTACTGTTAGAGAACTGCAGCAAAGAGGGGTATCTCAGTATCACCAAGTCCCCTTAAGAACAACGTATTCTAAGGCTATTGTATTATTGATTACCAAGGATGTCAATACTTGTTGAGGGTTCTGTATATTCGTTGTTCATATTTTTCAGATGGTCAAATACATAAGTGACTGAAAAACAAAACAAAAAAACATTGTGATTTTGAGGAAAACTAATAAATCCTAAGATTTAGATGATGTTCTTGTTTGTTTTTTAGCTAAAAGCTGTATAGAATAATTAATATTTGCTAAATATATCCCATCAGTGTGCTTATATGTTAGTTGTGGTTATACACTATAGGTATGAAATAATACATAATAAATGAATATGACTGTTTTTACAGTATTCTTAAAAGAAAGTTAAATATAGAACAAAATTCTGTTTTACTTTAATAATTTTTGTCCCACAAATTAACAGATAATATTACTTTTACCTGCTAAAATGTAACTTGAAAAATGAAATTAACACACAATTTTCTATTAATTCTTAAAATGTTAAATGTTTATCAGAGAGCAGGAGTTAAATGGTGTTAAATGTGTTCAAACCCATCAAACCACTAGATGTCAGTATACATTCACAGTTAAATCAAAACTGGATTAAATTTTAAGCATTTAAACATTGTACAAGTTGCAAATGCATTGCAACAAACAGTTTTGTGAAATCATGTCTCATTGAAAATATAAGCTTTAGCACTAAACTCAATGCAAGCAGTTGGGCTTCTTTAGATGGACAACTTTCTTCCAGCTGCCATTACCTTATCAAGTTAACTTGAGTGTATTTTTTTTTTTATTTGGGCTATATGTAACTGGATTTGAATCTCACTATATGAATCAACTGTATTGGAATGAAGCTGACTGAATTGTATGTGAATTGGGCCAGTTTGCCTTGATGTGTCAATAAAATAGAAAAAGAAAAATTAAAAGCAAGACTATTTTATAATGTAAGTCATTTGTCATGAGATATAAGTGTGTTTTAACTTAGAGTCAACATGTGTTGCCTGGAGGAGTCAGGTCAGCTGATTGTTAGCTTGGGGCTCTGTTTTATTTTAATCAAGGTTTTCAAAGAGAAGGGAAAACAAGTTTCACTGTGTTTCATCTAGGAAGTGGGTAAAACATAGGTTTTTACCTGCCTAGTGTTGGAATACACAAATCTATTATTTTTTTGTGTGAATATAAATCAAAGTTTAATATTGTTAAGTCTGTAAATTGGACTTCACAAAACTGGCTAAAACTGGTAAGGGACATGAAGTGTGCAGTCCAATGAAGGGAAAGGGATTTTGCTGGACTGGAGGACTTCTGTGGAACATCTGTCCACATGCAGCTTGTGTTTAGGTTGAGGTTTAGAGTTTCTCGAAAGAGATCAAATGCTTTGGGCGTCACTTAATTAATTTCCACAGAGCTGGAGCATAAGCAGAAAACCTCATCCAATGAAGTCACAATTAATTGAGTCATCACACTGAGAAGGAATTACAACAACAACAACAAAAAAAACATGTTCCTGATTTCCTATGAAGAGAAATGTTGAGCTTTGGTGATTTATAACTGTAAATGCTTTGAGGCAGATTGCTGTACAGTGAGTGTGCAATCCAGTGTCGTGGTGATCCACAGCACAAACAATACCCCGTTGATTTTAACGTAGATTGAAAACCAACACTTTTCTATCTGAGAATGACATTGTGGTTTCAGCCTTTCAAAATCTGATGTTGTTTTTCTTAGTTCCATTACATAAACAAAGGCATATGAAGCACATAAACCCAATTTTCCCAATTTCCAGACAACAGAGTTCTGTCACATTTGATCTAGATCTGGAAAATAATGAACTAACTTGGGACTTTTGGGAGAGCAGTTACCTACAAATGGAGAAACTATGAAACTATCCTAGAAGTGGCTGGCCCAATAAAATTAGCATTGTTTGGTTCTTGTAGTAGTCTTCACAAAAAAGTCTATTAGCTTCAGCTAAATGTATTTCCACCTCTGGATGGCTTAAAAACCCAGTCAATTTTCAGGCTTTAATTCAAATGAGATGCAGTCGCATGACATTAAACAGACTCTTAATACGCCTCCAGTGTGACTGAATTGTGTCAATCCTACCAGAAGGTATAGAGTGAATTTTCCACACATTGATGTAATTGATTAGGTACAATTTTTTGCAAAGAATTGATAGCAGTTGTTGCTTCACTGGGTGGCACAGCCATGTATTAGGTTTAGATAAGAAATTACATGTTCAAATATGCCCAAGTTGGTTTGGAAAGCTTTTTCCATTAGAAAATTAAATCATCATATGTAAACTACATTTTGTATTTACTCTAGTTATCTTTGTCTGATTTTAGAATTTTCTTGATGATTTGAAACATTTAATTTAAACATTAAAGCAAAATAAGAAGAAATCAATTGAGAGGCAAATGTGTTTTCACATCACTATACATGATATGCAGCTGTATCTATTATTAAAGCAGTACATTTGGATATATTTTAAGATGTATTCTGATTTTTGCCATGTCTATATTCTTTTCCAGAGAGCTTCATGACAGGGATTGTTATGCATGATGCCTGCAATATGTGCTGAAAACCATAAGATCTGGAACTGGTGTTAAATGGTCATTGCTGTGCATGCATCTAGATATAAATGTCAGAAGGTTACTATAGGAAAGGAGGCAGCATTATGAGATGTACATATGGATGAGGCCCCTTGGACCAGCTGTTGTTCACCTAATATTGGCTCCACTCTACGCTGATGACATCTGAATACACAAACCTGACATTCAGCCTAATTATGTGCTCTAAAGAATACTTACACCAAAACAGTCACTGCAGAAAAACTAGACTGTAAAATCATGTTTTATCTAAGAAAAATGTGGGGATGTATTTTTGATTCTTTTATGCTATGTTAACATGAGGCTGTAGTTGTGTCTAAGCCTGGTGGCAGCTTCACTGTCATTTATTGCCTAATGTTGATGACCTGTGCAAACAGTCTCTAGGGTACTGCTGAAGTTTTACAGCCATTCCCATTACGTTGTTGCTGTCACATCATCAGTTCTGCTTCCTGTTTGCTAGAAAGCTCCTTCTTATTTGTAAGATATAGGACAATAGCCCATAGCAGAAATGTTGCACTGTCTGAGGTCTTTATGGCACTGAGCTGAGCTGTTTCCAAGGTGAGCAGCAGTTATACATGACACCATCAACAGAATAACTCATAAAAGGCAGCAAATAATAGATGTCATTGTCATTTCTATATCAGATAATATGAATGATTGCACGGGGAGGTATCTGTATATTTGCGCAATGTGACCAGTCAATCTTTCATCTGTGTCACTAGGGTAAATAAGATACTTAAAATCCCACTAAAGCTGTTTTATGTTTTATCAGACTTGCTTCTCTGTCAAGACTAAATACTTAGCCCTGGTAACCAATACAATTTAAATTCTACATAATTTTTAAACCTCAAGTTTGCTTAATGAAGACACAAATATATATATTTTTTCCACAGTTTATTTTCCAGATAATATAGACAATTTGCTTTTAAGCAAAACAAAAAAACAAAGGAATAAAAACAATATCAATTAAACATACTTTTATCATTGTTTGGTAAAAAACAACAATCACATTGCAGGCAAATAAATACCAATAAATACAAATTTATAAAGTACGACACAGTTATTACAAAAACACAACATACACTTCTTAAAGATCATTGCACATCACAACCAGAGGAAAGAAAAATAAAAAGGTTGCCTAGTGGCTAATAAAAGTGCTTTTTCCACATCTTCCTCTTTGATTGTCATTCAGCCAGTTAAGTTTAACATTCTAAAGACATGGCTTTCTAAACTTTATTGGTATTGGCACATCAGTCAACTTTGTGACAAAGCTAACAACTTTTCATTAAATTGCTCTTCCTTTTCAGTGTCCTCCTTTGCCGGAAATGAATCTGCACCACTGGCCCATTTGCTGCCAATTTCCTCACAGCAATCTCTGCGTCTGGTCTCGTGTCCAAGCACCAGCTTCTTGACACAGTAGCAAATGCTGTACCTTTCATGGGTGTTTACATTTTAAGGATGCTTAACTGCTTAACATCCCTTGTAGGCTCACGTAAAGTTGATGTCACACCTTCTTCTCCAGCTGGGGCAGATTGGTGGCTTTTGTGCTTGGTTTGGCTTGGCACAGTAGATCTCTATAGGTTGGAGAGTGGAGGAAGCGAGGGTAGCAGTCTTTGGCCATCAGCATGTAGATCCTGTGCTGGGCCTGGTCGAAACAAGATGGTGAGGGATCCTGCATGTTGGCTTTGGTTATGTCACGGGTTTCATGGTCAATATTTATCTACAAAACACAGAAGAAGACATAGTCAGTTTGAGAGTTTTTATTTGAGACACTTCAAAGATGTTCTTTAACTCTGTCTCTCCTTACCTCTCGTGGAGCTTCACTGCTGATGAATTCACTGTAGATCTTCTGGGCTTTGGTGAGTAGCCTGGTAGGACACTTGATTCGTCTGTAATCTTCACAGGCAAAGTAGAACGCAATGTTCTCCTCGCTAAATTCAGAAACCAGGAAGGCTGTGAAGGCACACAGTCCATCTGCAAAGAGAGGAAATTCAATTAGTAATTACACCTGATGGACTCTTAGAGGCTGCATACGTAATCATGTGTATATGAGTAATCTATGGGAAACCAAGCGCACACCATATCATATTAATGTTGTGAAAATGTGATAAAAAGCATGAATTCATAGGTGAACTTACATTTGCTGGACAGGAGCTTTTCAAATGATTCTTTCCACTTGAGGCATTCCTCCAGGGTTAGTCTGGAATAGTGAAAAACAAGTTTAAATAAAGCTGGAATTCTGTAAAGTACATCAGAAAATCTTTTTTACTACAGCATTAATAATGTCATATTTGTGTGATGCTTACTTATTTTTCCCTATTTTGCAGCAGGATAAAGTCCAATTTGGCTTTTGCAGAAGGATTCGCAGCCTTGCTTTAAGCTCCTTTGCTCTGAAAGAAAAAGAAGCAAAATGTTAGATACATTTTTCTCAAGAACATCATTTCATATTCACAGAAAAATAAAGTCCTAAATACTGTTGGAAAACAGCTTACATTGAAAATCCTCTTCTGTGCTTCTCAAATGCCCATATACAAATGCAAAACTTACTTCCCAAACACACAATCAAAAATATCAGTCTTTGCATAAAGGTGAATGTACCTTTCCAAGCACGAGGCAGGTAGCGATGCAAGTCCTTTACACATAGCAGCACTGGGAGCTGGTGCAGGGGAGTATCTCAGTGTAATGGTGCTTAAGTTTCCTTTCGGCAAAGCTCAGTCAGGAGCGTAATTGTTTGTCTGTGCCTGAGCAGAGACAGGGCAGATGTTTTATAATCCCACCGCCCTACCGCCCACAGCCTCTGATGTGTCATCAGCTCTGTCAGCCAATAGCAGAGAGGGTCACAGGCAGAGAACAAAAACAGACAGAGAGAGGGAGAAATGATGAAGTCAGTAAACAGGAGAGAACATGCAAGGACGAGGCTGGGAAATTACTGTTAAATGATAAAAGTCTCTGGTAGCAGATGGATTGCTTTTTCTCCCACACCTTCCAAAACAACCACAGGATTTTTCTATGTTCCTCTTTTCGCTTTTCTCTTTCAAACCGACTTACTCATATTCATTCAATAATTTTTTCTCTGACATGAAAAAAATTATAAACAAAATAATAAGTATGTGTTTTAATTGATAAAAAAGAACCACAAGATTTTATTCTTTTTATATAGTTAATCATGTCAGGTAGTCCCTCAACATTTCACTTCAATTTGAATAATCATTAGCAAAGAAAGTCTAATCCGTTCTGTAACTTTTATAGATCAACACTCAAAGAATGAATATAACTCTATAATAATTAACAGCAGACTGGGTTGTGGTAGATTCTAGATTAAGCATACTGCAGAATAAAAGTAAAGTAACTAGTTGAGTCACAATTAGTTGATCCTAATAGTAAAATAACTATTTAACAGTAAACCATCAGGACCCCCTTCAGTTTGCTTATTGCTGTGGAGTTGGAGATGAAGATGCCATGGTATACCTGCTCAACTGTCATCTAGACAAAGCCAGCAGCACTGTGATGGTCTTGTTCTTTGATTTCTCCAGTGCATTTAACACCATTCAGTCTGATTTGCTTTGTCAGAAACTCCAGAAGACTCAAGTGGAGGCCTCAGCAATCTCCTGGATCAAAGACTACCTGACAAACAGACCACAGTTTGTGAGATTGAAGGGTTATGAGTCTAACCAGGTAGTCAGCAGCACAGGAGCACCACAGGGGACTGTACTCTCGCCATTCCTCTTTAATCTGTACACCTCAGACTTCCAGTACAAGACACACTCCTGTCACCTGCAGAAATACTCGGATGATTCTGCAGTTGTGGGGTGGATCAGAGATGGACAAGAAGATGAGTACTGGGAGCTGGTGGACTGCTTTGTGGCATGGTGTGGAAAACATCTAATCTTGAATGTGAATAAAACAAAGGAGATGATTGTAGATTTTAAGAAAAACTGAATTTTCACAAAATGTGCTTTAGTGCTTCAAATCTGGACAGATATAACTTGAATTCATGTGAATTTGTTTTTTAAATAAAAGTTTTTCTCTTTACATACCATTTAACTTTTTAGTTTTAGACCAGACTCACCAGGATCAAGCAGAAATAATTAAGTTCTGCAAGCAATGAAAGGCAAAATGTCTTAGAAAAAAACACAAAATAAACATGGATCATACTGCAGGCTGTAAGATGAGTCAGAATGAAATCCAAAGTAAATGGATAATCATGACATACTCTGCACAGAAGGAAATTGGAGAACATTCAGAAGCTCATCAGCTGACTTTTTTAGACATGAAAAGCCAGTGGCCTTTTTGACATCCTGGGTTGTCCTCTCAGCAGCTGCTTTCGCTTTAATTCCTTTAGCAGTAAACCAAATCACACCTTACAATCTTTCTGGAGAGTAGCGTAATGAAAGCATTCATTCCAAGAAATGACGTGAAGGAAGTCTTTGCTTAACTCCATTAGGGAAAGCAGGTTGGATGGATGCTCAGCTGCTGAATACAATAAAGTAAGTTGCTTGTTATGTGATTGTGATTAAAGGGACATTTGAGGATCTGAGGCAATACATGACTGAGCAATAGCAGTGGCTTACTTTCAGACAAAAAAGGTCCTGTTTACTAGAACATGATATGTGTGTGTGTATCTAAAGTAATATTTCAGCGTCCCAGATGAACTGACTGTTGTTGGCAATACATAGCTCTTTATAGAGTTCATTGCTCAAATTTAGAAGCAAGACTATTTCTGTGGCCTCATGTTTATCTAATGAGGTTTGCCTTTGGGTGCCACATAAGCCTTGACCTGCACTAATTTGGGGCATTTTCCTAAACAGATAATCTCACTGTTTAAAGCAGAGATGAAAACAAGGCAACAATAGTATCTTTTGTTTATCACTGTATTATTATTATACAGGTCCTTCTCAAAATATTAGCATATTGTGATAAAGTTCATTATTTTCCATAATGTCATGATGAAAATTTAACATTCATATATTTTAGATTCATTGCACACTAACTGAAATATTTCAGGTCTTTTATTGTCTTAATACGGATGATTTTAGCATACAGCTCATGAAAACCCAAAATTCCTATCTCACAAAATTAGCATATCATTAAAAGGGTCTCTAAACGAGCTTTGAACCTAATCATCTGAATCAACGAGTTAACTCTAAACACCTGAAAAAGATTCCTGAGGCCTTTAAAACTCCCAGCCTGGTTCATCACTCAAAACCCCAATCATGGGTAAGACTGCCGACCTGACTGCTGTCCAGAAGGCCACTATTGACACCCTCAAGCAAGAGGGTAAGACACAGAAAGAAATTTCTGAACGAATAGGCTATTCCCAGAGTGCTGTATCAAGGCACCTCAGTGGGAAGTCTGTGGGAAGGAAAAAGTGTGGCAGAAAACGCTGCACAACGAGAAGAGGTGACCGGACCCTGAGGAAGATTGTGGAGAAGGGCCGATTCCAGACCTTGGGGGACCTGTGGAAGCAGTGGACTGAGTCTGGAGTAGAAACATCCAGAGCCACCGTGCACAGGCGTGTGCAGAAAATGGGCTACAGGTGCCGCATTCCCCAGGTCAAGCCACTTTTGAACCAGAAACAGCGGCAGAAACGCCTGACCTGGGCTACAGAGAAGCAGCACTGGACTGTTGCTCAGTGGTCCAAAGTACTTTTTTCGGATGAAAGCAAATTCTGCATGTCATTCAGAAATCAAGGTGCCAGAGTCTGGAGGAAGACTGGGGAGAAGGAAATGCTAAAATGCCAGAAGTCCAGTGTCAAGTACCCACAGTCAGTGATGGTCTGGAGTGCCGTGTCAGCTGCTGGTGTTGGTCCACTGTGTTTTATCAAGGGCAGGGTCAATGCAGCTAGCTATCAGGAGATTTTGGAGCACTTCATGCTTCCATCTGCTGAAAAGCTTTATGGAGATGAAGACTTCATTTTTCAGCACGACCTGGCACCTGCTCACAGTGCCAAAACCACTGGTAAATGGTTTACTGACCATGGTATCACTGTGCTCAATTGGCCTGCCAACTCTCCTGACCTGAACCCCATAGAGAATCTGTGGGATATTGTGAAGAGAACGTTGAGAGACTCAAGACCCAACACTCTGGATGAGCTAAAGGCCGCTATCGAAGCATCCTGGGCCTCCATAAGACCTCAGCAGTGCCACAGGTTGATTGCCTCCATGCCACGCCGCATTGAAGCAGTAATTTCTGCCAAAGGATTTCCGACCAAGTATTGAGTGCATAACTGTACATGATTATTTGAAGGTTGACGTTTTTTGTATTAAAAACACTTTTCTTTTATTGGTCGGATGAAATATGCTAATTTTGTGAGATAGGAATTTTGGGTTTTCATGAGCTGTATGCCAAAATCATCCGTATTAAGACAATAAAAGACCTGAAATATTTAAGTTAGTGTGCAATAAATCTAAAATATATGAATGTTAAATTTTCATCATGACATTATGGAAAATAATGAACTTTATCACAATATGCTAATATTTTGAGAAGGACCTGTAGCTGAAAGTCTGTTGACTCACTGCATATCAGTGTATTACTCTAACTGCTATATGGCAGACAAGAGGAGCCTGCAGAGGATTGTGAGGGAAGTTGAGAAGGTCACTGGACTGGTCCTAAATTCTGTTCGAGATCTTTTTCCGAGCTGTTGCAGGGACAGTTTGCTGTAAGTTGCAGACTTTTTACACCCACACAAGGGAAGCAGAACCACCAGACTGTTAAATATCCTTCTGTCACAAGCTGTTAAAATGCTAAATGCAAATGTTTCATCTATTTTGTATTTTTATCTGTTTAAATATATTTCCTAGTAACCTATTGAATGTCTCTGACAAAAGCTGTATGTTATTAGTCAGTGTAAGTTACTGATTATATTTTAAAAACAACCAGAGTTGTCTGAAGAGTTGTATCTGTTAAAGACTGAGTGTAAAGCAATAAAAAATACTAACAAAAACAAAGTTGCATTATTGTATTTCAAAACAATAAGTAAGACAAACATATGTTACAAATCTGTCTACACTAAACACCGAGGAATTTATAAAAAAGTTTGTAAATGGCTTTTTTAAATTCATGATGTGAAATGAGAGGCTGTTTCTGGTGCAGTTAAGGTAAAATCCCAATCTGCCTTGTGCTGCTCAGTGCATCCAAGACCATCTGCTCACCTGGCCCCAGGGACCTCCCAGGAGTGTGCAAAGTCAGAATATCCGGGCAGTATAATGGTGCTAACTCATTAAATGCCTTAAAAACAAACAACAGGATGTAATTTCTAAAATAAACAAGGAGCCCATGCAAAAATGTCCAGCGGGATGTGTTCTCACTTATGTGCACTTGTCAAGCGTAGAGCAGTTGCAGTTGTGAGACTAGAGACTGATTAATACCATAATGTAGACTACACAGACAAGCATGCTCAGACTGTCTGTTTTGAGGCGATGTGCTATTTTCCTAACATTGTACATTGTGACACAATACCAAAATTCAAACTCTGCATTATCTTTAATTAATATTTAATTTTTACACAAAAAGCCCTATATAAAAAGCAGGATTTTGTGAATTGAGAGTTTTAATAAACTAATATTAGTCTTTTCTGAGGGATGGGCTTTTTAATTCAATCAGTTCATAGTTATCAAATCTACTGGATGATAAGCTGCAAAATGCCAATGGTCTCAACCCCAATGGCCACGTGTATAATGTTCTGCTTTAGCTTTTCAGATCAAATAATCTGTGTAATGATGTTCTTAAGAGCATAAAAATCTGTTGCATTGTCTGTAATACAATTTACATCTCACAAGGTTACTTAGCAGGGACAAGTATTGAACATGTTAATGTTTTTCTAAGTAAATATATTTCTTATGGGTCTGTTCATAATAAACTTGCATCAGGTGTTGGTAACAAACCAAGTAAGCCACTGTTACAACTCAGCTCTTTTAGCCGTGACAAAAGCAGGGAGACATGGATGCAACCAATTAAGCTCTTTATTGAGCCAAAACAAAACAATAATTAATGAACAGTGTGTGTGTAATCAGTATATATGTTTAGCTAATGTGGGGGCATGTAGATGCATGCCATGAAAGAATTTTGAAATGTTACGCAGTGTTAAAATTGAAAAATCAAATAACCGGCAGCGTCAATGTGGACCGCGTTGCAGAAGTAGGGAGGAGCAGGAACCCCATCTCCTTTATGCACGGAAGCACTGCTCTTTTATAGATAGGAGGCGTGGCCCCAGGTGACTTTTCAGGTGCACCTCCTAAATAAAAGAAACATAATATAAGACAAAATATTAAAAACAGACCCTCCCTATGTTTAAAAAGAAGGGACCATCACACCCACACATACAAAGGAAATCGAAACAAATTAGTTTATTATTTTTTGTAATAAAATTGAAAGACAGGGGATAGATATTGAAACCATGGAGAAAAAAAAATATTTTTGATGGATTCTCAGCTGTTTTTAGGAAAATGCCCAGCCAATCGCCTGAGCAATTCATGCCACTGTCAGGATCTGCCATTTTGGGTTTTTTGTTAGTTTATTACTTTCTAGATTCTTGTGTTCATGTGTTGGTTTATTTTCCTTTTAGGTCAGAATTCTCCCAGGTTTTGTTTTGTCTAGTTTCTTTACTGCTCAGTTCCTCATGCAAATTAGTTTCCATCAGATACATTCCCCCTCAGTTCCTTGCAGCTTGTCCTCACACCTGTTCATTATTCTTCTCCCTTTCGCATTGGTCCACACTCCACTTCCCTCAGTTTATAAGCTCTCTAGTTTTCATTGTTCCACCCTGGTTCCTCTTGTTAACTACCCTGTATCTTCCCGAGTTCTTCCAGTGGTTTATTTTTTGTTAGCCTCCTGACCTGTTCCCTAGGATTACCTGCCTGTACTGCACTCTGTCTGTCTGCCTACCTGTAGGTCTGCTGTACACCATCTCATTAACTACTTCTACTCACCATGCGGCCTCCTCGCCATGTTCTGCATTCTGGTCCTGCCTCCAAACCCACAATTCTGACAGCCACTAGTTTATACAAGTGATATTTTGAAGTTTTCAGTGACAAAAAAGCCTTTCTACACAATACATTTCAATATTCGTATACAGTTATTCCGATATTATTTTATTTTACTGCACATAATTTGTGGACTAATTTGTTTGTTTTTTTTTTTTGGTTTTTTTTTGTATGAATTGCCTTGGTTATTGTTGACATCTGCTGTAAAAATTATGCTCCATGCCCCATTAGAAATGCATTTACTTTTTTCCATGCTGTTAATAAACAGAAAGTGTAAACTCCTCTTATAATCCTTTTAATAAAGAAATTGTTCTTGTATTAATGGTTGACTGATAATGCTATTTTAAAAGTCTTGAGGTCAGAAGATTAAAAAAAAACAACAAATTCCCATTAGAAGTTGGGAATACTAAACCAGTATGCTGTATAGGAAAATACTGCATGCTGGTTTACTTCCTGTCCCTAACTGCTCTGATTCCATCATGGGGGTGAAAGTAGGTGAAACAGACCCCCTATTTAATCCGTATATTTTTTCATTGGCAACAGCAGCTGGGAGGACAGTGTATCATCACCCACCTGATGAGAAGATGATCCCAATCCCACCTTCTTGTTTGTGTAGCAGAACCCATATGGACCTAAATTCTGAAAGTAGCAGTGTTGTGGGATGAGCCTTTTTATTTGAGACAGCTGAGCCCAAATGAAAGAGACTCTTGAGATGTGCAGGCACATCTGAGGTAGCGTGAGGTAAACAGGCCAACAAATAATACGGACAGTGAGTAAAGTAAGGCTTTGACCTTTAAGTGTCCTTGATTGGCCCCATATTCACCTTCACTCTTCACTCTGTACACCTCAGACGTCCAGTACAAGACAGACACCTGTCACCTACAGAAATATTCGGATGATTCTGCAGTCATGGGGTGGATCAGAGATGGACAAGAAGATGAGTACAAGAAGGTGGTGGACCGCTTTGTGGCATGGTGTAGAAACAATCATCTCATTTTTAACGTGACTAAAACAGGAGATGATTGTAGATTTTAAGAGAAACAGGAACAAGTCAAAAACTATTTCTATCATGGGAGAAGAGGTGGAAGTGGTGGAGGAGTATAAATACCTCGGTGTTCACCTGGACAACAGACTGGAGTGGAGCTGCCACTGTGAAGCCATCTACAAGAAGGGACAGAGCAGACTGTACGTCTTCAGGAAGCTTAGGTCCTTTGGTGTTTGCAGCAAGATGCTGCATATCTTATAAGTCTGTTGTGGAGATTGTGATCTCTTCTGCCATCATCTGCTGGGGAAGCAGCATCAGAGCCAGGGACTAAAAAAGCTCAACAAGCTGAAAAAGAAGGCTAGCTTTGTTCTGGGGACTCCTGGAACCTCTGGAAATCATTGTGCACAGAAAGATTCTTCATAAAAGGAAGAACATTATGAAGAACCCTGAGCATCCTCTTCATCAGACTATTGCACAACAACAGAGTGTCTTCAGTCAGAGGCTTCTTCAGATCTGCTGTAAGACGGAGCGCTACAAGAGATCCTTCCTGCCCACAGCCATCAGCATCTACAACGGCTCTTTGAAGAAACCTACATAATGAGCTACAACAACATTTAATTTAGTTTTGGGATTAATAAAGTATTTTAGAACTGAATTGAATCTACGATTATTTTCCAAAGATGATGAAAGAAGCTCAGAGGAAGATGTGACCTTTAGCCTGAAACTTGTTACATGTAAATGTTACTCTAGATTCTGATTATTCCTCCCATTAACTGTTGTGGGCTTTTTTTTTTTATTATTTTTGAATTGTGAAGAGTAAACTGAAATTTTCTGTTCGTCTTTCTTTTTAAAGTTCTGGAACAAACACCTTCAACAGTTCAAGCAATGTTTCACTATAGTAAGTATTTTTTTTTATACAAGGATACCCTATACATATTGTTATATTCTTGTTTACTTTCCTGAACCACATGCAGAATCAATCCAGGACACAAGACGGTAAACCATTTTAAAACATGTACAGAGGAAAAGTGAATCAGGGAAATATTCAAGACAGTGGAAATGTGTTTCAACTGCATCTGGAAAAAAAGAACTTATTAGGTTGAGAAAGATGGTTAGATAGATTTTCTAGGTTGCTGAAAGGGAATAACAGCTTACTGTTTAGTGGTGGCCTAGTGGTTAGAACAGGAGGTTTGTGTTCCAAAGGGGACACAAGGGGCCAGGTTTGTTTCCCACAGATTACCACTCTGGGTCACTGAGCAATCAGAATCAGAAAAGCTTTATTGCCAAGTACGTTTTTGGACATACAAGGAATTTGTTTTGGCGTAGTCGGTGCAATACAATACAAATTAAACAGTATAAACATATCTACAATATAATATAAATATATGTGCACAGTTTTAAGTGAGTGAGAGTAAATATAGAGCAGTATAAGATGCAAGAGCAATACAACAGTGCAAGACCCTTAGCCCCAGAATGCTCCCCGGGTGCCGCACAATGGCAGCCCACTGCTCCCTGTAAGGGATGGGTGAAATGCAGAGGACAAATTTTGTTGTAATGTATATGTGCAATGACCAATAAAGATGATTATTATTATTATTATTTATGGGAAGGGCGGTCTGCTCAGAAGGATTACGATGATGCTGGTGGTAGATGGAAAGCTTGTTTAGAGGTGGTTTGCTTGAACAATGGGACATATTGTTGACAACTGAATGATAAACAACCTTCTGTTTGATAGTAAACCAAGCAGTGAAGCAAACATTTTGTGGCAGAAATGATTAGCAACCTTGACTGGTAATAAAAAGGCATACAAATATCCTTCACACGTTTCTTACACAAAGAGATTATCCAATTATTAAGGAACAGTTATGAAAGTTATGATCAAATCTTTAATCCAATCTACAGAATGTGTACATTTTTGTTTTTAATGTACACAAAGTCTGAAGGCAATTTTTAAATGTGTGGCTGTGTCACATGTGTATATATGTGGATCTAAAAGAACTCTAAATGGCAAAGTACGATGATAGATGATCAACAATAAAAGTCTCTGTTGCCTAGATATCCGGGAAGAATTCCATGAACAGTTGAGTGAATCTAAGAAATCAGACCTTAGAATCCCCTTTCAAAGCTTCCTCCTGGGCATAACAACCCATTTTTGTATTATTTATTTAGGAAACAAACATCTAAAGCCAGAAGCCCTACAAAGAGACAACCACAGCAGTCCTATCTTATATACACACCTGCAAAGTTATCATATATATTTCAAATATTTCTGTGCTTTTATCGCTGCACATAAAAAAGGGGCATTGACGGAAGGTGTAATGAATTTGGTAACTGTAAGGGCAGTGATTATCTTATAACAGAAGAGCCCCTTGTTAATTAGCATTCTTTATTTTTTTTTACACCTTCATTATCATTTCTGGCTTTGTCATTGGGACTGGTGGGAGAGGCCTGACATCACAGTGTTGTTGGTGGTTGAGTGGTTGGCCAGGTGTCACCTCAGGCAAGCTCTGACCTTCAGGTGGCAACAAATTGTGCAATTACATCCCCCACATCAGCACAATGACTCCTCAAAGGTTAGGTAAAATCCAGGGAGAGGTCTTTCTTGCCATCTTCACTGCATTAGCTGACTCAATCAAATCAGCCATGGCTGTCCTTGGCACACTGGGCTGGATAAATGCATACAGTAAATACATACTGTATGTGTCATTGACAGTATTTGTTGCATAGCTTCCACTTTAAAACAAGATGTCTTATCCTGATTTTGAAAAATATGTTCTAATAAAGTGCATTTGTATGCGCATTTTCTGCACTGTTAAGATGATAAATAAAGAATATATCTATGTAATATAAAAAAAAAAGAGATATTAATTAGTAGGTAAAAACAAACCAATGACATAATGTACCTAATTTCACATTAGATATGCAGAGCTTTGACATGATGAGTGTACTGAGTTTCTGGACTCCTTGTCATATTGAGTTTAAAGGATTTGACCCACATGCAGAAAGCAATTCAGGAGACGGTATTGTTCAGTAAAGTGTTTATTTACAACTGGGTAAATAATGCAGGGAACTAACTGGAACCAGGATGCAAACTGTAGAAATAACCAAGAAGGTAAGCAGGGATAACTCTGGGGCTGAACTCATGAAAATAATAAATTTGTCTTACAAAGAATGGTGGAGGGATCTGCCAGAGAGGGAGCAGAGAAACCAAGTGGTTGTTTGCCAATGAGACTGAAGTTGGTGGATATGGTAAGCCAGGAGAGTTTGTAATCCACGAGATGCGATGGAGGGAGGAGGGTGGACAGGGTTCGCAGATAGAGGTCCAAGGTACGCAGGAATCAGGAGGCTGCCAGCCGGCGTGATCCAACGAAGTCATGAGAGACTTGAGTCTTTGTTCGTGGAACTGAATTGCTTCTTTCCAGAAGACAGTTTATGCAGGCAGGATTCAATGCAAGGCAAAATCAGGTTCAGGAAACCTGCACGATACAAAGACAAAGTTAATTGGTGTACAAGGCAAGATCAAAGGCAAAGGTAACGTGGCTGAGTAGTATCACTAAGGGCAACACTCTGGCAGTGAGTTGCTGGCAGCCTCCTCCTTAAATTGTCCTCTGCAGAATAATCAGGGGAATAGCAAACACCTGTCACCTCTCCTCCAGATTCCACGCCATCTAGGGGCTGAGCACAGTAAAAGCACCAACAGACACACAAAGCACAGATCCTGACACTCCTGGCAAGTCAACAGACTGATTAGAAGTAGAAGTAACTATTTAGCAAAGAATGTAATACTGTAATATTGTTTGGGGTTTTCACATTGACCACCCATGTGAACAGAGACTTGTTAAAGATCTGAGAGAAGATGGTCAGCACAGGCTTTCAGGCAGAAGCAGGAAATACCATCAGGTACTGGAGCTTTCCTGGTCTTCTGACACTGAAATAGCTTATTAACATATCCCTCAGTAATCTTTGTTGCAAGCAGTGGGTCAGAGGGGAGAGGGGGTTGTAAAGTTGTTGGTGGGGGTGCAAGTAGTCCTTTTGTGTGGGTTAATTCTGCTTAATTCTGTTGGTAATGAAGTTGCTTGAGTGACTTCAGCTTGACCTTGCTTAGTTTTAAACCCTCAATCTGCCAACCCATTGCCCTGCATTGTAAATGTTTTCCTGTTTGAACACACCTGATTCAAGTGATCAAATTACCTCTTCAGCAAGTCCTCGAGTTCAACAGAAACTAGTGAATTATCTGTTTATTTAAATGAGGCACGTAAAAACAGCAACACAACTAAAAGATGCATGTCAGTGGGTATGGAGAACCAGGATAGAATAACAGTTTCACAGAACAAATAGACTTGAAGTCTGGGGTGAATTTATGGAACAAAGTGTCCTTCCTTCTGTTTGATAAGATTTTCAAGCAACTACATTAACAATCCCTTGGTACAAATCATGCACCTTGATCTTTAATTTTAAAAAATTTTATTTATATTCTGAGGGATACGCAATTGTTTTGTGAATATTTCTACAGACTTTCATCTTTTTTAGGTTCAGATGTGATGATGCTAATGGTGCTTATTAGTGTGTTTTCTTATGACACCATACTGTGGACAATTTTTAACAGTTTATTCATGATTTCAGTTATTTATATGTAAATTAGAGTTGAACCAGATATTTAGACACACTACATAAAAAGACACACAACCTTTTTTTTTTTTTTTCTTAGACCAAACTTTCCCTGTATAAAATTAGCTAGGATGTCCAGGATAAGTTCTGTTATTCAAGAAAAAAAAATATATATATATATTTTAGATAATTTTTCATTAATTATCCATCCATTGCCTATAAAATATTATGTTTGTTGTATATGAGGGGTGTGTTTCAACCCCTTTCAAACCACAAGATTTTGGTTTTGGCTATCCTTCCACAGTTTGCTCAAATTTTGGCCCATTCCACCTCACAGAACTGTTGTAACTGCACCTTGCTCACTTTGTTGTGTTTAAGCTAATTTGTGATTAATTTGGCAGTATGCATACGGTCATGGTCCAGTTGGGAGACTTGTGTGCTCCCCAATCTTTAGCTTCCATGCTCCCATAACTTCAGTGTTTGCTCAAAATGTTTTATCTTCATGACAGCATCCATTTTTTGAAGTGCACCACTTCCTCCTGCAACAAAACGCTGGCTCTACATGATACTGTCACCCCTATACTTTACAGTTGGGTTGGTGTTCTCAGGCTTGCAAGCTTACCCCATTTCCTCCAAATGTAACACGTATTATGGAGACACATTTTAATTTTAGTTTCATCAGATCAAATGACATTTCTGACCCTGTGTGCATTTGCAAAACATAACGTAACGTTTTTTTTAAAAATGGCTACTTACTCTCTGAGTGGCCTGCAGCCCGTGTCAATACAGGAAGATTCTCATTTTACTCTGGATAATAAAACTCATCATCCGTTATGTTCATAATGTCCACAAGGTTTTATGCTGTTGTTCTAGGGTTGATACGGATAATTTGAAGCAAACACACTCATCTTGGTGACAAGACCCATTACTTCTTGAATAGTTTGATGGCTGGACATTTCTATGTTTGAACTTGCATGTTATTTCCAAAGATGAATGTAGCACCTTCATGCTTCTTGAAATTTTACCCCAATGAAGAACCAGACTTGTGGAAATCCACAATTTTCTTCTTGGATATCTTGATGATTTCTATAGATTTTCTTTTGGTTTCATAAAGGAAAGAGGTGTGTTTAACGTATGGCTCTTTAATGTATGGTTTCAAATGTATGTAGCTGATGTTAAGACTTCTATTTCAGGTCGTTTTAAACATGCCAGTATAGGTGTAAAAGTCAGCTTCTAGGAAGATGATGGAGGTTTAAACAATGATTAAGAAAAACTGTTTTTAAAACACAGCTGCCAATTACCATAAATCTGTAAATTACAGATTCAAATAGCTAGACTTTTAAAAGGATGAAAATATCTTGTGTTTAATTTAAATTTTTCTGACTAATCTCATGTAGTCCTTATTTCCTTGAAATACCTTCCACCAGAACCTTGCATAAGATGCAAAATAAAGAACTTCCTCTGTGAGGGCAACAGTGGCTTCAGGTCTTTTTCCCACCCTGGTTCTAGTTATCTGGTAACAGAAACATCACATATACAGGTCCTTCTCAAAATATTAGCATATTGTGATAAAGTTCATTATTTTCCATAATGTCATGATGAAAATGTAACATTCATATATTTTAGATTCATTGCACACTAACTGAAATATTTCAGGTCTTTTATTGTCTTAATACGGATGATTTTGGCATACAGCTCATGAAAACCCAAAATTCCTATCTCACAAAATTAGCATATTTCATCCGACCAATAAAAGAAAAGTGTTTTTAATACAATAAACATCAACCTTCAAATAATCATGTACAGTTATGCACTCAATACTTGATCGGGAATCCTTTTGCAGAAATGACTGCTTCAATGCGGCGTGGCATGGAGGCAATCAGCCTGTGGCACTGAGGTCTTATGGAGGCCCAGGATGCTTCGATAGCGGCCTTTAGCTCATCCAGAGTGTTGGGTCTTGAGTCTCTCAACGTTCTCTTCACAATATCCCACAGATTCTGTATGGGGTTCAGGTCAGGAGAGTTGGCAGGCCAATTGAGCACAGTGATACCATGGTCAGTAAACCATTTACCAGTGGTTTTGGCACTGTGAGCAGGTGCCAGGTCGTGCTGAAAAATGAAATCTTCATCTCCATAAAGCTTTTCAGCAGATGGAAGCATGAAGTGCTCCAAAATCTCCTGATAGCTAGCTGCATTGACCCTGCCCTTGATAAAACACAGTGGACCAACACCAGCAGCTGACACGGCACTCCAGACCATCACTGACTGTGGGTACTTGACACTGGACTTCTGGCATTTTAGCATTTCCTTCTCCCCAGTCTTCCTCCAGACTCTGGCACCTTGATTTCCGAATGACATGCAGAATTTGCTTTCATCTGAAAAAAGTACTTTGGACCACTGAGCAACAGTCCAGTGCTGCTTCTCTGTAGCCCAGGTCAGGCGCTTCTGCCGCTGTTTCTGGTTCAAAAGTGGCTTGACCTGGGGAATGCGGCACCTGTAGCCCATTTTCTGCACACGCCTGTGCACGGTGGCTCTGGATGTTTCTACTCCAGACTCAGTCCACTGCTTCCACAGGTCCCCCAAGGTCTGGAATCGGCCCTTCTCCACAATCTTCCTCAGGGTCCGGTCACCTCTTCTCGTTGTGCAGCGTTTTCTGCCACACTTTTTCCTTCCCACAGACTTCCCACTGAGGTGCCTTGATACAGCACTCTGGGAACAGCCTATTTGTTCAGAAATTTATTTCTGTGTCTTACCCTCTTGCTTGAGGGTGTCAATAGTGGCCTTCTGGACAGCAGTCAGGTCGGCAGTCTTACCCATGATTGGGGTTTTGAGTGATGAACCAGGCTGGGAGTTTTAAAGGCCTCAGGAATCTTTTGCAGGTGTTTAGAGTTAACTCGTTGATTCAGATGATTAGGTTCAAAGCTCGTTTAGAGACCCTTTTAATGATATGCTAATTTTGTGAGATAGGAATTTTGGGTTTTCATGAGTTGTATGCCAAAATCATCCGTATTAAGACAATAAAAGACCTGAAATATTTCAGTTAGTGTGCAATGAATCTAAAATATATGAATGTTAAATTTTCATCATGACATTATGGAAAATAATGAACTTTATCACAATATGCTAATATTTTGAGAAGGACCTGTATGGCTTTAATGAATGCTGCAACTGTGGTGGTAAAGAGACATTTTAGTTTTTTTTTACTTTCCCTTATTAACTAGCAGGATCTTACATAGAAAATGCTGGAAAAACCCAACCACTGATTTCAGTACCTTAATTTAGATGAAGGATAACAATCCATGTTAATAAATAATTGTTTAATAAAAAATCACAAGTCACATCCCATTTATTAGCACCCCAACAATTCTTATGAGAAAACTATTACTGAATCACTTTCTTTTAATATTTATTTTTAGGTTGATCAGTGTGCGAAGAAACTTTAGTAATGATTTACCATTTCCATATGATATAAACATGGCTGAAATACCTTAGTCACTCTTCTAAATGGGAAAGACAAAAAAATAGAGAAAAAGCTCATTTTAAAGATCTTTAGGAAAGCAACATTAAATCCTGCACGCAAATTAACAAAGGGATGAAAAAAATATTTTCAAGAGGGCATACATGCATAACTACAAATGATAGCTTGTGTTTTTATTTTGTAAATGTTCTTTTAGGAACAGCCTCATAAAATGTTACAATGTTACATCTCCATTTGCAGACCAAAAAGAGAAAATCATTCTCGAAACAAACTGATTAGACAGTTTAATATTCAACAGGTGAGTTTATGGAACGCTCATGATTATTGTAGGGATGCTGTGTAAATTATGTGATTACTAGAGTTAGATATTTTTGGAAACAAAAATGAACCAGAATATGTAGCACTGTTGTCTTGCAGCAAATAAGGTCCTGCGTCTGACTCCCGGCGGGGGTCTTTCTGCATGGAGTTTGCATGTTCTCTCCGTGCATGCGTGGGTTCTCTCCGGGTACTCTGGCTTCCTCCCACAGTCCAAAGACATGCCTGTTAGGTTAATTGGTTTCTCTAAATTGTCCTAAGGTGTGTGTCATAATGTGGTTTGCGGGCGGACCAAAGTTCAGACAAGAGCTGGGCAGCAATATGTTGTAAAAGGTTTTCAGCTTTATTTCCAGAGGTTTTCAAAGAAACCAAACAAGGAACTGCGGATACAAACAAAAGTCCAGATCCAAAAAAACTTACAAGATAGGTTCTGCAGGAACATGGAAAAACTCAGCACAAATACGTGGGTTGAGAACGGGGTATGACAAACACAAGGAACCAGCAACAAATAATGACAAAAAACCAACTAATATACTGAGGAATAACAAAGGGCAGGTAATCAGAGAAAACAGGGAACAGGTGTGACAAGGAGGCAGAAGGAATAGGTGAAACAAATACAAAGACTGAGCATGGGCAAAGTAACTAATAAACAGAAACACAGACCAAGCAAACCTATAGACAAAGATAAATAATCAAATGGGGAATACAAAAACTAGAATAATCATGACTAAAGTAAACAGAGAAACTAGAGGGAACATAGGAACAACAATAACAACCTGAGGACAAACAAAGAACCCATAAAGAAAACATGAATACAAAAGTAAACAAACCTATCCACACTGACTGAATTGACTGGAAAGGAAACAGAAAAATAAACTATTAAACAAGAAGAGTGCAAAGGAACAAATAATAAAACACAATTAAACACAAAGATACTAAAGAGAAATAAAACTAGAGAATCCAGGGAAGACCAAGAACTATAATAATTACAATAATAATAAACCATACAAAGTAATAAGAAAACAATCATAAAAGAACTTAAGAAGTAAACACTAGGAGGCAGAAGAGCAAGAAAAGAAAACACGATACAAAAACCAAAATAGAAACATCTAAGCAAAAGGTAAACAAACACAAAGCCACAAACAAAGTCCAAAAATGTCACTCCGTGACAGTGTGTGAATGAGTGTGTGCATGGTTGTTTGTGTGTTGCCCTGCGATGGGCTGGCGACCTGTCCATAGTGTACCCCGCCTCCCACCCATTGACTGCTGTAGATAGGCACCAGCTTCCCTGTGACCCACCATGGAAGAAGCGGTATAGAAAATGACTGACTGACTGACTGGCTGACACTTCAGATATAGGTGAAAAAATGCAATGTTTAAAAGAGAGTGGGCATGGAGATATTATAACAAAGCCTAATGTGTAAGCTCCAAATATGCTGTTTGGCTACTGTGCATGTGTACAATGTCAATTGCAATCAGAAAAATAAAGACAAACAGGAATGTTATTATAGCCCTATTGTGCCTTTAATACCGAGATGATGATATCAAGCATGGCTCTGGCAGTTATTTTACTCCCTCATGTTTCCTATTGACTTGAATTTATTACAGGGCCTGCATCTGTTAAAAAACAGAAGGTGAGATAAAACCACAAAAAACAACATTCTAGCCTGAGATCATTGCCACAGGAAGTTTCCCAAATGTTTCCATGGCATTACATTTGCACACTTTATTTTTGTATGTTTGTTTTTAAAGGTCCTTCAGAGGGGTGACTCATTCCGGAGCGGAAGAGGAGAGCCCAAAGCTTGTAAATTAGGAGAATATGGATGAGTGGGGAATTCTTGGTAATGAATCAGCTTGAAATGTTTTAAATGGAATTTCAAAAAACCTTGTAGATGGAAATTTTGATTAAATCGTTAAACATACTGCACAGTGATTCTAAGCAACAACCCTTTGCATTTCTTATTAATGAATGGTTACTTTTAATCATAATCAATTTATATCATCAATGTATAATTCATAAACTAACCTGCCGTCATAACAAGTGAATACTCTAGACATTTATGACAGTTTTATAATAATGATCTTAACAATGCTGTCATGTTATTATATACTCTCTACATGGATTCTTTAGCCAAAATACAACCTTTTGGAAAATTATACGGTACTGTGCAAAGGTTTTAAGCAGTTGTGAAAAAAGGCTGTAAACAAACAATGCTTTCAGAAATATAATTGATGATTGTTTATTTTTATCAGTTTACAAAATGCTAAGTAAGCGAACCCACACTTACAGCCAAAGTCATTAAGAACAATCTTCGGTGTAAAGAAGAACAAGACTCACTAGAAGTGATGGTATGGCCCTCACAAAGCCCTGATCTCTTTCTAGGTGAAACGACTAAAGGAGCTACATCCATTAACATTTACTTTGCCTTCCCATAGAAAGTACTCCTGGATCAGTGCTTCTGTGTTCTTTTTGTGTCTCTGCTCTGTTCTCTCAAACCCCCAGTCGGTCGTGGCAGATGGCCGCTCATACTGAGCCTGGTTCTGCTGGAGGTTTCTTCCTGTTAAAAGGGAGTATTTCCTCTCCACTGTTGCTACATGCATGCTCAGTATGAGGGATTGCTGCAAAGTCAACGCAAGTGACTGTCCACTGTCTCTACATGCTCATCCGGGAGGAGTGAATGCTGCAAGTCACTGACTGGATGCAATCTGCTGGGTTTCCTTAGATAGAAAAACTTTTTATCCAATTTGAATAAAAAGCTAACTCCGACTGCACTATTCAATTGTTAGGATTAATAGGAATGTATGTACCTGACTGCTGTGAAGTGCCTTGAGACAACATGTGTTGTGAATTGGCGCTGCAAATAAGTGTACCTAGAAGAATGTATGCTGTGTTGAAGGCATATGGTGGTCACACCAAATATTTATTTGATTTAGATTTCTTTTTTGTTCATTCACTGCATTTTGTTGATTGATGAAAATAAATTCTTAACACTTCCATTTTTGAAAGCATTCTTTGTTTACAGCATTTTTTTCACACCTGCCTAAAACGTTTGCACAGTACTGTATATGCTACCAATCAAAAGTTTGGACACACCATTGTCATTCAATGGTTTTTCTTTATTTTTATTACTTCCTACAGTGTTGATACATACTGAAGACATCAAAACTATGAAGCAAAAATATATTGAATTGCTGGAACCCCAGCATGGATTAAAAACATGGACTGAACTGTACACAAAGAACATCTGTGCACCTTTCAAAATCACACTAACCTACTTGAAGCTCACCCCAGGAAGGAGGAGTCACATGTGGAATCCCTGTGGCATCATTTGGTCTGAGAAATAAAACCACTTTATCGGCTCCATTTCCCTCTCTATCTGGCTGCAATGCAACTAATGGGTAGGAAAGGTGCATCAACTGAAGGTCTTTAAACTCGCTGGTGAGTATAAGACTACTTCTTCAAAGAATTCTTGGATCCAAAGTGACAATGGTCAAATACCCTCCGATCGAGTGTAACAAAGTTAACTATGATCTGCTGCTCAGATAATCCAGCAATCATATGAAAGGGGTAATTAAGAAATGCGTGGCTGGAACTTTTTTTTCTGAGGCCTACAGAGAGTAAACTGTGTTCCAGAGAGTTTGCAGCAGAGAACCTGTCTTTAACGCCAAGTGAAGCGGTTTTCCCCAAAACCTGCAGAAAAAGATATCGAACCACAGTCGATGCAGATTGACCCCCTGCTACTACTGAGAGTAGCTGCCAGTCCTTTGTTCTGCCCTCCAAGTGGCTGGATCAGACCAGACCAACGTCCCTTCTCAAAACCAGCACCCTTGGGACATCCTGGTTCAGAACATTTCATGTAAAAGGTGATGTTTGGGCAGAGAAAATTAGTTTAGAATGAAATAATCAAAATACTGTTTATTTCATGATGTTTTGCTTTGTTGTAAAGTTAACCTAGGTGGTAGCAGGCTGTCTGTTGAGCTAATGTGAACAGACCTTTCAGCCTTGGGGCCAATTATTCTGTTCTGTGTTCACACAAATTTTATTAAAGGCCATAACGCACCGTTAACGCTCATAAGTATTTTAATCCTTTCATTAATGGTATTGTAAGGTACATGTTTTGACTTTAAAGAATTGGTAAATAAGCTATATGTTTTCTTTGTTAGCTACGACCGCTAATGCCGGATGCTAGTGCCAGTGAAGTCAGATGTTTACACATGACTCGTCGCCAGTAGTCCATCACCTCATGTGATAATTTCCTTAAATATTATTTTACTAAATGTGATAGCTAATTAAACACCATTAAGAATCACTTATCCAGAAAGGTTGTTGATTCCAATACCAGATAATATTTCTTTAAATATTATTTTGCTAAATAAAGACAGCTAATTAAACAACATTGAAAATTAACGCAAGGTTGATTTTTATTTCAGTAAATCATTCTTTAAAATATTTTATTATAATAATGTTTTATCTACTCTTCTGATTTTGCATTGTGAATGGTTGTTTGGAGATATGCCAATTACTGTTCCAAGTTAGTTCTAAGACTAACCTAGCTTCATTTTCAGGTTCTTCAGGATAAAAATTGGTTCTCAAACATAGATAACACTGAATGGTAATATTACATCATTGTTTTTAACCAATTTTATTAATTACCTTGTTCCTTCATTTGTATATAGTAAATTTCTTTATTTGTTCATTTTGCTTGGTAGTTTTAGTTGAATTGTTCTAGTATAATTAAGAGTTTGTTAATTGAAATATGTTTAACCTTGAGTTGAAATATCTTATATCTTAAATTCTTATATTTTTGGAAATTGTGTGAATTTATTCCATGCGTGTCCAAAGTTTGGTGTTCAGTAATGCAAGAGCTTGATTCCCCCTTTTATATATTGTCCTAATACCACAGCCATATTAGACTGGTGTTCACAGGACAATACGTAACAGACCAAAATGTTATTTAGATAAATATTACATAATAGAAGCATAATAATAATTACAACTTAATTAAGTAGCAAGCAAAATATATAAAATAACTCAAAATATATTTTACATTTTAGATTTTTTAAAATAGTCCCCCTTTAATTTGATTACTATTTTCTACACTTCCACACTTGACATTCTCTTGATGAATTTCATGAGGTAGTCACGGCAAATGGATTTCCAACAGTCCTGTATGAGTTCCCAGTGATAGGAATAAAAATAAAGACAAACCATTGAATGAGAAGGTGTGTCCAGACTTTTGACAGGCAGTGTATCATTTAGGGAAGTTAATAAACATTTCACTGTGCTACAGATTCTTGTAAACTTAAAATGAGAGGTTATTCCACAATAAAATAAAAAGTAAAGTGGAGACATTTGTCATTTCAGCCACATTCGTAGGATACAATGAAATACATTTTTTATTTATTTTTTATTTAAGAGCTTAGCACAAAGTAACATGCGATAGGGTTCATGACTGGTGAGGTACAGACTCCTCTGGAGTTGGATGTACAAATATATGAACCCAAAATATATTTCAGTTTTGACCTTAATTGAAAATTCAACAATACCATAGAAAGATTTTTTTTTTCTTTTCATATTTGGCTGATCTCTCATTTGTGTATGATCTTATCTTTATTGGTACATGAAGTCTATAAAAGCAGGTTGCAATAATCAAGTATTTTAAAATCTCCTGGTTCTTCCTCACTTTCACATTATGGACAATCAGTTTGTGCTGCCCATTCATTGCCAAGTTAAATCAGTGTACTGCCCGCTGTTTTCAGGTTACCACTCCGGTTTAAAACAGCGGGTTACTTTTCTCTCACTTGTTTGAAGCGATCTTTGAAGTCGATCTTCCTCTCTCTAAAAACCTCCTGTTTCGGCTGAAAATCCAGTTTAGAAAAATGCTTTCCCAGTTTTGAGAAGCAATCTTCCATTTTGTTAGCCCAAATTTAAATAAGATTATGGTTACAGGATTTGTTGGTGAAAACACTTTCGCCCTCTGCATAGCTAAGGAGTACATAGCAATGTGCTGGTAGTGGCCTGTGACTATGGGGCTCAGCACTACCCCTTATCAGTACGGCATGGTAGTCTTTGCCTCACCCTGTCCATTTTCACTGTGCATTTAAGGCCAATTAGAAAGATCAAATATGTCACAAACTTTCATTAAATATATTAGACAGACTATGTTTAAAAAAACATGTTTAAAAAATGTGCAATCCAGCATGTATATTCACAATATAAAGAGAGAGCAATAGGCATGCGCCATCTGCCTGGTTTTGTCTTTGTTTGTGACACAATGCGATCCCTGGAGAGGTACAGCTATTTACTGCCTTACCTTACGTTTCTCCCATGTATTTGAATCAGCAAAGCGTAAATTCAGTGATTCTGACCACAAAAATTTTATTTTATAACTTTTTTTTTTACAATATTTTAACATTTACAATATTTTAACCAATAACAACATATTGAAATTTAAAGGGTCCCACAGTTTTGCAAGTCATCTACGTCTTGCATAGCTAGCTACCGCCCTAGTTTTTAAGGGGACGCGGTGGTATAAAAAAGCACTCGTGTGTATTTATGCGCACATAAAGCTGTTGGCATGTCGACTTCTTCCATTCACTTCTCAGTTTTCTAAGAATTTCAGGCTCTTCTTTAATACAGTAGGCAGCCCCTTTCGCCAACTAGAGGAAAACTGAGGTTGTAGCAAGTGAGAGTGTTTAAAGTTTATTTAAATAAGTAACATCCTCAAGAAGTATGGAACTAAATTTGGTTTAATTGTGGTCCAGTTGCATTAGCCATTTTCCTAAACTTTTGCTCACTTTCAACTCTGAATATGCCACATCAAATGTCCCCTCTTACTTTCAGTGTCCCTGCACAAGATTTAGAGATATAGTCCTCTTAGGGGCCTTTTCCACCAAACCAGTTCCAGTGCTTAACTGGTGCTTGAGCTTACTAAGCACCCATATTTTGTGTTTATACTGCCCAAACTCTAGGCCTAACATGGAAGAACCAGTGCTAACCCAGCAACAGTTGCTGCTGGGCCAGAGGAAAGAATCACTTTCATCATCAGTCAATAAAAACATGTAAGCACCATATTTAAAACTCAAGTTTAGTTTTTCTTTTTTTTAATTTAAAACACCATGCTTAAATGAGAGTAAAATGTTGGATGGGCATCAGAGCTGACTGTCTCTTGAAATCACCCTCCACAGAGTTTAAGTAGGTAAATGTTACACTTAAAGCTGCACTCACAGCTTATAATTTACCAGTGAATCCATACACATTTTTCCATCTCATTCATTTACCACTGTCCTTTCAACATTACCAAGTGGCTTAATATTAGTTGTGTTTTACTTCAGTTCACCCTTCTCAAAAACATAGCATAAAACAGAGGGAGGATCAAACAATAAATGACTGAGATGTTCCTAATGGCTCCAACTTGGCTATTGGGTGGTGAAAAAACAGTTATTTTACAGAACCATTTAAGAAGTGAAAGTTAAAAAGTAGAGCCAGGGAGGCTTGGAATCTCTTTGTGGAAAGGCCTAATTAGTAACTTAAGTGTAAAAGAAAATGCAAAGCACAACCTCAAGAAAAATATCCCCATTTTCAGATGGCAAGTTTAGATGATTAAAAGCATGAGATTACATGTTTGGATGACTGTGGCGACTGTACAAAAATAAAGACTTTACTAATATATGTTTATAGATTGCCTTACATCTATTCTATCGAGTAGTCATTTTTTTGTGTCTTTTTTACTTTAAATTTTAACCCAAAAGAAACATGTTGAGGCGAATAATAAAAAACAACTAGTTTTTTCTTTTGTCACAATAAATAATCTACCTATATGCCTGAGCAGATTCGCAGTCACCCGAGTCATGGCAGCTACAACAGCCTCAAATCGAAGGCAACCTGACCTTCGCTCAGTTTTTCAGAAAATGTTTCGACACCTATTCAGGAGTCTTTGTCAGTTCTGGAGGCTTGCAGCTGAACATCCTGAAGTTGGGTGCTGCTGTTTTTTAAGTACCTAGAGGCCCATCCCCCTGGAGCATTCCATGTCAGATGCAAATCAACGATCCGCCTGTCCTTCCCCTGGGTCGTTATTGTTTCGTGTGAGTTGTTTACTTGGTCACGATAATCATGATTAAGCCGCTTATGTAATTTCACTTACTTATAATTTGCATCTTTTTATACTTTAACTTCCCTGAATGTTGGTTCATAATTAAACAGAAAAAAAATTGGTGTTTTAGTAAACATAGAACATAAATCGTTAACTCCTATCCTTGCTGGAAATATCATTATACAATAACACCTTTGCATGATGATAAAACAGTGTTTGCTCGGATTGGTAATGGAACCAAAGGTTCACTGATACATGAGTCATGTTTGATGGCAAGGTGTCACTTTCACAATTTTGTGGTTGAATACTTTAATATTTAATGCTTTTTCTTGCCCAGGGATATAGAGATACAGGCAAACAAACAAACATGTTTGGATCTTATGTAACTTGCCTTTTGTGATTATCATGAGGTAACACAAAAATAGGTCACATTTTGTTTGAGTTACTCAATATGTGAGCATCCTAATAGCTGCAATAGCTAGCAAAACTCTACCAATCAAAGTGCTGGGACTTGTGCAAGAGCAGTCAAACATTTGTGAAGTGGTCGTGTTGGGTCTCTGTGGGACTGCGTCTGGCAATGTGCATGAGTGAGCCTCAGGTTGCTCATCAGTCTGATAATCCTCTGGGGTAGAGAAAAACAGTCTGCTGCAGGCCCGACCAGATGCTTACAGAGGCTGTTAAATAAAAACCATTGGAGTGTGTTGTCTTTCAGCAACATTATGATCCACATATGCTCCCTGAAGGCTTTGCAGACAGTGGTGACCTGAGCCTTAGCTGATGTAGCTGATTGGTTTCATTGATTTATCTGTCTGTTGTGAAAACATTATTTTATTTAAGATGGATTTTGCATGTACTTGTTTTAAATTAAATGTGTATCGGCAGTGTTATGTAACATTCCCTTGACATCAGATTAAAGAACAACTGCTGATGGAAAAAAAATAAATAAACATCCATAAATGTATTCACAACATTTAGTTTTGATGAAGGAAATTTTCAGGACTGTAAACGACCACCTTATTTTTGTTTCTCTCACATAGTAGTTTAATTCTCTAGAGCTGGAAAAATGAATTAGCTGTAATTATCCATATTTTGGTTCAATTTCACTAGCTACACCCATGCCTGTTTACTGCCAGACCTTTAGGAAGAGGTGAGAAACGAAGTCAAAAATACAGATCAAGCAAACCATAGTTACAGCGATCAGACATTACTCCTTAGTTACTCCTAGGATGCATAAACAACTCATCTGGGAGCTCACAAAAAACCCAGAACAATATCTAAAGCACTAAGGGCCTGGCTTGTTTCAGCTTAGGTCAGAGTTTTTTGATTCAACAATAAGAAAAAGACTTGGTAAAAATTGCCTCCATGGTAGAGTTACAAGACAAAAAACACTTTTGACGCAAAAGAACACAAAGTTCTGTCTCACATTTCCGAAACCCTCTTAATCATCCATTTCATGAGTTTAGGGAAAATATTATTTTTACTGATTAGGAAAAACTAACAACATTTCAGAACAAAATGATCTTACTATCCACACATGGTTGTGGGTAGTGTGATCGTCGAGTGCTAAAGCTGCTTTAGTGGCTTACAACCTGAAAATCTTGCTGTAATGAATGGGACCATAACTTCTTTTCTCCAAAAGTAAGGTCCAGACATCAGTTCATGAACTTAAGCGCACTCCACTTGTGTATGCATATTGCAAATAAAAAAATAAAAAAACTTCATTAGGTTTAGACGGGCATTTACCATTTCACATACTGCAGTTTGGTTTTATTTTTTTATTTAAATGAAATCATTTTTTGACAACTGCTAGTTGTCTGATATTAAAACTTGTTTGATAATCTAAAACATTACAAATCTAAAAACAAAAAAGGTGAGTGAGGTGTGGGTGGAAATAAATTATTTGATAATGTCACAGGTAGCATCGACAAGTAATATCAACAGTGGACTGCAACTCATAGTTGACAGATGCATGTATACTCCATCTCAGTGACATGTAAATCATTATTCCATCTGTGGTAAACAACCACTGTCATCCATTGTTTTAAATGCCTCTTATTCTCATATATTCATAGAAAGGTGCTGGATTCTTAAATAGTTTTGGAGTAATATCTTGATCAAGTACAATTGCATGCAAGCCCCTGTATCTCTGGTGTATTCTTATCTGCTGGTGTATTCTTGTCCAGGCCAATAATCTTATTTTATTTTCTCTTTAAGGTCTCATTTGAAACATTATTTGAGTTTAGTAATAAACTCCCAAATGTAAAGACCAATTTTAAAAGGTCTAAGCAGCACAAATTCCAGACAATGGTAGATCCACTATCCCAATAAGAGATTTTTTGCAACTTTATTAAAATCTTATTTGAATTTTGCAGTTATTTCACAAAGACCATCAATCATTTTCATTTTCCTCACAGTACCAGCTTTAGTTGTCTACAACAGTTGCTGATTCTGTACTGAAACACCATCTCCCGTCCTTTTGGCTCCCACAGAAGTGTTGTTAAGATCTGTCTCGCTTCCGGATGCCTCTCAAGGTTTAAAGTGACAGACTTTATTATCACTGAGATGTAATTTGCATTTTCTTTCTTTTATTGTTTTCTGTACAAAGACTGTCATCTTACTAGTGACAAAATCATGCTAAAACAACTGTTGAATTAGTCACCATCCATCTGATGTAGGAGAGAGAAACAAATGGCAATCTGAATCTGTAAAAGTTTTTTTTTTTTTTTTTCTTGTTTAAGGAACCAAAAGTAAAATGAAGCAAACATCAGTTTGCTAGTATCCAGTTTCTCAAGAATTATGGTCTTTTTAAAACATTACTGTTTTATTGTCATTATTTAATTCCTTATGCAACTTAACCTTACCTCCCAAAAGTCCTATGATGTTGATTTGCTAATAAATGCAGGGTGCAGCAAATTTTAATGTGAAATTACAGCTTGCAGTCAAAATAACAGAGAAATCATGTTATGGGAGAAACAGTGGCTTGCAAAAGTATTCATAGCCACCATTGGTTTCCCATTATTGTCATGTTACAGCCATAAACAAAATTTAAATATCATTTTAGGTGATAAAACAACACTCAGTTGCATATAATTGTGAAGTGGATGGAAGATGATACATGATTCTAAAAGTTTCTTCCAAATAAAAAAAAAAAGTTGTATTTGTATTCAGCCAAAATAGCTCGTTAATTTACATGGACATGGTATGTGAACAGTAATTTGCCAAAGATTTTCAATTGGATTCAGGCCGGGACTTTAATCAGGCCATTGCAACACATGAACTACTATAAGGCAAAGCATTGCCATGTTGGAAGGTGAACCTTTAACCCAGTCTTAGTGGAAAATGTTTTTTTCTGTTCCTGTAGAAGAAAAATATACCCAGAGCTTAATTCTGCCACATTCATATTTCAGCACTGGATAGGTGTACTCAGGGTGATGTGCAGTTTTGGTCTGTCTCCAAACGTTGTCCAAACAGTTTAGTTTTGGTCTGATTCACCAGAGCACCATGCTTGCTGTGTCCCCTGCAATGTGATGTACATTAAAGCGCTTATAAGTGGAGCTCCCCTGTTCAAGAAATTTGACCTGAACAATGCCAGTGTTTCCATGACATAAAACATGTGTACTGCATTTTGCAGTGGCAAGATTTTGATATGTTAACCACAAAAGATCCAACAACAGCACTGTCGCTCTAAGACAAGAGCTGGCTGACCACATGTGTGTGTGTACATGCAAAAAGCATGTGGTCCACACACTTCTTGAAGTTGTAGTGAATTGTAGTGTATGGGCACATTTGCTTAAAAACCTTCCGTACAATTATTAATATGGAAGTTACTCCCAGCAAATACCAGATAATTCACTCAAACGTTGTTGTTGACCAAGTAAGGTGCTCTCTAATGATGCTGGTTACCCTCAAAATGGTGTAGGAATAGCTATCACTTCAAATTGTTCACCTGATAAAGTTGAGCATCATTCTGTCTTTGATATGGAAAGTAAACCAATATGATGCATGGAGACTCCACCTTACATCTAATTGGGCTAGCCATGTTTGTCCCACAGTTTAGACCATACTTTGAGTCATCTGCCAGAGTCAGTACTTGTGGGAACCTATGCAGTATTTTGCAGGTGGCCATCTGGTTTTGACTAGTTGTTGAGGATGCATGCAGATTTGTCCCTGTGACAATAGCTACATGGCTAACATGCTTCCTCTTATCAGTATCTGTCCCATCTCCAGGCTGCATATGATCACTCTGTTCTTTTTGATATTTTTACAATATCATTACCTCTGTACATATTTACATGCTGTATTTGACAGGGCCAGTCTCCAGCACTGGAAACTACCTTTGTCTTTTAAAAAAGTAAAAGTAAGCAGCATGGTTAGCAGTGTTGTCTTACTGGAGTTGGCGCAAGTGCTTCACTTTTAAAGCCTTTTTCCAGCACAGCAAGTTATTTGACTAGACTTAATTTGTGCTGTGGTTGTCTCCAAGTCAGATGTGCTCTTTAATTGATCCAAATCAATTTCATTATTGAGTAAATGAAAAAAACGTTTTAAAATGCCTTTTGGTGTGCATTTGTGTGAGCCTGCATTTACGGCACAGACTGGGTGAGAGTGAGTTGGAATGAATGCGTAGAAGAGCTATCAGGCTGCCTTGAAACATATTTGAGTCGTGAATAAAATATCACATGCTGCATTCCTCAACAAAAACACTTTCACATTGTCAAAATAAGGTGAGATCTTTCCAGGTAATCCATGCAACATTCAGTAACTGCTCACAGTTAACTCCATGAAAGTTACAATAAATATCCTTATGTCCTTATGTGTAATCCATGCAATAATTATTAAAACACACAGTTGAAGCAGTAGGGAGTGAAACAAGCATGTTCTCATATTCTGGAGCTGAGAGCCTGGAGAGGCCTGTGTGGAGCCACATACAGGTCCTTCTCAAAATATTAGCATATTGTGATGAAGTTCATTATTTTCCATAATGTCATGATGAAAATTTAACATTCATATATTTTAGATTCATTGCACACTAACTGAAATATTTCAGGTCTTTTATTGTCTTAATACGGATGATTTTGGCATACAGCTCATAAAAACCCAAAATTCCTATCTCACAAAATTAGCATATCATTAAAAGGGTCTCTAAATGAGCTATGAACCTAATCATCTGAATCAACGAGTTAACTCTAAACACCTGCAAAAGATTCCTGAGGCCTTTAAAACTCCCAGCCTGGTTCATCACTCAAAACCCCAATCATGGGTAAGACTGCCGACCTGACTGCTGTCCAGAAGGCCACTATTGACACCCTCAAGCAAGAGGGTAAGACACAGAAAGAAATTTCTGAACGAATAGGCTGTTCCCAGAGTGCTGTATCAAGGCACCTCAGTGGGAAGTCTGTGGGAAGGAAAAAGTGTGGCAGAAAACGCTGCACAACGAGAAGAGGTGACCGGACCCTGAGGAAGATTGTGGAGAAGGGCCGATTCCAGACCTTAGGGGACCTGCGGAAGCATTGGACTGAGTCTGGAGTAGAAACATCCAGAGCCACCGTGCACAGGCGTGTGCAGGAAATGGGCTACAGGTGCCGCATTCTCCAGACCTGGGCTACAGAGAAGCAGCACTGGACTGTTGCTCAGTGGTCCAAAGTACTTTTTTTGGATGAAAGCAAATTCTGCATGTCATTCAGAAATCAAGGTGCCAGAGTCTGGAGGAAGACTGGGGAGAAGGAAATGCCAAAATGCCAGAAGTCCAGTGTCAAGTACCCACAGTCAGTGATGGTCTGGGGTGCCGAGTCAGCTGCTGGTGTTGGTCCACTGTGTTTTATCAAGGGCAGGGTCAATGCAGCTAGCTATCAGGAGATTTTGGAGCACTTCATGCTTCCATCTGCTGAAAACCTTTATGGAGATGAATATTTCATTTTTCAGCACGACCTGGCACCTGCTCACAGTGCCAAAACCACTGGTAAATGGTTTACTGACCATGGTATCACTGTGCTTAATTGGCCTGCCAACTCTCTTGACCTGAACCCCATAGAGAATCTGTGGGATATTGTGAAGAGAACGTTGAGAGACTCAAGACCCAACACTCTGGATGAGCTAAAGGCCGCTATCGAAGCATCCTGGGCCTCCATAAGACCTCAGCAGTGCCACAGGCTGATTGCCTCCATGCCACGCCGCATTGAAGCAGTCATTTCTGCAAAAGGATTCCCGACCAAGTATTGAGTGCATAACTGTACATGATTATTTGAAGGTTGACGTTTTTTGTATTAAAAACATTTTTCTTTTATTGGTCTGATGAAATATGCTAATTTTGTGAGATAGGAATTTTGGGTTTTCATGAGCTGTATGCCAAAATCATCCGTATTAAGACAATAAAAGACCTGAAATATTTCAGTTAGTGTGCAATGAATCTAAAATATATGAATGTTAAATTTTCATCATGACATTATGGAAAATAATGAACTTCATCACAATATGCTAATATTTTGAGAAGGACCTGTATTATCTGCCACATGTTATCTGTCTTATCTTTTGCAGAAGTATCAACAACAAGTATCCAATGATGTATGATGATTTTAAATTATTTCACATGTATTAAATGAAATTAGTAACATTTGATTAACAAGTTAAAAGATGTATGATTGAAATGTGGGTAAGAACAGAGAATTAGAGTAAAAAACATTAAAGTTTGACATTCTCAATCAGATATATATGAAAGAGATATAACGTTAATCATTTGTGAAGCATGAATAAAAAGAATGAAGTGATGGTTTGGCAACTGTGTTTTAAAGTAAATGCTGAAAGCTGAAGAATGGAAAGTGTAATACTGTGTAAAGTTTAAAACTGAGCAGATTAGGGAAAGAACTGTAGGATGACTAGGAGTGACGAGAGCCAGCTGCATGCTGACATCGAACCTTTTGAAGTCTAATGGGAGGAAGGGAGGATGCGACTACAGCCAGCTGCGTGGTTATTACCGGCATCTCCAAGGCCGGAAAACAGCATCATTAGGTCACAATGACCATGACTAAAAGTATTGAGCAATAACCAAGAAGCTGAACTGAATAGGTTGCGCAATAACTGAGAAGCCTAACAAGGGGCTGACTGGTGAAAGCATCAAGCACCATAAAAGTAATGCTGAAGGAGGGAACGGGGTTGTTTCCTCGCAGAAGACCAGCGAACAAGATCAGACGGAGAAAAGAAGCTCAGATGGAAAAGGAACAGAGACACAAGCCCTACTGATTGACTGCATTAAAAAGAGGATCAACCCGTGGGCCCAGAAAGGACTGTGCCTCATGATTAAGAATCTGATTTCATTTAAAGCCTTTTTATCCAGACAACAAAAGTGAACTTGATCGGTGAACAGCTGATTGCTCTAAGTTTCAGGCTTCTGGAAGTCCTGAATCAACTTCATTTATGTCTCCGGGTTTCCTTCAACTCTTCAGCCTCTGGAAACTACTGTCTTCAGAAACATATAACAACAAAGATCCCATTTAACCATCAAAACCTGGAGCATCAGTGCCTGTCACTTAGAGGAAGAAAAATGAAGATTAAGTCGTATTCCCTTCAAGAAACCACTCGTTGTTACCAGAAGAATCATCTCCATTAGGTGCATGGATGAGCCTCCGTCTTCAAAGCCTCTCCAAACTCACCAGTTTCAGCATCAGGGAAAGACACGTTGAGTTGATTGATTCATTTCTATTATTGAAATGATTTTGTGTTGCCGAATTTAAGCTGTTACAGACCCCTGCAAACGCGTTACTAATTAAAGAAAGCATATAAAATTCTAGTTAAATCGTGGACATTCAATTATTTGAGTCACCGTATTTTTTGGTTTTTCATTGGTGGTAAAAAGTCTTGTTGCCTGGTTCTAAGATATTTTAGGAGGTTTTTATAGGTTTCCTTAGCCAAGTGTGTTAAAACAACGCCCTTGGGGCTCGTGCCAAGCCACTAAAATTAACCCAGCCCATATACCAAGAGCCAGTTGTAAAATTAGGGAATGAGCAGCCGTGAACAAAAGTGACTGTTGAAAGTGTGAATGACTGCGATAGGCTACTCAGTCGTCCAGACCTCCAGTTGAAGAACGGCAAGACTTTTGTATGAAGGCTGTCAGAGGCTAGGCGAGTCATTTCCCGACACTATCTTAAACAGAACTTTCAGTAAACCTGCTTAGTAAGATCTTGGATGTAGAGCTGGATTGAGCAATCCCTTTAGACATAGGGAAGTAGGAGGGAGGGGTTAGCTCATCGGACAACGAAAGGTGGCGCCCGAACAGGGACCCTGACAGAGATAAAGGGGCCCCAGAAGAAGGATGCCCAGCAGAAGGACGTCTCTGCCTGAGCACCCCGGACCGACAGCCTGAAAGGGAGTAAGGTTGTCTGTGACTGATAAGGCTGTCAGTCACAACCCTCGCAGTAACTGCATACCATGCAGGTGAGGATAGGGTTTTATTGAGCGGACGTTAGATTTTATGATAAATAACTATTTCAACATCTGCAAGCAGCAGGTATTCTACTTTTCACAGACTGTGCAGCTGCAAATAGGATAACTCATCAGCTGTCTTATGAGAAAACAAAACTAGTGTCTTCTATGAAACTTGATCAAAGGCCTGGTGTTAGACAAAGGACAAAGGTTTCTTTTTTAATATTGCTTGATTAATTGAAAGACAGATGTTTTCACATTTTTTTTCTTAGTCTGATAAAAGCATCGGAGCACATGAAGCAAAGCAAGCAGAAGTAAGCAGGAAGTACAGTTACATAAATGGAGTTTTAGACAAAAATTCAGAATGAAGGACTCACCTTCACCGCCTCCACCTTCCCAATGACTCCTGTGTGCGTCTCCCGGCCTTCCAATCAGCATCCTGTCCGCCTGATTCTCCATCCAATCACCTTCCGACGCCTTGCTTTTAAAGGAGCTTCTACCGTGTTCATCTTCGCTTGTCAGCTGAGCTCATCCCTCCTCCACCCCACCTCCACCATCTTCTTTCTCATCTCCTCCCAGCTTCCTCACTCCCTGGCCGCCAATTCACCACCAGTGTCAGATCAGGGGGAAGACAAATCTAAACCTTACAAAAGTTCATATTAACTCATGTCATTCTCAGCATTCATGTCTTCCTCCCAGGTCTGAGCACCAAAGAAATAACCATGGAATTTCTCATCATTAAAACCTTTCCAATTGCCATCCCTTTTCTTTGTGAGTCTTTTCAGATTGAACTGTTTCCTACATTTGTCAAGTCCTCACAACAGCATTAAAATGTGATTTAAAAAATATGCCCTTAAAAATGCTTTTTGAAAAAAACTTTATTCTTTTTAATGAGAGAACAGTTTGCTCGAAAAGAAATATGTTGAACTTGCGCGATGGAAAAAAATAGTAGTACGGCTATAAAATTCCCAGTGAGTTGGGAGTTTGTTAAAAGGCAACACAATAAAGGGGAATCCTCAGTGTTACAGACAATCCAGTTATTTCATGTGTTACTCCCTTTGAGTTCAATAAAAGGCACAAGTTGTTTTTCATTTATTATCAACATTTATTTGACGACAAGGTCTTTAACTGTCATTCCCAGCCAGTGACTGAGTTTTGTGTTTGTGTTTTTGTTTATTATGCCTGGTCTGATTCTTTGTTTACCCTTAGTTCTGTGCCTTGTCTTGTTAATTGGTTTCACTCCCTCTGTCTCCCAGTAGTGTCACCCACACCTGTTCTGTGTTTTCCCTGATTACCTGGTCTTGCCAAGCATTGGTTCCCCCTGCTTTCATCGTTTGTATTTAAGCTCTTTAGGTTTCATTGTTCCGGGCTGGTTCTTTGTTGTTGACATTGTATCCTGGTCATGAACCCTGATGTCTGGTAAGGTATGTTAATGCCCTGATCTGTCTGCCCTGACTCTGTGAGGAAAGGAATAAACTCGAATTACCTTCATTCCGCTGGCTCCTAGCATCCTCCTTTGCAGCAAATATGACATTAACATGCCTTTAAATGTTTAATTGCACTGCACAACTGACAGAAATAAAACATAAAAAATAGAACTCAACCCTCACGTAGTGACATTCTAGTAGAGAACAAGAAACGAAAAATACCTTCAAAATGAAGAAATAAGTTACAATATTGTCTCAAATCATACTGCCCCTTAATTAACTTGTTGCACATAGAGTCACACAACAGTCAGCAAGTGTAAAGCCAATAAAAATGACAAATGCATACCTCATTGGCTGCCTTAACTCAAAAGGGTAACCTTTAGATGATATTCGCTTCACTCTTCACAAACTTTTGGATGGAATTATAGAACTTAACATTTCACGCTTAATTCTTACAGACAGCAGGTTCATAAGCTGCAGGACACGTTTCTCTCTCTCCCATCAAGTACACCAAAATAATGGCCCCATGGCAACAATCTGCAATCACCAAACAAAACAAAAACAAAGAAGTCCCCCGTTTTTACAAGGTTTTAAACAAAGAGAATAAACAAACATTATTACAAATTTATTACATAGCGTTATTTATTAAATTTTTACAATTTAAACCCTTTTTTAAATATATTTATTAATAATTTAACTGTGAAACCAAATTATGAACTGAAATATATGAGAGTTGTCTTTGATGGCAGCTACATCCTGCATTTCTTCCCTTCCCTGAGTCTGTAGTTTGGCTCAGAGCAGAACAGTAGGTGCAATCAAGTGTTCCCACACCCTCCCCATGATCCATAGTCATTGCAAAGCTGCACAATAGCCATTGTGTTCACCAATAATTGAGAGACTAAGAAAAAACTGAGAAATAGTTGAAAGAGTTGCAGCAATATTGTAAAGCAATAGAAGAGAGAGGGTGGCATACAGGAATAAAGAGTAAGAAATACAGTGCCTTGCAAAAGTATTCATACATATTAAACTTTTTCAAATTTTCCATTACAGCCAAAATCTTTGATACATTTATTGGGGTTTTATGTAACAGATAAACTAACACATGATTATCAAGTGAAATGATGATAGTTTCCAAAATTCTTTACAAGATATCTGAAAAGTGTGACATACCATTGTATTCAACTCCTTTAATTGGATACCCCCAAATACAACCCACTGCAATCAGCATCCCTCAGAAGTCACCACTGTTGTGATTATGAATATGAATATATTATTTAATATTTTATCAAATAATATTTTGGTCTGTTAAGGGTTGTCCTGTGAATACCAGCCCAATAAGGCGGTGGTATTAGGACACAATCGAAAGGTATGAGCCAACCTCTGACATTATTGAACAGCAAAACTCTCAACACACACATGGAATGAATTCAAACAATTTCTTAAAATACAAGAATTTATTAACAAAAATAAGTCAACTCAAAGTCAAAGATATTTCAATCAACAAACTCTTGCTAAAACAATCCAACCAAACTCGTACTCGTACTCGTACTCGTCGTCTTCCGCTTATCCGGGACCGGGTCGCGGGGGCAGCAGACTCAACAGAGACGCCCAGACGTCTGTTGTGGAATTTTCTTATCAAAGTGGGTAGAAGTTGACTCATAACAAGAGAAAATCCGGACTTTGTCTTATAAGTTTTATTCAAAGGCATTCAGCGTTTGAAGACCCTGACACTGAGGTTAGTCAGTGAAACAGAGCCACGAACAGAAATCACAAACAGTATTTATACTAAAAATGAGGGTGTTATCTCAACTTCAAGGAGTTTTAGAAATATGGCCCCTAGACCCTCCCCGGGTCAGAGTTAACAAAGTTATTTATGAGGCCACCCATCTACCTTCCCTTGAAATATACACTTCAGGAAGGGTTAACCATGAAACTCTCCAGCATTTGAATTTAGAGTCCATCTGCTAATAAAAACAGAACACTAATAAAACACAGAGGTCAGAGGTGAGAGGTAGATGGAAGGTCACCTGTGAGTGATACAACACAGAAACAAATGAGAGAGGTGAAGGGAATATCAGAGCATTTTAAAAGAATTTTCCATTACACGTCCCTCTCTCCAGACACCTCCTCCAGTTCCTCCAGGGGGAGCCCAAGGCATTCCCAGGCCAGCCGAGAGACATAGTCCCTCCAGCGTGTCCTGGGCCGTCCCCTGGGCCTCCTCCCGGTGGGACGTGCCTGGAACACCTCCCGAGGAAGGCGTCCAGGAGGCATCCGGTATAGATGCCCAAGCCACCTCAACTGGCTCCTCTCCAACCAAACTACCAAGCAGAATTAAAGAATAGGGAAGACTAATGGGCTATGTGCAATATAAACAAGTTGATTAAAGATGATTGAAAATCATGACCAAAAGAGTGATGCAACATTACCATGCAATGTTTATGTTTGAGAACCAAGGATTATCTTGAAGAATCTGGAAATGAAGTTAAGTTAGTCTTGGAACTAACTTAGGCAATAATCAGCATACCTTTAGACAACCATTCACAATGCAGGATCAGATAAAATATTATTTTAATAAAATAATGTTTTAAAGGATGATCTGCTGATGATCTTTGTTCTCTTTGTGTCTCTGCTCTGTTCTTTCTCTCAAACCGCAAGTCGGTCATGGCAGATGGTCGCTCACACTGCTGGAGGTTTCTTCCTGTTAAAAGGGAGTTTTTCCTCCCCACTGTCGCTACATGCATGCTCAGTATGAGGGATTGCTGCAAAGTCAACGCCAGTGACTGTCCACTGTCTCTACATGCTCATCCAGGAGGAGGGAATGCTGCAAGTCACTGACTGGATGCAATCTGCTGGGTTTCCATAGACAGAAAAACGTTTTTTCCAATTTGAATAAATAACTGTATCTGACTGCACTGTTCAATGGATAGGACTAATTGGAATGGATGTACCTGACTGTTGTGAAGTGCCTTGAGACAACATGTGTTGTGAATTGGCGCTATATAAATAAAACTGAATTGAATTGAATTGAATAAAACCAGCCTTCTGGATGACCAATTCTCAACGGCGTCTCATTAGCTGCCTTTATTTATTAAAATAATATTTAAAGAAATATTATTTAGCAAGTAGTAAAATATTTAAGGAAATATTTTGAAAAAGCACCAAATCTTTCTGGAGAAATGGGGCTTAATGGTGTTTACTTGGTTATCAAGTTTGGCAAAACAATGTTTAGGGAAATATTTGACTGGATTGAAAACTAGCAACCTTTTTGGGTAAATGATCTTAGCAGATTAGCTGTAAGCACACGTGTTCTTAGCTGTTAGCAGTTAAAGCTAACAAAAGAGGCTTATAGCTTATCATCAGAATCAAACACGCACCTTTAAAATACCATTAATAAAAGGATTAAAATGCATAAGTGCAGACGGCACGTTATGATCAATCTTCTGTGTCTAAAATCACCTTTCAACTAAAGTTTGTCTTAACTTTAAAAACACACAAACACAGAACACAAAACTGAGCAAGTGTGCTGAGCAGATAGCCTGCTAGCACTAAGATAGCTGAGTTCAACACAAACAAAACCAAACTTCATAAAATGAAAAAATGTTTAGATTATTTACTCCTAAATTACTTCAATCACTGCTCAAACGTAACCTTGTATGTGAACTGTGCTGAGGAAAAGTTGTCCGGGCGATGAAGTCTGAAGAAAGCTTCTACAGTGAACAAAAGTGTTAGCTTCCAGCTATCCTCCCTAGCCGTGGTTGGAGGGGCGGCTCGCTCTATTGGCCGGCCGAACCGCACGCAACAGCTGCAACCACGGTCCCGCGGTCCCGTTGTCCCTCTTTCAGACCGGGAAAATCGCTCCACTTGGCGTTGTAGAGACAGGGTCTCTGCTGGGAACTCTTTATAACACAGTTTGATTCTGTAGACCTCAGAGAGAAAGTCAAGCAATGCTTGTACCGCTTGTTAAATCCATTGTCAGAAAATCTAAAGAGTTTGGCACAGCTACAAACTTATCAACAAATGGTCATCCACCTTAACTGACAGATCGTGGAAGAAGAGCATTTTTCAGTATAAAAGAAGTGTTGAAGATGACCAGCAGCTCCATGGTAGGTTGTATATCTTGAGTGAGGACCACTCCAGGTCCCGAGAGGGGGATTCTTAGAAACCGTAAGTGATCCACAGTAGACACAATGTTGTTAAGGATGGTGAGGGGAGGAAATGTGGGGGGAGGTCACCGAAAGTCCACCGTCATCTGCACAGTCTTGAGGGGGTTAAGTTCCAGGTGGTTCTGACTGCACCAGTGGACCAGCTGATTCACCTCCTGTCGGTATGCGGAATCTTCACTGTCCTGGATCAGGCCAAGAACAGTGGTATCATCTGCAAACTTCAGGAGTTTCAGAGATTGGTGCACTGAGGTGCAGTCTTTTCTGTACAGAGAGAAGAGGAATGGGAAGAGAACCCAACCATGGGGAGTGTAGGTGAAGATTGTCCTTGTGTGGGAGAAGATGCTCCCTAGCCTCACCTGATGCTGCCGGTGAGTCAGGATGCTGGTGATTCACTGACAGGTGGAGGCTGGCACTGTGAGCTACTGGTGGAGGATGTCTGGGTTAATGGTGTTGAAGGCAGAGTTGAAGTTCACAAATAGGATCCTGGCGAATGTCCTTCGGAGGTCAAGGTGGTGCAGGGTGAAGTGTAGTCCCGAACTGACTTCTTCATCTGCCAACATGTTTGCCTGGTAAGCAAACCACAGAAGGTACAGAAGGGGACCTGTGATGTCCTTCAGATGCTTCAACACCAGTCGCTAGAAGGATTTCATGACCTCAGAAGTCTGTGCGACTGATCTGTAGTCATTAAATTTTTTTATAGTGTGCTTCTTGGGGACCAGGAGCTCCAGAGACTTGCTGAAGATCTGAATGAAGATTGGGCCAGTTGGTCAGCGCAGGCTTTTAGGCAGAAGGGGAAAATACCATCAGGTACTGGAGATGTCATGGTTTTCTGATACAGGCTGGTGAAGAGTTGTTGGTGGGGGTGCATGTAGTTCTTTTGTGTGGGAGTTAGGTGTGAATGGCTGGTTTTTGTCAAAATAAGGTGAGATCTTTCCATGTAATCCATGCAAAATTTGTTAACTGCTCGCAGTTAAATCCATAAAAATTACAATAAATATCCTTTTGTGTAATCCATGCAATAATTATTAAAATACACAGTTGAAGCAGTAGAGAGTGAAAAAAGCATGTTCTCATATTCTGGAGCTGAGAGCCTGGAGAGGCCTGTGTGGAGCCACATATTATCTGCCACATGTTATCTGTCTTATCTTTTGCAGAAGTATCAACAACAAGTATCCAATGATGTATGATGATTTTAAATTCTTTCACATGTGTTAAATGAAATCGGTATGGTCTTGTGAGTAACTCTATGCAGCCTCCGTCCATCTAAGGCAGAAACTAATCGTGGCGTATCAAGAAGTACAATCTCAATCTGGGCCAGTTCTACCAACTTGCTACTGATAAAATTCTGCTCACAGCCAGAATCAATGAGTGCTAAAAGATTCCTAGTCTGCTAACTACCAATCAAGGTGGCTGGTAGGGAAAATCTAGGGGCTTCAAAATCATTAAAGTGGTCCGTTAGCTCCCCCGAAAAAACTAGCGGACCCTGTCTTTTGGCCGGGTAGGACAGGTTGGACAAGCTGCAATAAGGTGATTGGATGAACCACAGTAAAAACACTGGTTCCCCTGTCTACGACGTTGTCTCTCCTCAGGGGTAAGGCGAGTGCGACCTATCAACATGGATTCAGGTTCAGGCAGAACTACTTGAGGAAGAGACCTAGCGTTGGGTGGTGATCTTGCAGAAAAAGAACGAGCCCGGAAATGCTCAGAACGGGCTCTCCTTCTCTCACGCATACGACTGTCAGTCCGTGTAGCTAACAAAATTAGCTCATTAAGGGTCTTAGGTTCATCAATCAAGGTTAATTCATCCTTCAGTGGCTCATCTAGGGACTGGAAAAAAGCTGTTCTAAGAGCACTATCATTCCAGCCGGAAGCAGCTGCAAGAGTACGAAATTCTAGGGCTAAATCAGAGACTGGTCTATTTCTCTGATTTAAGGCCCACAACTGGCGAGACACGCTAGTCTGGTCGGTCTCAGAGGAGAAAGCCAGCTTAAACTCAAGAATGAAGTCATCAAAAGAGCAATCAAACTGATTACAGTCAAAAAAACGAGCCTCAGCCCAACGTAAGGCCCTCCCTGTAAGTAATCCCAGTATATAAGAAATCTTAGCATCATCATGGGGAAAACTAGCAGGAGAGCAGTTAAAGACAAGAGTACATTGTAACAAAAACCCCTTACAATGATCAATGTCACCAGAGAACTTCTCCGGAACAGGGGAAGTGACGTCACGTGAGTGTGAAAGACGTTGAGAAGTAGAAGCTGCTACAGCGCCCTCAGAAGAACCGGAGGTCTGAGGACTTAAAGAATGCTGGAGTAGCGAGACAATATGATCTAGCTGCTGATTATTCCGTTGGATCTGTTCAGAAAGAGAACAAAGAGCAGAGTCATGAAAGTGAATCTGGTGAGAGTGTTCAGATAGAGTTCTACTGAGACTCTCTGCTGGGTCTGTCTGGCCTGAGTGTTCTGACATAATTTTTGACACTGATCTGACCCACATGCAGAAAGAACACAAGTAGAGAGCATCAAACGGTGAAAAGAAGTTTATTATTTCTAAATTCTACACAGGGATGACAGGGATCTGGTCTCTCCAACTGTGCGAGAAAAAAGAACTGATAAGAAAACAGGACGGCAATGTATATATAAATATATAAATATAAATATCATGAATATAAATAAATGCTCTTACTAGAGAGTGAACGGAATCCGCCAGGGGAGACGGGGTTTAGGAGAACTGAAGTAGAGCTCACAGCGAAACGTGCTTTCTGTGGAAAGCGAGCGGAAGGTGAAGCAGGAGTTACGTAGGAGGGTGGACAGGTCTGCAGGAGAAGTACGCTTGTCGTAATGTAGCACAGATCCAGTAAAAGGTGAAGATTGCTCAGTCCAGGAGTGTACGTAGAATTCCAGACAGGTAATCCAAAAGGCTCCAAGCGCTCGAGGAATAGTTAAGAGATCGATGGACATCAAGGTTACTGATACCTAAGGCGAAAACACAAATGTCAGAAAGGAACAGAGCAGATCAAAACCCAAAAACTGGCTCGAGATGATTACCACATAGGCTCAACACTCAGGCGACGAGTAGCAGGCAGCCACGGCTTAAGTAGCGTACACGGCGATCAGAAGATGGGAAACACCTGTCCACATTCCTCCTGTAGCTCGACACCCTCTGCTGGACGAATAAGGTTAGCAGCAAGCAGAAAAGAGACAGGCTCCCAGAACCCGACAAGTGATGGTTTTGTAACTGTTTTAAAGTAAATGCAGAAAGCTGAGCATGGAATGTGTAATATTCATGCTGACAGAGAATCTTTTGAAGACCAGCACAAGGAAGGGAGGATGAGTCTACAGCCAGCTGCGTGGCTATTACTGGCATCTCCAAGGCCAAAAAACAGCACCAGAAAGTCACAATGACCATGACTAAGTATTGAGCAATAACGTACTGGGCAAAAGTATGTTGCACAATAACTAAGAAAACTAACAAAGGGCTTTCCAACAGAGAGCATCTGCACTATAAAAGCAATGCTAAAAAAGGGAACTGCGGTTGTTTCCTCGCAAAAGACCAGCGAACAAGATCGGACGGAGAAAAGACGCTCACATGAAAAAGGACCAGAGACACAGCCCAGCTGATCAACTGCATTAAAAAGAGGATCAACCCGTGTGCCCTGGAAGGACTGTGCCTCAAAATTAAGAATCTGATTTCATCTACAGCCTTTTTATCCAGACAAAAGAAGTGGACTTGATCGGTGAACAGCTGATTGCTCTACGTTTCAGGCTTCTGGAAGTCCTGAATCAACCTCATTTATGCCACTGGGGTTTCCTTCAACTCTTCAGCCTCTGGACGTTACTGTCCTCTGAGAAATATGACAACAAAGTTCCTGTTTAACCATCAAAACCTGGAGCATCAGTGCCTGTCCACTTAGAGGAAGAAAAAGGAAGATTAAGTCATATTTCCTTCAAGAAATCACTCGTTGTTACCAGAAGAATCATCTCCATCCAGTGCATGGATGAGCCTCCATCTTCAAAGCCTCTCCAACCTCATTAGTTTCAGCATCAGGCAAAGACAGGTTGAGTTGATTGATTCATTTCTATTATTGAAATTATTTTGTGTTGCCGAATTTAAGCTGTTACTGACCCCTGCATAAGTGATACTAATTAAAGAAAGCATATAAAATTCTAGTTAAATCGTGGACATTTAATTATTTGAGTCACCGTATTTTTTTGGTTTTTCATTGGTGGTAAAAAGTCTTGTTGCCTGGTTCTAAGACATTTTAGGAGGTTTTTATAGGTTGCCTTAGCCAAGTTTCCAGTTGAAGAAGGGCGAGATTTTTGTATGAAGGCTGTCAGAGGCTAGGCAAGTCATTTCCCAACACCAGCTTAAACAGAACTTTCAGTAAACCTGCTTAGTAAGATCCTCCAGGTTTAGGGAAGTCCGGACCCGTTGGATGGAGAGCTGGATTGAGCAATCCCCTTAGACATAGGGAAGTAGGAGGGAGGGGTTAGCTCATTGGACAACGAAAGTTGGCGCCCGAACAGGGACCCTGACAGAGAAAAAGGGGCCCCAGAAGAAGGATGCTCAACAGAAGGACGTCTCTGCCTGAGCATCCCGGACCGACAGCCTGAAAGGGAATAAGAAGTAATTGATGTTGTCAGCCAGTCAGGGATCCTCACAGCACTGGCCTGGGAAGGGCTCCTGTAGTTAGTGATGTCATTCACGCTCCTCCAAACTGCATCTGAGTCATTAGCTGAGAAGCTGCTTTTTAGCTTCTCCTTTTAGCTCTCTTAGCTGCTATAATCTCCTTGGTCTGCTTATTTTTTGATGGTGGGATATAGACACCGACTAGAACAAATGAGGAGAATTCTGGAGAGAATGTTTCATTACATGACAACATGCATGTTGCTTTAAAAATCATTTTTAACATAAAATTTTGTCTTTTAAATTTTTTATTAATTTCAGAAACAAATGACACATTTGAAAAGACTGTTTCTATCTGTCATAAACACCATAATGGATCTCCTCAAAAGGGGTAGCAGAAACTACACTGTTTATTCTTTCTGTGTTTTCCAATTAATTAGCTGTCAATTGAGCTTTTATAGGCCTAGATAGGTTGAAGTAGTCATTAGGTGCACAGCCAAATGTAAACTGTATCCACAGAGAAATCTGTGTCAGCTGTGTTTGTTGGCTCCTGGCCTAGATAAGCCTGTGTTGTGTCTACCAAAGCGATGTCCTACATTCACCTCGCTCATTGTTTTCAGAATGACTAACACATCAAAACAGTACAGGTAATGGATGTATAACTAGCATGGTGGTAACCTCCTCCCACCACTGCCTGATACATACAGAATGAGATCTGGCTTCTTTTTTTAATGATGTTCAAGTAAAAATAGTGACAGAAATGATAAATTCAAGTTTTTATGATCTTCAACATCAGGCAAGGAAGGCTTACAATAGAAATCTAGTCACTCACTTACTCTAGTATGAGTCACTGCTTCTAAAACTTTAAAGACATTTGTAGGCGAATATAATGAAAGGTATTTTTTTTTAGGATATTGAACAATGTTCTTTACGATCTGCCTTCTATATACATTTTTTTTTTTGCCAATAAATTGATTAAAACCTGAAATCAAGAAAGTGTAAATAATCTGTTAAATTTGTGTCTGCTCTTTTATTGAAATTATATATTGTCCTAGGAAAGTAGGTCGGCGTTAAGTTGGTATGGGTCAATTTTCATAACAGAAATTCCTCATTTACTTGATAGGAAAAAAATACTCTCCAATTCATGTATGCTCACATGATTTTATTTATAAAATATAGGGGTAGGGTACATTCATGTGGAACACAGAAACATGGAATATATAGTGGTACACATGCTGTAAAGAACAGTTTCAATCATTTTTGGAAAGAATGTACACTGTAGATTTCATGACACATATTGGATGTAAGGGAGTGTATTCTCATTGTTAGGCAATGACAATACTACTATGAATTTATTTTCAAACTGTTATTTGTTATCTCTATCCAGATGATGGCAAAAATAAATAAATAAATAAACACAAACATATCCCCACTCTGGGTCACTGGCTAACATCCATCTTAACAGGTGAAAATACAATAGAGAAGGATTCTGATTTCGGAGTACAGCTTAGCAAGTCACACACAACAATTGTAACTATTTTTAAAACATTTTTTTTACTGTTTTCTCTCAGTAATTAAACTTTTCACTACATGACTGAAGTGACTCAAGATACATTTACTAACTCACTTCTTTTTCCTCAGCCATTACAATTTTCTTCAAACCCTTAAACCAAATCACAACTACTTGGTTAACCATTGCATATCAGTTTATTTCTCTTAGTAGGATCTATGGTGACAAATATGTACAAGATTGCTAAAATCTTCCTTAGAATTTCATGTAACAGTTTTTTTTTAGGTTTTTGTTGCACTAGTAGCCTTTATTTATTAGTAGCTGGACAGGAAGAGGGACAGAGAGAGAAGGGGAAGACATGCAATAAACGGTCCATACCCCGTAATCAATCTGGGGCCATCTGCTTTGAGAATTATGTGGTTGGGGCATGATGGTCCCAAATCCCTGTTATCTTGCATAGGTATTTGGCCAGGAGTTATATGAGCTTTCACTTAAAAGAATATTAAGATATAAAATATATTTTTTTAAACAAAACAATTAAAAGAATGTGGAGTTAAGAAGAGCAAATGCCAAAAAATGCCTGCTAAAAACTTAAATGATCTTAGCATGAAAGAAAATTATTCAATGAATAAGTTAAACATATTCTTTAAGTTAACAGGCTTATCAAATTTTTTCAATGTCTGCGAGTCATCTTTAACAATGTCTGTACCATTGTGAGATTAAGAGCACAACTACTAAATGCAAAGCACATTTTGCTAATTTAGATATGAATCTACTGCATTTTTATTTGATTTGATATTTCAATAACCTTTTAGTGAGTACTTTCACTACATAGCCAAAAGCATGGGGTCACACCACCAATGAATGAATTCCAGTGTTACAATCATTTCCATGGCTGCAGGTGTGTAAAGTTTAGGTGTGGAGAAACCTGACTGGTTTGCACAAAGTCCTGACTTCAACCATTTCGAAAACTTCTGGGATGAATTAGAGCAAAGGCTGCAATTCCGGTTTTCTCATCTAGCAATAAACACACTCCTAAACTTAGGGGAAATGTTCACAGAATAGTTAAAGTTGCTATTGCTGGCAACGGTCGGTCCATCAATAAATTGCACCTTATAGATTAAGAACAGGATGTTATCAAAGTTATAATGATGATTTAATTATTTATTTCAGCTGTTATGAACATGATCAGCTGTGATCCAGTTTACAGCCATGTCAAGAACATTGACATGGCTGTAAACTGGATCACACCAAAAAAAAAAAATGTAGTAAGTAAGTATGAAAGTAGAGTTTGAAATTTCAAACAATCAAAATAATAAATGGGTGTAAAAGTTTTTATGTCTGTTTTTCTCCAATCCACACAAGACCTGAATATATAAAAAGTCTTAAATATATGCATACATTCACCAAAACCTTTTAATAAGTGGTAGTGATGACCAACTTCTCTTTAGTGATCAGGAATCAGTGCAACTGGTAATTTTTCTTTCGACCTTTGTGTTTCTAAAAAAATGGGATTTGTTTAACAGCTTAACAGCTGGAAGGTCCAAGGAACTTAGTGAAGATTGAAGAAAGAGAAGTGCACATTTACATTAGTTTTTAACTGTCTTTGGTAGCCATTTTTAAATAACAGAAGATTTCAGTGTCGGTGGTTCAAACTACTGTTGAGCACTGTTGTGGTGGCAATATCATGCTGTGCGGCTTATTTGATTCCACAGCTTGTGTATTGCAAAAATTGGACAGAATAGGAAAGGAGAACTTTCCTCAACTTCACCGCACATCAGCAATTACATGATTAAAACAACTGGCTTTTCCAACAGGCTAATTATCTAAAACACAAATCAAAACTGTTGGAATGAATAAAACAGTGTTACATTTAAGCTTCTGGAATGACTTTCCCAAAGTTTTAACATCAGCCCTTTTAAAAGCATTGTGGACTAAAAGGTCAGTCTGTATGAGGAAACCAAGCAATATGAATGAACTAGACTTATTCTGTCTTGAATAGAGGACTAGGCAAAATTATCCCAGATGCTTGTTGATGGCATCAAAACAAGTGTGGTCGATTTGGAACTTCCAGAACTTCCTTTTGTCAGTGCTAAGACAATGATGTAAAAGTCAGATGAAATGCAAACACCTCAATTGAGCCGTTCAGACTGCCATGAAAACAAAGAATATGGGTCACATATGGGCAAAAACAATTTGGATTTGGGCCACATTTGCCTGCTGTGTGAACGTAGCCTAAGTCAATCACTTGCCACTTTAAATATATGGACACTGCTGTGTAAAGGGAAATGCACAAACACTAAAAGTGCTGCTGGGGAAATATTTTTCTATGTCATATGTTGTACATGTTTCAGATGTATGGTTTTACATAAAAATAGCTTAACCATTTACTTTGGTGGTGTTCCACTCCCTATAATAACCAGTTTTTGTGTGCAAGCAGCTTGCAATGAGACCGCTATTTTTCACTGTGATGGCACTTCTAGTTTCCATAGTAACAGCATTTGAATAAAAGGGGAAAGATAAAATAAAATAAGATCCACATAAGTAAAAGTAAAGTTTGAAGTCAATTCTTTCTGTTTAATCAATTACCTAAATGTGTTTCAAGTTTAAATTGTTATCCTAACAGGTTCAATGTGAATAATATCACTCACATTTTTTTTTATTCATTCTTTTCAGTATGTATGAATCTTAAAATGACAGCTGAAGGAGCATGCCTTTATACCACCAAAGACCACCAGTTTTTCCAATGAGGCATTTTGATGAGTTTGATATTTCTAAGCAGAGTCTTAGTAGATTGTAATGCTGTCAAATTATGGCTACAAGCCTGACAGTCATGGTCCTGTTTAAAGTGTGTAGCTGCTAAACATCCCCACTTTTATTTTGAGACAAAACTTTTCTGAAGTTGCACAAGCATGCAGTGAGTGCAACAAGCACCTAAAAGTATTGCACAAGAATTCCACAAAAAAAAGCATCCAAACTGTGACACAATAAAGCCTTAACAGGTACTGGCAAAAAAGGTAAGTGCTATTTCTTCTAATACACATGTCCCAATAGATGACATCCTAGTTTTTCTATGCAGCTACATAAGCACATTAATTATATATTTTGTATCCTTGACAAATGGCCTGTAGTGCAAACAAAACATTTGCTGCATGATGTACATTTCTTTGAGGAAAATATTTTTCAAATATGTCGCTCAGGGATCCCACAATACAATGCACTTCAAAAAGATATGCTTTTTCTATGAGGATTGCATGCTTGGAGGTGTACAGAAAACAGTCAAGCAGGTCATTTTATTCTTGCCTATTCACAGTATTGATATGGTGTCAAAAGGTCAAAGAATGATATACTGTACAGGTACAGTTTTAGGTCCACTGTGGTCAGCAGATTTGGTCAAACAGACCTCCGCTGACCTTGCGCATATGCCCTGTTGACAATTTCCTGGTACATCTTTGACCTGATAAATCGTGGGTATGAGTCTTTCTCCATTAGGCTGTAGATTTTACCCTGGACTTCATTGAGACTGGTTGGAGTGGGATCTGACAGGCTCTGTTTGGTCTTCTCCCTTGTCCGGTGGTCAATGTTCACCTATCAAGACAGTATGAGATAAAAGGATTATTTATTTTTGTAGCAAGACAAGTAGCATTGCTTATATAAACAAAATAAATGTTAAAATAAAGTAAATAATGAAAGGCACCTAAGAGTTCTTAATGTTTTTTTTTATGACCAGAACCAACCGCCTTTGTTTGCGTACCTTCCTGACGTTTCTTCTGTCCTTTTAAAAAAACACTACTCAGTCTATTGCAAACATGGAAACTAGTGTCATAGTGCAGTATAGTTAGATGTAAAAAAACATGGTGAATGGTTAAAAACATTACACTTTGACACTAAGGCATTGTGCCATATTTTAATTTAACATTTCAGATTTTGTCAGCAAATTACCAGCTCATTAGTTGCAAAACAATTTTAAGTAACTAAATTTCATCATTGTGGCTATGATAAACCTGTGAAATGTTCATGTCCTGATATAATAAGCATTAGAATTAAAGATAGTTCTCATACTTTTTTAACCATGAAAGTCAAACACAACCCTCAAGATCTTAAAGTACTTGGAGTAGTCTGAGCAAGTGGACATTTCTGAAATGGAGCTATTATTTTGTCAGTAAGTAAGGCAGTTGTAATACCAGTTTTGATTTACAAAGTTTGTTTTATTCATAAACATAGGATTGCAGGCACACACACCTCTCTCGGTGACTGAACCTCAATGAATTCCTTGAATATCTTGTTTGCTTTTGACACAAGTTTGGTTGAGCTTTTGATTTTTTTGTAGTCCTCACAGGCCATCCAAAATTCGATGTTCTCGTCACTGAACTCGGACTTGAGAAATGTCCGAAATGCAGCCAAACCATCTGTACAGAATAGATAAAACGGGTCATACATCTCAAAAAGGATACAATGATTGAGAGATTACTTTCCGGTGTAATTGATCTAATTCATTGAAATATGTAACTTGTTATTTTGTTATTACTTGACTGTGTGTATTTTCCTTAAGAGGGGGTTGTCTAAGCCTTAATCGTTAAACCATATACAAACAAACATGAAAAATGCACCCTCAAAGATGTTTTGTTTTTGACTTTATCAATCATGATACATGGTCAGAAGAGGAAAATGTTTTTCTACTAGCTTGTGTCATGCTGACATTTTATTTCCACCCCCTTCATTTCTGCTGTTTACCTAACAAAACCAGTGAGTGCCAAATAAGCTGCTTCATTACATATACAGAAACGCAAATGGTCATGGTAGAAAGACAAGAAGTTTAGTTTACAGTTTAAATACACTGCTCATAAAAATAAAGGGAACACTTAAACACAATATAACTCCAAGTAAATCAAACTTCTGTTAAATCAAACTGTCCACTTAGGAAGCAACACTGATTGACAATCAATTTCACATGCTGTTGGGCAAATGGAAAAGACAACAGGGAGAAATCTTTGGTGATTAGCAAGACACACTCAATAAAGGAGTGGTTCTGCAGGTGGGGACCACAGACCACTTCTCAGTACCGATGCTTTCTGCTTGATGTTTTGGTCACTTTTGAATGTTGGTGGTGCTTTCACACTCGTGGTAGCATGAGATGGTCTCTACAACCCACACAAGTGGCTCAGGTAGTGCAGCTCATCCAGGATGGCACATCAATGCGAGCTGTGGCAAGAAGGTTTGCTGTGTCTGTCAGCGTAGTGTCCAGAGCCTGGAGGCGCAACCAGGAGACAGGCCAGTACACCAGGAGACATGGAGGAGGCCGTAGGAGGGCAACAACCCAGCAGCAGGACCGCTATCTCTGCCTTTGTGCAAGGAGGAACAGGAGGAGCAATGCCAGGAACCTGCAAAATGACCACCAGCAGGCCACAAATGCGCATGTGTCTGCACAAATGATTAGAAACCGACTCCATGATGATGGTATGAGGGCCCGACATCCACAAATGGGGGTTGTGCTCACAGCCCAACACCGTGCAGGACGCTTGACATTTGCCAGAGAACAACAGGATTGGCAAATACGCCACTGGCGCCCTGTGCTCTTCACAGATGAAAGCAGGTTCACACTGAGCACATGTGACAGACGTGACAGAGTCTGGAGACACCGTGGAGAGCGATCTGCTGCCTGAACATCCTTCAGCATGACCGGTTTGGCAGTGGGTCAGTAATGGTGTGGGGTGGCATTTCTTTCCGTGTGCTCGCCAGAGGTAGCCTGACTGCCATTAGGTACCGAGATGAGATCCTCAGACCCCTTGTGAGACCATATGCTGGTGCGGTTGGCCCTGTGTTCCTCCTAATGCAGGACAATGCTAGACCTCATGTGGCTGGAGTGTGTCAGCAGTTCCTGCAAGATGAAGACATTGAAGCTATGGACTGGCCCGCCCGTTCCCCAGACCTGAATCTGATTGAGCACATCTGGGTCATCATGTCTCGCTCCATCCATCAACATCATGTTGCACCACAGACTGTCCAGGAGTTGGCGGATGCTTTAGTCCAGGTATGGGAGGAGATCCCTCAGGAGACCATCCGCCGTCTCATCAGGAGCATGCCCAGGCGTTGTAGGGAGGTCATACAGGTACGTGGAGGCCACACACAATACTGAGCCTCACCTTGACTTGTTTTAAGGACATTACATCAAAGTTGGATCAGCCTGTAGTGTGTTTTTCCACTTTAATTTTGTGTGTGACTCCAAATCCAGGCATTGGTTAATAAATTTGATTTCCATTGATTATTTTTGTGTGATTTTGTTGTCAGCACATTTAGCTTTGTACAGAACAAAGTATTCCATGAGAATATTTCATTCATTCAGATCTAGGATGTGTTATTCAAGTGTTCCCTTTATTTTTTTGAGCAGTGTAGATCTGCAAATGTGTCAACTCAAAAAAAAAGATGCTTCTACTTAGGTTAAGATGACTCAACAACATGAAACTGTCACTTTTAAATTAAACAAGGGGCCAATAATTGAATCAGAAATTGTACAAGACACAAAGACAGTTAAAGCTTACAGCTGCTAATTTCCTGTTCTAAAAGTCAAGCTCATGTCCAAAAGTGCTCATTGATGTAGAAAGAAAAGTTTTCCCTGTGTATCTATTAACTTAGGTATTCTGCCAAACTGTTACTCCTGTCATTTACAATAATTGTTAGACATTCCCTTTCTCCACATTAAGCCCAAGTGCCTAAGTTCTTTCAGGTAAAAAGCCCTTGTTAGCTAGCCATTACATAAGGAAATTCAATAATGTTGAGTGTTTTTTAAAAGGTTAGAGTGTGGGGTACTAATTTAATATCTGAAGGAAACTGAGGGGCATAGAAGGACTGAATCAGATAGTCAAGTTGACATAGGAACACAGATGGACAATGAGTTAAAATAGGAATCAATATCATGTTAGAAACAGGTTATTGGGACCTCTAGCTGAGTTATTTACTTTGTGTGTAGTAAAATAAATGAATGAGACTCTGCAGAGACCAAATCTTATTGCAAATAAATCAGAGTAATTATGGGCAGCTTTAAATAGAAAGGACAAAGGGAACTCAGTAAAACTGATGTGAATAAACAGCACAGAGTTGTCGCCTATTAACTTTATAATGTTCTTGAACCAACCAGACAGGCCATATGAAATTGGCTTTGCACAAAAAAATCCAGTCAGGTGTGAAAAGCAATTCGTTATTTTTAATAAAATCAAAGCTTGTGTTAAAGCAAAATTTTTTTTAAAGGAACTTTATGTACCATGTACCATTTCTTATTAAACATATACGCATGTCTTTGCACATATTGTGGTGGACATAATTAGTGCTCACGCCACTGAAACAGGTTGCCGGTGTGTCTCGCTATTTTCTGCCAGGGAAAAGCTCCATTCCCACCTCTATAAAAGGTTTCATGCTTTCTCTGTGTGTGTGTTAAACCAGCCGTGCTTTGTGCCATAACCTCAGTCTAAACTAAATACAAAGATTATTTGAGTATCACACATTTCTTGCTCGAATGAGTCTAACCTCCTTATTACAACAGTCTATCAAATGAATGGAACAAAGAGTGCCACTTTTAAATGCCCACTACTTGATACCGGTCATGCAGTGTTTTCTATGCATTTCATTCCTTTTCTCACAGAAAAAAAAAAAAAAAACAAAACTTTCCTGCAAATAAAATATACCATTTTCTGCAATGGCATATATTAATTGATAGTGGCTCATTGGTTGTTAGCCCCTGGTCCTGGAATGCTTCACAGAGATTGTATGAAATTCATTGTACATAAACATGTAGCATCAGTAGTCAGGTATAAATATGCCAAATTCCCAGAAATTGCTACTGGTTTCAAAAAATACAGTGGCTATGGGGGTTCTAGGTGCACCATTTTAATAAACTGATTTCCATCATTGGTTGCATTTAAGTCTCTGAAGCAAACATTCAGATAATTTATTTTAAAAACTTTTTTTTAAGATTTCCACTGATCTGTTTGATTTTGGAAATGAAACAATATCTATGTAGGCCCTTATCTTCCTGTTAAAGCATAATTGTTTCACCAAAATGAAATTACAAACGATCTGAAAAAATAAATCCCTTTTCAAATAGGAACTGGGTAAAATTAAAAGAATAAGACAGGCAAACCAATAACACTTACACAATGATAAAATGTTTACATATGTAATACATACTGCTGAACTGTGATCATAGGTCACAAATAATGTGCATTTTCATAGGTCAGTTCAGCTAGTTTGGGGTCATGGATGCGACGTCACATTGCTTGTTAACTGAAAATAAACACATGACTTGTCGGTACAGAAGGAAGAGATGATAATTCTGTCCCAATTTGTGCTTGGTGCAACAAGGAAGGTCAGTGACAAGTATGTGACTCATAATGTGGTAAGGAGCCCTGACAACACAGAAATAAGATGCTTGCATAAGAAGAGCTGAAACGGGTGACGATTGGAGTTTACTTGTGTCAAGAGCAAACTACACTCATAAAAAAGGAGGGAGGTTATTTTTAGGTAGTCTTATTTTTTTAGTAAGCTGACTTCTGCAGAAGGAAGTGTTTTTAATGAAAAACAATATACGCAAACTTACATTTGTGAGCAAGAAGGTGATCGAATGACTCAGACCATCGAACAACTTCATCTGTTGATAGTCTGAAGGAGAAAAAGCCAAAGAGAAGCAACACATTAAAATGATAACAAACCACTATGTTTTCATCCATTTTTAACTCCAAATGGTTTTTGACATTTTAATGAAGGGTGTTAGATTTATGATTATTGATTAATTAACCTTTATCAATAATTATAATTAAAAATCATAATTTGACAAAATTAATTTCTTAACCAAAATCCTCATTTATGAATCGGGACCAGAGATGTCTTCTGGTGTTGTAATTGTGGCTCAACACCTTTGATAATTATGACCGTTAAATACTCAGTAATAATTAATAACTATTACCAGAGATGTCACTGTTTAATCGACCGTTTCTGCTGAAACGTGTGGAACTTCAACCTTATCTTGACTGACGAATCACTCTTGCACAAAATAAATACAAAACGCCTTCTGTTTATCTATGTGAACATTTATTAAATCACAGCCCTGATACAATCCGCTGTTCCGATTTAATAATCTTCACCTACTCAAACATACAAAGTTCTACACAAAAAGGGGGTAAAATATCTAACTAAACAAAATAAAGCAAACAGCAGTGGGTGTGTATGGGATCAAACCAGCAGTTATGGCAAAAATGATAATATGACAAAAGGGATGTGGTGGTGAGTGGAGGTTGGGAGCGGAGCTCAAACTGAAAACGGTGAATTTCACCATGAGGTTATTATAGCAGTTCAGTTTCACAGCGCACCTGCGCACAGGTGTTTGTACGGTAAAGACATACTTGCGAGACACTGCGGTCTCCGAAAGTACCAACAATGGCATGCACATACACTCAGAACACATTAGACTCTAAATGGTGACTCTAATCGCACTAAAAATCTCCTCTACCCTGCCCAACTATTCCTAAAAAGAAATAAAAGAAAATAATAAAAGGATGTGTTTTAATTTGTTGAAGCCTTCCTTCTGGGCGGAGTTGAGAGAGAGTGGGGTGGAAGTTGGAAGTTACTGTGCGTCCACAGTTAACTTCAGGAAAAGCAGTCAATCTTCGTCCTCTGGCCTCCTTGGTGAAAGGGAAAAATATGATCTGACCGTTACAGTTGACTAGAACACAAAACAAGGTGGCGATTCGTCTCCTTGAAACTCCGTGTTTTTTTTTAGTTACGTGTTAAGCTCATGTCTTCCATCGGCAAAGTGAAATTTCTGGCCTTCTCATTCCAGAAACCTCAGTTATAAATTTTTCTTTGGCCAACGAAGGAGAATAAATGAAATCCACTCGGGACTCTTCTCCAGATGATGCTTCAGTTGCGTGGTCACCGCGTCACAGTCTCCAGCTGAAGGCGAGCCCTCAAAATGGGCGCCTTCCTATATAGTGTCTTGTGATGTCAGACTTGGGACGCCCCGTCATATCAGACGCGGTGCCCGCTGGGATTTATAGGAACAGGCTGTCCTGGATACAAAATGGCCAATGACGTTGGAAAGGCATAGTGGCATCCAGCAACGTGCAAATGGTCCAATATTCAGCAAACAAGTGGTCCAACAAGGGTTTACTGTGTGATTCATCTTCAGCTCTAGAGGAATCTTGCTACAAAAATGCCAAACATTTTTGAAAGTCTATCACATTAAATCCCAATAAAATAAATCAAAGTTGACATTGTAACATGGCTGGATTGACTCTCCATTAAAAATATAACAATTAAACTCTTAACTAAGAATGCACTGAATGTTTCTACTCCAATCAAGGCACTGAATTCAAAGTAATTTAGGCAATGGTTGGAGCATGGATGAAGAAAATATTTTTTTTATTTAGCTCTAATGTTCACCATGCTTTAAACAGAATCTCTCTTCGGGGAGTGGACTTACTTTAGACATCTTGCTGTGGTCTCACGAGCAGGAGGCAGAAACTCAGAGAAGTCACTGTAGGAGTCAGATTTTTTGGACAGACAGCCTAATCTGGTCTTCATGGTGAAAAGCCTGGTAAAAAAGCATACCATACTGTAATGATCTCAGGTTTCTTTCCTGTTTTCTTGCTGCAAAACAGTCCAGGTTCATTGTGGAAAACTAGAAATACCTTCCAAGCAAATTTCTCATTTCACTACATCAGGCAGATTTTACCTAATTAAAAAAATCAAAAAACAGAAAATAGTGAAATATAGGAAGCATACCAAGTCATGACATCTTTATGTGGGCCTTCCCAAAATAAAGTAAAAATAGAAATAATTAAATAAAAAATAGATTAAAAAGTATCAAAGAAATTGAAAACTAAAAGTCTTACGGGTTTCTGTCATTTAGAAAATAAGAAATGTTGGTGTTCCTAACTGGCCTAAAACAAGGAACTTTTATTCTGATTTAATCTCAGACAGTGAGAAAAATGTTCTGTAGGCATCTGGTTTCAACTACAAACAGGCTTATGATATTGCAATGAATCAAATTAATAGAAATGAAAAAAACAAAAAACAAAGCAGAACAAATTATTTTTAATTAACTGATCATGCAAATACACAATTTAATTTTCCATATAGCATTTCATGTAAACAGGCATTGTTGCATGGACCATCTGAAATAGACATTTTATTTTAGCTGAGATAATAAAAGGAATAAAAAACTATTCATTCACTCCAACACAGTTTAAATGCATTAAAATAAACCATACCCCTATCGCCTAACACAGTCTGTCTCAACACACTTGTACACTGCTGCTGTCATGTAATGTCAATGTCAATGTTCTGCCAGAGGGACACATGGGTCACAACAGATGGGGCATGGTTATAAAGACACTGCATCAGAAGCCACAGACTTCTTTAAAAAACCTAGGTTCATTTGAAAGAAAAAAAGATTTTGCATTTTATTATGCCAGCTATAATAATTTTGCATTTCATTCACCCTAGAAATGGACTGCTATGTTGATTCCCACCTTTGTGTGCACAAAAGCCTCAGTAATTGTTTTTTTTTTAGCTGTTTATCAAGGAAACAAATGTCAGATTTTATTTTAAGTATGCATAAATAATAATAAAAAAAAGGATTTACACATTTGTTTTTTAAATCTGTTCTCTTAGAGTCAATTACACTTTATTGCTTTCATGGACAGGGGTAGTCTGAAGCTAATGGGATTTGTTTTGTTTTTGCAGCCCAAAGGTGGGTACTCAGAGAGATAGGATGAAGGGTGGGCAAATTAACAGTTTGGTACATTCAGTGAATCAAAAAAAGAACATAAGGGTAGGCTTCAAAACATAGAAAGGTATTAACATCCAGGAAAGACATCATTGTTGAATCAAGACTGTGTTGTCAAATTAGAGTCCCTTCACACATCCAACCCAGCAAAGAACTGTATCAATTAGATATTCAAGATGTTTCTTTCTATAGCTTATACCAATGCTTCAATATTTTTAAAATATTGTTTTTTTTTATTTGACTCTTTTAATCTGGGATTGGATTTTTCCCCAGTCATTGGAGATTAAATTGATAAGGTATATCAATCCTGTGCTGCCTAGAAACTGGCTTAGTATGGTCTGCTGAGGCCAATATTAAGAAAATTGGCAGCTGATATATTGATCTACCTCTTATAGGAATGTAATTTCTTTAGCCAACCATAACACATGCAAGTCAATAGAAAGGGTTTGCCACAGAAACAAACTTTTTCCAAGCACCAAGAAGTCAATGGTCAAGAGATGGATTAGATCTATGCTTAGAATAAAAAAAAATGTCAAATAAATATGTCAAATTTAGCATATTTGCTAAGTAAAGAGCATGTAAAGTATTGCATGTATGTGTGGATTACAAAAATAAGACAAAGAACAATTTCAGAATCAGGTAGTATGACTTTTGTATTTACACCCTGACTGATGTCAGGGATTTGGGATTCTTTGGGCTTTTGTATTATGAAGATGTATTCAGAGATGTGTTCTGAATAAAAGATCCCCTGTGTCGGCTTTGAGAGGAAACCAGTTGTCTTTTAATCATTCGTATATTTTAAGTTAACTTCTTCTCCCACACTTAGTTCCACAAAAGTACTTGAAACAAGAAAGGGCCATGCCTACATTGTGCAATGATAAACATCTCCAAATTCAGACAACTTCTGGTTACAATGTGTCGAAAAGCTGTTTTACAACAATCTGGTTTTAGTTAAAATATCAGCTTAAGGTTGGCAAACAACCCCAAATAGGAAATGTTATTTTATTGGAACACTGTGGTGTAAATGTTCAAAAACAATCTTGCAATGATTAGTAAAAAAACAAAAAGTTCACTCTCGCATTTTTTGTTTTTGTATGAATGCAACAATCCAACTATCTTTTTAGAAGATAAATATTTTAGATTGATAGGAGAGAAAATGCTTAGTTTTTTTTGTTAGATCACGCCTTGGCTAGTGGCCTCTTTGTTCCCTATCACTGTTAGATTTAAAATACCTGTTTTTCATTTAATTGAAACATCTACCTTTAATTATTCCTTTTTATATTTTCAAGAGAATGTTTTCAAAAAATATGCTTCTAGGAGAGCAAGCCATTAAAATCATGCATCTTTGGCTTTTATAACAGAACAATAGGAAACTATATTAAATTGTATATGATTTTTCCACTCATACATTCTTTTATTCACACTACAACCACTATTGTATATGTAGTTTACATAAAGTATTTCTCTTTGATAATATTGCTGCTGCAGAGAAATGGAAAAAAATGACCGCTTTGAAGCTTGGAAGTTAAATTGGGAACATTGCATCAAATGTACTGTTCATTGACCAGCTAAAAGCCATTTCTTGAAACTAATGGGCTTCACTCATTACATAAATTCCAAGGCTTTTTAAAATTTTACTTTTGTTCCCCACTCACTGTTTTAAAATACCTGAAATTAGAAAAAAAAAAAATGCATTTGCATTTAGACTGGAACAATTGTATATCAGGTTTATGGTATTAGCTAATGTTAACTCTTTGTCACTCTGCTTTGCGGAAAGGATAAGTGAATTGAATGTATTTCCACAAAGAACATTTGTTTGCAATACCAGAAGGTAAACGCCACTACTGAGTTGTAATTTTTTTTTTCTGAAGCTTTCCTGACCCACAGCATATAAATCTCAAAACACTCCATCCCCATGCAGTTTGTTTCAAATAAACTGTAGCAACGCTGTAGCCTCATCCAGAAATACATATATATCACCTATTATGGATCAAACAGACGCAATAAACTTAGAAAGGTAGGTTGCATGCTCATCAGCATAAGTCATAATCTCAACGCACACTCACTTCACTAATAAATAGTTATTTTTAGAAGTTGCAAAAACAATAGGTAGTGAATAAGTATAGCAGACTATGAATAGAAACATCCCCTGTCAAAGATCATAGGAGTCTCAATGACAATAGAAAAAAAAAAACATAAAAAAACACTACTATAGAGGTACATAATGCAATCTTTATCTTTTTTGTGAAGACAACAAATAGAGTATTTTAACAGTACACTTGAATGGGAAATTACTTTTCTAATTCTAACGAATATTTCATCCAAGCGTAAAAATATGTATTTTTATAAAGGTAAGGAAAAAACTGCTCAATTAGGTGTAACTAATGTGGTGTGATTAAATGTGAAGTATATCAATTTAATAAAAGTCTTGTTTATAACTTTAGTTTATTTTTCACTTCTGATAATCCCACATTTTATCTAACTCCAAAAGGAACATCTCTAAAGAGTTTTTGATTTGAAACAAGGGTGTGGTGAAGAAGAGTTGCTGGTTGGGGTTCCTGTTAATGATCAAAAGAAAAAAAGACTGTTATCACAGTTTACGATGCAGTTAATTTACTGTTGACATAGTGAGATTCTTTGATATTCTCACAGTGTGGCAAACTTGTGTAGAAATGCCTGTTTCACACTATGATTGCATTAAAATTAAGTATCACAGACATAACTAGTATTGTGATCAAGAGTATTTATTTCGATTCACTGATCCATGTAATAATTAAGCAGTAATTCCTAAGCAAACTCCTAAATAAGAGTTGTATCTATTTTATTAAATATTATGTTTATTTAAAAAATGTCTGAGTCCAAATGAGAGTCCTTGTTTTCACGACTGAAAATGTTGCATAATAGCCAAATTTGCCTTTAAGGAGCCTTCCTCTTGCAATATGACCAGCAGTGAGCAGCACTAGGTGGGGGAAGGACAGCACTGTACTAACCTTCTCGAAACTGGCACTTTCTTCAAGATCTCTATGATAGGGGTTTAAACTATTGGGATGTTATAATGGAAAGTTTCTGCAGGCTGGAGTCATTTTTTAAAACCTTCATACCCTAATATTACTAAAAAGCCCAGCCCTAATGTTAACACATCTGGTTGCAAAACGTCATCTGAATAAAATGACTGCTTCTACTAAAATTATGAACTACCCTTTAAGACATGTACTATGGCCACATGGTATGTGCCATAATAGCATGTGCCCTTTTCATCAGACAAGGACAGTCATTGTACAGTTTATGCTCTTTTCTGCTTGCCAGTCTCTTGATATTATAATATATCTCCTTCTCATGCTGTCTTGTCTTCTTGTCCTGTCTGTATGTTCACAAAATCACTGTGTCCATGGTTCTTAAGAGTTCAGCTTTTCAGTGTGCACTGTACTGCAGACATGTGCTACTGAGTTATTTATAAAAACCCCTGACAAATCCACGCAGTCAGGAGGAAACGGTGCATGTTCTATTCAGCCATGCAGTAAGGCCGGCTCCTGGAGGAAAAAAAAAAATCTAAAAACAGCCATAGCATTCTAATGTCTTAGAGATACACAAGCACTTCTCATGAATGTGAAAGTGTTGGCAGCGTTTGCTAAAACTCTAGTTTCTTTACATGCCTGATGGGATGTGTATGTTAGCAAGTAAAAATCTGGATCATGACACTTCTGTCTATGTTTGTGTGTGTTAGGTGTTACCTAACTTGATGCAATGCAGGTTTTAAGGTCTCTCTCCTTGTCCTTGATTTTTGAATGCTAACAAGAGTTTCATTCAGTAGATGTGCATTTTTAGCTGGGATTTTGTAGAGTTCATAAAAAATTGCTACTAAATTCATTAGTGACCTAAATAAAGTGATCTACTAAAGCCGTAACTGCTTTTAATAAAAGAAAACTGCATTTTTCCCCAATAGTTCAATAGTATTGATGAAATGAATAATACCACAGACATACAAGATCACTATGAATACACGAATGCTCAAGTGCATATTCTCCCTGTGACGTTGGTAGTCTCCTGAGCAAAAAGTGTATCACTGACAAAGCTGCTGAAGCTGCACTAGTATTGATACTATCAAAGTATCAGTGGAAACATATCTAGCTCTTGGGATGTTACTGATATCCATTTAAGAACAATTTTGATTTATTTTTTCCAACCATTCTGCTATAAAAAGAAATGAAAAAGTATGAATTGAATGACTGATGGTTTATTTCAAAAGACTATTGCCATTTTATGGTGCATATCATTTTTGCTCTCCAATATTGAAAGTCTTCCTTGGATGCTTTAAGGTACAAGGTGTCCTCCAACAGTGTTAACTAATCATTGTTCTTCCAAACATATGGACATATTCCGGAAAGATTTAAAAGCTACTGAAGTGACGTGCCTTATCACTGATGAAAACATAGAAGTGGGAAGTTTGTTGACATGGTGAGAAACCAACAGTCTCCCTTCAACATTAATAAAACCAAGGGGATAATTATGGACAGGAGGGGTCCATGCATATTTGTTTCGCTTGGATTTTCTTATTTGAAACAAGAAATAAAAAAACACAACAAAAAAAGAAGTTATTCTATTTTTTTATTTTAAAATACAAAAGATCTAAGTGTTAACAAGGGGTTCTTTCTAATTGTGCATCTTTGCAAGTTGGTTGTCTGAGAGCAAAACAAGAACTTCTAAATGCAATGCAGCTCTTGTCAACACACCTGTGTTTGCCCTGTTGGTTTTTGCAAGACCAACTCCTCAACTTTATGATAATGAATTTGAACTCAAGTGCCTAATGTTTTTTTTTCTGAAAAAAATAAAATAAATAATAATTAAAAATAAATAAACAAATAATCACTGGATTTCATAGTCACAAAAGTTACAGTCGGGGTTTTGGGTTCAGTGTGTGTTTGTGTTTTGTCTGCACTTTTGTTTTCAGTTTCCAGATGGTGCTGGAGTTTCTCAGGTGTGCTGGGTGACAGGTGCAACTGATCTGCTGATTGCATTGGAGGAGTATTTAAGCAGGAAGCTGCCAGCACTTCGATGCCAGAGTGTTTGCCTTCTGTGGCAGAAACCTGAACCTTCTGATCATTCTTTGTTGAACTTTGACTTTGGTTCCAGAAGTTTCTGGATGATCAAGATTACCTATGTTTGGTGGATTTCGTTTGGATTTCGTTTCCAAGTACCAAGCTGGCAGCTTCCTGCTATCCTCCGTCTCCTGAAACAAGGCAGAAGCGTACCCTGTCCACCCTCCAACGCAAGTACCTGAACATTGAATTAACTCCTGAACTCACCAGAACTCACTCTATAGCTCAAGTAAAACCATCTGGATTTCTCCGCTTCGCACACCTGGGTCCCGACTCCCTCTATCCCTGGCGATCTGACTACACTCACCTAGTAAGCCGTTCAACTGGTAATCATAGTTACTTCTCGTTTATTCCGCAACATTATAGTTCTTGTATTCACCAGTTCTCTTCCCCCTCTTTTTATACAGTTGGCGATTCTACTGTTCATGTTCCAGTTTCACTTCTTGTAAATAAAACACCTTTTACTGATTCAGTTGTTGTTCTGAGTGTTCTTCTGTATGTGGGTCAGATCTATCTTGAAGAAAATGACAGTTATAGCAATGTGGCTCCAGCAGAAAAACCCAACAGATGAAATAAAAGCACTTCAACTTCAAAATGAAGAAAAGGATAAGAGAATAATTTATCTGGAACATTGAGTGAATGAGTTGGAACAATGTACCACAACAAATTATGATCGTTACTCGACTGGCAGTGAAACTGAAATCCTGCTGTGAATCGCAATAGTGGAGGAAACGTAGAATTGGACGTCATTTCAACCGAGGACCAGTGGCCGCCTTCTTGGAGTCTAAAGACATAATACTGGACACTAACCAAGTCGAAGCTCGCCATCCACATCATTTTAAGATTTGTGAACTACAAACATAAAAATGCGCTGCTCAAACAAGGTTGGAAGCTCAAAGGCTCAAATGTCTTCCACAATGAGCATCTCAGCATAAACAATGCAGAAATTGACAGACAGCAAACTCATGGAACACAAATTGCAAAAGTATTCATATACTTATTAGGACTTCAATAACATTGTTGTAAGTTGTTTTTAAAGAACACCTAGCTCTGATATTGATATTCTTGTGGAATGGATGTGATTAATAAGGTATTAATTATATGCACAGACTTCAATATAAATTTGCTTAATGTAAACACTCATAGGTCCACACATGAATTTCTGAACACAATCAACAGTTTGACTCTTGTTCCAAAGATAATTAGACCCAACAGAATCCCATCCCATTCAGCCACGTTAATTGATAACATTTTCACACATGATATTGTTAAAAAATCTACAGGAGGTCTGTTATTGAATTATATCAATGATTATTTTCCAGTATTTGTAAAATATGACATAAATTACTGCATTATCAGGACAGAACAGCAAACATGATATAGGAGAGTAAGAACAAAGGAGTTGACAACTCTGTTAAAAAATAATTTATTTGCATATAGATCTGGCACAAGATTTTAATTCATTTGTAGACATATTCATGAAATTTTATGACAACCATTGTGTAGTAAGAATAAATACAGCAGTTCTCCAACTTGCAAATTTTGTAAGTTGGCAAAGCTTAATTTAGCAGAAGCTAAAGAGTTTAACAGTTTCTAAAGTTAGAAAAAATGCTAATCTGCTAAACAAAAAATGTGTTCCGCTGTTAGATGATTAGCTGAACTGTGCCCACCACTGCCCATAAGGTTAGTATAATAAGAGAGTTTTTGCATTTCAGTCTGTGGGGTACAACAATGGAACAGTTTGACTGGAGGTGAAGCATTGTCCACATATTAAAAAGTTTAAATCACAATACAAGACAATTGTCTTTATTGGAGATGAAAAATGATTATCTTGCTATTTCATTGCAAATATTATTATAAAAATAATAATAATTTTTATCATAGCGTTACTGTTAGTTACACTATAAAGTAACAGATTTGTAGCTAAGGTACAGGTGTGTCATACCATATATGAAAAACCATTAAAACATATCCCTGAAGATGTAGGTGATAAAAAAAATGCTGTTGCTTTTTGTCTGTCGGTCTGCCTGTCTGATTTGCAGCATCTGTTCTTGTTTCTAAGATTTTGCACAGGTTCAGACCTTTTCCTGGATAAGAAAATTCTGACAGAGTTCACCAAGATACAAGGGTTTCTGACAAGACATGTAGCTCACACATGTGGCTGTCAGTTTATTATGATAGCCACCCAGATTTCAGTGCTAAAATTAACAAACCTTTGGAGTGTAATGTCTCAGTCATGGAAATCATTTAAAGTTTGGTTGGCATCACAGCTGTGGAGAAAAAAAATAGATTAACGTGGCTCTTTAAAGTAACAAGTTGTCTATCAATGTCAAGCGAGATGTTTTGAGTTGATTTCTTTTCACATTTTCTTATGCTGTAGTTTCAGGCTTTTGGGATAACATTTGATCTGGGTGATGTGATGCCCCAACACTCGAATTTCACAAAAAGGGGATAAATGTTTGTGCTAAGTGAATGCTGGTTTGTGCAGCAACACTTTTTGTTTGCTTAAGTGTAGGTCATCAGAGGTCAACAAGGCTTCTTAGATTACTTTTCTCAAACAAAAATGATATCAAATATGTGTGCTCTGTAGTGGTTTTTGCTGCAAAAAAGGTGTTGCTTTTGCCACCATGATTTGTAATATATCAAAGTATGAAGGAAAAACAAAAAATAGAACCGTCCTTTTATTTGTAAAAGACAGGGGGCACTGCAACCTATCGATGACATTTATACCTTAAAAACCTTCAAAATTATGGTTGGATAAACAAAAATGTTTGCATCACAAACAAAACGGAAACTATTGAAACCATTTTTATTTGAGTTGCAAAGGGGTCTTGTTGACCTTTGAAGAAATTTCATTAAACATTCGTTAATATCTTTACAATGACAGTAACTGTTGATACATTAAAACCTAAGAGGTAACATGTGAAAATTGCTGAAGGGCATGTTTACAAGTTTATTGCCAGAGTAAACTAAAATGGGCACTCTTTATTTTTGCTTAGTCTTTTTTTGATACACAACTGTTTTGATAGTTGTACTTGTTACATTGCATTCATATTAAAAGCATTTTCCAAAATGTATTCTTTTTTGCACATTGGATGTATATTTGTTTGTGGCAGGTTTATACATAGGGTCTTATTTTGATTAGTTTAACTGGGCCCAACTTGGTGTCATCTATTATGTTAATCATATAAATGTTATGTTCACTAAGGCAAGTATTTTTTAACCACTTATTTATTTTTGGTAATGTAAAAATAATGGATTTTACTTTGTTGGCAGGTTAAAAAATAAATACATTCTAAATACAATATAGAATCTTTTTATTTTTTATTTGCTGTTGTGCGGTAAATAAAATGATTAAGAATCCCAAAAACACTGAAATATAAACGTGAAGAGTAATACTGGACCTTTATGCTGTCTTATCAATCAAACAGAACAGTAACAAAATTACAAACAATAATATGTAGACAGAAAAGGTCACCAACAGTTATCTGTTAGGAATAACATGATTAGAACACTGATAGTACTTGTAACACAGCCATCGGCTTTCATCTGGCCAAAATGATCCATCCAAAACTGGGCACATTCATTTCTTAAGGTGCACCACTATCGTTCCATCCTTGATTTCCCGTACTCAAACTGAGGGTAACAGAGTCAAAGCCATTTTCCTCCTCGATGTTGTGCAAAAATCTTGGCATCGCCTGTGCCATGATCCACTCTGACCTTTTTTGGAAATCCATTCCATTCCATCACAAAATCAATGACATAGCCAGCAATAATGTGAGGATCACCGTTTTATATGCTTCTAACCAGAATATTTTCCTTGAGAAGCCATCTATGCATCCATTAATCTATGCATCCATTAATACATATACCATAAGGCTTTAGTTTGTACTCATACTCGTTGTCTTCCGCTTCATCCGGAGTTGGGTCTCGGGGGCAGCCGACTCAGTACAGACACCCAGACTTCCCTCTCCCCAGACACCTCCTCCAGCTCCTCCTGGGGGAGGCCCAAGGCGTTCCCAGCCCAGCCGAGAGACATAGTCCTTCCACTGTGTCCTGGGCCGTCCCCTGAGCCTCCTCCTGGTGGGATGTGCCTGAAATGCCTCCTGAGGGAGGCGTCCAGGAGGCATCCGGTATAGATGACTGAGCCACCTCAACTGGCTCCCCTTGATGTAGAGGAGCTTTGGCTCTGCTCAGAGTTCCTGCCGGATGGCCTAGCTGCTCACCCTATCTCTAAGGGAGTGCCCGGCCACCGTATGGAGGAAGCTCATTTCGGCCGCTTGTATCCGGGACCTTGTTCTTTTGGTCATGACCCAAAGTTCATGGCCATAGGTGAGGGTAGGAACGTAGACCGACCGGTAAATCGAGAACTTCGCTTTTTGGCCCAGCTCTCTCTTCCACAATGGACTGGCACAGTGACCCTTTTACTGCGGCAGCCACACTGATCTGTCTGTCAATCTGCTGCTCCATTCTCCCCTCGCTCATAAACAAGACATTTGAGGCAAGAACTCCCCTCCATCCTGAAGAGGACAAGCCACCCTTTTCCGGTCAAGAACCATTGCCTCGGTTTTGGAGGAGCTGATTTTCATCCCAGCTGCTTCACATTCAGCTGCGAACTGCCCCAGTGCATGCTGTAGGTCTTGGCTAGAGGGGGCAAGCAAGACCGTGGAGCCTTTTAACCACCACAGCCAAGAGGACTATGGAGCTTTTTAACCACCTCGGTGACTTCAGCCTGGGTGATGAAAGAGTCATCCCCCTAGTCCCCAGCCTCTGCTTCCACCAGGGAATGTGTGATTGCAGGATTGAGGAGATCCTCGAAGTACTCTTTTCACAGCCTTTCGTTTGTCATACCCATCAATGTGCCATACATAGTTTGGTCCACGACTGACATATGAGCATCGTCTCAAGAGATTTTGTGCATGCAGATCAACCCTATTTAGATCCATTAAGCGCATCAGAAGATGAACTGCTTCTCTGTCTGTGACCATCCCAGCCATCCAACATTTCTGGTGCATCCACCTGTAGCCATGCTGTCTACCAGATCCTTGTTGTTGATCAATGAAAGATGCCACTTCTGCATCATCCGTCTTGTTTTTTCTCTGTCAAAGCTGCTTCTGTTGCAATCTTCTCTCTAATGTCCAGAGGCTTAATTTGACATTATGGGATTATTCTAAAACTTGCAAGATTTCAAGATTTGTAAAACTACTTCTGACAATTAATTTAGCAACATCCATTTCTGTCTATCAAGCCAAATGTGTCTCAACTATTTCCATAGAACGCCAGGGAGCCAATTTAAACTAAGTCATAATTATGAGATTGCTAAGTCATAATTATGAGATACAAGTTTTTTGGGGGTTTTGTTTTTTCATCAGAGTGGCAGAAATGGGCTTCAATAACTGTGCCTACTCCATACATACTCCATGTATTAAAAAAGAAGAACCATCTAAATAATGCAAATAAATCAGCTGCATTGAATGGATTAGTACAGTATGGCCTCATAGCATAGAATGCTTAATAACATCTGCTAAAAGTGTAGAAATACATTTTTCAACTCATGTTTTATCTGAATTACTTTAGCAAAATAATGTAGGTTTATTTTGTCATCTCGTGCATTTTGTTTGTTCTCAGTGTTGCACAATAATGTACATTGCTGTTTACAGTAAACACAGTTCTATTGTGTTGATAGTAGCTCAGAAAACGCTTCTGGGAATAGAGACAAATTTGAAACAAAAGCCCTGGGATCAGATATAAAAGAGGTTTATTCGTGAGGTCAGTTCATGGACTTTATCATGTAATGTTTTTGAGACATAATTGTTTTTCTTTCTACTACACCTTGTTAACATGCTCTTTAGTTCTTTTTTTGTTGTGAATATATTAAAAATATCACAGTAAAAATGACAGTTGAGGTCGCTGTTAGGAAACAAGACTGCTGCTAAATATAGCCAGGGCCATGAGTAATGGCTGCATGTTAAATGAGTCTTGACATTGTTGAAAACCTTGCTGATGTGCTAAAAAACCTGCACCTCTCTGCTGTTCTTTTGTTAGCAAGGACTTTTTAAAATAATGAATGGCATTGAGATCTTATTTTTTACACTCAGTCATTATGCAATTTTCAGAACAGTTACTTAAAATTTTAAACGCTACATCTACAAACAATGTAAAAAAAGAACACATACATTGCCTTTAATCTGAGATTTTAAAGTTGAATATGTTGAAACATATAGCTGTTGCTTATTTTAAAAGTGAACTTTAGATAAAACCACCAGAGGGATTGTAGGTACATCATACCGTTTCCATCAAGTTTATATGCAGAAACACACCATTATTAATATTTCATTCCCCTGATAGGCCATTCCTTTTCCATTTACTGTGTATCATTCAGTTCAAAATCACAAGCAATATATATTACATTATATATATAATCCTAATATACCAGCACAATATTTTCCTGTTCCTGCTACCAATTTCATGGTCTTGGTCATCTGTTGTTTTTATGGTGTTTAACTCTTGATTTCTTTTATATTAGTGCCATTTTTTTTGCAGCGGTTTTACTTTAAGCTCCCACACACCAAGTGTCGGTTTCTTCTAATATTATTACTTGTAATATTTATTATCACCATCACCATATCATCATTATATCTGATCTCAGTTCTTTAGATTTCTTATTTTGGATCCTTGGCCTTTTTGTAATTAACGTTCATCATGACAATTTTTTTTTTCTTCCATCTTTATCTAATCTATTTGAATTTCTGCCCTCTGGATTTCCTTTTACTGCAGCACCACCAATCTGTCTATTTATACATCCTTCTACCAATTTGTCTTCCATACTTCGTCCTGTTCAGAGTTCAAACTTGAATTTGACCTGTTTTTTTTTTTTTTTTGTAAAGAGGCTCAGGATGACTTTTATAGGGAATTGGTGCTACATAAAAAAAATCTGCATGATTTAACTGAACCAAACATAAATATTGATTGATAATAGAAGGAAACTATTGTACCTGGAGAAAATCTGGAAATGCACAGAGAGAACACAGAAATTCCAAACAGAAGGGCTGAAAATGGAGATGCAGAGCAATGCTGTTTTATTATAATCTTTAAGATATACAATTCCATAAGAAATGCATATTTTACTCAACTGTCTAACTTTTCAATTCAGATATTGTCATTTCTGTAAAAACACATTGCAGTAAGTTAGCAGATAGTTTGCTAGACCAGTAGCTCTGAAACTTTCTATAACAACCAGGTAATACTATTTTCCATGTACTGAGTATCGTGTATGGACACATCTTAAAACACAAGTACAAATGGTAAATTGCCTAAACTCGTTAGGTGCTTTTTTTATTCATACTGACCACTCAAAATGCATTCATTCAACTGCACTCACAAATGCACACACATGCATTCACTGATAGACTGACAACTCAGGGTAAATGCCTTGCTCAGGGGCACATCTACACACCCAAAACACACCCACATTTCTCTGGCAGCAGAAAGACTACTTCTCTCCTTGAGGAATCCAGTTGGATTAGGGATTCACAATTAGTGCAATATAATTCCTGAATATAACAATGACCACATTGATTACAAATAACCCACATTTTCCAGTGTCTTCTTTGATTTAGTTTAATCACAATATCTCACCACTCTTTGTGAGCTGTAGCTTATCAGCCACTACAAATACGCCTCAAATGTTGGCTTTGAAGACATTAGTCTATCTGTCCATTTGTCTATCCAACAGTCCAAGTGTTGGCATGTAGAATTTGCATGCTTGGCATTTAAAATATAATGTCCTACCTAATATTGTATCCCAGCATTCTTTTGCAATTGCAATTTGGCAAGGATGATTGTGATTTAATACTGTGAAGCTTAACAATGCATTGATTTTTAGATAAAAGCTAAAATTTACACAGTACCAGTGAAGAAAAAACAGAAAGGTCCACTAAGATCAGCATTTCAAGTAGGAAAGTTGTAAGTTTCTCAAATGTAATGTCAAAATCCAATATGGCTGTCACACATTTAACATTTGGACAGTTTGTAACTAATTAAAACATCCACATACAGGGATTGGGCAATGAAACTGAAACACTTGTCATTTTAGTGTGGGAGGTTTCATGGCTAAATTGGACCAGCCTGGTAGCCAGTCTTCATTGATTGCACATTGCACCAGTAAGAGCAGAGTGTGAAGGTTCAATTAGCAGGGTAAGAGCACAGTTTTGCTCAAAATATTGAAATGCACACAAAATTATGGGTGACATACCAGAGTTCAAAAGAGGACAAATTGTTGGTGCACGTCTTGCTGGCGCATCTGTGACCAAGACAGCACGTCTTTGTGATGTATCAAGAGCCACGGTATCCAGGGTAATGTCAACATACCACCAAGAAGGACGAACCACATCCAACAGGATTAACTGTGGACGCAAGAGGAAGCTGTCTGAAAGGGATGTTTGGGTGCTAACCCGGATTGTATCCAAAAAACATAAAACAATGTGAAACATGTATTGTTCTCTGATGAGTCCACCTTTACTGTTTTCTCCACATCCGGGAGAGTTACAGTGTGGAGAAGCCCCAAAGAAGCCTACCACTCAGACTGTTGCATGCCTAGAGTGAAGCATGGGAGTGGATCAGTGATGGTTTGGGCTGCCATATCATGGCATTCCCTTGGCCCAATACTTGTGCTAGATGGGCGCGTCACTGCCAAGCACTACCGAACCATTCTTGAGGACCATGTGCATCCAATGGTTCAAACATTGTATCCTGAAGGCGGTGCCGTGTATCAGGATGACAATGCACCAATACACACAGCAAGACTGATGAAAGATTGGTTTGATTAACATGAAAGTGAAGTTGAACATCTCCCATGGCCTGCACAGTCACCACATCTAAATATTATTGAGCCACTTTGGGCTGTTTTCGAGGAGCGAGTCAGGAAACATTTTCCTCCACCAGTATCACGTAGTGACCTGGCCACTATCCTGCAAGAAGAATGGCTTAAAACCCCTCTGACCACTGTGCAGGACTTGTATATGTCATTCCCAAGATGAATTGACGCTGTATTGGCCGTAAAAGGAGGCCCTACACCATACTAATAAATTATTGTGGTCTAAAACCAGGTGTTTTAGTTTCATTGTCCAACCAATGTACATAGTACCTGTAATCTTTTAGCCAATATTGTGAAACAGTATTTGAAAGCACAAATTGCAAAGAACTACACTGTTTTTTTTTAGCTTGTATTCCTAATCGTAGGCAGCCTTATTACCAACTACATCAATTGCAAATTATACAGCTTTTCCCACTTGCCACTAGAACAATGTTGATTATGGCTGTGAAGCCATTCTCTTATCCAAGGTGCAGCTTTGGCAGTAAATGGAAGTACCCATTAGTAAACTTCTAAATATCTCCATTGCTCTTTTTATAAGTAGCTCCAGTTTGAAGCAAAAGCCAATGTGCCTGAAGCACTAATCTTTCAAGCTGTTTTGCTTGTTGCTGGTTGTATGTTAACTGTATTACCATGTTAAATAATCAATACCCATATTCATTTGGAGCCTTCTAAAGTCAGTTCAAGTACCACCAGGGGTTTCTGTACCTTAACCTCAGAACCCTGGCACCATTCACTGTATTTTAGAATACCTTATGATGTAGTAAAGCAAACATTGACTAATCATCTGAATTTATTGATAAGAAATGTCAATATTTAAAGCAGCTCTTAGTATTTTTATCGATTCACTATGGATTCATTATGCTGATAAGGCTTTGTTTTAGCAACCAGATGCCTGTTTCTATAATAGAGGTGACTGTACTGGGTAATAAATGTTTAAAGCTTTGTCATTATGAGTTGCATCTTTTGGGTAAAGAAGGAAAATTCTTTGACATGATAGGTTTTGTCTGTCCATGGCTGGACCAGACTTGCGTGCTAAGGATGATAAGGGCAAACCAATGTCTTGTCTTAGCTGCTGGATAACATTTAGCTCAGTGATAAAATTAGACCATGTCATTTACTGTGGGCTAAATCTGAACCTGATCTGATTTAACTGGACAGAATAGGTTTCCGCATGCGCTTGCTAAATTTAACTTTAGAGGCAATGGTAGGTTGGCAGGACAGTCGGGATTTAGTAGGAACATATTAAATTAATTTGTGACCATAATTGGTGCCAAGTTAAATTGACACTTTTAGCAAAGCTGAAAACATGTCTTAAAATAAATTTATATTACCGCCAAAACATATTCTGGTACTTTCTATGTATGAATACAATGGATTAATCCTCAATCTTAGCAGGAAAATCCACATTTGTTTTTTATTTTTTCTCAGGTAAATGGGTCTCTTTGCTAGTGCCAAAATATTTTGTTCTTTATGGCTTTACTTGTGCTACAAACTGAGTATAGGTCTCATATCAGTCATCCCACCTTTAGCCATTTATGTAATCAGTGTGTCCCAAGGATTTATTCTAGATTGCAAAATGTGGCTTGACTCCAAGGGCTGACAATAAAAGCGTTTCTCTTCTAAGAGATGTACTGTTTTTCATATGAATATAACCAGTACACACTGATTTAATACTATGCTTTTCAGCTTATGGTGCAATGTCCGTTATACATTAACCACTGCCTTTGGTGACACAATTGGAACAGAACTGATCTCCTCAAAAAGATGAAGAAAAAAAATTATGAATGTGGTTTTTCAAGCAAAATGCCTTCCACTGTTTTTGGCTTTCCATACTGATTTCATATGCCTGTGATGACTTTGAATTTACCTTATGCACTGCAGTCCACTTCATTTATATAGTAATAGGAAACTGTTACCCTGGAAAATCTTCACGGCTGATGCAAACAGTCTTCTTTTGAAATCAAAGATCCAAATAAAAACAGCATAAATATTTGCCGGTTATTAATACAACAGCACAACCTTGGGTATAAATTGCTTGCAAAGAGGTGTTGTTTGAGAGATGAATTAGAATTACATGGTTATGCAACTGTAACGCATTAGCAAATCATTTTTTCAGGGATTTTGATACTGTTGGGATTATAAATTTTGCTTTTATTTTTAGATTTTATTTGTCCTTAATGGGTCGGGTGGGAGCTAAACAAGGGTGCAGCAGTGAAATGGCATACAACAAAGGGCATTAATACCATTAACCTCTGCCTCCTGGTTCACAGGGACACACAGGGATTATGCTATACCAAGTAAGCAGATAATGTATATTAAATATCCAGCAGAAAATACCAAATACATGCCTTAAATTGAGTCACTGTCAGTAATTTATGTAGTACTTCTTTTTTAAGGATACCATAGCTAACATCAATAACAAGTTAACACCAATAGCATAATAGACACAGCAGCACCTTGGATGTGCTTCTCAATAGCAAGATTCTACCAGAACCATAGTGCATATCAGCTGTATTGCCAAGACCATTATGTTAGAATACTTGGAGCACTGCCAGGCCTTATGCGGGATGTGATTAGGTGTTATCCCTGGTTGGAAGCCAAATGCTGCATGCATTCCACACGTCATGCATAAGTCAGCACCATTTCCTCACACATCTACATAATGCAAAAAAAAACATACCTTCAGGATTTAGGGCGGTCTACTTAAGTTTCAAAACCTTCAGCTGCACTCTGGTTCGTTTCTGCCTCTCCGCCACCCAATAACCCCTTTGGCCTCCAGGGTCAGAGGCCATTTGTCTCTTCCTATTATGTGTAAGTGAAGCAGAGGCTAGAGATGCACTCATCACTCCATGACACATTGAGCACTGTGGTCATGGAATGATGACGTTGGAGCCTGGATGGCAAACCCAAACTTTTACTATATTGTCCAAAGATTTAACTAGACATTTACACATTAGTTCTTTGACTGAACTATAGTTTTGTGTAGAGATGCATGTGGCCACATCCATCCATAGATTTTCTAAACCTGCTGATACAAATTTTATCTGATATTTATTTCTTATTAAGAACTTTATTATACGAAGATACAGCATTAAACATGGTTTCTCAAGGCTTCTAGTGTTGCATTATTTATCAATAATTAATTTAATAATAATTTATGTTAGGAGCAGACAACAAGGGTTACAACCTGTGTAAATATTATAAACATGGTTTTAATATTTTAAAACAAAGACTAAATGCATATGAATATACATTTAAAACTATCTGTAGCATCTTTTGCTAAACCACATTACTAAAACATAAGTTCCCTATAGAATGTAGACACTAACTTCAACTCCATGATATCCAAAAGCTAGCCAACATTTACAACATGCTCTATACACACAGGTTGAATGCTAAAAAGCATAACACAGTAACTTTTCTGCACTTCAATCAGCTTTCCTTTTATCTTCTTAATGTCTTGCTCTCTTGTAAACATGCATCAACATGAAAACAAACTGTTTCCTTTAAATCTCTATGTTTCTCCATCTTAATTTTTTCACACCTCATTGTCTCGGAAAACAGCTGACTTTGAGTCTTCTCCCTCCACAGCAAAGAATGTTGTCATTACCATGACCTCATTGCGCTTAGGTATATATTGTGTTTTTTTTAAATGGACTTCTGGTCTAAATGCAGTTATGTTTCAGCCAAGATTGTCAAACATAAAAGATAAATAAAAAATAAAAAAACTTGACATTGTTGTTGTACTTGTTTTGTTTCTGAACAACTGGTTGTGTTTTGTTTGGATAAATACAAATTAAAACTATATTTCTCATCTTCCTAGACTTCTTGTCAGGGCATGAGAGTATAGAGGTTCTGGTTAAAATTACAATCAACTTGATCTCTGGTGAAGAGTTTTGCTATCAGTGCACATCCTGTCTAGTTTGCATGTTCATCTACAGTTGTTCATCCACTTCCGTGACATTTCCATCCACCACTACAGTGTCAATATGTAAATATATCATGATATTTACCAGTATTTTCTAAAATGTTAGCACCAAAGCAGATAAAACTAACTTTTTTCACACATTGATATTATCTAAGAAATTGATAAAGTATCAGCTTGTTCTTTCAGGCATTTATATATGTTTCTTTTTTTTTGTCTGTGCTATTTAATTTAATCTTTAATTGACAGCATGGTATAAGTCAATACATTTATAAAAAAAACAACTATTACATCTAAATGTGGTACAAATGTGGTTGAAATACAGACGTTTAAAATGGGGTAACACATATAATGAACACATATAATGTGTAAATTAGGTCTATTTCAACCTTAATATTAAAATCAGGTGTGTTCCTTGGGGAGTAGAATTTGTTTTGAGTGTGTTTACATAACTTTGAGATCTAGTTGAAATAATCAGAATAAATATTGTTACATGGCTACAAACTACAAGAAATAAGTGACAATAGATGCAGCATCTATTGTAGCTATTGTAATTCTGATAAATATACCCTTTAGGGATTAAGCTGATAAATGACAAAGATAAGGCAAGAAGGCAAGAATGACAGGTGCTGAGTGGAGATTGTAAAACCCATTTCCATAAGTTGGCACACAAGTAGGCTTCAAGCCCTGGTCCAATCTTTGCTTAGCTCAGAGTGACATTTACTAAACTGAAAAGCCCCCAGAGTGAGGGAAGGAGGAGGAAGTGAACTGATAATTAACTGTAGAATCACAAAATTGTACAGATACATAAACAACCTCATATACAGACGTTTGGACATGCAACGTGCACAGAGTTAGATGGATGTAATATAATTGTGGATTATTAAAAATATATGTCTGCCACGCAATAGTTTGATTGCAATGTCAATACTAGCAGGACAAATAACTTTCTTAAGTTTTGTTCTGCTTTAAAAGTAAGCATGCATAAAAAAGACACTCACAGTAATCAAGCTTGTAAATGCTAAAGGATAACTAAGCTCCAAACATTGCTCAGAGTTCAGTGTCAACAAAAATAATTACATAACAGTGTCATACAATAAATTACAGTAAATCATTTACCTTGAGTCTGGTGTTTGAGAGATCAGCTGCACTTTCTTCCCTTCCTGTTTCACCACTATATATCCACCAATGTATTCTTTGGCAGAACGCAGATTCTGTCTAGCCAATGCTGTTATTTGTATGAAATTGTGCAGCACAAGACTAAAGATATCTCGTTTTTCTGATGCCAGTGAGTGGGAGCTACATGCTGCACTCTCATTGGTGTGAAATCGAAGGGAGAATAGAGAGATAGTGTGAGCAGGCGAGATGGACGGGGGGTGGGGGGGGGGGGGGGGGGGTTGGGCGGGTTGATAGAAAGGGAAAAAGAGGGGGGAAGAGAGCTTTGTTTGATTGGGGAAATCTCCAAGGACAACCCTGAACACATCTGTGAGGTGGAGAAGTGGCATTCAGTGATGCTGTGTTTGAAAAGGTAGAGATGTGAATTTGTGGATGAAAATAAAGCAAATGGGTAGATGTTCTCACTGATGAAGGAGTTAATTCTCAGAAGAAACAATACAGTACAGAATATGAAATAGATTAATGGCACTAAAATTGCCCAGTTATTTATTTTTATTAATGTGATTCCCTACATTTATTTAAAAGCAATCTGATAGAACACAAAAATAATTTCACAATATTTTCCTTTCAGTGATCTTTCCCTTACATGAAAATCGTCTGTATACACAGTACAGACCAAAAGTTTTCTTTATTTTCATGACTATAAATATTGTAGCTTCACACTGAAGGCATCAAAACTATCAATTAACACATGTGGAATTATATACTGAACAAAAAAGTGTGAAACAACTGAAAATATGTCTTATATTCTAGGTTTTTCAAAGTAGCCACCTTTTGATTTGATTACTGCTCCGCACACTCTTGGCATTCTGTTGATGAGCTTCAAGAGGTAGTCACCTGAATTGATTTTCCAACAGTCTTGAAGGAGTTCCCAGAGATGCTTAGCACTTGTTGGCCCTTTTGCCTTCACTCCGCGGTCCAGCTCACCCCAAACCATCTTGATTGGGTTCATGTCTGGTGACTGTGGAGGCCAGGTCATCTGGTGCAGCACACCATCACTCTCCTTCTTGGTCAAATAGACCTTACACAGCCTGGAGGTGTGTTTGGGGTCATTGTCCTGTTGGAAAATAAATGATAGTCCAACTAAACGCAAACCAGATAAAATAGCATGCTGCTGCAAGATGCTGTGGTAGCCATGCTGGTTCAGTATGCCTTCAATTTTGAATAAATCCCCAACAGTGTCACCAGCAAAGCAACCCCACACCATCACACCTCCTCCTCCATGCTTCACGGTGTGAACCAGGCATGTAGAGTCCATCCGTTCACCTCTTCTGCGCCGCACAAAGACACGGTGTTTGGAACCAAAGATCTCAAACTTGGACTCATCAGACCAAAGCTAAGATTTCCACTGGTCAAATGTCCATTCCTTGTGTTCTTTAGCCCAAACAAGTCTCTTCTGCTTGTTGCCTGTCCTCAGCAGTGGTTTCCTAGCAGCTATTTTACCATGAAGGCCTGATTCACACAGTCTCCTCTTAACAGTTGTTCTAGAGATGTGTCTGCTGCTAGAACTCTGTGCGGCATTGACCTGTTCTCTAATCCGAGCTGCTGTTAACCTGCGATTTGTGAGGCTGGTGACTCGGATTAACTCATCATCCGCAGCAGAGGTGACTGTTGGTCTTCCTTTCCTGGGGCGGTCCTCATGTGAGCCAGTTTCTTTGTAGCGCTTGATGGTTTTTGCGACTGCACTTGGGGACACTTTCAAAGTTTTCCCAATTGTTCGGACTGACTGACTTTCATTTCTTAAAGTAATGATGGCCACTCGTTTTTCTTTACTTAGCTGCTTTTTTCTTGCCATAATACAAAGGAGGTTTTGCCTCTGCCACAGCCCGGGCTGCAGCACACTTGGCCTCACAGTACCCGTCAGCCGCCAAAGGAGTCCCACAAGCCAACCACAGCCGATAGGACTCCTTCTTCAGCTTGACAGCATCCCTTACTGCCAGTGTCCACCACCAGGTTCGGGGATTGCCACCGCGACAAGCACCAGAGACCTTACGGCCGCAGCTACGGGCAGCAGCATCGACAATAGATGCAGAGAACACCCCCCAGAATCTGGTCAAAGTTCTCCCGGAGGTGGGAGTTGAATACATCCCTGGCCGAGGGCTTTGTCGGACATTCCCAGCAGACCCTCACTATGCGCTTGGACCTGCCAACTCTGTCCGGCTTTCTCCTCTTCCAGCAGATCCAACTCACCACCTGGTGGTGATCAGTGCACAGCTCAGCCCATCTCATCACTCGAGTGTCCAAAACATGTGGCCGAAGGTCTGACGACATGATAACAAATTCGAACACCAACCTTCTGCTAGGGTGTCCTGGTGCACTGATGAACACCCTTATGCTTGAACACGGTGTTCATTATGGACAATCCATGACTAGCACAGAAGTCCAAGAATGAAACACCACTCGGATTCAGATCGAGGAGGCCATTCTTCCTGATCACGCCTCTCCAGGTGTCACTGTCGATTCCCACGTGGACATTGAAGTCCCCCAGCAGAATAATGGAGTCCCCAGGAGGGACACTATCCAGCACCCCCGAAAGGGACGCCAAGAAGGGTACTCCGCACTACCGCTCGGCCCGTAGGCCAAAACGACAGTCAGAGGCCTGTCCCTAACCCAAAGGCGCAGGGATGCGACCCCTTTCATCCACTGGGGTAAACCCCAACACGAGACGGCTGAGCTGGGGGGCAAGCAAACAAGCAAACCCACCCCAAACATAAAATTATTCCAGACTTCTTTGAGCTAGGAATTAGCCCACTACAAAAACTTAGATGTGTTGCTAATTTAGCAACAAATTTGCTAAATTAGCAACACTGCCTTTGGGGTACGGCCCAGAGAAATCAACTCTATTAATGGAGAGTATCCGATGGTCATCTTGGAAAGAGTTTCTTCATCCCAGAAACAACCCCTTTCAATTCCTTGCCTCTCAGTCATCTCCATTATGCCAGCCATAACTCCTTAAACAGGTAGGTTAGGGTTAGGGTTCACTTAAACTGTTTTTAATAATGTCTTTGTTATTTAAAGTCCCTCAAATATTTGTTAGTTCTTGCTAAAATATTATACATTAATGAACAATTAATTTGCATTTTCTTATGGTTAAATTTGTTTTCACCCACATTTTTAGGATATAAACTGTCTGTTGAAACAAAATAAACATATATTACGAGGTTCTACTGCAAAATTGTTTAAGGTTAAAAAAAATTGCTTGTTGAGGCTTGGCAATCTCGTTCAGGTGCATCTAGGCCATTTGATACCTTTACCTTCATTAAAGTATATTAAAAACTTTAATCTATATAATTATTATTGCATGCTTGGGGATTTACACACAGCATACAGATAAAAAAAACCTGAGTCTTATAATGTCATTACAATTCTTGCCTCAGTGCAAAAAATGTTATGCAACACAGTATCAATGGTGTATTCATGCACAACTGCCTGTAACATGATTGGTTGCCAACAGTAACAAACTCATCTCACAGCATATTTTATCAGCCTTGATGTCCAAGGCAATATTACATATGCAAAAAGAAAACAATCATTTTTGCACCTTATTGGTTTGGACCTAAAACAGATAAGGTGGCAAACATCAAGTACTGGACATTTTTGTGGCGGTGATCATTAATGTCATTGTGAAGGAAGATATTATCTGCAAAGAACTGTGAGGACTGCAGAGGAGGCAGTCTGGCAGAAGAAGGATGATTTCTCCCAAGGAAGAGATAACCAAGTCTTATATAAAATTACAAGCACACACACAACCATACCAAAGAGCTGCCTACACACAAGCTGCCTTCAGCTGCTATATTCCTCAGTTTAAGATATGTACACATATAGTTAAACTATGGTAAAATGAACACAATACCATACCTTATATAATTTACAGCCACCATTATGAAGACTCAGTTGTTGAAAACATAAAAAAATATTTGAAAGAGATATCCAATAGATGTCTGAAAACATGAAGTTAGATTTAAATTAAAATGTGTATCTTTTCCATGCACTGTGTTTGCGCACATATTTAACTTGACTGCTATGTTTATTCTATGTCTCTATACATTTCCTGAGTGAATTTGTTATACTTTCCTTCTGCTCCTTAATGACATTGTGAATTTAAGGGTTTAAATCATTTGCATAGTTTAGTTTTTTTTTTCATAAATCATAAAAAAACAGTGCTGAAGCTGGCTTCTTAATGTGGAAAAGGGCTTTTTAACTGCTTCTGGGCAAACTTGAACCAGTTCAGTCAGTCAGTCATTTTCTACCGCTTATTTCATAGTGGGTGGCAGGGGAGCTGGTGCCTATCTCCAGCAGTCTATGGGCGAGAGGCGGGGTACACCCTGGACAGGTCGCCAGTCCATCGCAGGGCCACAATGCAAAGTATTAATAAAAAAATACAACACTTTTCACACTGAAAAATACCAGAGGACATGATAGGAAGTCAAAAGTGACACCTGCACTGACAAGGCTAATGGTGCCAACATCTCAAGGCAGACAGTCCAACAGACACTGCATGCTACTGGATCCATTTGAATGCAAACCAAAAAGGAAGCAAGTTATCCAAGTAAGACACACAAATATCTGCTTGACTAATGTAAAATTTAATATTGGCAAAGAACACATTCTGGTCTTCTGTTCTGTGACAAAGAACCAGCAAAGTAATCCCATAATCAAACTACCACCATCATGTTTTATGCATATATTTTTTTTCTTCTCTCATGGGGTGTCATGGAGAAAAATAGTTTCAAAAATTACTGGCAAAGCTTTGAGCAAGATTAAATCTGCAGCTTGTAAAAATTGTGTTCTATTTTTTTTTTTTTGCTAGATAATCAAGCCAATCAGAACAATCAAGGAAGAGGAAAAGCCTCCCGTGTTTAACAATTGACTTTGAAAATTTTATTTTTTCTTTACCTTCCCTATCATCCATCTCTCCAAGTATCCTGGCAAGATAAACATAAAGGTCCTTCTCAAAATATTAGCATATTGTGATAAAGCTCATTATTTTCCATAATGTAATGATGAAAATTTAACATTCATATATTTTAGATTCATTGCACACTGAAATATTTCAGGTCTTTTATTGTCTTAAAATGGATGATTTTGGCATACAGCTCATGAAAACCCAAAATTCCTATCTCACAAAATTAGCATATCATTAAAAGGGTCTCTAAATGAGCTATGAACCTAATCATCTGAATCAACGAGTTAACTCTAAACACCTGCAAAAGATTCCTGAGGCCTTTAAAATTCCCAGCCTGGTTCATTACTCAAACCCCAATCATGGGTAAGACTGCCGACCTGACTGCTGTCCAGAAGGCCACTATTGACACCCTCAAGCAAGAGGGTAAGACACAGAAAGACATTTCTGAATGAATAGGCTGTTCCCAGAGTGCTGTATCAAGGCACCTCAGTGGGAAGTCTGTGGGAAGGAAAAAGTGTGGCAGAAAACGCTGCACAACGAGAAGAGGTGACCGGACCCTGAGGGAGATTGTGGAGAAGGGCCGATTCCAGACCTTGGGGGACCTGCGGAAGCAGTGGACTGAGTCTGGAGTAGAAACATCCAGAGCCACCGTGCACAGGCGTGTGCAGGAAATGGGCTACAAGTGCCGCATTCCCCAGGTCAAGCCACTTTTGAAACAGAAACAGCAGCAGAAGCGCCTGACCTGGGCTACAGAGATGCAGCAATGGACTGTTGCTCAGTGGTCCAAAGTACTTTTTTCGGATGAAAGCAAATTCTGCATGTCATTCGGAAATCAAGGTGCCAGAGTCTGGAGGAAGACTGGGGAGAAGGAAATGCCAAAATGCCAGAAGTCCAGTGTCAAGTACCCACAGTCAGTGATGGTCTGGGTTGCCGTGTCAGCTGCTGGTGTTGGTCCACTGTGTCTTATCAAGGGCAGGGTCAATGCAGCTAGCTATCAGGAGATTTTGGAGCACTTCATGCTTCCATCTGCTGAAAACCTTTAAGGAGATGAAGATTTCATTTTTCAGCACGACCTGGCACCTGCTCACAGTGCCAAAACCACTGGTAAATGGTTTACTGACCATGGTATCACTGTGCTCAATTGGCCTGCCAACTCTCCTGACCTGAACCCCATAGAGAATCTGTGGGATATTGTGAAGAGAACGTTGAGAGACTCAAGACCCAACACTCTGGATGAGCTAAAGGCCGCTATCGAAGCATCCTGGGCCTCCATAAGAACTCAGCAGTGCCACAGGCTGATTGCCTCCATGCCACGCCGCATTGAAGCAGTCATTTCTGCCAAAGGATTCCCGACCAAGTATTGAGTGCATAACTGTACATGATTATTTGAAGGTTGACGTTTTTTGTATTAAAAACACTTTTCTTTTATTGGTCGGATGAAATATGCTAATTTTGTGAGATAGGAATTTTGGGTTTTCATGAGCTGTATGCCAAAATCATCCGTTTTAAGACAATAAAAGACCTGAAATATTTCAATTAGTGTGCAATGAATCTAAAATATATGAATGTTATATTTTCATCATTACATTATGGAAAATAATGAGCTTTATCACAATATGCTAATATTTTGAGAAGGACCTGTATGTCCCGGTCCAGTCTCATTTGTAACAGCTCCAGCAGTTTTAAACTTTTTAATGATTATGTTGACACATAGGAAAGTTCATACATCAGAGATCTGATTCATACATCAGAGATCTGATTGTTCCATATGTTCCTAACAGACCACTTCGTTCTCAGACTGCAGATTTACTGGTGCTTCCTAGAGTCTCTAGAAGTAGAATGGGAGGCAGAGCCTTTAGTTATCAGGCTCCTCTCTTGTGGAACCAGCTCCCAGCTTTAGTCCGTGAGGCAGACACCCTGTCTACTTTTAAGGCTAGGCTTAAAACTTTCCTTTTTGATAAAGCTTATAGTTAGAGTGGCTTAGTTTATCCTGAGCTATCTTCCTTATTTTTTTACCTCCGTCTTCTTCCCTCCCTGTTTGTTGGAGTAAGGGGGAGTCAGGTTTAGCCTAAACCAGCTCAGTTATGGTTGAGGTGCAAACACACCCTCCATTTCTGCTACCTGTATATGACCCCTTCTCTTTTCCGATGGTTGTGATCAGTCTGACAGAGAGAGGTATCCCAATCCTTGTGGTTTTTAGTATAACAATGACCATCAGTGGGACCCTTTGTGGGGTGCCTTGTGATGACATTGTTGTAAATAAACGCCGTTTAACTAAATAATCTGAACTGAAACTATTTGTGTAGTTATGCTGCTATAGGCTTAGGCTGCTGGAGGACATAACGACCACTTTCACCCTCTTTGCTACATTCTCACACTACTTTCCAATTTTGCATTGTTTGCTGTTATTTCAGCTTTTAACCTTGTTCTTTCTTTTTTCTTCCTAGAAGCTACACCTGGCCTGGCTCTGTGTCTGCCTTTGACACCTTTCTGGAGAGGGGAATCGTCCGAGCTTCTGCTGGCAACAACTTATTGCTCACCCTCTACCGATGATCCACATAGCCCTGTCTTTTAGTGTTTAACACTTTCTCTCTCCTAGACATGGAAATTGACTGAGCTTTTACTGTAACTAATTATATGTGCTCTCTTTCAGACTCTAACCTTGAAAACTGGCTCAGAGTTTATCTGTTCTTTCTTTCTAGGTGAAACGACTAAAGGAGCTACATCCATTAACATTTACTTTTCCTTCCCATAAAAAGTACTTCTGGATCAGTGCTTCTGTGTTCTTTTTGTGTCTCTGCTCTGTTCTCTCAAACCCCCAGTCGGTTGTGGCAGATGGCCGCTCACACTGAGCCTGGTTCTGCTGGAGGTTTCTTCCTGTTAAAAGGGAGTTTTTCCTCTCCGCTGTCACTACATGCATGCTCAGTATGAGGGATGGCTGCAAAGTCAACGCCAGTGACTGTCCACTGTCTCTACATGCTCATCCGGGAGGAGGGAATGCTGCAAGTCACTGACTGGATGCAATCTGCTGGGTTTCCTTAGATAGAAAAACTTTTTATCCAATTTGAATAAAAAGCTAACTCCGACTGCACTGTTCAATTGTTAGGATTAATTGGAATGTATGTACCTGACTGTTGTGAAGTGCCTTGAGACAACATGTGTTGTGAATTGGCGCTATATAAATAAAACTGAATTGAATTGAATTGAAAATTAACGAGTGTAATTTTTCTTGATTCATGAAAATCAACACACAACTGCCTTACTTGAACTGCATGTTTTCTTGACTTGTGTTTCCCTTTTGTCGATCAAATTGAAATGTAGGAGCGTTTGCCACAAGAAGTCATGATATGGTAAATAACATAAATGCTTCACTTACATTTATTTTCCAGGAAATATTTAGAAGTTCCAAAAGGTGTTGCACCAATGAGTGGGTTTAAAACTATTATTTCATTGCACAACAGCAGAGGCCTGTGAGAGATTTTAAAATCTCTTACACACACTTTTGACTATAACCTCATCTCCTCAGCAATCAACTTACTTAACTTTACTTTTAATACTGCTAAATTATCTTCTGAGAAAACTTCAAGATTTCTGCCATAAAGCAGAATCTGGAATTCAATGTATTCACAATCTCAATGTTATCTTCATAGAGAGTCACCTGCAGAAGCATCAAGATATCAGGACTTGATTAAATTGCATTTAGTAGATATGGCAAATTGGGAATTAGGTCTAAGATCACTGAGGGATAAGAGATGTCTAAAAAAAACTACATGCCAAAAAATAATGATGATTCATAAAAGCACGTCAGAGAACCCAATTTCTGCATGTATACACAGCTATAACAAACATTACAGTGAGTGGAAAGTCAACTGCGAAATTCGAAGCCCTTTTCTAAAACAAGAAGGCAGAGCTCAAAAGGGGACTGATAAAAAAATATTGGCCCACATAGCTGACCAGGGATGTGTGTCCCTCACAAAATGGCAGCCTGCAAGCTGCTTGTGTCAGGTTTCCAAGCTTTCTTTGTCTCTCTATGTCTCTAGGGGTGATTAATCTGAATTCCTCTCTTGGAAGCAGATCATTTCTTTAGTCCTTCTTTATTATCATAAATGTATCATAAAGTTTTGTTTTTTCTGCATATTGTCCAAGCTCTTTTTGACATTTTACTTGTTTTAAATGTCACTGAGTGACATCAAAGACAGGCTAGATGGAAAAAAAAAAAAGAACATTTACAAAAACAATATGGTTAGGTGATTTTATAGCAGTCATTCCTGTCATGGAACAAAAATAATTTAAATAAGAAATAAATTATGATAATTTTAGAACATGTAACTGAATAATTGATATAATGGGTAATTGGCATTTGGTATAGGTGTCTTCCAATTTGATCCCAGGTATCTTCTTTGGGCCCAGATCATTGCATTTGTTAATAATCAGTGTCAAGTGTCCCTTAAGAACATCAATCGGTCATACCAGTTGTAGATCTGCTGTAGGTAATTATGTCGGCAACAACCCAGCAAGATGTGCTGTGTTCTGCACAGGCAGTTTTTAATTAGGGCCATTTTCTTTTGTTTGGTTTGCTAAACAGTTCTATAATTAGTATTACATTTTGTTTATCAAATCCAATGTTCATCCAAATTGTACAGGTCTTGAACATGTCACACTGTGCTAGCTCGATATAACAGTAACTACCATAACAAAGCACAATGGAAGATGCTTGACTGCACTTCTTGCTGGAGCAGAATGGCATCTGACTGATCCATAATACATATCAGTCACACAAGGTAGAGGTTTCAATGTGCCTATTGCAGTCTGATGCTGAAATGAGGGAGAGGACAATGAGGAAAAGAATCAGTGGAAGAAGGGCTCATGGCTAAGCAAAAGTGGAAAAACAAAATTGGACGTCAGTCAAACTGCCCAATTTTCCCAGAAAATATCAGATACTGCTTGAAATTTGCCCTAGTTTGTTTTGGCTGGGAGAGAGCTAAACTGGTGGTCAGAGGGCACAGCGACCCATGTACGCAGGCCTTAGTCCTCGACACAGGCTGCCGCAGGTTCAAGTCTCAGCTCAATGACATTTACTGCACGTCCGGCCCCCCTCTCTACCATATTGCTATCTACTTATTTAAAAAAAATCCGAAAATAAAGGCTACTAGTGCCTAAAAAGAATTTAAAAATTACAGAAATTAAAAACTTATGGTCAGAGCATTTAGCACACCGAACAACCACAGACCTTCGAATCAAGCTCAAAGCCTATTTTCTTTCACTACAAAAAGACAACACTGAAAAGCAGCACAGTTTTGAGGCATATAAATAGTAATGATTTTCTTCATTTTATTAAATTGGTATGATTAGGTGTTGGTCATTTTTTTTTTTTTAGATTTTTTAGATTTTATTTTTGCTGCACTAGTGGACTTTATTTTTGTTTTCTCTCAAAACTAGGCCGACAGCTAGTGGGGTAGAGAGAGGGGAAGACATGCAGTGCAGGTCTCCGGGGTCAGGACTCGAACCCGGAACGACTTTCTTTCGGACATCATCCACATTTTGTAGCCTCAATAGGCATCCATGAAAATACTAACACTGGGCCAACTGCAACTTGAGAATGTCAAACTACTTAAAGGTTCTTTTAAACACAATCAACAAGTATGTAATCTTTATTCTACTGAAGTGACATATGTCATATCACATTAAATATTAAATTACATAACAAGCAAACACAAAAATGTAATTGGGCTTTACTTTCAATGGATTGTAAATGGTTTCCACCATTTGTTACAGACTTCATTTGATTGTCTATTCTATTTAAAATATATAATACCAAGACAAATCACACCTAACATTCTATGCCTAAACTGTTCTATACAGTTTGGAGTTGTGTGAGACATTTATGTTTGAAAACAAAAAACAACAATCTGTCTGCTTTTGGTATGAAAACCAAACAATGGTGAAGAAACCAAGCTCCCAGAAACTTCTTCGTTCCTCAAAGACCACTCCTCTTGGATGAACTTATCTCACCAAGACTACTCCTGAGTTGAGCTCCCAGACTCCACATCTCCATTCCCCCTGGCGGTTCTGTTCCTCTCCCGTTTGAGAAAGATCTTAGCAAACAATATTCAATTTCCTCATTTTTCTATACTCACCTGTTTCCCTCCTCTCTCTGAAGTTGCCGGGTTCCAGATCCTCAAACTATTCCCCTGTGTAAAAATAAACATCTTAAAATCTATGTGGGTTCTCCTGAGTGTGATTCTGCATGTGGGTCCGATTTGTACCTAAAATCATGACAATCTCATCATGTCGTCATAACCCCAATGTATTTTTTTCGATTGCAAAACAGTATCAATCTAGGGTTCAGACATGTAGAACTACACAGCTTCACCCTTTTATCTAGGTGCATGATTTAATGATTTGATTACTTTTTCTTTCTGCTCTCGGTGGAGGAGGACGCTTTTTCTTTGTTTCCCGCACCCCTCCCATATCTGCCCTGCTTCAGCTCTGTGTCTTGTCTTCTTTTTGGAGCCTCTTTTTGCATACCTTCCAAATTCTTAGTTATGGATTTGGTCAGCTGGTCTCTCAATGCAATTGATCAAATTTTCTCGAGGAGAAGACAGGGTGAAGGAGAGCCCAACTTGTCCGGACGGGACGTTTTTCTCTGGATATACAATGGACTCCTGGCAGAAGTTGAGGATTGTGTGTTTGTCGATAATGTCAGTCGACGATGTGGAAGATATGTATATAATTGGATGCCTGATATCAGGATATCTGCGTTTTGGAGTCAGCGGTTACCTTGCATATCGAGAAATTCAGAGAATGTCAGCAGCTGTTCTGGCAATTGTGAGGCTGCCTGGCATGTATGATGGGATCTTCAGGGCGATCAGCACTCAGACTGAGATGTTACGTGAGCTGAATCGCAGACTGGATGTGATCCTTACACAGGATCGCAGGCAGGTTGCGGTTCCTGGACTCAGGGGTGAAATGGGATAAATCTTGGAGAAAGTTGTTCGCTCAGATCTGGCGAAAGACCAGGAATTTGGCTGTTTGGATTCACCTTTGAGAAGCACCAGCGAGACTCTCAAGGCTGATGGAAAATTAAGAGTCAGCCTAACCCAAATAATTATTGTTTTTTTCTGAATCTGTCTCCCCTGCATGGCCTTGATGGCTGGCTATCTTCAATCTCTCCTGGAAGTTATGTAAACATGACGCTCTGCTCCCTCTGCCCCCCTCCCTTCCCTGAGGACATCTGTGGACCTGCTCAGAACTTTGTGGCGGGTTGATGTACATTCCAACGTACCATCAAGGACAATGGCCTCTGTGACAGTGCTTCATGGACTTACTTGCACACCCTCACTTGCACACACACACATGCTCAAGATAAACATATGCACCCCCTCACACCACTTTCACCGTTCCCGGCATGATGTTGTTTTGTAAACTTGTTGCTTCTTTGTGCTGAGGTTTTTTGCAATCTCAAACTGTATCCTGCTAAGGATAAAGTGTGAAATATGATTTTTTCCCTTTACTTACCTAATGTGGCCTCTTTTCTCATCTAGCAAGGGCAGCGCCTGTGAGTGGGCAGAAAAGCCTTGGTGACCCGTCCCCCCCTTGTCTTGTGTCATGATGTATGTTTGGATGAGTTGTACTGGAATTCTAATTTCCCCTCGGGGATCAATAAAGTAACTCTGAATCTGAATTTTAATTGAATTTCAATTTCCCAGCTGCAGTACCCACCAGCAAAAGATAAATAGTGAGACACACAAATACACAGACTTATTTTAAGTGTTGCTGTCTAATTAAAAAAAATAAAACATTAATCAGGATATAATGATTTTCAACCGCTAAATTCTATGGTCAATCAAGACATTTAAACTCGGATACTCTATATTCTTCAAGTTGTAAATGTATGCTCCCATAGATAAGTATTGCTCCCTCTAGAAATTTCACTGATATTCAGTCAGTGTTGAAAGCTTTTAAAGGACATGTTTCTCAATGGATGCAGCTGCCTTGAAGGGCTGCATGTGGTTTGTGGCAACGTTTTGGCTGGTGGTACGTGTCATAGCCTCAATGATGTCATGACCGATGTCACACTCACATTTAGCATCCACTCGTTATTTTCTGACACTGCATCTAACATTTATTTCCTCTCCAGGTATGTGATGAAGCAAACGTGGTACTTCATGGGCTCTGAAAGGAAATGTGATCCAAGAGAACATTGTTGTCCTATTTTTCTGATACAGATGACATTTAAGAAAGGTACCTGTTTAGTAAGAATATCGCAATGACCATTTTGTGCTGCTTTTTATTGAATAATGACATAATCCTAGGCAATTGCAACACTTTGAGACATTACTTTTTCAGTCATTATTTCTTTGCTGCTGTGTCTGTGATTGTTGGAATAATTGAATAAAGATTTGTCTTATATTTTCTCCTATTTTTTAACATAACTATTTGATCTTATAATCATTCAAGATGTGTGTGAGTAAATGATCTGATGAGTTGTCTGCAGGCAAAGATCATAAATGGAGCTGAGCTTGCGGGAAAGGAAGCAGTCCAGTTGAGGAGGTCATAAAGAGAGGCTGATTGCACTGAACAAAAGGCAACTGACCCTGGAAGATGGAGAGGACTGTGGGAATATGTTGTCAATGGATAAAGCTGTTTATGACCTATTTACGATGCAGCTGTAGTTTTCCCATCCTTTAGAGATTGTTTTTGTAAACTAGGGACCCCCAAAAGACAATAAAAAGAGGGAGCGGTTAGATGGGTTTCAGAGCAGTTGGGAGACTTGTAACTGTACACATCTCTGACCGTCCTCCTCGTGCGAGTAAAATAACTAATACTTTGTCTCTCTCTCTTTTTTTTGTGTTATAGTATTGTTAGGTGGTTTAAACCTGACAATAATTTGGTCCTTTCGAGCCGGATTCCAACTACGCCTGATGGTTCCAGCGGGTCGGTAGACTCCAGGAAAAGACCGCGCGCACGGCTGTCTTCATCAGGAAGACACACAGACCCTTTCCGGGACTGGATTTCAGCCCGCCCACTGGGATCTGACGGCTGACGGAACTCTGAGAGAGAGGAGAGGACAAAGTGGTGAGTGAATCTGGATTTAAAACAAAAGTGTGACGAATGACTGGGGGTCATTGCGTGAAATGAAAAACAAACCCTGTAAACCTAGGCACTAACAGGTAACAGCAGTGCGCCGGAGTTCTGCTTAAAGTATTAGCGAAAATACTGAAAATTCAGGATGGCGGAGTCCTTTGAGTGTTAAGAAGCATTTTAAACAACAACAGAAAATACTAAGAAAAATCTGAGTTTTAAATGTGTGCATGTGAGAAATAAATGGAGGATTTAAACCACTAGGTTTTGCCTCATACCAAAGCAGTAGGATGGAAAGTGACTAACTTTTGTGGATGCAAAGGCAAGAATTCTCCACTCGAAAGTGTTGAAGTGAGAATTACCACAAAATGACATTTTTTCTCTCACCCTACTGAGCAGAATAATCCAGCATTTAGAATACCCTAGATATTTATATGCTGGACCAAATTTAAATAAATAAAAACATGGGAGAAAGGGTGAGTAAAATAAACTAAAAATGAATAATGTAAAGATTGGAAATTTATGGAAGCACAGGATCAAATTAAAATATTAAAATTAAATATATAGATAAATGGATAACCACATATCATTATGATGGTTGTTTAAACTCTAAAAAAAATTAGGTGATCTATAGGATGCAATAATTAAAAGTACATTAAAAGTAAACGTGATTTAAGAAAAATGGACAAAGAAGGTTATGAGGATGTAGATTATTGCTTAAAAGTAACTAAAAAGAGAGAGATGTGATGCAGGAGACAAGATAAAATGGACGTTTTTGTGGAAAGCAGAAAAGGTCAGAGGAATTGTAAATATGAATCTGAGAATATTATTTAATTTTAATATTTTACCAAATAATATTTCGGTCTGTTAAGGATTGTCCTGTGAATACCAGTAAGGCGATGGTATCAGGACAGAATAGAAAGGTGTGAGACGAGCTCTGGCATTATTGAACAGCATAAACTCTGCACATATATGGAATGAATTCACATAATTTCTTAAAATACAAGAATTTATTAACAAAAATAAGTCAACTCAAAGTCAAACATATTTCATCAACTCTTTACTATGCTAAAACAATTCAACTAAACTACAAAGCAGAATTAAAGAATAATGAAGACTAATGGGCTATGTACAATATAAACAGGTTGATTAAAGATGATTGAAAATCATGACCAAAAAGAGTGATGCAACATTACCATGCAATGTTTATGTTTGAGAACCAAGTATTATCTTGAAGGATCTGGAAGTTAAGTTAAGTTAGTCTTGGAACTAACTTAGGCAATAATCAGCAAACGTTTAGACAACCATTCACAATGCAAGATCAGATAAAATATTATTTTAATAAAATAATGTTTTAAATGATGATTTGCCGAATAAAACCAACCTGCTGGATGACTAATTCTCAACGGTGTCTAATTAACTGCCTTTATTTATTGAAATAATATTTGAAGAAATATTATTGAGTATTTTGGAAAAGAGCCAAATCTTTCTGGAGAAATGGGGCTTAATGGTGTTTACTTAGTTATCAACTCTAGTAAATGATGTTCAGGGACGATTATTCACTAGCTTGAAAACCAACAACCTTTCTGTTGACTAGCCTTAATGCTAGCACACACGTGTTCTTACCGTTAGCAGTTAAGCTAGCAAGAAGCGGATAGCTTAGCACCAGAATCAACACATACCTTTAAAATACCAGGATTAATGAGAGGGTTAAAATGCATAAGCACGGACGGCGCGTTATGAGCAGTGTTCTGGTTAAAACCACCCTTTAAATAAAGTTTCTTAGCTTTAAAACATACAAAGAACACAGAACCGGCGCGTGCCGTAGCTAGCCTACTAGCGCTAAAGATAGCCAAGTTCCACAAAACAAACTTCATAACATGAAAACGTTTAGATCATTTCATCCTAAACCTATCTGTTAATCTGCCCAAACCTAACCTCTGACCATGGTGAGTAAAAGTTGTCCAAGGGCGATGAAGTTCGAATAAACGTCCACAGTCAACAAGCGGTTGGTTTTCAGCTAACCTCTGCGTTCGCTCTGTGAGCAATAGCGTTAGCTCCGGAGGGCTGGGCGGCTGTTCGTTACCGTAACACGGTGGTGCAAGCCGTAGCCCGTCCTTGCGGCTCGGCTTGTAGAAACAGCTTCTCCACCGGGATCTCTCCTCGATACAGTTTTGCTTCTGTGGGGCCTCGAAGAGAAAGTGTAAGCAACTCTTACACCTTAATTTCCCCGTTCATGAATGAAAATACCGGATACACAGACAGTATTTAATTCTACTTAACTTTGCATATGATCGATGATCGTATGGCTTTGGATCCAGTTGAATTTATGTATTTTTGCCAGCAAAAGACATTCGCGCGCTGGGCCTCTCCTGAACCGTCCTCCTCGAAGGCCGTATGGAAAGAGGAAGACTTGTGGAAAGGTGGGGGCTTTTATTTGGGTAATGGCGCCACAGGAAGTCCGCAGTTACCCCCTTTCCTGGCTGTGCTGGAAGAAGGTTAATGCACTTTACTTTGAAAAGTTCCAGGAAAGTATGTACCGGAGTTTTAGTGTTGAAACCCATGGCTGTGGTCCCAACAGAGGGCTAAGAAGTAATTTTTGATGGATTTACAAAGTAGAACAGCAGGACAGAAGAAGGGGAGTAAAAAGAGCAGGTGGAAAGTTTTTGTTTTGTACCAAAGATCTGATGAGATTTAACAGGATTGGATGGGCTAAAATGAGTCCCTTTGGTAAATAAATCCATTCCCACCATGGCTGTACCTCATGTATGTTTTATTTGTGTTTATTTTATTTTTTTATTATTGTTTTGAGACGCTGGAGGTTGTTGATACAGCGTGTCACGGAGGTTCATGGCAAGACATGTTTTTTTTTTCTGTGTAACCTTAGAAAATATTTTACTCTTTTTAATAGCCAGAGTGAAACAAAAAGAGGAATAACCTTTTGAAGAATATAGGATTAGACTGACAAAAGTGTTTAAAATACATAGTGGTCTACAAGAAGATGAAGACGAGCAAGGAGCTTATTAACAGCAGTTAAAAAATGCACTACATGCTGGTTCCAGGGATGCAATTTATACCTGGGTAAGGAGATATTTTATAGGGTTCCCCACAGCAAATCTAGAACACTATGTCATGCCCTCCATGCAGAAAAAGGTATGAAGGATAAAAAAAAAAAGGAAATAAATAAATAAATGAATAAATAGGCAACACCTTTTTTCAGCAAGAAGAAGAAGAAGAACATATTTCTTATTAAAACAACAGAGGAAGAGAAAAATTTAGAGGCAGAGGACAAAAACCGCAGGGGTCAGAGAGGAGTGAGCAGAGGAAATTACAGAGAATACACATCAGGGTGTTGATGTTAAAAAGGAGTAGGACCACCTTATTACCACTATTAACTGGATGTTCTGAATAAGCCACCCCTAGATGTAGGGACAGCTTTACTAACAGAAGGAAGAAATGTCATTACTCAACTACAAGATCAGATGACACCAGATGATCTACATATTACCATGTGGTATAAAAATACTCCTGGACCAGATAAAACTTACGAAGAAGCATTAAATAAAGTAACCCCTATAAAAGTCATGGTAACTTATGTTTATACAGATAGGAAGAGTACGTCAGTTGCTGAAGTAGTGTTAGAGGAAGACACTAGGAAGCTCTGCAACATGTGGTCACCTCCACACGCATCTTTATTGAAGGATAAAGAACTCAAGTAGCATGATATGGGAAGAATAGTGCAGAGGGGAAAAGATGCCACAGACTGGTTTGTAACAATAATGAATACAGAAACTTGTGCATCCACAGGATTAATTAGAAAATTATTATTTTGGACAGTGACAGTGCAGGAAGGGATACATTTGCATACAAAACAACAATGAGAAATATTCCTTACTGAACAGGAGGAACAGTTTTTGAATGAAGTCCCTGATAAGTTATGGTCAAAAGACCCTACTGATGTGGGTTTAGTAAAGGAGCATTACCTGTTCAGATTAGAGCAAAAACAGAATACAGGCCCACAGTAAAACAATACCCTTTGAAATATGATGCTCGTGAAGGAATAAAACCAGTAATAAAGGATTTAATAACTGCAGGGGTGATAATAAAATGCAAGGATTCACCATGTAACACCCCAATTTTTCCGGTTAAAAAACAAGCTCCATCAACAGGAAAGATAGGCAGTTCTGGTTTGCATTTACCTTTGAGGGACAAAGATATACTTATACCAGACTACCTCAAGCCTACTGTGAAAGTCCAACTATATACTTTCAGGTAATGAGTGCAAGTATGGCCAGGTTTGACCCTCCAGGAGGTAGTCAGAGTTGATTATATGTTGATGATGTGCTATTACCCTCTCCTGATGAGGAGACCTGTAAAAATGACACCATAGCATTGTTAAAACATTTAGCAGAAGAGGGACACAAAGTCAGTGAAAATAAAGTTCAGTTGTGTAAAAATGAGGTTAAATACCTAGGACACAATCTTAGCGCAGGGGACGCACAATTGTAGAAGAAAGGAAGACTGCAATAGTACGAGTACTAAAACCAGTAACAAAAAAGCAAATGATGTCCTTCCTTGGACTAACTAATTATTGTAGAAACTGGGTGCCAAATTATGCAGAAATAGTAATTCCATTAAACAAATTAATGTATGAGGAAGAGCTGAAAATGACGTCTGAACTAAGATGGAGTGTAGAAGCTGAAGAAGCATTTACCAACATAAAACAAGTTCTAGTTTCCAGTACTGCTTTGGCATTACCAGACTATAGTAAACTGTTTGTTCAGATGGTACATTGCAAGGGACATTTTATGACTTCAGCTCTGGTTCAACAACATGGAGATAAAATGAAAACAATAGCCTATTTCTTTTCAAAACTAGATAGTGTTGCGTGTGTGCAACCATATTATGTGAGAGCTGTAATTGCAGCCTAAAATGACAGTTGCAGTGCTACAATAGTGTTGTTTCACCTTTTAATCTTAAGAGTTTCCCATGCAGTTTCAGCATTATTACTGCAGAATTAGTAGAAAAATAAAAAAATAAAAAATAAATAAATAAATTAGAAGTGATTTGCAGGATCGCGAAATAGTTTATGTGAATGATTTCTCTAAAAAGATGAGAGGGAGAAGACACAAACAGGATATGCATTGGTGACAATGGATATAGTGTTAGAAAAGATGCAACAATAAAGCCCACTACAGGAGATAGCAATGTGGAAAAAACATGGAGCTGCATTAAAAGATGAAAACTATATTTGACCAGATAATAATCCTGTCCTACCAAACAACCTATATAAATGGGCAGCAATATTTGAGCCATCGTGTTTCACAATGTCTCAACAAGGAGGAATAGTAGGACAGATATATTAATATTATATAACATATTGATTAAATTCTAAAATTTTTATTAAAAAACATTTTTGTAAAACATGTTTAGCATGTGTAAAACATAATCCACAAGGGAATTTAAGACCACAAAGGGGACAATTTTCAAAACTAAGATACCCTTTTCAAACAATTCATATGGATTTTATTGAGTTAAACCACAGTGAAGGGACAAAGTTCTTTTTAGTCGTTATAGATGCATTTTCTAAATGGATAGAACTATTTCCAACTAAACAGTACAAGCACCTCAGGGCTAACACCCTATGAAATGTTATTTGGAAGACCATACAGATTACCACAGTTCAAAAATCAGTGGGAGTTAGATGAAGAAGCTAACCTAGCTGATTATATGAGGAGTATGTTAGAAAAGCAACAGAAACAAATTTAAGCTATGAGGAATGTTCTATTTCCCAGCAGGAAAACTAACTAGTGAAACCAGGAGACTGGGTGTTAATAAGGAGTGTAAAGAAGAAGCATTGGTATTTCACCTAAGTGGGAGGATCCATATTAGGTATTATTAACCACTGCAAGGGCAGTAAAATAACTGAGAGATCAACCTGGATTCACCTTACACATTGTAAAAAGATCATTTCGGTTGAAAGCTCCGCCAGGGGAAGTGATTTATAGACTTATAATAGGGTGGACCCAGACATTTAGAGTCTGGAGAGATCCGAAAGTCAGTGAAGACAATTAAGACACTGGAACCATTTAGAGGAGTGAAAATGTCAGCCAAAATGATTTCTAGATGGATGAGCAATGCTTTCCGATGCTGGGTGTTTATATTTTTCCTCATATTGATTTTTTTTATTTTTCTGGTACTTCTGGGAACCAGTCAAGATAAAACAGAATGTAACAACATCTGCTATGAGTCATATGAAACAAGTAGCGTTAAGTCAAGGTAGGCAAGATAACCTAACTATGTGCACTAAACAAACTTCTTATACTTATGGCATTCAAGTGTGCGTGAAATATAAAACCATAGCTGTGGTGCTGATCCCACTCATTAGCTTGACCAAACGAGGAAGGAAAGGGCAGGATTATAGAAGTTATAAATGGTACTTAACTAATGACAGAAGAGACACCTCATGGTCCATGATGGTAGCTGATGAAAGAAACAATTGGACACCAGAGTGGGCTGCTTATGCTAGTCATCAAAAGAAGTTGTTTAAGCTCCATAAAGCTGATAATGCCATCCAAGTAACAAAGCGAAGAGAGTACAAATTATGTTAGGAAAGTTAACCACAGATGACTAAGTTCCAGGTTATTACTGGAGTAGCAGGAACAAATAATAACTGGTTATTGATGGTAGAGCAAGCGGCTAACATGACTAAAAGAGATTGTGTTGTGTGTATGGGTCCTCGGTTTTTGTTACAAATAATTCCAGCTGTGATACCACAACTCTGTGTGATGGAAGTAATGAATCAAACTAATCCTAATGAAATGTGTTAGCACAAGGATTCTGTTTTTCCTGTAATTAGAGCAGATAAGGATAAATCAGTTTTCCATAAGCGAGTCACCACTGGAAACTATACCTGTATAAATATGACAGAGAGAGGTAATAAATTGGGAAATCTCATTGCAGTATGGTGTACTGCAATTGTAAAAGTAAATAAGTATTTTAAACCAGTCTCTAGAGGAGACATTTGGTGGTGGTGTGGTGACGACAGGTTGTTTGATTGATCACCTTCAAAAGTAACAGGACTCTGTGCTTAATTACTTTATGGTTATATCCTATGTTAGTAGATGAAGTAACAGATGGACTATCTAGTGTTAACCACATGACTGGCGTGATAGAAAGTGTAGAAAAGTAGCTTGGCAGACTGAGGGAGACTCTACGTACATAAATGCTATAGATGAATATAAACTAATCAAGTAGCTGCAAGATTTGAATCAAGTATCTGTTGGTGGTGTACGTTGAACAGAAACATAGACAGGATCAATTATATCCATTACAATGTACAAAAACTAGGAAGTTGGACAAAGCGGGTTTGAAGCTGTCCATGACTAATTGGCTTCAACTTCCCTGATGGCATTCCAGAATAGAATTGCTTTGGACATGTTAGCTGAAAAAGGAGAAGTTTGTGCTATTTTTGGAGGAAAATGTTGCACATTCACACCTAACAACACTGTTGCTGGCTGATGGCAGCCAAATGAAAGCCATAGAAGGTTTGAGATCTCTAAATGGCAAAATGAAAGAGCATTCTGGAGTAGACACCTCGATGTGGGACTCCTGGCTGGATATGTTTGGGAAGTATAAAATTTTAGTATCATCAGTAATAATTTCCTTTGCAGTATTTGCTGCAATTTTGACATTGTGTGGATGTTGTTGTATTCCCTGCCTTTGTTCTCTGTTTAACCGTCTTATCACCACAGCTATTTCTCCTATGGAAGACAGAGTTACACAACTCTATCCGTTATTTAAACATCAGGATGATGAAGATGACGAGGATGGAACTGACCACTTTTCTGACCTGTACGCAGATCCATTTCTATATGATTCTGTGATTTAAATGTTAGTAAGTACCTCTGAGTATAATTGTCTTTGTACTCATGAAGATAATCTTACAGTTAAAAATTTGAGAGAAGTGGCTGTTAAGTGATATGAGAATGTGAGCAAATATAAGACAAACAGGGGGGAAATGTTGGAATATTTGAATAAAGATTTGTCTTATATTTTCTCCTATTTTTTAACATAACTATTTGATCTTATAATCATTCAAGATGTGTGTGAGTAAATGATCTGATGAGTTGTCTGCAGGCAAAGATCATAAATGGAGCTGAGCTTGCGGGAAAGGAAGCAGTCCAGTTGAAGAGGTCATAAAGAGAGGCCGATTGCACTGAACAAAAGGCAACTGACCCTGGAAGATGGAGAGGACTGTGGGAATGTGTTGTTAATGGATAAAGCTGTTTATGACCTGTTTACGATGCAGCTGTTGTTTTCCCATCCTTTAGAGATTAATGTTTTTGTAAACTAGGGACCCCCAAAAGACAATAAAAAGAGGGAACGGTTAGATGGGTTTCAGAGCAGTTGGGAGACTTGTAACTGAACACATCTCTGACCGTTCTCCTCGTGCGAGTAAAATAACCAATACTTTGTCTCTCTCTCTTCTTTTTGTGTTGTTATAGTATTGTTAAGTGGTTTAAACATGACAGTGATATTGCTTTATTTCGTGACCAAGGTTTAGTCATGCTTCAGCCATTGTCAGATGTTCTGAAATCCACCTCTGCAACACTTACAATTATTAAAGATGTCATGGTTGGATATTACCCAGATCCAGTGGCTGCTAAACAACACTAAATCAGCATGCCTGTCAGTTTGGGTAAGATTTCTCTGCGTTTGGTGAAGGTTGAAAAACGTCTTGTTTGCTCAGATGGCATGTTCTTAATGAGACTTGTTTAGTCGACCTATTCCGACTTACTGATTACTAATACTAGGTTTAGGGTTTCTAAAATATTTGCTATTGTTTTTTTCTATTTATAGTTGCTAATCAGCAGAATAACACAAAATAGTTAATTTTTTCTAGAATGGTCATTACTTTTTTCAAATTATTATGTTTACCGTCAATAAGATTTCTATGACTTAAAAAAACAAATTGGAAAACCCAAATGATAAAGTCTTGGCTTGGTCAGGTTTTGATTAATTCACAACTTTTGAGCTAAATGGTTGCACACTTGTGGATTTATTTTTAGGTTATCCTGAGCTATCTCTGTAGTTATGCTGCTATAGGCTTAGGCTGCTGGAGGACATAATGACCACTTTCACCCTCTTCGCTACATTCTCATACTACTCTCCAATTGTGCATTATTTGCTGTTATTTCAGCTTTTAACCTTGTTCTCTCTCTTTTCTCTTCCTAGAAGCTACACCTGGCCTTACTCTGTGTCTACCTGTGACACCTTTCTGGAGAGGGGCATCGTCCAAGCTTCTGCTGGCAACAACTTAATGTTCACCCTCTACCGATGATCCACATGGCCCTTTCTTTCATTGTTTAAACCTTTCTCTCTCCTAGACATGGCAATTAACTGAGCTTCTACTGTGACTAACTCTATGTGCTCTCTTTCAAACTCTAACCTTGAAAACTGGCTCAGAGTTTATCTTTTCTTTTTTTCTAGGTGAAACGACTAAAGGAGCTACATCCATTAACATTTACTTTTCCTTCCCATAGAAAGGACTCCTAAATCAGTGCTTCACTGTTCTCTCTGTGTCTCTGTTCTGTTCTCTCAAACCCCCAGTCGGTCGTGGCAGATGGCCACTCTCACTGAGCCTGGTTCTGCTGGAGATTTCTTCCTGTTAAAAGAGAGTTTTTCCTCTCCACTGTTGCTACATGCATGCTCAGTATGTGGGATTGCTGCAAAGTCAACGCCAGTGACTGTCCACCGTCTCTACATACTCATGCAATCTGCTGGGTTTCTTTAGACTGAAAAACTTTATTTTCTTTCCAATTTGAATAAATAAATTAATCTGACTGCACTGTTCAATGATTAGGATTAATTGGAATGTATGTACCTGACTTTTGTGAAGTGCCTTGAGACGACATGTGTTGTGAATTTGCGCTATATAAATAAAATGAATTGAATTGAATGACAGCTGATTGGTTTCTCAATCAGAAATCTGCTGGAGGCCATTGCCCTGGGCTTGCTGTATGTATTGATCTTTTCTAAACTGTTTTGTGAGGACTGTTTTTTTTCTTGATAAACTAAGAAGAATTTGCTACTGAACACACTCAAGTGGAATTGTCTGCCTTTTCAATCCAATGCAACTTAAAACACTGCTCTCATTTTTGCGTTAACAGATATACATATGTAAAATGATTTTATTTATTTTTATTTCTGGACAAATTACATAGTGCTGTCATACAGGACATAACATAGTTCTCAACACGCCACAGCAGAAGCTAAGTGTTTATCACTTGACCCCTTCCCCCTCTTCTTAGAAAACAGGCAAACATTTACAGGGAAATGTTTGTATAATTGTTTAACAGCTGAAGATATCAGTCTCACAACAGAAAATTAAGGATAGCTCAGATTTTTACCTTTTTTTTTACTCCCTAAGTACAGGGCAGAGTGTACTAAAAGTATGTACAGTCTTTCATGATATCAAAACAGACATATGGTATCAGAAATGCAATCACAACAATTAGACCTAGTAATTTGACCCAATATCAGTGTCGGACCTAACTTTAGAGACTAAAAGGAGAGTGCAATTAACAGAAACACAAAAAAGTTGCAGATCATGACACATTCCACCAGTATATATTCTATTGGTGGGATATCTGAGTGTGAATTATTCTGAAATAAAAGGAATTCAAATAGGACACTATATTTTGATGACAGACTAATCTTTTTTCAGTCACCATCCACTTACTTGAAATGAAGCATGTCCTGCTGCCCTTGGTCTAGACATGCTGGACTCTGGATCAAAACCACAGCTACAACATCCACTGAAAACAAATGAAAAAAGACAATGTTTATATATGGATTTCTTTCTGTGTAGAACATGAAAAAGAAGGAATGATAAGTGAGTTAAGTCATACTCCCTCACTTGTCTCCTTCACTCACTGTCTGCAGCTAAGTCAGTTAACATTGAGCTGGATGTATGTACTCTTCAGAGCTTTCTAAGTTGGTTGTGTAACTTGTTACCAGATTTACATATTTATTGGAGAGGTGCCATGTAGTTGGGGTTCACCCATGAATTGTGGCACTGCATCTAACTGAAAAACGTTTGGTATGTTAGGTAAGTAACTAAAAGCTACTGTAAGTCTGGGGCTCTGTTATAGGTTAGCTGGCTAATAAACTGCCATAGGCAGATGTTTGCATCAACAACTACATTACTACAAGTACAGCAATGGTCTTGAAAACGCTGTCCTATTGTCTTGGTTTTGGTCCTCAGTCTTGCCTCCTTCACAGTTTTGGTCTTGACTTGCTCTTGGATTAGGTGGTTTTAAATACATTACTAGCACAGCTGGCATCTGTGACAGCAGTCTTCTGGTGTATGTTTTAGATTGTAAATGTACCTTGCAAATGTACCTTGTGTCAAATCTTTCAACAGGCTGCCAGCATTTTTCCCCTTCATGTCAACCTCTATTTGACATAGAGGTTGAAAGTTTAAAAGAAGAAAACAACTTTATGGGGTCCAGTTCATCTGCCTGTTACTGCTGAAATTCCTTATTGCTCCTCTGTAGATGCTCTCCTCAATGATAATTAGTGTAACTTCCACTGCCCTAAACGTGTCTTTAAAACTCATAAGAAACATCTATCTTAATGCTCATTTTCAACAATAAATTATCATAGAAGAAGGTAGTGTTGAACAGCAGAGTGCAGACCCTGTCAACTGACAATGGGCTTCTGCAACAAGATTTGAAGAGTTTGTTAAATTTAGTAATCTTCAAAATCCAAAAAGGACATTTATTTATGCATTTGAAACATCTGTTCAAATACAATTTATAAGATAACTGTGTATGTAAAAATTTAATTGAGCATTTTTTTGGGGATGTAAGCTGACACATACAAATCAGTCAAAATATGACCTCCAGTAAGACAGGACCACACTGTCTGGATCAGTGGCCAAATATCTGACCCAGGAATTACATCCATGTTAGAGACTAAATGTACATCCTTCAATCAAACGAGGTTTGAAAATTTTGACAGGTGGTCGGGACTTCTGGTGGCGGGACATCCTAAGGTGGGACTTCCGGTGGCGTAACCAGATATTGTCATTAACCGGAAATCGTCATTAACCGGATGTAGTCATCACAAGGAAGCAAATCTTTCTACTTGTATGTTTTTTAGATGTTTTTACATAAAAAAAAAACATGTGGTTTCTCCACTTTAAAGGTCACTCAGGTTAATGCAGGCACGTCACACAAAATTCTGATAAAAAGAGAACCTGACAGAATTGTAAATTCATTTTGTTTTAACTCAGGGGTTATTTAGATGGATGTTTTTACATCTAAAGAACAAGGAAAACAAAAAGTAGATACAGAACCTTTCTTTCTCTGCCCAAATGTTTGAGTAATCTAATCTGCACCAGCAACTTATAGAGATGATCTAAAAACAGAGAAACAAATGAACTGAAAAAATAGTTGAAAAGTAACTGTAGAAGCTGTAGCTGTAGAAATGGATTCTACAGCTAACAGACTTTTGTTAGGAATCATGAGGGACTCCATTTGGTAAAAATGGATGATAATTTTAATTACCTTAAGCTTTTCTTTTTTTCATCTTACAGCAATAGTTATTGAGGATTTAGAGAAAATAGTTTTCTCCTCATCCCACGTGGGAGCCAGAGGTTGTATCCTGTAGGTGTGGTCTATGTTAGACGTCACAAGAAATCTGAAAAAATAAAAATTATAAAGTCCTCAGACATGTCACTGTTTATTGAAGGAACAATCCGCAGCTGTTTCTTGTGAATTATCTCAGACAAAGTCTTCACACTGACTGTAGTCAAAGTAATTAAGAGGACCGTGCTTCTTCCTGGCCCATAGTGTCAAGCATTGTCTCTGACAATACACATCCACTGTTTCTGTGTTTGATCTGTGTTTAGACTGTTTTGATCCTGTGGAGCTTCCTGAGTTATCAGAAATATTAGCTTCATCTAAACCTTCAACTTGTATGTTAGACCCAATCCCAACCAAATTATTTAAGGAAGTGTTCCCCCTGATTACCAGCCCCATTTTTGGTATGATTATCCTATCCTTAGTACATGGATATATACCACAAACTTTTGAGGTAGCTGTAATTAAACCTTTACTTCAGAAACCTTTGCTTGATCGAGATGACTTGAAAAATTACAGAACTATATACAATATTCCGTTCTGATATAAAATTCTTGAGAAAATAGTTGCTAATCAAATGTGTGAGCATTTACACAGCAATAACCTGTTTGAAGAGTTTCAGTCAGGTTTCAGAGCTCATCATAGCACTGAAACAGCTCTGCTGAAAGTCACTAATGATATTCTTATGGCCTCAGATAATGGACTTGTGTCTGTACTTGTCCTGTTAGATCTCAGTTTTGCATTTGATACAGTCAATCACAATATTCTCTTAGAAAGGCTGGAATATGCTGTAGGTATCAGGGGAACAGCACTAGGCTGGTTTAAATCTTATTTTTCTGACAGATTCCAGTTTGTTCATGTAAATAATAAATCATCTTTAAACTCCAGGGTTAATTGTGGAGTACTACAGGGTTCAGTACTTGGTCCAATTCTCTTTACTATATATATGCTTCCAATAGATCAAATTATCAGGCAGCAAAGGATAGATTTTCACTGCTACGCTGATGATACTCAGCTTTACTTATCCATAAATCTTGATGAGCCCAACCAGTTAGATAGACAACCAGCATATCTTGAAGACATAAAAACTTGGATGACTTTAAATTTCTGCTTCTAAATACAGACAAGACAAAAGTTGTCTTCTTTGGACCGGAGTCTTTGAAACAGAAACTGCTTAGTCAATCACTTAACCTGGATGGCATTAAATTGACCTCTGGTAATAAAGCAAAAAACCTTGGTGTTATTTTTGACCAGGACATGTCATTTAAATCCCATATTAAACAGGTTTCTAGGATTTCCTTCTTTCACCTCCAGAACTTTGCCAAACTTAGAAATATACTATCCAGGAGTGACGCTGAAAAACTAGTCCATGCATTTGTTACTTCAGGGCTGGACTATTGTATTTCTTTACTATCAGGATGTCCACAAAATGCAGTTAAAAGCCTTCAGCTGATTCAAAATGCTGCAGCAAGAGTTCTGATGAAAATTAAAAAGAGAGATCATATTTCTCCTAATTTAGCTTCCTTTCACTGGCACCCTGTTAAATCCAGAATAGAATTTTAAATTCTCCTTCTCACACATAAAGCCCTTAATGATCTAGCTCCATCATACATCAGATAACTGATTGTTCCATATATTCCTAACAGAGCACTTCGTTCTCAGACTAAATAACTCAATCTCACTACACTGTTCAATGGTTAGGATTGATTGGAATGTATGTACCTGACTTGAAATCTATACGATTTGCTTGAATTCACTTTGCCCATTTTAAAGTTACCCACCTTTCACACAATGCAACAGGAAACAACACTCTCCAATTATTTTTACCTCTGCCTTCCTCCCTCCCCGTTGGATGGAGTAAGGGGGGAGTCAGGTTTAGTCTAAACCGGCTCAGTTATGGTTGCGGTGCAAACACACCCTTTATTTCTGCTACCTCTGCGACCACTTCTCTTTTCCAATGGTTATAAATCAGTCTGACAGAGTGAGGTACCCCCAATTCTTGTGGTTGTTGGTATAACAATGGACACCAGTGGGATCTACATGGACAAACTTTATCAGTTTATTATTTTACTTAGTACCCCTACACATAGCCCCTCCTAAAAATAGCCGAAACTCTTAACAGTCAGCGGTTTAATCTAACCTCCCCAACAACCCCGCACCATTCCAAACCCGTTGTGAAGTGCCTTGAGACGACATGTGTTGTTAATTGCCGCAATATAAATAAAACTAAATTGAATTTCCAAACACAGATCAAGTTCTGCAGTATTTCCAATGTTGTCTCACTTCCTGAGGATAAAGTAATCATCTTCAGGAGTATGTCAATTATTTTATTTTTAATAGAATCAATTTTATTAAAAAATAATCTCATAAAGTCATGACTGCTGAGAGCTGAGGGAATGGATGGCTCAACAGAGCTATGACTCTGTGTAAGTTTAGCAGCTGTACTAAAGAGAACCTAAGATTATTCTTGTTCTCTTCTATTAATGATGAGAAATAAGCTGTTCTGGCTTGGCGAAGTGTCTTTTTATACAACAGTAAGCTATTTTTTCAGATTAAGTAGGAATCCTCTAGGTGTGTAGAGCACCATTTTCTCTCCAATTTTCTAACATTGTGCTTTAAAGTACGCAGCTCTGCATGAAACCAGGGAGCTAGCCTCCTATGAATAATTACCTTCTTTTTCAAGGGTGCTGCATTGTCTAATGCACCACGCAATGATGAAGTAACACTATGAACAAGAGAATCAATTTGTGAAGGGGAAGAAACTAAATTATTTCCCTCCACTGTGTTTTTGTGTGATAATGAGGAAATTAAAAGTGGAACAGATTATTTAAAGGTTGTTACAGCATTTTCTGATAATGGTAAATGTACTGAACTTATATAGCACTTTTCCAGTCATACAGACCACTTAAAGCGCTTTACACTAGAGCCACATTCACCCAATCACACTCACACTGATATGCAGATTGGTAAGCAACTTGAGGTTAAGTGCCTTGCCCAGGGGCACATCAACATATGGTAGGAGGAAGCTGGAATTGAACCCACAACCTTCTGATTGCAAGACAACTACTCTTCCTACTGAGCCACAGTCACCTATAATACATAATGATCTACTATAATGAAATTTTCTTTCAGGTGTGGAGTACTCGGTTCACTTAAACTCAAAGGTTATTAAAAAATGGTCAGACAGGACAGGGTTATGAGGAAATATTGTTATTTCATTACACTCAATGCCATATGTCGGCACAAGGTCCAGGGGCAATAATTTTTGAGTCTCATGATTTTTTAAATCACAAAATAGCATTCACCAGTTGACTAAATCAGATGTTATTGCATTTAATAATTACTGTAGTCGGATTGTGTAAAAACGATACCATCCAGCTCGTCATTCGTGGGTTCTAAAAAATATAAGTTAAACATCATTATAAAACCAGGATCCTTACAGATGAATACTTACTACTGAGGATGTTCACCATCTTCGTTGTTTCCTGAAATAAGTTCTGACATTTTTTTCTCTTTACAAGTGTTCTAGCAATATTTCAGTGTAACTGGTTAAAAATAAACTTTTAGCTACCAGTTTTGAAGCCGATCTCCCCGTAAAGATTGCGTTGTATCTCTCGATAGAAGCAGAATGACTGACTACGCCACCTTCTCTGTTTCCAATGACAAAATCCGAACAACGTGCAGGGCTACGCCCCCTTGCTGCAGATGCGTTAATTCAATAAACAGTGACGTGTCTGAGGTCTGATCACCTATTCAATAAACAGTGGATGTGTATTGTCAGAGACAATGCTTGACACTTTGGGCCAGGAAGGAGCACGGTCCACTTAATTACTTTGACTACAGTCAATGTGAAGACTTTGTCTGAGATAATTCACAAGAAACAGCTGCGGATGGTTCCTTCAATAAACAGTGACATGTCTAAGGACTTTATCATTTTTATTTTTTCTTGTGACGTCTAACATAGACCACACCTACAGGATACAACCTCTGGCTCCCACATGGCGTGAGGAGAAAACTGTTTTCTCTAAATCCTCAATAACTATTGCTGTAAGATGAAAAAAAAGAAAAGCTTAAGGTAACTAAAATTATCATCCATTTTTACCAAATGGAGTCCCTAATAATTCCAAACACAAGTCTTTTAGCTGTAGAATCCATTTCTACAGCTACAACTTCTACAGTTACTTTTGAACAATTTTTTCAGTTCATTTGTTTCTCTGTTTTTAGATCATCTCTACAAGTTGCTGGTGCAGATTAGATTACTCAAACATTTGGGCAAAGGAAGAAAGGTTCTGTATCTACTTTTTGTCTTCCTTGTTCTTTAGATGTAAAAACATCCATCTAAATAACCCCTGCGTTAAAACAAAATGAATTTACAATTCTGTGAGGTTCTCTTTTTATCAGACGTTTGTGTGACGTGCCTGTATTAACCTGAGCGACCTTTAAAGTGGAGAAACTACATGTTTTTTTTTTTATGTAAAAACATCTAAAAAACATGCAAGTAGAAAGATTTGCTTCCTTGTGATGACTACATCCGGTTAATGACGATATCCGGTTACGCCACCGGAAGTCCCACCTTAGGATGTCCCGCCACCAGAAGTCCCGCCCACCTGTCAAAATTTTCACACCTCGTTTGATTGAAGGATGTACATTTAGTCTCTAACATTGATGTAATTCCTGGGTCAGATATTAGGCCACTGATCCAGACAGTGTGGTCCTGTCTTACTGGAGGTCATATTTTGACTGATTTGTATGTTTAAGCTTACAGCCTCAAAGAAATGCTAAATTAAATTTTTACATAAAGTAAGGTATGGTATGGTAAGGTAAGGTAAGATTATTTATATAGCGCTTCTCTGCAACGAGACACTCACAGCACTGTACATACAATTACAATACTATCACAAAGCAAATAAACACAGATACAGACACAGAAAAACAGATCAAATGCTAAAATCAAACAACAGAGGTAATTTAAAAAAGTAAAATAAAATAAAGAGAATAGAATCATGGACAAGAAAATGAAAGGAAAATTGGACTGAAAACGCAACTAATCATACTAAATGGCACAGTCAAAGGCCACTCTAAACAGATACGTTTTTAATCTTGATTTAAAGCAACTTAGGGTTTCGGCACTTGTACAGTTTTCTGGCAGTTTATTCCAGATTAGTGGAGCATAAGAACTAAAAGCTGCTTCTCCACGTTTAGTTCTGGTTTTGGGTATGCAGAGTAGATTTGAGCGAGATGACCTGAGAGGTCTGGGTGGTTGATACACTGACAACAAGTCTGTAATGTATTTTTGGTGCTAAGCCATTCAGTGATTTATAGACTAACAGAAGTATTTTAAAGTCTATTCTCTGAGCTACAGGGAGCCAGTGTAAGGACTTTAGAACCGGGGTGATGTACTCCACTTTCTTAGTTCTAGTGAGGACGCAGGCAGCAGCGTTCTGGATCAACTGCAGTTGTCTGATCGACTTTTTAGGAAGACCTGTGAAGACACCGTTGCAGTAATCAATTGTACTAAAGATGAACGCATGAATTAGTTTTTCAAGGTCCTGCTGAGACATTAGTCCTTTAATCATGGAAATATTCTTTAGGTGATAGAAGGCCGACCTAGTTACGGCCTTTATGTGCCTCTGAAGGTTCAGGTCTGAGTCCATCACTACACCCAGGTTTCGAGCCTGACTGGTGGTTTCTAGCTGTATTAACTGAAGCTGTGTGCTAACTTTTAAACGCTCTTCCTTTGGTCCAAAGATTATTACTTCAGCTTTGTTTTGATTCAGCTGAAGAAAATTTAGGCCCATCCATGCATTGATTTCTTCTAAGCATTTACCCAGCACTTGAATGGGTTCATGGTCACCTGGTGACATCGTAACGTATAGCTGTGTGTCGTCTGCATAGTTATGATAACTTACGTTGTTGTTTATTAAAATCTGAGTTAGGGGGAGCATGTAGATATTGAATAGGAGGGGCCCTAAGATGGACCCTTGGGGAATGCCACATGTGATGTTTGTGCTCTCTGATGTAAAGTTACCTACTGACACAAAAAAGTCCCTGTCGTTCAAGTAGGATTTAAACCAGTTGAGTGCTGTATCAAAAAGGCCGACCCAGTTTTCCAGGCGCTCTAATAAAATGGAGCGATCAACAGTGTCGAATGCTGCACTAAGGTCCAATAATACCAGCACTGTGGTTCTTCCACAGTCAGCATTTATACGGATGTCATTGAACACCTTGACAAGAGCAGTCTCTGTACTGTGGTGAGCACGGAAGCCTGACTGGAAAACATTAAAGCAGTTGGTCATTGTTAGAAAGTAACTTTTTCAATCCTAGCTTTTTCAATAATCTTACTGATGAAGGGGAGGTTTGATATAGGCCTGTAGTTCTGTAGTAGCAGCTTGTCCAAGTTGCTCTTTTTCAACAGAGGTGTGATAATTGCTGTTTTTAAGGCCTGGGGGAAAACACCTGACAAAAGGGACGTGTTTATTATTTGAGTTAAATCAGATGTTATTACAGGCAAAGCTTTCTTAAGGAAAGCTGTGGGTAAAAGATCAAGACAGCAGGAAGAAGAGCTTAGTTGCTGTATGATTTCTTCTTAGATTTTGTAGTTTATTTGGTGAAATTGGGAAATTTTGTCAAAATCGGTTCTAGTTGGAGACAACATTGGTACTGGAGTTGATGTGGATGTGCTGACTGCCTCTCTGATTTTTTGGGTTTTTTCAGTAAAGAATTTAGCAAATTCAGTGCAGGCCCTGGTAGAGTGGAGTTCAGATGCTACAGCGACAGGAGGGTTTGTTAACCTGTCGACCATGGCAAATAATGCAAGAGCATTGTTAATGTTTTTGCTGATGATCTCAGAAAAGGAGGATTCCCTTGCATTTTTCAGTTGTAGGTTATATCTGTGGAGTCTCTCTTTATAGATAATATAGTGAACCTGGAGTCCAGTCTTTTGCCACCTGCGTTCAGCTTTTCGACACTCCTTTTTTTCACTTCTGACTGGTGGAGCACTTCTCCATGGAGACATTTTCTTCACAGAAACAACTTTCACTTTAATTGGAGCAATTGAATCAATGATGTCCGAGATTTTAGAATGAAAGTTATCTACCAGCTCATCTACAGTGTTACAGGGCAAAGTGGAGGTAGAAGAGTAACTCTGGTTAAAGGTTTCAGCAGCACCGTCCTTAAAGATGTGTTTTCTTATCATGTCTCTTTGGCAAACTGAGTCATTGCAGATGATGCCTTCAAAAATAATAGAAAAGTGCTCAGATAGAGCAACATCAGTTACAGACACCTTGGAAATGTTTAGACCCTTAGTGATGATCAAGTCCAAAATATGTCCCTGTTTGTGCCTTTTCTGTTTAACGTGTTGAGTCAAACCAAAATATCTAAGATTGTCACATAGATCTATTGCACTTCTGTCTTCAGGATTGTCCATGTGAATGTTGAAGTCTCCCACAATAATTAAACAGTCATAATAAACATAAATCACAGATAAAAGTTCATTAAAATCGCTGATAAAGTTTGTTTTGGACTTAGGAGGCCTGTAAATATTCAAGAACATGGTTCAGACTGGGCTCTTTACCTGGAGAGCCAAATATTCAAAAGAGTCAAATTTGCCCAGAAATACTTTTTTACACTCTAATAAATCTTTAAACAAAGTGCCCACCCCTCCACCTTTTCTTTGCTGTCTGCTCTCACAAAGAAAATTGTAATTCGGAGGCGTCGCCTCTATCAGAATGGGAGCTTCATTAAATTCATGTAAACATGTTTCTGTTAAAAACATAACATCAAGATTGTGGTCAGTAATGAAGTCATTGATTAAAAATGATTTTCCTGACAGAGATCTAATGTTCAATAAAGCCAGTTTATATGACTTAGTTGTTGATATTAACTCTGTGTGGTTGCACCTGGCAGTTTATGGCTTTTGTTGATTGTTTACTACTGTCTCTTATCTTTTTGGCTTTGTCCTGTCTGTCACGTATAAGCACAGAGATTTTACAACTATCTCCTATTAGGGGCCCGAGTTTTTCCTGGACATGCTCATTTCTGATAGAGTTACCACTGGGGCCCAGACTGTATCACAAAGAAGTGATTATCTTATAAATTGTATGTGAACAGATGTTTCAAATGCATAAATAAATGTCCTTTTTGGATTTTGAAGATTACTAAATTTAACAAACTCTTCAAATCTTGTTGCAGAAGCCCATTGTCAGTTGACAGAGTCTGCACTATGCTGTTCAACACTACCTTCTTCAATGATAGTTTATTGTTGAAAACGAGCATTAAGATAGATGTTTCTTATGGGTTTTAAAGACACATTTAGGGCAATGGAAGTTACACTAATTATGATTGGGGAGAGCATCTACAGAGGAGCAATAAGGAATTTCAGCAGTAACAGGCAAATAAACTGGACCCCATAAAGTTGTTTTCTTCTTTTGAACTTTCAACCTCTATTTGACATAGAGGTTGACATGAAGGGGATAAATGCTGGCAGCCTGTTGAAAGATTTGACACAAGGTACATTTGAAAGGTACATTTACAATCTGAAACATACACCAGAAGACACCAGGAGACTTTTCAGTTAGATGCAGTGCCACAATTCATGGGTGAACCCCAACTGCATGGCACCTCTCCAATAAATATGTAAACCTGGTAACAAGTTACATAACCAACTTAGAAAGCTCTGAAGAGTGCATACATCCAGCTCAATGTTAACTGACTTAGCTGCAGACAGTGAGTGAAGGAGACAAGTGAGGGAGTATGACTTAACTCACTTATCATTCTTTCTTTTTCGTGTTCTACACAGAAAGAAATCCATATATAAACATTGTCTTTCTTCATTTGTTTTCAGTGGATGTTGCAGCTGTGGTTTTGATTCAGAGTCCAGCATGTCTAGACCAAGGGCAGAAGGACATGCTTCATTTCAAGTAAGTGGATGGTGACTGTGAAAAAAGATTAGTCTGTCATCAAAATATAGTGTCCTATTTGAATTCCTTTTATTTCAGAATAATTCACACTCAGATATCCCACCAATAGAATATATACTGGTGGAATGTGTCATGATCTGCAACTTTTTTGTGTTTCTGTTAATTGCACTCTCCTAATAGTCTCTAAAGTTAGGTCCGACACTGATATTGGGTCAAATTACTAGGTCTAATAGCTGTGATTGCATTTCTGATACAATATGCCTGTTTTGATATCTTGAAAGACTGTACATAACAGTTAGTACACTGTGCCCTGTATTTAGGGAGTAAAAAAAAAGGTAAAAATCTGAGCTATCCTTAATTTTCTGTTGTGAGACTGATATCTTCAGCTGTTAAACAATTATACAATCATTTCCCTGTAAATGTTTGCCTGTTTTCTAAGAAGAGGGGGAAAGGGTCAAGTGATAAACACTTAGCTTCTGCTGTGGCGTGTTGAGAACTATGTCATGTCCTGTATGAAAGCACTATGTAATTTGTTGTTTAGAAATAAAAAATAAAAAAAATTAATTGTACATATGTAAGCACATATGTATATCTGTTAACACAAAAATGAAAGCAGTGTTTTAAGTTTCATTGGATTGAAAAGGCAGACAATTCCACTTGAGTGTGTTTCAGTCGCAAATTCTTCATTTCATGCTTCATTTCAAGTAAGTGGATGGTGACTGTAAAAAAAAGATTAGTCTGGCATCAAAATATAGTGTCCTATTTGAATTCCTTTTATTTCAGAATAATTCACACTTAATAGTATACTGATGGAATGTGTCATGATCTGCAACTGTTTTGTGTTTCTGTTAATTGCACTCTCCTGTTTTCCATCTTTGTTGTATTTAAGTCTGTGTGTTCAGTTTCCTGCCCTGCGATGGACTGGCGACCTGTCTAGGGTGTACCCCGCCTCCCACCCATAGACTGCTGGAGATAGGCACCAGCTTCCCCATGACCCACTGTGGAAGCAGCAGTAGAAAATGACTGACTGACTGTTCTGTTCTCTCACTGTCGGGTCATCTGCTGTATCTTCATTGCAGTTCATGTTGCCATTCCTGGTTCCTGAGTTTTCCTTTATGTTCTGTAAGTTTATTTTTATTTAATAAATGTATCCATCTACCATGCACCTGCCGATGTCCTGCTGCCGCTTTGGTCCTTCTACACTGCACTGCAAACCCTGATAGGATGTTTATGTTTTATTGATTCTGATCCAAATGTCATTCCTCTCATTAAATATGCTTTAGATAAACTTCATAGATTACTCCAGGCTGGGTTCTTAAAAATGTATTAACAATGAGCCAGTCTTTTGTTGACTTTTTGAAAGTAACAGATTCAATTCAATTCAATTCAGTTTATTTATATAGCGCCAATTCACAACGCATGTTGTCTCAAGAAACTTCACAACAGTCAGGTACATATATTCCAATTAATACTAACAATTGAACAGTGCAGTCGGAGTTAGTTTTTTATTCAAATTGGATAAAAAGTGTTTCATCCAGTCAGTGACTTGTAGCATTCACTCCTCCTGGATGAGCATGTAGAGACAGTGGACAGTCACTGGCGTTGACTTTGCAGCAATCCCTCATACTGAGCATGCATGTAGCGACAGTGGAGAGGAAAAACTCCCTTTTAACAGGAAGAAACCTCCAGCAGAACCAGGCTCAGTATGAGCAGCCATCTGCCACGACCGACTGGGGGTTTGAGAGAACAGAGCAGAGACACAAAAGAACACAGAAGCACTGATCCAGGAGTACTTTCTATGGGAAGGAAAAGTAAATGTTAATGGATGTAGCTCCTTTAGTCGTTTCACCTAGAAAGAAAGAACAGATAAACTCTGAGCCAGTTTTCAAGGTTAGAGTCTGAAAGAGAGCACATAGAGTTTGTTACAGTAAAAGCTCAGTCAATCGCCATGTCTAGGAGAGAGAAAGGATTAAACACTAAAAGACAGAGCTTTGTGGATCATTGATAGAGGGTGAGCATTAAGTTGTTGCCAGCAGAAGCTCGGACGATTCCCCTCTCCAGAAAGGTGTCACAGGTAGACACAGAGCCAGGCCAGGTGTAGTTTCTAGGAAGAAAATAGAGAGAACAAGGTTAAAAGCTGAAATAACAGCAAATAATGCAAAATTGGAGAGTAGTGTGAGAATGTAGCGAAGAGGGTGAAAGTGGTCGTTATGTCCTCCAGCAGCCTAAGCCTATAGCAGCATAACTACACAGATAGTTTCAGTTCAGATTATTTAGTTAAACGGCGCTTATTTACAACAATGTCGTCACAAGGAACCCCACAAAGGGTCCCACTGATGGTCGTTGTTATACTAAAAACCACAAGGATTGGGATACCTCTCTCTGTCAGACTGATCACAACCATCGGAAAAGAGAAGGGGTCATATACAGGTAGCAGAAATGGAGGGTGTGTTTGCACCTCAACCATAACTGAGCCGGTTAAGGCTAAACCTGACTCCCCCTTACTCCAACCAACAGGGAGGGAGGAAGGCTCCATCCCTGATAACCTAAGCCACTCTAACTATAAGCTTTATCAAAAAGGAAAGTTTTAAGCCTAGCCTTAAAAGTAAAAGTAGACAGGGTGTCTGCCTCACGGACTAAAGCTGGGAGCTGGTTCCACAGGAGAGGAGCCTGATAACTAAATGATCTGCCACCCATTCTACTTCTAGAGAATCTAGGAACCACCAGTAAACCTGCAGTCTGAGAACGAAGTGCTCTGTTAGGAACATATGGAACCATCAGATCTCTGATGTATGATGGAGCTAAATCATTAAGGGCTTTATATGTGAGGAGGAGAATTTTAAATTCTATTCGGGATTTAACAGGGAGCCAATGAAGGGAAGCTAAAATAGGAGAAATATGATCTCTCTTTTTAATTTTCATCAGAACTCTTGCTGCAGCATTTTGAATCCACCGGCTCCCTTCAAAGAGACATGTTTTCCATCTCTTGCTGAACATAGCAGTGTTTCAAATATTTTGACCATTATTTTGCACTCCAATAAAGAAACAGAGGTGGCATCAGAATGTATTTCATAGCATTACAATCTGAAGTCTGTTGTCCCCCTGTTCTCCCAGTATGTATCAGGATTTATCAAATGTTTAGCTGTCAAGGATATGAATAAAGGCATAAAAGGAACATAGTGGGGCTTTTTATGAATGTTCTTAGACTTTTACCTATAAATACAGCTGGAGATATCAACTGAAATTGCTATAGTATAGCTCATAGTAAATGTATGGAACTTATTTGCTTATCTTATTTGCTTTTCATCTTTTTACTGACATACCTGCATTTTCAATACCATATCTTCAGGTAAACAGTAGGTGTGTTCAACATCTGTCATCTTACAAGGACCAGAATGCACGTTAACAAACATACATTAACTGTACACTTTGTTCTGTATAAATTAGCTTAGAATGTTCCTAAGCACCAAACACATTACAGCATTAAGATTAACAGAATTTCTGGTCAAAGATAAACTCAGTCTCAAATACAATACAGACCAAAAGTTTGGACACACCTTCTCATTCAAAGAGTTATCTTTATTTTCATGACTATGAATATTGTAGCTTCACACTGAAGGCATCAAAACTATCAATTAACACATGTGGAATTATATACTGAACAAAAAAGTGTGAAACAACTGAAAATATGTCTTATATTCTAGGTTCTTCAAAGTAGCTACCACCTTTTCCTTTGATTACTGCTCTGCACACTCTTGGCATTCTGTTGATGAGCTTCAAGAGTTAGTCACCTGAAATGGTTTTCACTTCACAGGTGTGCCCTGTCAGGTTTAACCCTCCTGTTGTCCTCATTTTCTGTAAACACCCTTTGTCCTCCAGGTCAAAATGACCCGTCTTAACTAAACCCCCAATATAAGCAGCTTAATTGAATTTTAAACACCAAATTTAATCTTGCATATTGTCATTGAGCTCAAAATGTGTGAATACTTGAGTTTTCCCTCTTCACTTGAATTTCTATAGCTTAAGAAAAGAAAAAAATGTGCAAAAAGGAGTTGTGAATACATTTTTATTCATCCCAATGACTCAGTTTAATTTTTTTTCTCCAGTGAACAATTTAAGTACAATACAAAAATATGAAAAATAGCATAACCCATTCAACTAATTAGCACATGTAGGGTAGTATACAAGTGCACAGCCCTTGCAGATATATTTCTTACACCTGCAGCACACAGTATGTGTTTTACAGTCCTTCTTTTGAGGGCGGAACTGACATCTATTCCTCTTACTTGCCCGAGCTGGGGAAGTGGCTGTGGTAGATAGATCCTCAGGTTGATCAGGAGCTCCTGCACTCTGAATAGCTTTCACAACTGCTGCTGAGGGTTCTGTGCGGGGGACATGCTTCCTTCTTTCAATGAGTGGAGTTACAAGTGCCTTTCCTAGCTGCTCCAGGAACAACCTCCTCTTGTTCTGCTTATGAGACATCCAGATTGGGTTGATCTCTCTCCAAATCAAAAAGGCATTGTAGGAGGAAACATCAATGATGTTGTGGAAGATGACCAGGGGCCAGCGGGCAGTCATTCTTCTGCAGCTATATGTTCCAATCACCTTATCCAGGTTGTCCACACCTCCTTTGTTGCGGTTGTAGTCTAGGATGATGATTGGCTTCCTGTCCTCACGATTGCTAATGTCACCGTCTGTGTGCAGTGTGCTCAGAAGAACTACATTCTTGTTTTTCTTTGGTAGGTAGGAAACTAGAGTGGTGTTGGGCGTGAAGGCAAACTTTGAGGAGAAGACCTCTCTCTCCTTTGACGCAAGCAGTGCAGGTGGGAGCTCAGGCTTATTCTTTCAAACTGTACCAACCATGGTGATCTTCCTCTTCAGGAGCTGCTGTCCGAGTTCATAAGAGGTGAAGAAATTGTCACATGTCACATTGTGACCCCTCAGTCCCTCTGTCACATCAAGCACAACTCGCATCCCCTGGTTCTTCTCTGGGCATCCACTGGTCGGCTTCCCAGTATAGACTTGCATTTTCCAAGCATAGCCTGATTTGGCATCGCAAGCCACCCATGACTTGATCCCATATTTTGCTGGCTTGCTGGGCATATACTGCCAGAAAGGACAACGACCTTTGGACAAAAGACATTAGCATCAGTGATTAGTATCAGTGCCACAGAAAACAGTCAAAGAAATCAATAGTGAAAATCCCTTTTATTACAAATATGAAAACAGATTACCTCTAAATGGAACCAGTTGTTCATCCACTGTTACGTCAGGCCCTGGACTGTAGAGGTAGGGCAGCCGCTCCACCCACTTGTCCCATACCTCTCATATGGCTGCAAGTTTGTCTGTCACACGTCTTGCTGGTCTTGACTCATGGTCATCAAATTGTAGCAGTCTTGAGTACGTGTGAAAGACTGAGTGGCATTGTGGCTCGGAAAATTGGCATTCCACTCTCAGCATCTCATAGACTAGCTGCAGCCTCACCTCGGGACCTGTATACACCTGCTAAGATTAGCAGCCCTAAGTAGGCCTGTAGGTCAATCTCATCCATCTTTTTCTAGCTGTCTCCATATTTGCGAAAACCCTCCAGATTTGTCATCCCCAGGATTATTTTTTGTATTGCTGGTGTGATAAACAGGTAGAATGTAGAGACATGAGAAACGGCATACCTTGTGGGTCCTGGGGCCATCTTTATGATGTTTTGTTCTGCATGCCTGCCATGTTGGTCATATGCTGCTGATGACCATGTTATTTTGCCATTTTTTGAAAGGAAAGTCTCTCTTTCAGCTTCAGGGTTTTCTTCTTCTTCTGAAGATGATTCATCATGCTCTGGGTTGTATTGTATAAGACAGAGTTGTCTTGCTGGACATCTGAGAAAATCAGCTCTACAGCATCTTCAGCAGTATAACGCACACTCATGGCTTCAGCACAGACAGAATTGGGAGTCCTGTTATCTGCAGCACCTTTATAACCTCTGGAAATAAACAGGTGGTCTTCTGAAGCCTGCGAGAACACCACCTGATTTGCCTTGTTTACTTCTGCTACTGATTGATCTGAGACACATCTAAAACATTGTAACATTCTGTGGTTTGTTAATAACTCTGTGACCTTGATTTAAACTCTATTTGTCTCACGGGTCATTTTGACCCGAAGACCACCTTTGTACCTTTTTTTGTACAGCTTATATGGAAATGTGAATAAAAGCAACATTTCACTTTTTCTATTGTTGGGGCCAATCTAGGAAAAGTCATAAAATTTCAAGTAAAAAAAATAGCATTTAGTGGATTTTTGGGGGGGTTTTAACACAGTGGTCATTTTGACCCGAGGACAACAGGAGGGTTAATAAGCAGGATTTCAAGCCTTATAAATGGGGTTGGGACCATCAGTTGTGTTGTGCAGGAAGTGGATACAGTACACAGCCGAAAACTTTGAAAGTGTCCCCAAGTGCAGTCGCAAAAACCATCAAGCGCTAAAAAGAAACTGGCTCACATGAGGACCGCCCCAGGAAAAGAAGACCAAGAGTTACTTCTGCTGCGGACGATAAGTTCATCCGAGTCACCAGCCTCAGAAATCGCAAGTTAACAGCAGCTCAGATTAGAGAACAGGTCAATGCCACACAGAGTTCTAGCAGCAGACATCTCTAGAACAACTGTTAAGAGGAGACAGGGTGAATCAGGCCTTCATGGTAAAATAGCTGCTAGGAAACCACTGCTGAGGACAGGCAACAAGCAGAAGAGACTTGTTTGGGCTAAAGAGGAATCGACATTAAACCAGTGGAAATCTGTGCTTTGGTCTGATGAGTCCAAGTTTGAGCTCTTTGGTTCCAACCACCGTGTCTTTGTGCGGTGCAGAAGAGGTGAACGGATGGACTCTACATGCCTGGTTCCCACCATGAAGCATGGAGGAGGAGGTATGATGGTGTGGGGGTGCTTTGCTGGTGACACTGTTGGGGATTTTTTCAAAATTGAAGGCATACTGAATCAGCATGGCTACCACAGCATCTTGCAGCGGCATGCTATTCCATCCAGTTTGCGTTTATTTGGACCATCATTTATTTTTCAACAGGACAATGACCCCAAACACACCTCCAGGCTGTGTAAGGGCTATTTGACCAAGAAGGAGAGTGACGGGGTGCTGCGCCAGATGACCTGGCCTCCACAGTCACCGGACCTGAACCCAATTGGGATGGTTTGGGTGAGCTGGACCGCAGAGTGAAGGCAAAAGGGCCAACAAGTGCTAAGCATCTCTGGGAACTCCTTCAAGACTGTTGGAAAACCATTTCAGGTGACTACCTCTTGAAGCTCATCAACAGAATGCCAAGAGTGTGCGGAGCAGTAATCAAAGCAAAAGGTGGCTACTTTGAAGAACCTAGAATATAAGACATATTTTCAGTTGTTTCACACTTTTTTGTTCAGTATATAATTCCACATGTGTTAATTCATAGTTTTGATGCCTTCAGTGTGAAGCTACAATATTCATAGTCATGAAAATAAAGAAAACTCTTTGAATGAGAAGGTGTGTCCAAACCTTTGGTCTGTACTGTATGTATGTTCAGTAAATGGGTGTATGTTCTTTTGTTCTTTTGTTGTTTTTAGTTTTTATTTGTTTTCAGTGAGCAATCATAATGCAAACAAAAAGGAAAAACTAAAAGACTTACAACATGCATACTGAATTTGCTGTGTATAAAAATACATTTCCAGCTAGTTTTGAAATCCTATGAGGGTTGAAAGCAAACTCTTCACTATCCATACCCTGTAGTTTCCAATTACAACACCATTCAAAACCACCAGCATGTCATCGCCGAGTGTTTATTAGTTAGCCTTTGTGACACATACTAAATGCCAACTCATTCCAGGTAATGGCAGCACCTATTATTTATTATGTAACATAACCTTGATTGGCATATCACAATTATAAATTGTGGGTCAGATGTGACTGTATATGCATGATGAAGCCACTTTTTCAATTTCTTTTATTAGCCAGTATAATTCCTGTGTGCTTCTTACAAATGACGTTGGAAATTGCTAACTAGCTAATTCCATGAACATGCAGGATTAGAGCATCAGGTTTAAACAACACCTGCTGAGAATCTCAGTGTGATGTGGACATTAGTGCAGTCACTTTTCCAAGAACAGTGATTACACAACATGTTTTCTCACTTTTTTAGGATTATTTTTTCAGAATTTAAAACAAAGATGTATCTTTAGGCCAGCATGCACTAAAAGGTGATATATACATAAAAAAGCTACAAACCTTGTAAATAAAAATTGTTAGGCTTTAGACAAGAATTTCCTACTTGTAAGTCCATTTATATTTGTTCCCATTGATTTTGCATTTAAAAATCATTAGCTTTCTAATACTTTATTGTTGGCCTATTATAAGATAACCACGAGCTTAATTAAATTTAAGTGGCAGTGTAGAAAATAATCTTTTAGTGTGATTATGAATAACACTATCATCTAACAGACCAAAGTGATCATAATGAGAAAGTCATTTTTTTTTCTTAATTAAACCATTTAACATAAATACTAAGATCGTGTGCTGTGTGCATTAAAAATGGCATGTTACACATGTAGTGGCAAATGTGATTGAAAATACGTATCTTAAGATAATATTGCATTCGTGTAAAAATGTCCATCAAATATAAATTAATTTATTTGACAAGATGCATCTTTAACCTATAACTTCACAACCCTGATATTTATTGACAAGAAGTTGTAAAAAAATCTACAAACGTTTATATTGCAAGAATATTAGAATAACCCTAATCAGCTATGTGTAATCCATAGCTTGAAATGTCCCATTTTTAGTATTGTAATAAACTTATTTTCCCAAATAAAAGTAGCATAAATGAGTTATCAAGCAGCTATTTACTTGTTTTGTACTGTGTTTATACTGCCATCAGGTGCCTGGATATGTGTATAGGATTATATGGCGTTGGTGAGACACATCCACCTGCACACATACTGGAAAATGAAATAACCACAGCAATTCTTTTGTAGGTTTACTGTCATCCTTGTCACCTGAATGACACATTTCAGTGTCTATTGTTTGTATCTGCTGCAAAGACAATTATACTGGTATAAATATTCTATTATACAACTTAGTCTTTTGGCTGATTTTGACTTGTCTTTGCTAGGTACCCGGAAGGAAAATGGGCATAGTGAAAATTCACACTTCTAATAGAACAGCAGGAAAACAACAGCTAACTGCAAGGGAATGGAAAACTGAAAGTACACAGTTAAACCAGGTGGTTAGATATACTGTATTAAAAGACACAACCGTTTTGATTTTTTCTGACAAAAAATCAAACTATACTGTCCAGTTTTAGATCAGTTAACATCAAAAATATTTCCAGACAAAATAATGAATGAAGAATAATGAGATACATTTTTTTAAGAATTCGTTTTATTGCTTTCTTTAAAGTTGAAAGTTTACATAATTTTGTTAATATTTAGTAGCATTGCCTATAAACTGTAAAACTGTTAAACTTTCTTTTTTATTGATCTGATGTTATATTCTAATCTTGAATGTTGTTTTTCCATTAGCTGTAAGCGAAACATCTTCATAATTAACATAAATAAAGGCTTGAAAACATCAGTCTCTAAGTTAATAATTTATATAATGTTTTTTAAGTGACTTATGTTACTGAAATAAATTAACTTCCCAATAATATTTGAATTTATTGAAAGGGTCTGTTCTAAAGGATGAACCTGAGAAAAGGCAAATTGAATATAAAAAAAAGTTTATTCAGTTGATGAGATATATCTAATTCATGCTGAAAGGGCTCTATTGTGAGTTACAACAGACCATATGTTAGAGAAATAAAGAACCATGCTGACACCTTGAAATACCTTATTTTCTGCTTATTTTCACATTAAAAGTTTTATTTAGAGGGAGCTCGAAAGAATGACTTTCACATGCCTTTGTACAAAATAAAAAGAAGAATTTAACATAATGACATGGTTGTAAAATATAATTTTGCCCACCTAACCTTTTCCTCTAAGACCAGGTTTTTCCAAGCTCTTATTTGCTTGTCATGGGTACTCAAACAGAATAAGCAAAAATGAGTTGTTTGATGATGATTCCATTCAAAGGATGATCTAATTTTTTCTTTTTTGAAGATAGATTTTGAGACACACTAAGAAGAATAATCAGTTTTTCTCCTAAATTCATTAGAGTTTGTAGACTTCAAAATCAAACAATTTACAAGACTGCAACACCGTGCTGCTCAAGGAAAATTAACAAAGCTATTTTTAAAATGTACATATGGTTGAAAAAATGCATTTTAGTCTACTAAAATATAAATTTTGCTACTAAAATAATTTGCTGATTTAAAAAAAAAAAGTTTCAGCAATAAAAATAAAATATCTGAAAGAGTCACATACACTGGTACTTTTTCCTTATTTTTCTGCCTTTAACAGTGAAATAAGAAGGATTAAGAAGAAATATTTTTAATAAAGTGTTGGTCTTGACTTTAAAAATGTTTCATTGATTATTAAATATATTTAAAAAGAGCTCATTTTTCTTTGCAGAGTTTTAAAATCCAAAACTCGAAGTTAAACAATGATTTGGGGAAGTGATGTTTTTGTTTCAGCCACAAGATGGCACAACAGAGCCATAAAAAAAGGCTCAAGTCTTCTTTAACTAGGTTCATTAAAAGATGTCATGAGACCTTAAAACTGATCTTTAGAACATTGATTATTTTAGGTCACCATTATTCTTTTTTTTTTTTTATCTTCTAACATTTTCCTCTGGTTTTGTTCCCTCTGTCTCTTGAGCCTTCAACCCACATTGATTGAACATCTGTTCTGTGTATTCATCGTGTTTCCCATTAAAAACAGCGCCCTGGCAAAATGTTCACTCTAATTGCTGGAAGTTAAATAAAAACAAACCTGAGTGACTATTGGTGACCCCGGTAAATGCAGCAAAGTCAGACTACCAAAAGATAACGATCCCCTCGTCCTCCTTATCTGCTAAAGCAAAAACAGTCTGTATATATCATTTGATTTCTGGTTCGTTATTGGTTAATCAGTGCCAACAGTTCAACATAAACACCCCCTGCACCATGTATTCATCTGAGAAGTTTTTAATCAATCCCCCTGCTGTTGAATTTTGGACTAAGGTTAAATGTAGACTGAATAATTAGAGCAGTTTTCAGAGCTTTGTCAGAAGGAACCATCTGTATAGCTTCACAGGGAGGGATCAATAATGTTGCAAGGTTATGTTCGCGCCACAGGACTTCATATCCAATTGGTGCACTTCTCTCATTTTAATTGAATGTTTTTCCTATTCTGTATATCATGTTGATTGTAAAAAAACATCTTAAAGGTGGAAGATACTACAAAATCTTATCTGTCTAGAATTGTTATCATGTAACTGCTTTTATGTTTTGGATTGGTGTAGATCTGCTTTACATTTTAATTACTGCACATTTTATGATTTATTATCTAGCAGTTTTGAGAAATTTGTCAAATGACCAAATGCACTGATAATGTTTAAACACAGGCAATCAATGCAAACTGAAGTGTAGGTGGGTGCTCTTCTGTTTTAAATCAGAAAACATAACCCTAACGAGGCGCTTCAAAGTTTTTAACTATCAAAATAACACAGTATGCTCTCAAAATTAATGTGTTAAAAGTACTTAATTTTTGATTTGGGGAGAATAGGGTTGATTGTCACACTTCTTACTTTAATTTAAATTTTTATAAAATGTTATCTGAAGTCGATCACATTTCAATGTGTAATAGAAACCTTAACTCTCTGAATTTGTGGAATGAAATTAACATTAACATCACTGGATATATATGTAACTATTGTAAACTCACCAAACTGACATATCACATAATAAACTAGCTTTCTGGCTGCACCCTACTTTCAGAGATAAAGTTAAAGTGCCTTCTACCATTAGTGGTCCTCCAAAAAATTTTAATATTATCCAGAAGCATAGTCTTGCACTAAAAAAACAACACATTTTGAATGAATCTTATCAGTGTTCATAAATTCCACATTAAGCAAACATTAGCACCTATTAGCAACTCTACCAGCCCAAATTTTATGTTTTACTTTGTTGTTTCGTGAAATTTTAATTAGTATACATGGCTTCAAGTTTCATGTCTTGTAACCACTGGCTTCTAGGCTAAAGTGTAAATTCATCTTGAAAAGTGAATAGGATGTTAAGAATGACAAATCACCAAAGCTCACTGATGGGGTACTGCAAGGGTGGCCTTATGGGGATCATCACAGGGGCATTATGGGGTTACCTACCATAGCAGCAATTAAATGCTATTTCCATGTCAACCAGTTGTTTGGGCAGCATTCCAAGGCAAAAAATATTTATATCTTCTCACCTCACAAATTTATATGGGGCTTGTTAAAGTGTACTGGGTATGCTCTTGTCAGATGAGTGCAGATGAAAAAAAATTTATATTTGCGAAGAACCTCAGAGTTAACAATACGCCTTTCTGAAGTTTACAGAAACTATACAAGGAGCATCATTATAGAGTTTGTGCTGTATTCTGGACATCTTCACAGCAGTAGCATTATTCATGCTAAGTGTGGTTATTGTGCAACATTCTGTTGAAAACAGGAATCTACTAGTTACACAGTGGTTGCACCCTTGCTTAGGGCTTGAATCTTTGCATATTTGGAAAAACAACTATCTTGTAGAAGAAGGACCCCACTGTTAGTTACTTTCACTCACTTCCAGCCTTGGCGGTTTCCTGGTCTTTGGAGGAATTTGGACACGGCTTCGGAGACAATTATGCATAGTTTAGGTGGACTAAATAAGGCTGATTAGAGCAAACAGTCTTGGTAGGAATAAGGAGGTGACATGAAAACATAAATAAAGCCCTGGGATGACATGGCAGAAACATGAATCATTACAAAATGATGAGCTTCCTAAAAATCATTTCAAACTCCAAGGCATCCAGTCAATAATATGCTGAAAATAAACAGAATATAATTATTTTGCTTTGCATTGATACTTTCTCATGTAGGTAATCCATATTATTGTTTCCCCTATTAGTTTGCACCAGTTACTTTCTTCAGGGATGTTTCCTAAGTGTGGAATGGAGGAAAAACTGAGCAGGAATCTTTAGGGAAATATGAGCCATGGGCCCTAAAGCTCGACAGCATTTTGGGTGATACTATTTACAAGTGAAAGGCATACAGCTGGATGTGGTTTACACAGAGTAATTGCCTTTGGTTCCAGGGGAATACAGAAATGTTTCTGCACTATAATCAATAAAAATGCAGTGGCTGGATGTCAGCAGCTGCTCCACTCATATGGGGATAAGAAAATTAAATAGATTAATTAATGCTACTCCTATTGTCTGTGGTTCTTTTGTGGCTGTGAAATACATTTCACAGGACAGTTCTTTTTTCTCCTCTGTGTTTATTCGGTTAAAGTTTTAGAAATAAATGTTTTCAACACCAATATGTTTCAAGAAAAAAAAAAAAAAAAAAACTCTAGATGTTTTCACACAAAAAAGGCTGTGCACATTAATTATTGTGCTCGCCAATAAAACAATGTGCACATATTTCTCATGCAGCTGGAAAAATCTAAAATCTCTTCTGAAGATAAAACAGTAGCAGCAATCTGAAACCTGTAGAAAAAACTAAACTGGTTTGAAACCAGAAACAAAGATTTTGTTTGGATTTGGGGTGCTTTTCAGATTTTTCATATAATAACTGTTGTTAAAAGATCATTTTAATTTAAATCTGTGTTATGAGCCTGAAACGCACGCAAGAACACACACAGCTATCCCTCATCAGTCTGACTGAACACTGTATTCCATCAAATTATGTTTATATCTAATTGCACCGCCATCTTGTGGTTACAATAACTTAAACGGGTTTTAAAATTAAATAGACATTTTTATGAATAGTGTAGTCTGATTTGCTAATCTAACAGTTATTTCAGTTGTACAAAACAAACTGTCTTGAGGAGAACAAACAACAGCCAATTCTATGCATAACACATGTTTTCTCCAGACTAGACTGGACTGATTGGAGTAAAAGAATGTGTTCCATCCATATTTTACTGTACACAAGCAGACAAACCAAAAGGAATATTTTTCATTGTTCTTCCTGGTAACCCTAATACTGTCTTGACATAGATTTTTATAAGATTAATTTTATGTCATCAGTCATTTTCTACCGCTTCTTCCATAGTGGGTCGCGGGGAAGCTGGTGCCCATCTCCAGCAGTCTACGGGCGAGAGGCGGGGTACACCCTGGACAGGTCGCCAGTCCATTGCAAGGCAACACAGACACACACAGGACAAACAACCATGCACACAATCATTCACACCTAAGGGCAATGTAGAGGGACAAATTAACCTAACAGTCATATTTTTAGACTGTGGGAGGAAGCCAGAGTACCTGGAGAGAACCCACTCATGCACGGGGAGAACTTGCAAACTCCATGCAGAACCTCAGACCTGCTTGTTGCAAGGCAACAGTGCTACCAAAATCACTGTGTAGCCCTAGATTAATTTTATGTCTTAACCTAATCAGCAGGGAGTTTATTCAGTCATAAAAATAAAATAAAAGACACAAAAGGTATCATTAAAAGCAGTTATTCTGAAAGGTAGCTGTTGAAGGGAAAACTGTATATAAAAATATCTTACATTTGTCATTCATTCCAGTCCCTGGGTCAAAATTCCTGTGACTTAAAAAGCCATCCGAATTTGGAAACAGCTAAGATCAATATGACATGTGTAGCTATAATATTTGTTGTAGCTTTTAGGTTGTTGATATTTACTGTGGTGATACTCACAGAATATTTTGACTGTGTAGGGTAGTTTGTTGGTTGTTCTCAAGTATGTTTTTTAAAGCTAATTCATATGCTTTTTGATTTAAAGAGAAGAGGTTATTTTGTGTCTCTGCTCTGTTCTCTCAAACCCCCAGTCGGTCATGGCAGATGGCTGCTGACACTGAACCTGGTTCTGCTAGAGATTCCTTCCTGTTGAAGGGAAGCTTTCCTTTCCATTGTCGCTTCATGGATGCTCAGTATGAGGGATTGTTGCAAAGTCAATGCAAGCAACTGTCCACTGTCGCTACATTGCTCATCCAGGAGGAGTGAATGCTGTAAGTCACTCGCTCGAATAATTTAGGGCATTTCCAGGTCTTAGCAAAGCCCACAACCATGAAGTTGCACCGACAACTGAGGTTTTAACCCAAACTGAAATAAGTCAAATTTTCCTATATACACACTGCCTTACAAAAGTATTGATAGCTCTTGTGTTTTCACTTTTATCAGTAGACAACCACAGACTTCAATTTTGTTGGGATTTTATGTGATAAACCAAAACAATGTAACTCATAATTATGAAGTGAAGGTGGTATAAACATTTTGTCGTGTGGATTTATTTTCAACCCCCCTGACTCAATACTTTGAAACAGTTTTTTGCACATATTTTGTTGTGCATGCAGGCTAAAAAGTTCAATTTAGGTCTCATCTGACAAGAGCAACTTTTTCACATTTGTGCTGTATACTCTAAATAGCTTGTGGCAAACTGAAAATGGGGAACCTCTAATGCATTCCTGCACTAGGGTTTTCTTCTTGCCACTCTTCCATAAAACGTCAGATTTTCTTTGGGATAATTGTTTAACAAAACGATTGGTCTTGGATGGTAGCATGGAGGTTGATATGATGTCACAATCAGGTTTGAAGAATTGGTTGAAAGTCAGAAACTATTGGGATTTACTATATTTTTGATGCATAGACATGGAAATTGCTGTTTTTATAATGATAGCATGCTAACTGCTAATACAAGAAGCTAAAGACAGTTAAAAATGTGACGTTGGTCATCTTCTTCAAGGATTGCTGCCTCTGTTCCTGATATACATATGGCTGCTCAATGTAGGAAGTCATGAATAATATTTTTTTTAGAATGTTCTGATATCTTTGTGTCTTTTAATTCTTAGAAATAAATTGGAATTAGTCAGGATTGCTATAATTCTAGGGTAAAGCTAAAGGTTTTCATTACTGTACTTTAGTGGCATATATATATCCTTGCTTAGTCCAATACCTCGCCTGCTCATTGGCAGAAGTTCTTGGAGAAACGCAGCCATGGAGGCCTCTATGGAGCTAATCATACAGCAGAAACAATAGATCCGAGAGCACACTGGGGCCCACCCATCCGGCATTGCAGGACATATAATGGGCTGCCCAGCGAGACCTGTTGCCACACTCCCTGCCCCAGTGTAAAGCCAGTTGTTCCACTTCTACTCCCTAGGGAAGTCTGACTGCAGCTGGTGGAGGCACAGTCTAATTTAAGTTGCTTAATCTGCTGAGATATAGAAGCCCCACATAAGGTCAAGGTGAGACAGACTTTGAGGACCCAGTCACCTGCTTTGCCATTGTTATTTCTCTCCTCTAAAGTTTTTCTGGCTCCATCGAGATGCCACAAGAAATGCAAGCCATGTGAGTGAAGATACATTAAGATGAAATATGAGGTTGTGAGATCCCAGAGCTTCAGCACATTATAATAAACACAGACTCTGATTCTGTCTGCATGCAAAAACACTCTAAGTCTTACAGAAATTATAAAACAGCTGGAAGTCAAGCAGCATAATATTTATGAGTTTGAGTATGTGTGTGTGTAAACTAGTAGTTTAGTGTTTTTATAGGGTGTGAACACATGCATTGAGCAGCCTACTTTAGGATGTGCTCCTACCAGATACATAGACGTGAAATATAAACTAATGGGTGATAATAATTAATTTTCAATATTAGTGGAAAACAATTTTAAACAGGTTAAAGTTATCTTGATATTTATCATCTTGTAACGTGAGCTTAAAAACTAACAAGTTGCTAACTTAAAAGTGACCCTTTGAGTTTACTTTTTGACTCGGTATGAATACTTAACACTCGAGGGAAAAAAGAACAAGAAAATCACACCCATAATGAGAATAACTGCAGTCCATAATATAAAATATCCAGCAGTGAAGTATCAGTCATCAGCGGGGAGTCAACACAAAGCTCTACCTTGACTTAAACTGTGAGTATACCTCCAAGACTTCATTCTCAACAACAAGGTCACAGCAGAGCAAAATGTGATTTCTGTTCATACATTTCTCATTCAATGTCATCAAATTTACAGCTTTCTATAATAAGTGACTAGTAAAATGGTGCTATCTGTTATACTATTTTCTGTTATCATTTCTTTGTGTCACATTTTTTTCTAGTCCAATTTTGTCCGTTTGTACAGTTTTGATCAAAATGCCAAACATCACCAGCCAGATTAATCAGGGCTTTGTTGTTCTCCGACATGGCAAGAAGTGATCTACTAGGTTCCAGAATAGTTCCAACATTATAAAAAAAATGAAATACCACATACTTTGATTGGATAGGGAAAACATATGAAGGAATGCAGAACCTGATAGGCTGCTCACCAAAAATGGTCTCCAATGCTTTAAAATGGAAATTAAAAATCAGAAAGATGTGGAAGAAAATAGAAAACTGTCATTAATCATCTTAAAATGCTAAAGTCTCCAAAGTCATGGTGATCAAGGAGGGTCTACAGTTATTTGTAAGTACTGTAACAATTAGAACATGCCTAGGTGAAGACAATCTATTTACAAGAAACCCAGTAACCAATTGCAGAAAAAATGACATGCATAGAAGTGGTTACAATTTGCCAAATAATGCATTAACTGATCTAAAGAGAAACAGTGCCACACTTTTTGGAATGATGTAACCAAGATTTTTCTTTCTGGTTTCAGTAGTTTGCCAGACTGCAAAACATTGACTTCAAACCACAGGTTCATTGTTAAGTGTGATGCTTAGGCATCACGCAATAGGGATTTTTTTTAATATTAAATGGTAAGGTGAAGAGGAAATAACCTTGAAACAGTACATTTTAGCTTGTTAATACCTAATTATTTTTCTTCTCTTTCTGTAGACTAGCAAAACATTTGATCATTTTACTTCATTTTTGCCAAAAAATATAATTTAAAATGCTCCCAGAAATTAAAGCTATATTAAGGATTTTGGGTTTTAAGTAACACGTTTTACTTTAGAACACAGCGGTGTATTAGGACTTAAGCACAATTAGAATATAAACTATTCTGCCCTGCCCAAACCTCTGAGTAAAGCTTGGCAGATAGCGAACAGCTTCAAATGAAGACACCGATTTGTGACTTTGGGTTCCGTTTAATGTCCATTTGAATATTATGTTTTCTCTGTAAAACTGTAGAAATAAACAAATACAAAACACAATAAGTTTCTGCATTTGAAACATAAAGTACAAATAATTGCTTGTAAAATCATATTAAAGAAATGCATCGTGCAGTAATGACCATGACTTGCAATGATCGCCGTTAGCATACATTAGATTATCATATTGTGACGAATTTTCATAATAATACACTCATTAGATCAAAAGGGAAAACATCATGAAACAACATCAAACTCACAGGCATAAGCTCCTTGTAGCCCTGTAGAAGATCATTTCCACTGTAACTCGCGCTGCAACTCCACTCACTTCTTAGCTAGAAAAACGTGTACAAACCGAAAGTTCCTGTTACAAGATACGAAACTATAGTACTGCTCAACCCCCCCAAAGGTCATCGTTTTGCTGCTTATTTTAATTGTCCTTAAGGGACAGCACATGAACACTTTAGGCATTTTGCCTCAAGAGTGATTAAACCATTCCTTGCCTACTGCATTAAATTAATACATTGACATATTTAACTCCCTGTTGAGTTTCCAAAAATAATATAAACTTTTCTTTCCATTTATCGTCTCCTAGAGAACAGGGGGCTATTGTTGGACCATGTTTTGCTGAATATTGGACCATTTGCACATTGCTGTACGCCACCAGGCCTTCCGGCGTTTCGGCCATTTTGTATCCCGGGACAGTCCGCTACTACAAATACCTGCGGCCAATGCGGCTTATAAGACGGGGCCGTCCCAGTTCCGATGTCACAGCAACTATATAACGGACTATGAGACTCCCCACCATTGCTTTCAGCTTGGGACCTAGACGCGGTTACCACGCAACTGAAGCAGCATTCTGGAGAAGAGGTCCCACTTGGATTTCATTCATTCTTCTCGTTGGCCAACGAGAAAACTAAGCGAAGCTTACAGGAATAAGAAGGCTTGTAAGTTTTCACTTTGCCGATCGAAGATGTGAGTTTAACACGTAACCAAAAAACCAACGAGTTTCAAGGAGACGGATTACCACCCTTGTTTTGTTTCAGTCAACTGCTGACGGTCAGCTCATATTTTCCCCTTTCGCCCAGGAGGCCAGAGGACAGAGATTGACCGCTCTTCTTGGAGTTTAACTGCGGATGTGCAGTAACCCCCCCCCTCCCCCCCCTTCTCTCACTTGCTGCCCCAGAAGGAAAACTTCAACAAGTAAAAGCCATCCTTTTTTATTTTATTTTTATTTCTTTATTAGGAATAGCGTGGGCAGGGTAGAGTAGGTTTTAGCGCGATTAGATTCGCCACTTATAGTCTAATGTGTTCTAAACTGTATGTGTATGCAACCTTGTATTAAAACTTTGATTTGCTGTAGACATCTGAAAGCCGCTGTGCTCCCCAGCTGTGTGTGTTTTGCTGTGTTGTAACGCCTGAGAGCAAGCTCAGGTGCGCTGTGAAACTGGACTGCTATAATAACTTTATGGTGAAAATCAACCATTTTCTTTGTCTTCAACCTTGTGTTACTAGCTTGACACCAACAGTTTATTACCCTTTGTCTTCTTGGGTCTACAACGTTGCTTGGGGAAAGTTTATGACTGCCTGTGTCCCGCTGAGCTATACTTTGGGGAGTGGCCTTCCCGAAACTCCGCTCCGCGTCACATTATCATTTGCTTGCCATAGCTGCTGGTTTGATTCCATACACACCCACTGCTGTTTTGTTTTATTTGTTTAGTTAGATATTTTACCCTTTTTATGTAGAACTTTGCATGTTTGATTAGGTGAAGATTATTGAATCGGAGAGCAAATTGTATCAGGACTGTTGATTTAATAAATATTCATGTAGATATAGAGAAGGCGTTTGTGTTTATTTTGTGCAAGAGTGATTTTTCAGTCAAAATAAGGTCAAAGTTCCCCACGTTTCGGCAGAAACGGTTGATTAAACAGTGACATCTAGTAATAGTTAACGATTATTACTGAGTATTTAACGGTTGTAATTATCAAGGGCTTTAGGCTACAACTACAACACCAGAGGACATCTTTGGCTTAGATTCATAAATAAGGATTTTTGGTTAAGAAATTAATTTTGTCAAATTATGATTTTCAATTATAATTATTGACAAATATTAGTTAATCAATAATCATAATCCTAACAGTTTGGCATTCCCTGACAGGCCTTAAAAAGACAGACATCACATCACTGTTGCACAGAATTAAACAATTGTGATATTCGTTGAACCTAGAAGTTTTATTGTGAGATTTTCGAGTTTTGCAGATCTAGAGGATATCTTGACTAGAATTTGCTCAGTTCTGCTGCAGAGGATAAAATATTCTTTCAGATGTCTTTTTGTGGATGCAAGGTGAAAGTTGGTATAGCTTGTGGTAAATATAAAGTTAATTTCCAGCTGGCCAGCCCGGCTACATCAGCTGCAGAAAACCAGCACACAGGTTGAAACCTTTGAAGGTGAGCCATACCTGCGATACCCTGAGAGAACCTGCAGGTCAGATCTGGAGGATGTGGAAGCTGCTCTCTAGAGATTACCTTTCCAGGCCCATGGGGTTCCCCATACATCCACCGAGACCAGAACAGGTGGAAATAGTCAGAATAGGTTTAGTGGTGCAGTGCCCCACCCCACTGTAATCAGCAGCCATGAACAATACCTGGCTGTGGATCCAGCAGGAGTAAATAGTTCAAGGTTTAGAGGCGAGCAGCCTTCAAACTTGACTCGCACTAAGGTCCTCTACGATCCCTCACCTCCGCCAAGGCGACAGGAGAGCCGCCCCTGGGATTCTGGTGGTTCCTACCGCCCTCAACCGCTGCCCAGGATCCGAGTCCGGGGAGGACAGGGCCCACCGGTGTACCCTGAGCAGCCTCCACTCCTTCCCCCAAGGATGAGGCGGGATGCACTGACACACCCTGAGTGCAGCCGGAGTGAACTTTCAGATGATGACTCAGATGGGCCGGCAACAATCCCTGAGAGTGGATTGCGCACCCGCCAGCTTGAGTCTCTGGCCAAAGACATAGAGCATTTCGATCCTAATAATGCAGAATCAAACATTGATGATTATCTTAGGGAAGTTAAACGTTGTCTTTTAGATTTGTACTGTCCATCAGCATGGGAAAAACTAAAGCTCATCTGGAAGACAACATCCAGGAGCGTCCTTGTTTTCATGGAGAGCCTGCCCCCTGCAGTCCGACACCATTATTCAACCCTCTGCGAAGCTTTAAGGGAAGAATATTCTGTGTACATGGACCGGTCCTCCGCCACACTTGGTGCTTTCACTATCCAGCAAAAGAAAAGCGAAGGACCCAGGGAGTATTACTGGCGCTTGAGAGCCGCTTACTTCCAAGGACGCAATACTCCCGGCATTGAGGAGGAACATGCTTTTAAATCCCTGTTCCTCCACAACCTTCATGAAAGTGTGCGATACGATATTACTATGTATTGCAGAACAAAGACCATGAGCATGCAAGAGATCCCGAAATATGCTAAGATGGCGTGGGAAACACATGCTTGCCCGACCAAGGGATCAGATGGCGAGGCTAGGGTTTTACAGATACAGATGGAAAGGAACAGCCTGTTATGATTCTGGCACGTCTGCTCTAACCTGTCTCCCTGGCTGCAATCAGCAGATTAGATGCACCTGGTGGCTGCTGCGGTGTAGTGCAATCTGTGGAATGCCAAGCACCTGTGTCTTCCCTGATATATACTGACTCTGATAAGCAGACGGTGCCAGATTTTTGAAAGCCATTGTGTGAGTAGATATCCAGTGTTCCTTCCTGTCTGATCATTGTTCTTGACCTTGCCTTGCCTTTTGGATTTATGCCTCTGCCTGCTCCCTGTCGGACTATTTGGATTTTGGTTGTCGACCTTGTTTCCTGCATCTGGTTTATGCCTCTGCCTGCCCCTTGTCTGATGCCTCTTGTTCCGATTGTTGATCCTGTTTCTGTCCTTGGATTATTGAGCCAGCCTAGCCCTCGGATTATTCAGCCTGGAGTCACTTCTTACCTGTGCTGTGGAGATCACTGCCTGCCGCCCACTGAGGTTTCCCCTCTGGGTTTCAAGTTCCACTCAAGACAAAAGCAGGTTAGTGGCTTTTCTGATCCCTGCAAAATCTGGAGAGACTACAAGTCACTAATCCCTCTTTCTGCCTCAGTGATTCCTGGAAGCTGTGAGGAGTGTTACCTGTGTGACGTTTTCCTGTGACTGAATAAACCTTTTAAACTTTCATTACTGTGTCTGGCTGAATCTTGGGTCCGCCTTTTTCTGATTCATAGCACAGCCTTGTGTTGGAAGATCAGGAAATGCCTTCAGCAGGAACCCGTGATATTAACAGGTTCAGGGAACAATGTAGGTTTGGTCAGCTGGACCGGGGGGGTGGTACTGAATACCAACCACGGTCAAAGTTGCCGGACCACTTCCGATCGAACAGACGACCTGACCACCACTTGAGGCCTAAAGGTAAACCTGATGGTAAAGGATGGAACCGACATGCAGAAGGGATTCTGGGGAAAGAGATAGAGGAGGCCTTACGCAAGATGGTGACAGAAGCAGTGCGTCAGGCCACCACGCCACCACAACCCTTGAAACAGGAAGCCGACCCTCCAGTTAAACCAGACCCAAACTTCCCGTCAGCATGACTAGGTGTGAACCCAGTCTCCACAGCCATCAGAGTCTACCTGATCGGATGGGGAGACAAACCTGGGAAACTCCAAGTACCCCTTGGGACCTCCCCAGGAGAAACATCACAAACCATCTTTCCAAGGTTCTCAGGTAAACTAAACCAAAATGGACATGCACGTCGTCTATACTGTCTGATTATTATAGGAGGACGTTTCTAACTGAGTTTCCATTGTAAAAAGGGATCAGAGATCAGCCTGATGTTCTCGGTCTTGTTTGAGGAGGTGAGTAGAGCCATGCTCTCCCTCAATGAACCATTTCAGGCCGAAGCTTGTGATGTAAGCATCACCAGCCGCACCCAAGACAGATCATGCATCACTGGTTGGGTGGAGATGGACATCACACTCAAAGACATGACTCTTGTGCACCCCATCTACAGGTCCTTCTCAAAATATTAGCATATTGTCTTTTATTGTCTTAATACGGATGATTTTGGCATACAGCTCATGAAAACCCAAAATTCCTATCTCACAAAATTAGCATATCATTAAAAGGGTCTCTAAACGAGCTATGAACCTAATCATCTGAATCAACAAGTTAACTCTAAACACCTGCAAAAGATTCCTGAGGCCTTTAAAACTCTCAGCCTGGTTCATCACTCAAAACCCCAATCATGGGTAAGACTGCCGATCTGACTGCTGTCCAGAAGGCCACTATTGACACCCTCAAGCAAGAGGGTAAGACACAGAAAGACATTTCTGTACAAATAGGCTGTTCCCAGAGTGCTGTATCAAGGCACCTCAGTGGGAAGTCTGTGGGAAGTGTGGCAGAAAACGGTGCACAACGAGAAGAGGTGACCGGACCCTGAGGAAGATTGTGGAGAAGGGCCGATTCTAGACATTAGGGGACCTGCGGAAGCAGTGGACTGAGTGTGGAGTAGAAACATCCAGAGCCACCGTGCACAGGTGTGTGCAGGAAATGGGCTACAGGTGCCGCATTCCCCAGGTCAAGCCACTTTTGAACCAGAAGCGCCTGACCTGGCTCTACAGAGAAGCAGCACTGGACTGTTGCTCAGTGGTCCAAAGTACTTTTTTCGGATGAAAGCAAATTCTGCATGTCATTCAGAAATCAAGGTGCCAGAGTCTGGAGGAAGACTGGGGAGAAGGAAATGCCAAAATGCCAGAAGTCCAATGCAGGGTCAATGCAGCTAGCTATCAGGAGATTTTGGAGCACTTCATGCTTCCATCTGCTGAAAAGCTTTATGGAGATGAATATTTCATTTTTCAGCACGACCTGGCACCTGCTCACAGTGCCAAAACCACTGGTAAATGGTTTACTGACCATGGTATCACTGTGCTCAATTGGCCTGCCAACTCTCCTGACCTGAACCCCATAGAGAATCTGTGGGATATTGTGAAGAGAACGTTGAGAGACTCAAGACCCAACACTCTGGATGAGCTAAAGGCCGCTATCGAAGCATCCTGGGACTCCATAAGACCTCAGCAGTGCCACAGGCTGATTGCCTCCATGCCACGCCGCATTGAAGCAGTAATTTCTGCAAAAGGATTCCCGACCAAGTATTGAGTGCATAACTGTACATGATTATTTGAAGGTTGACGTTTTTTGTATTAAAAACACTTTTCTTTTATTGGTCGGATGAAATATGCTAATTTTTAAAGATAGGAATTTTGGGTTTTCATGAGCTGTATGCCAAAATCATCCGTATTAAGACAATAAAAGACCTGAAATATTTCAGTTAGTGTGCAATGAATCTAAAATATATGAATGTTAAATTTTCATCATGACATTATGGAAAATAATTAACTTTATCACAATATGCTAATATTTTGAGAAGGACCTGTATATGTGCACATTGAACACAGAGCTATTTTTCGGTGGCCAGGACCTGCTGGACAGGCTGGCCCCACTCATTGACTGCCACCAGGACCAACTCTGGGTCCAGGCGGAAGTGCCAAAACCTCTGGGTGCAAGCAGTACACCACCCTTTGTGTGCAACCAGGTCACCAGCTTAGAGGAGCCCAAAGAACTTCTCAGGCCCTCATCAGAGTCGGTCATGGGCACCTCTGAGACACAGCTGCACCCAGCCATCCAGAAAACTCCTCCCAGATGCAGTTATGCAGTGCTTTGCTCTTTAAAGAACCCAGGTGTGAAAACATACAACCCCAAAGTGGTGGAAGGTGAACACCTGGAAACAATGTTCATACCAGAAGCGCTACTAGCATTCTGGCTGGGAAATTCATCAACCAGTAGAGAGCTGTATGACCGCTTGTGCCAAACAGATTCCCTCTGAACTGAGGCACAACACAGCCACACACTCCTTTTAGCAGACGGGCTCTGCCCTCTCCTTAAGACAGACAGAGTGTGCACCTCCAGTGTGCAAATTGGCATAAAACAGCTCTCCCATGCTTTCAGCATGGTTACAACAGACCAAAGGGGGGTCACATTATCCTACGCCCATTACTCTCCTGTAGGGTGCCAGTTGTACCTTGCTCTTGTCTGAGGACTCAAGAGAATTTCGTCTTTGCTTTTCTGGCCCCCACATGATAAACCGGTCCCCTCTGAGAGTCAGATTCAGCAAACTCCCTTAGGACTTTTTGTTCTTACATACTTATGAATGAGATCCCTTTACTTTTGAAAGTGTGTCTGTGTTTAACTTAGTGAGGTCATGACTCTGCTTGTGTTGTTTTAAACCTACTTGATAATCACTTTTACTTAAAATGTTTTTACTTTTTTTTCTTTCTGCCTTTTTAATTTGTAAATTACTCCATTAGATAGGTTTTAAATATGGACCAATGCCTTTTGCCCCAAAATATTTACATACTAAGAAGGCAATCTGTATTATTGCACAGTTCTGGCACAGCAATATGTTACCATAATGGCAGAACCAACAAATCAATTGAAGAGATTTTTAAAAGTTGTTTTATATAATTTTGCTCAAAGTGTTGCTTATGCCATCATAGCAATACAGAAGGTAATTAAATTATTGTTTCGCTAATAATCTGAATTGCAATGACCACATAGAAACATCCTCAATTATTGTGTAAAAATTAAAAGAATAAACGTTTTTGTGGAATTGTCAAGTTGTCAGTTCCAGAATTGCACCACTCATGGTGGCATCATGTTGGAGTAGCTCTGTTACTGTCATCCTTATATATTCATTTTAAAAACCTCAAGTAATACTTCAACTAGAGCCCCAAATCCCATGAGCTGAAAAGGAGACTCCATGGATGCACAGCAGGTGCAAAGAGGAGAGAGAGAAGTGAGTTCAAACCATCTCTTCAATAGTTTATGATGGACACTGTGAGATCTTTGGGAAACAAGTTGGAAGAACTCTAAGCCATAAAAAAGACCCAGCCAGGGTAAATCATATCCCTGACTCCAGTGTCTCTCTGCCAGGGTTTTTGACCAAAGGAGGAGACAGATATCTAAGGAGCAGTAAAAAGCAAAGGAGGTGGACTAGGAGTGCTTGTGAATAACAAGCACAGCTAGAAACATTATTTACTTTTACTGTGAAGTGTTGTCTCTGTAGCCTGGATATTAAACTGTTAGCAAGCAGTAAGTTTTCATCTATTTTATTTTTCCAAGAGAGTTCACCAGTGATATTTTGGCAACCACTTATATTCCACCATCTGCTGTTGCCAGCACTGCATGTGATGTCATCAGCTACAGACACATTACACCAAGGCGTTTGTGGCATTATCTGAGCTGTTTTTCTATATACCTACCTGTATTATGTATTTATACCTGTATTTCTGTACTTCTCGCGTACTTGTAAAATGTCATCAGTGGTGGCCCAGGTACGGCTCCAATCCAAAGTATGCATCAAAGCTGGTACGCTCAGAGAAGCTGGATGTGTTGCCTGCTGACAGGCCACGGTGGCTTCAGGTTTTGTGGGCCATTCAGGTGTGTTTTCCTCACTAACCGCAGCCTGATCTCTTCAAGTTTATCTGTTATTTTTTGCTACCTGTTTTTATGTTCATTGATTTCTCCAGCACATACTGTATAATACAATTTAACCAGATTTACTTTGTCAGAATATCAGAAGACTCAAGTAGAGGCCTCAACTATTGTCTAGATCAAAGACTACATGACAAACAGACCACAGTTTGTGAGACTTATGGGTCATATGTCTCACCAGGTAGTCAGCAGCACAGGCGCACCACAGGGGACTGTACTCTCACCAGTCATTTTCACTCTGTACGCCTCAAACCTCCAGTACAAGACAGACTCCTGTCATCTGCAGAAATACTCAGATGACTTTGCAGTTGTGGGGTGTTTCAGAGATGGACAAGAAGCTAAGTACGGGGAGCTAGTTGGCCACTTTGTGGCATGGTGTGGAAGCACCATGGTGTTCACCTGGACAGCAGACTGGAGTGTAGATGCAACAGTGACACTGTCTACAAAAAGGGACAGAGCAGACTGTACTCCTTGAGGAAGCTTAGGTCCTTCAGTGTTTGCCGCAAGCTGCTGCACATTTCTATTGGTCTGTTGTGGAGAGTGCAGTCTCTTCTGCCACTATCTGTTGGGATAGCAACACAGGAGCCAATGACTTAAAAAGCTCAACAAGCTAATAAAAGAGGCTGGCTCTGTTCTGGGGACTCTGGAGATAATTGTGCAAAGAAGCATTCTTAATAAAATGAAGGACATTATGGAGAACCCTGAGCATCCCCTTCATCACCCTGTCATACAACAACAGTGTCTTCAGTCAGAGGCTTCTTCAGATTCACTGAAAAACAGACCGCTACAGGAGATTTGTCCTTCCCAGCGCCATCAGCATCTTCAAAAATTATTTTAAGAAACTCGCTTAATATGAGTTAAAACAACTTTTAATGTCTCTTTGATCAATAAAGTATAGTTGAACTGAATTGTTGATCTCTATTTACAAGAAGACAAAACTGGATTATGTGTTTAAACTAATGAAAACTACATTTTTCTTTGCATATTAGCTCAAGCTTAGTCAGAATGGAGAGAGATTTTCAAGTCTTCTCAGACATTCTAAATATTATTTAGGTCGGGACTTTTACTTGGGAATTCTAAGACATGAAAATGGTTTGATCTAAACCACAGCAATGTAGGCCTGGATGTATATTTAACATGCCTATGTTGTTGTCCCTGAGAGATATACCCCTGCCCAATGTTAGTTTTTGGCAGCCTCTAAAAGATTTTCTTCTAGGATTGCCCTGTATTGAACTTCATCCATCATCCTACAAACTCTGACCAGCTTCATGTAGATAAAAACATTCCCACAGCATGACACTGCCACCACTTTGTCTTAGAGAAAGGATACTGTATTATGGGTGATGTGCACTGTTCAATAACAAGATATTTAATGTCAGTCTTATCTGACCATCCAGATCTATCTGAATTTCATTTTGGGGTATCAGACTAAAGGGTGCTAAATACAAATGTATGAAAACAAAATTCAGATTAATTTTTTGGAGAGTATTTTGAAAACCAGAAATCTTTTTCATACTACTTCACAACTCTGTGCTGCTTTGTGTCAGCTTTTCAAAACAAATAATAAACTGAAGGTGAATCATGACAAAATGTGAAACGTTCAAGGCATATAAATACTTGTAACGTACTGATATTTGAACTGCAATGATAAAGAAAAAAGGCATTAGAAACTGCATAAAAACAACACACCAGCAATATAATGTGGTATGAATGAAAAATCTGAAACAATTTGTCTAATGTACATTCATTTATACATTAAACAGGGATGGACTTCACTATAATTTAAAGAAGCTTGGTCATTTTCTCTTTTTCTCTAATGTGAAATTTGCAATTGCTGAAAGGATATCAAACTTGCTGTCTCCCTGCTTCCTTACATGTAAAGTAAGCTCACGGTGAAAGATGTGTGATGGTGTCTTATAATGGTTCGCACAGCGTCCAAACCATGGGAGGCTATGGTAGGTAAATGCCTCAAAATGCCTGCTGTGTACAGACAGGCCAAATGGAGCACAGCATGGCGCAGGACATGTAATGACTCACAGCACTGTATTCCTGTTTGTCTCTTGCATCTCTACTGAGAAAAATCCATAAAAGTTGCCATGCGAAACTGGATTTTCAGCGAGAAAATAGTCTGTGACTGACACTTTATTGAGCAAGCTCGGGAATGCCCTGGTTGTCATCTGTTAGGTTTAGCTTTACTGACAGCCTTTTTTATAATAAACTCAATGTAAAAGCATAGCACAGAGATACAACAGAAGTTGTCTTTAGAAGGAACTCCTGTTAAAAGCTTAACTTGATCAAATAAACCTCTTTTTCTGTTTCTATTTGAATTGCATGTGTCTTATTTAGTTTCCTAGCAATGGCTTTATTTAAAATTTCAATTAACCTATTTATTCTTTGGTATTCAGCAATGTTCAAAGGAAACCCAGAAGCACTGATTCCCATTGCCTCATAGAACCAACCCTTTTGTTACAATCTCCTTATTTTTTCCCCATGAAGCTGGTGCAGTATGGTGCTCGACTTTGAAAATTACTGTATGCAGTGGGAATGCGGCTGAAGGAATATAAACTAAAGTGTTTGCAAGACAAAGATAAGAAAATTTGAGTAGCATTTAAAGTAAAAAAAAAAACAGAAATTCCACTGTGTTGTGATGGTAAGGTGTAGTCTTCTATTTTTTTTGTAACCATTTTTTAAAATATTTTATTGGATTGAGTTCTCATTGCAGAAAGGTAGCTGATGCAAATTTTGTTTTATTTGACAATGATTATGATTGAATCTTGAAATTTGAAAATTAGTGCAGCCGCTAATCTTTTGTATTTCATAGTATTCTGTAACTGTTTGTATTTCACTATGTTCAGAAGTTAAATAAATATTCAACTTAATGCCATATGGTTATTCCTGCTTGTGCCCATGAGCTAACATCATCATGTCCCTAATACAAGTCATATAGAAAATACTAATATGCTTAGATATGATCATTTCTACAGTATTTACAGTCAATTAAAATTATACTTGCATAAGAGTTTTTTGACTGAATTTTATTTCTAGAAAGTGACTATAAAATGCATTGAATTCAAATTATTATTTTAGAAATGTCTGAATGTTTTTCAGAAATAGATACGGAAAAGCATGCTATGTTATTAATGTGTTTTTTAAGGGCAGAGGTGTTGGTCATAAAGAGCGTAACACTAGGTGGAGCTCTTGTATCATACTCCTGTGACATCCCTACCCATCTCTGTGAGCCGGGGTGCTCGGGACACATTAGTGACAGTTTTGACAGTTTCAAGCTGAGAAGAGCAGCTTATGATTGACAAGCTGATGGACAGACAAACAGTGAAAACCTCAAAAACCAGCTGTCCCTGCCATGTGGCCATCTGTCACTTCCCGTCTAATTGGAGGATGTGAGCTCTGCATGAAGTGCTGGCCTGCTTGCTTAAGAATTTATCCCCATATGTTTATGTAATGTTTTTTGTTTCTATACAATGACAGGATATAAAGCAAAATTGTTATTAGCAGTGTCACTACAGGGAGTGACTGTCAATAGATCAGTCCTTCAGTTGACAACATCTACGATCTATCGACGTGTCTATGCTGAAGATATAACCTGGATCACAGAATCAGATAAAAAGCTGAGTTGCGAGCTTATAGCTAAGCCCCTCTGACATTTGGTTCACATAACTACAGAATTCAAGATTTCACAGGATGTTGTGTTCACCTAGTGTAATGTTAAATGAAAAATGTATCTTTACTCCCCTCACTACAAGCTGAATCTATAATATGATGGACACATCCATTTAGGTAGCCTGAGTATGATCAATACCAGAATAGATATGAATCATACAGTACAACCAATTCTCCCCACTGAGGCAAGTTCATATTACTCATTTTACCTGTCAGTCATGTATGTATGTAGGAATGTGTGTGTATATATATATATATATATATATATATATATATATATATATGCCAGAGGCACTTCTGTGCCCAGATCTACAATGTAACCTTTTACCGCGAATAAGCAAACAAAATGCAGTAGCACTATGTTGTAGTGCTACAAACGTAAAGGCCAACAATCCAAATCAATATTGGTTAAGCAGAAAAGAGACATTTGTGAAATTCAAAAGTCACTGAATCTTAATAAATCAAAAGCACTATGGAGATTGCGAGGACCCGCTTCCGGTCAACACTTCATGTTTAGGCTGAGTGGATCTATGTCTTTGAGGGCTGAACCCCACTGTGTGATATTTTAAAAGAAAAAATAGGACTAAACGTCTTTGCTACCCCCATGGCACAAATATGCAATATCCCCAATATGTACTTTGGCTTTTACTAATATGTTTGCTTATGTTTTTTAAAATGTTTGTGTTATGATAAGGGCAGTTAAAATCAAAGAGAAAAACGCTCTTGAATCTCACATGGGACACATTGTTTTACCATCACCTCAGATCATGTAGAATGAGGTCAGCTTGAGGAAGGTCCTAGAGAAATCTAAATGGGTCAGCCTGGGATCTGGATGCACAGCTTGCATTGTATGACAAGGCTTCCTGGAGCTGTTCAAACGCATCAAGAAAATTAGTGTAAGAAAAAGTAAGACCACTGACATATAAATGTAAGACTGATAACCTGGAAGATATACCTGTCTTTTGAGATCCCTTAGTTTCTGGTATGCAGTCTCAACAGTCCAAATTATTCAAAGGTCAATAAAAGGTTTCTCACATTTTCAACCTACTGGGTCTTTTTCGGGATGTTCTACAGCAACACTAGTGACACACGCGATCCAAATTACAGCAACATCTGAACAAATGTAAGTTACTTTTGTTAACAACTTAAACATAGGACCACATTCAGTTCATCAAAAACTTAATTTCTATTTTCCGTCAAAGCAACATCTCTTTGTACCACTTACATTGCAGAAGGCAGTGAAAGTGAGGCTATTTCAACCTCCAAGAATATCTGAGACAACTTGCCTTATACCTTCACAATGAAAGTCTTAAGTATATGGTATGCAGTATACTGAACGTCAAATAAGATGATTTTTAAAGTTAATTGGAAGTGCATGGTATCCTATCTGCTTATAAAAATAAAACAGTGTAAATAGAGGATAAACTGTGGGTTCAGGCTGCATGTTGTAATTTGGACCTGCGAGCTATTACACAGAAGCTGTGTGTGTTCATGATTCTTCTTCCATAACTACTACAGCTATTACTACCTAGTAGCTACTACTACTTAGTAGTAGTAGCTGTAGTAGTTTAGTGTGCCCCAGGGCAGCTGTGGCTACATTGTAGCATTATAGCATGTATAAATTATAGCATATCATTTATGTTGCAGTTAAGATGATCTCCAAAATAAATTTGCACACAGTATTTATAATTGTTTCATAGTGTTACTTCTTTGTTATGTAGCAAGATTGCACTTTATCTCAGTGTTATTATAGTTATTTACTTTTGAAGGTAGAATACATTTTCGGTGTTGGGCTAAACAGTTTTAGGACAGGGTTATTCACATGCTTGATGCAAATGTTTGCGAATTGATTATCATTTCATATATATTCTTTGGTCCAAATGCACTGTTTTTTAAGGCCTATGTTTTCACAAAGGGAAATGAGAAAACAGACCTAGATTTTGTTTGAAAAAATATATTTTTGTCATCACCCATCCAACATGTGTCTGATGGACTAATGACCTTTTCAGGGTGTGTCCCACCTATAGTCCAATGACTACTGGCTGAAGGTAGGCACATAATCACTAGACCCTGCAAGGAGAAGTGGGCATAGAATGATGGAGGGGCTGGTGCTAGGGAAAGGGATAAGCCTAGAAAATGAGATTTGAAGTGCCGAACATCCTAAAGTGAGACTGCAATGACAGTTTAAGGCGACATCAACAGGCTGCTTTTTAGGCAAATGATGGTAACATGTTTGAGAAAACCATTTTAGGGATTCCAAGAAACTTTTTTATTAAAGTGAGGCACTGGTATGATCTGGTTCAAGGCACACAAATACACTATCAGGTTCAGAATAAGGTCAAAGCGTCAAAAGGCAAAACTGCTTGGCTGGGGAAAGAACTCAATCGTGCGTTCTTTGTGTAGATGGGGAATTCATCTAATCTGTGCTTGGCAGCTGTACAAAGGCACCCACAGAAGGCTACCAATGGTGGCAGAATGAAAAGGTTCTTAAAGCAGTTTACAAAGATTCTGATCTCAGCATTCACTAACAGCAATTTGAGATCATCCTGTAAAGACCACCTCCATTGTCAGGAAGATGTCCACCCTGCAGATAAAATAAGTGACAGGACTTTTCACCTGGGGTGCACATAGGCCGAAAAATAATATAAAAGACTTACAAAAAACAAGACAGTAGATCTAGCTGAAGATGAAGGCTCTGCAGCAAATGGTAGTTTATTGCACCTGCAATGCAAGCTGGGGACTCATCATCACCAGCTGAGTTGTCAGCGTGAAGGTGTGGGATACTGAAAAAGGCACAAACCCGAATGTTCCCCAGGATAAGTTGGTAGTGATGTGTCTAAGATCATCCCTAAAGACCATGTCTGAATAAGAAATGCCCTGCTTATCATTTATAGCAGTGATAGAGGAAAGGATAGCAGTCCTGTCAAGCAGTGCTTGCACATTGAGTTGTTTTGTGATAAAGACTCTAAAAGTCACTATGGTAGTGAAACGCTCAGCATCTTTTTTTTTTAACATCCAGAGTTTTTTGATATCGTTAATAGTGCAATAGTATAGATTTGATTAAACAATTTGGCTGAAGCATACATTCTATTGAAAAGCAGTTAAGAGGGTTTACAATAAACTGAATTTGAATATTTGAGTATAGTTTTATAGTTATCCATTGTGGTTTGTGGACTAGTGAAGTAACAGACACATACCAGGATCTGTATCACAATGTCTGTTCATCATACATAGTTTTAAAATTAATTAATACCAAGTTCTAAAGAATATAATAAACAACTTACACTAAGAATGTTCTATCTTATTGGCAGATACCAACGAATACCAGTGCATTAAAACCCATTAGAGATCATTTGGAAAGGATATAGGGTCTTTGGCACCAATCAATTAAGGTCAGTGCTAAGATGATGCCATGCCAGAGCTGGAGGGCTCTTAAACCGATGAGTGTCAGCAGCTTTGGTGATCGCTGGAGGACTAATTCACTAGACATCCACCCCCACCCCCCTTCCCTTTACCCCTACTCTTCTCAGATGAGTGCTGCTCTGACAGAAAGAGCTGCAGGAGGAGGAAGGAAATAAAGGCCGACATATCAGCATGCTCTCTACATCTTGTCAGAGGTGTCCTCTTGTGCACCAATCCAATATCTAGAAACCCTTTGTCTTTTTTTGCTTTGTTCTGTCTACTTCTACTACTTTTAAGTTGTTCGGGGTATTTAATGTATGGGGGTTATAAATACAAAATTTGTACACACTCATGAATGTGCTTGAATAGTGTATCTCTCTATAGATGTCCTTTATCTCAGTTAACCACTGTTAATGCATTGAACCCAGTCAAAGTGACAAAGAGCGAATTGGAGAAGTGTTGGAAAAAGAGAGCAGATGAGATTATTTTAGCAGGTCTTTGAAGTGGTGGGATGTTTTTTTTTGTCAGTTGCCCTTCCCAGTCTGTTTCACCCAGACCTTTGTTAAAGAGCTCTTATCCAGACCCTTCATTGTGCTTCCTTCTACAAATCAACTAATCTTTTTTTTTTTTTCTTAATGCAGTGCTGCCTTTTGGTAAACTTTATTTTTGGTGTTCAAAGGGGAATGATATACATTGTTAAGGATCAAATGGTTTTTCTGAGCACACTCAAGCAAGGTTTGAATTCCAGTAATAATTGGCATCATTTCAAGAGCAGAGACTGCCCAGTTCTTAATAACACCAGATACCTCAAGAATCATGCGTTTCTAATTTTCAGCTTCCTGCTGCGTTCCTGGTAAATTTGTCACGTTACTCTGTCTTTTCTCTCACCAGCAGTGCAATTTGCAGCCGTCCTAATTAAGCCCTATATGTTAATTGGGAACATTAAAGACCACAGAAAAGAAAGTTCAGGAAAGCTAATCAACAGTGCAATTTAGGAAGTTAACTATAAGTTCACTCCACTCTACATATAGGCATTAATTATTCTAATGAGAGCAGGGAGTGCATTTTAAGGTCAAACCGAGCTACTGGCAGACACATCCGGACTAGAAGTCATATTGTATGTTAATTAAAACATTCATCTAAGAGAGTTAAATGCAGCTTTCTGATGACCTTGCTGATTATGTTAGTTTTCGCTCCTAACAAGATAGCTCAATTTTGAATTTGTTCTGTATTATTACCCATCAGAAAAAAAATATCTGTTCATTCTCTGTGAACTGCAGTATTTAAATTTAAACTGACATTTACCATGGCAATAAAAAAAACCTGAATATTTTTTGATTAATTTTTTATTTAGTTATTTTCTTGCAATTTTATCAGTTTGCTTGGATTTATTGTCTTATTGATTGGCAACTTTTAATTAAATTCAATTTAGTGTATTTATATAACAACAATTTCCAACAAATGTTGTCTCAGGGCACTTTACAAAGTCCCTTGAGACCATAAAATGATATCTAATGTCACACTTCATATGAGATCACCTGTTGGACAGCTAGTCTCAAATTTGATCATCCTTTGGTACAAACAGAGTAGAAAATTATAAATACAATGCCTGCAAAGTAACTAAGTGACATGGTTGTAAAACAATCCCAAATCATAAGCTCCCTGCGTCAATGCTTGACAGTTGGTGCATGCTGTTTGTGTTGATACCCTGTTTTTTTTTTTTGTTTTTTTTTTGCCAAACACAGTGCTGTGCATTATGGCAAAACATCTCTACTTTGATCACATCTGACCGAAGGATCTTATTGCAGAAATCTTGTGGTTAATTCTGATGCAACTTTGCTTCTATAATCTTTTTCAGATAGTAGAAAGTTTCTCCTTGCAACCCTTCAACATAAGCCATAATTGTGAAGTTTTCTTCTAATTTCCCTGACACAAACACAAACATGCTAAGCGAGGCCTGTAAAGTCCAAGACGCAGCACTAGAATTTTTATATAGTCAGTTTCTAAGTATTGCATAGTCTTACCCTGGGTTGTATTTGGTTGGAGCTATTTATGCGAAGACTAGCTACTGTCATTCCACTTGTGAATAATCTTTCTCACTGTAGAGTTCAAGATTTCAAAATGTATGGATATGGAGGGAAATAACAATTGCCTTTGGCTACTTCCCCTCCAATAGAAATGTGTACTCAGTTTTTCTCACTTTATAGGCAGTCATGGACACATGCTTTAAACCTTGAACTACAATTCTATAGAACTACTATTTCAAAGCTTTCGTTGGTGCAAAAAAATATATAATGATCATATTACTTGTGACGATCAAAGCAGCAACTGCTAAATTTCCTGAATGAATCACCGATCTGGTTCACAGTTTAATCTGGTGATTCACTGGCAGTGCCTCATCTTGATTCTGACATGTGACATCTTAAGATAATTTTGATTTCAGAGCCAATGTTGAATTTCCCAAAGTAAAGTAGTTTCATCCTCTACAAATACAAAGTCAATTTTGGTTGTCAGATGGAAAACAATATTATCATTTTTTGTCACACATGAGTTATCAAACAGGTGTATTCTCTTTTTACATAATAGAAAATATATAAAGCATGTCATAATACAGTACCTCACAAAAGTAAGTATAGCCTTCACATTTTATAAATAATCATCATTATCATATCCTTTTATGGGACAACACTGAGGATATGATAATTTGAAATAATGTAAAGTAGCTAATCTACAGCTTGTATAACAGTGTAAATTTGCTGTTCCCTCAAAATAACTCAACACACAACCATTAATGTCTGTCTTGTTGGCAAAAACGTGGGTACACGCTTAAGTGAAAATGTCCAAATTGTGCCCAAAGTGACAATATTTTGTGCAGCCACCATTCATTTCCATGATTCTTGACACTGTGATTCTGGCTATTTGGGGATTGCATATTATTTTAAATGAGAGCTGACTGAAATAACGAGGTGGCAGAAATATTAGAACCCCTCCCCCAACCGGCACTTATTTTTTTCCACTTAAAGCACTGCTTAGAGGCACAAAATACATCTATTTACTGTCACACCTTCTACTTTTGAGTACAGTTTAGTTAACCCTCATACTGTACCGAACATGTGATGTGAATAGAGTATGGTTCCCCATACTCTATTCTGGATGTGGGATTCTCTATGTGGAATTCTCTATTCAGTCTGGATGTGGGATTTTGAAGCTTCCACAGATCCAGATGTATGGAGCTCAATTGGGGCCAAAAACATTTTTTTTGAAACTGATAAAAAAGGATTTATAACTGAAAAATAATTTTAAAACTGAAAAAAAAGATTTGAAGCTGAAAAATAATTTTGAAACTACTGTTCAGATTCAAGTTTTTTTTTCAGTTTCAAACTGCTGCCCCCTCAGTGTGGGGGCGGGACTTAGATGACACGGGTGTGGAATGATGACTGACAAGCCATTTTTACATTTATTCAAAGCACTCCAATGTTTTTGTGCAACTCAAGTGCTGGGTCAAAATCTTTTTCAAAATCCATCAACCCAACATGCATTGGTTGGCCCAGCTCCTGAGTTGCTTGAGCTTCGAATGTCATGACGTGGACAGACATGCTCCACCAGAAATACACCGCACCCATGACTGTGCCAGACTTCATGCTCCATCCACCATGAGCTCACACATATAAGGTGAACCTGACTGATCATCGAAGCGAGGCAAATCATCAATAAATGCTTTGTGCACAGTATATATCTAATTCACAGTGTCTGTGTTGCGTTACATATTAAAGTAATATCTTTTTATTGTCGATGTGAGTTGGTTGGTTCGGACAACTACACAGCTAACCATTTAGCCGTTATCATGGACATACACACGGATACAGCTTTTCTGTTTTGTCATGTGGCAAATTGCCAAATGATTTAATTGAATTAGTTCAGAAAGTATATGCACGTAATGTGTTAATTTTGAGTTTCCCAGCTATCTAGCTGGTTCGCAAGCCAGCAGGCTAATTTGCCAGCTATTTAGTTAGCTAGCTAGTATGGTTTGGAACATTATAGTTGATGCATCTTAAATCTCTTTAAAATTGTCATTTAGCACTGCAACCTTGTTTACTGTTGTCAGTCCTTCCTTCATCTGCTCTAAAGTAAAGTGCACTATTCTAGCTGCTTAAAAATCGAATTTCATAAAAAAACAAATTAAATGACATAAATGTAAAAGGCAGGAAAGCTGTTCAAAATCACCCTCTTCCTTACAGATCCCTTTCGTCCAAATGGTTCAGGTTTAAGGATAATGCTTCATTAGAGAACAATACTGTATACTTTGACTGAGTACATGTACAGCATGTATAGTGTTAGGAGTAGTGATGTGTACATGCCCTTAGTCAAAGTACACAGGATAGTGTTAGGAGGTATACTATAATGTGTGTCTCTGTGTGTGTGGTTGGGGTGTGGGGGTTTAAAAAAAATGTGTAACTTCATGTAACTAGTCTTTATCAAAAAACAATAATTTGGTCCTTACTCACTCTCACTTGCTCTCTTGCATTCTTTTTAGCCTGGAACAAACATGCCTGGCATGTGTAATGGGATCTTCAGAGCGATCAACACTCAGACTGAGATGTTACGTGAGCTGAATCGCAGACTGGATGTGATCCTTGCACAGGATCGCAGGCAGGTTGCGGTTCCTGGACTCAGGGGTGAAATGGGATAAATCTTGGAGAAAGTTGTTCGCTCGGATCTGGCAGAAAGACCAAGAATTTGGCTGTTCGGATTCGCCTTTGAGAAGCACCAGCGAGACTCTCAAGGCTGACGGAAAATTAAGAGTCAGCCTAACCCAAATAATTATTGTTTTTCTGAATCTGGCTCCCCTGCAAGGCCTTGATGGCTGGCTATCTTCAACTTCTCCTGGAAGTTATGTAAACATGACGCTCTGCTCCATCTGCGGACCTGCTCAGAACTTGGCCGGTTGATGTACATTCCAACGAACCATCAAGGACAATGGCCTCTGTGACAGTGCTTCATGGATTTACTTGCACACACTCACTTGCACACACACACATGCTCAAGATAAACATATGCACCCTTCACACCACCTTCACCGGCATGATGTTGTTTTGTCAACTTGTTGCTTCTTTGTGCTGAGGAAAATCTTTTGGGCCGTGTCCAAATACTGCCAAGTAAAGATGTGAGATGCTGACTTACTCTTATTAAGTCTCTTGGGCATGGAGTTTACTAAAGCTTCACAGGTTGCCAATGGAATCCTCTTCCACTCCACCATGATGACATCATTGAGCTGATGGATGGAGACCTTACACTCCTCTACAATCTGTTTGAGGATGCCTCACAGATGCTCAATAGGTTTTAGGTATGGAAATATGTTTGGCTAGTCCAGTGCCTTTACCCTCAGTTTCTTTAGCAAGGCAGTTGTCATCTTGGAGGTGTGTTTGGAATTATTATGTTGTAATACTGTGCTGCGGCCCTTTTTCTGTAGGGAAGGGATTATGCTCTTCTTCAGTATGTCACAGTATGTGCTGGCATTCATGTCTCCCACCAGCAGCAATCATGCAGCCCCAGACCATGACATTCCCACCACCATGCCCACAACCAAGGCACACTTGTTTTTGTACCTCTCACCTGGTTGCCACCACACACACTTGACACCGCCTCAACCAAATAAATCTATCTTGGTCTCATCAGACTACAGGACATAGTTCCAGTATTTCTTGTACTTAGTCTGCTTGTCTTCAACAAACTGTTTGCAGGCTTTCTTGTGCATCATCTTTAGAAGAGGCTTCCTTTTGGGACGACAGCCATGCAGACCAATTTGATGCAGTCTACAACATATGATCTGAGCACTGACAGGCTAACACCCTCAGCCCATCAACCTCTGCAGCAATGCAGTCAGCACTCATGCATTTATTTTTTAAAAGATAACCTCTGGATATGATCCTGAACACGTGCACTCAAATTCTTTGGTCAACCATGGGGCCACTGTCTTGGCCACTGTGCTGCTGCTAACTTTAAGGATGTTGGCAATTTCTTGTAGCCTAGGCCATCTTTATGTAGAACTTTTTTTTCAGATCCTCAGAGAGCTCCTTGTTCTGGGGTGCCATATTGAACTACCAGTGACCCAAATGTGAGCGTGAAAGTGATACCACCAAATTTAACACACCTGCTCCCTATTCACCCCTGAGACATTGTAACACTAACATGTCACATGACAAAGGGGATGGTATATGGTTAATTGGGCACAACTTGACATTTTAACCTACAGGTGTACTCAGTTTTCTTGGCAGTGGTTTAGATAATAGAGGCTGCAGATTGAATTTTTTTAAAGGGTAGGCAAATTAACACTGTTATTTAGGCTGTACATTACATTGTATCATAGTGTCATGTCTGGAGTGTTGTCCCATTAAAAGATAAAACGATAATTACAAAAATGTGAAGGGATTACTCACTTCTGTGAGTTACTGTTTGCAGGACTGATTGGTTATATTTCTATTTACAAAATACTGTACAAGCTGACCGACTCGATGCAATCTGCTGGGTTTCCTTAAATATAAATACTTTTTAACCAATTAAAATAATGAACTGAATTGGACTGAACTGTGATAATTAGGATAAATTGGAATGTATGAACCTGACTGATCTGTATGATTAGATTAAATTGACTCTGTAAAGTGCCTGACATGTGTTGTGAATTGGCATTCTATAAATACAATACTTTAATTGAATTAATGAAAACAGGATTTATTTTATTCCTATATTAAATGTGAAAAATCCCTTTTTTAACTGTGAAAAGATGCAAAGAGATGCAAAGGTGCAAACTATGTTTGTATAAAATGTACATCCTCACTATTTCATCAGAAGCTCACACCTCACTTTAAAAATGCACATTATAACACATCTTTGGGACTTGTGAACATGAACATCTGCACCCCTGTAGGCTCTGATGTGCTTCTTTGGCAAAGGGAGGAAGTGTGTATGAACTTTGTGAACTTGTCAAATGTTGTCCTGAACTCCTATACCATTTAATTATGTGACTCTAACAGCTATACAGGTCCTTCTCAAAATATTAGCATATTGTGATAAAGTTCATTATTTTCCATAATGTAATGATGAAAATTTAACATTCATATATTTTAGATTCATTGCACACTAACTGAAATATTTCAGGTCTTTTATTGTTTTAATACGGATGATTTTAGCATACAGCTCATGAAAACCCAAAATTCCTATCTCACAAAATTAGCATATCATTAAAAGGGTCTCTAAACGAGCTATGAACCTAATCATCTGAATCAACGAGTTAACTCTAAACACCTGTAAAATATTCCTGAGGCCTTTAAAACTCCCAGCCTGGTTCATCACTCAAAACCCCAATCATGGGTAAGACTGCCAACCTGATTGCTGTCCAGAAGGCCACTATTGACACCCTCAAGCAAGAAGGTAAGACACAGAAAGAAATTTCTGAACGAAAAGGCTGTTCCCAGAGTGCTGTATCAAGGCACCTCAGTGGGAAGTCTGTGGGAAGGAAAAAGTGTGGCAGAAAACGCTGCAGATGAGATGACCGGACCCTGCAGAAGATTGTGGAGAAGGGCCGATTCCAGACCTTGGGGGACCTGCGGAAGCAGTGGACTGAGTATGGAGTAGAAACATCCAGAGCCACCGTGCACAGGCGTGTGCAGGAAATGGGCTACAGGTGCCGCATTCCCCAGGTCCAGCCACTTTTGAACCAGAAACAGCGGCAGAAGCGTCTGACCTGGGCTACAGAGAAGCAGCACTGGACTGTTGCTCAGTGGTCCAAAGTACTTTTTTTCGGATGAAAGCAAATTCTGCATGTCATTCGGAAATCAAGGTGCCAGAGTCTGGAGGAAGACTGGGGAGAAGGAAATGCCAAAATGCCAGAAGTCCAGTGTCAAGTACCCACAGTCAGTGATGGTCTGGGTTGCCGTGTCAGCTGCTGGTTTTGGTCCACTGTGTCTTATCAAGGGCAGGGTCAATGCAGCTAGCTATCAGGAGATTTTGGAGCACTTCATGCTTCCATCTGCTGAAAAGCTTTATGGAGATGAAGATTTCATTTTTCAGCACGACCTGGCACCTGCTCACAGTGCCAAAACCACTGGTAAATGGTTTACTGACCATGGTATCACTGTGCTCAATTGGCCTGCCAACTCTCCTGACCTGAACCCCATAGAGAATCTGTGGGATATTGTGAAGAGAACGTTGAGAGACTCAAGACCCAACACTCTGGATGAGCTAAAGGCCGCTATCGAAGCATCCTGGGCCTCCATAAGACCTCAGCAGTGCCACAGGTTGATTGCCTCCATGCCACGCCGCATTGAAGCAGTAATTTCTGCCAAAGGATTCCCGACCAAGTATTGAGTGCATAACTGTACATGATTATTTGAAGGTTGACGTTTGTTGTATTAAAAACACTTTTCTTTTATTGGTCGGATGAAATATAGCTAATTTTGTGAGATAGGAATTTTGGTTTTCATGAGCTGTATGCCAAAATCATCCGTATTAAGACAATAAAAGACCTGAAATATTTCAGTTAGTGTGCAATGAATCTAAAATATATTAATGTTAAATTTTCATCATGACATTATGGAAAATAATGAACTTTATCACAATATGCTAATATTTTGAGAAGGACCTGTAAACCAGCTTCAGACCGAAAGATTGTACACTTTTGTCTCCACTTTTTTTTTTCAGTCTTTTGTAATTAATTCTCTGTGGAACCTTACATCTCTTGGGGTTTATCCAACGTTGTGTAGTTCCCAACTACATTTGACAGCAATAGATGTTCAATCTCACCTAAAAAATATCCTAGATTTTGGGAACAGGATACAGCGTAGAAAGCTTAAGGCTAACCAAGGCTCTTTGACAATGCTTTAATAAATAATAGGGGTTATTTAACAGTTTGGCTAAACCATTGTATCGATGCCAGTTTTAAAACATAGGTTTTAAAAAAAGCTCACTGAATGTTTTCACAGTGATGAACATAAGTAAAATTTATTTTCATAGAACTTGTTGCATTCACGCTATCCAGTTACAATAGTAAGTGAAAAAATGCAAGTACCTGATTCAGGATTTATAGAAACTAAAAGACTAAATTACATTTAGGAACAAAATTACCTCCCTAAATCAGGGTTGTCTAAAGTGCGACCCGGGGACAATTTCCGGCCCCCTGAAATGATTTTGTGTGGCCCCTGACCACAATTCAAGAATAGTACATATTTGGCCCCCAGCACAGCCAGCTACTGTTGGTGAAGACTTTTTTTTTAAATGAGTTACATTTTTACTTTTACTTACAATTTCTACTGACATATTTACATCTTAAAATGGAAAATTTTAGGAACACATCTTGGCTAAATAACTCAAATGTTACTGTCTGTAATAGACAGACAATAGTACAGACATGCCCCCCCCCCCCCTCCCCCTCCCACCCATTTCTCACAGAAGAAGCAAAACAAGCTTAATACAGTATATTTTTCATTGTGATGTCAAATAATAATGCCCCGAGCTTGCATGCTGGGAGTAAAAAAATAACTTAAATGGAAATTTTGTTTATCAGCCAACCTCCTCTTCACCTTAAGAGCTGCTGTTTTCATTGTGGATAATTGCTCACACCTTTTAATAGTTTGGATCTTCAAGTTCACAAAAATATTTCAAAACAGTTTTGTGTTTTGCTTGAATGAAAAGCCTGACTGGATTTCTCATTGTGTAATCACCTTAGTACATTAATTCATAGTTCAAAAAAACTGTTGGACATGCATCAGGCCAACTAAACTAGTCTAAACTTTTAAAAGGTCTGTCAAAATGTGTTTATGATATTTTCAATTATGTTGAGGTTTTCTGCCAAAAAATAATAAAAAAAGACTTACAGAGACTGAAATAATTTTTTTAAGTTTAAAATGTTGCAGTTTGATTTTTCACATACCTCAATTTTGGTTTCCATATTTTCTTTTTTAAAATAACAGTAAAGAAACAGCCAAGCCCTCATTTCACGTAGGCCAATGTAGGGCATGATCTTTCTCACTTTAATGTACTATGGCCATAGGCGTAATTTGCGGGGGGGATATGGGGGTTATGACCCCCCCTAAAGTCTGATCCAATCACTATAACCCCCCCAATAAAATCACATCATTTTGATTTACAAAAAACATCAACATACAAACAACATAAACATGAAAAACATGTTTATTTTCTTTATTCATTATTAATTTTGGTGCAACATGTTTAATCATCTGGTAATGTAACTCCTCCTCTCCCTGCAAAAACGTGGTATCGCCCAACATGCTTTCTCTACCAAGCAGCGGCGTTCACCGTTTACTTGTGGAAGCAGCTGCTCGGCAGTGAGTGATTCTTGACAGTGTGATTCTCGCTATTTGGGGATTGCATATTACTTTAAATGAGAGCTGACTGTAATAAAGAGGTGGCAGAAATATTAGAAACCGTTTTGAACCCCCTCCCCATTTACTTAGTGATGCCAGGGTTTCATTCCCCCATCTAGAAAAAAGGGTATGAAACATGGAGGCAAAGTCAAAGAAGAGATCTACCTATAATTAGTAAGTCACACAAGCTCTCCTCAGCAACAAAATATCCCGGTCAAGGCTCTGTGATAAACAAAGAGCCACTTACATCCGCTTTGCCTATACCCCACTTTCTGAGATTCATCTAGGCATTAGTTTGAAATTTGCTTATAAGTCTGGTTGCACTGGGCCAGTCCATTAGGAAGGCACCAGAGTGGAACATAACATTTTCAGTTTCAATTAAGTCTATGAGGGCATACATAATGCACAGCGGAGGTTTGGTCTCCTAAGAATGCTGAATCTATGAGCTTGCAGAGAAATGACACCGCGGTGGTCCAAGGAGCTGACCTGCATTGAATGTTTTACTTGTATTAAGCTGTAAGATTTGTCAACCTTAAGTGAATTAGTATGTGCCCATTGGAATGTGAAGATAAATCTGAAGTGGGCATTTGTCTGTATGTGTGTGTGTGTGTGTGTGTGCGTTCTTGTACTTGTTGCTGAGTGAGAACCATTTTTCGTATTTTTATCGCAAAGTGAGGACATTTTGACAAAGTGAGGACATTTTCCTGGTCCTCACTTTTTCAAATTCCGTTCTTGGGACAGGGGTTAGGTTTAGGACTAGGGTATAAATTGAGTTATTGTTAGGGTTAGGTATTAACTGGTTAGGGTTAGGGTGAGTGTTAGGGTCAGGGTTAGGTACTAAAATGAATGGAAGTCAATGGAAGTAACCGAAAAGTCCTCATAAAGATAGTAAAACATGGATGTGTGTGTGTGTGTGTGTGTGTGTGTGAGTGAGAGAGAGAAAGAGAGAAGCTGGCTTTAAAAGTATGAAAACTGGACAAGACCAAACAAACTCATTTACGCTGAAGCTCATCAGGCTAAAGTTACCTTGGAACAATTTCCAATATGGGCAAGTGTTTTTGTAGAATAAAACATTCTTTCATGTCACATGTCTTTTGCCCTGAACTACCACTTTCCTAATGAAAAATGCATTAATATCATTGTTTATCATCAGAGATCTGATTGTTCCATATGTTCCTAACAGGGCACTTCGTTCTCAGACTGCAGGTTTGGGTATTAATGCATTTCAAAGTGGCGTCTCATTTAGATTTTTAAAAGCCATTGTGTGAGTAGATATCCAGCGTTCCTTCCTGTCTGATAATTGTTCTTGACCTTCCCTTGCTTTTTGGATTTATGCCTCTGCCTGCTCCCTGTCGGACTATTTGGATTTTGTTTGTCGACCTTGTTTCCTGCATCTGGTTTATGCCTCTGCCTGCCCCTTGCCTGACGCCTCTTGTTCCGATCGTTGACCCTGTTTCTGTCCTTGGATTATTGAGCCAGCCTAGCCCTCAGATTATTCAGCCTGGAGTCACTTCTTACCTGTGCTGTGGAGATCACCGCCTGCCGCCCACTGAGGTTTCCCCTCTGGGTTTCAAGTTCCACTCAAGACAAAAGCAGGTTAGTGGCTTTTCTGATCCCTGCAAAATCTGGACTACAAGTCACTAATCCCTCTTTCTGCCTCAGTGATTCCTGGAAGCTGTGAGGAGTGTTACCTGTGTGACGTTTTCCTGTGGCTGAATAAACCTTTTAAACTTTCAGTACTGTGTCTGGCTGAATCTTGGGTGCGCCTTTTTCTGATTAATAGCAGAAAAATCTGGCCAAAAATTGACCCATCGCCAGCACAACAGTGGCGTACCCATGTTGATGAGACCCTTTCCTGGTTGGGTTCTGGCATGGAGGAAATAATTTCCACATTACGTTCTGGCAATCTTGTCTTCGAGCCACCACCGTCACAAAGAAACCACGCCCAAGTAACACAGACAACAGCAGAGGTAAGGGAGCCACGCCTCTCTCCGCCTGAGATGTTCAGGGGAGACTCAGACCAATGTCGAGCTTTTCTAACTCAGTGTGAAATTCATTTTGAGCTTCAGCCGTTATCCTTTCCCACTGAATGTTCCAAGGTGGCGTTTGTTATATCTCTGCTGGCAGTGGGGAACTGCTGAATGGCATAACAGGTCTGCATCTTGTGATCTTTATGAAACTTTTTCCAAGGAACTCATTCGAGTTTTTGACCCGGTCATTCCAAGTCGTGAGGCCGCAAGAGGATTATTGTCCCTCAAACAGGGTGATGAACCTGTCTCGACCTGTATAATTGACTTTCATTTGTTGGCTGCAGAGAGCCGTTGGAATGAGGCAGCACAAATGGATGCATTCATGAAAGGATTAAACGAAGACATCAACAATGAGTTAGCAACCCGTGACTATCCTTCTTCCTTGAAACAACTCGAGGATTTGGCTGCTCGCATTGATATTCGGCTGGCAGAAAGAAGGAAGGAGAAGCGCCATGAGAAGGGTCGCTCATCATTCACTCAGGTTTCTGCACACCGGTATGAGAGAAGGAGTCGGTCACCTCTCACTGAGGAAAATAATAATTGTGAGCCAATGAAATTGGGCAGAACCAAGATTACCCCTGAGAAGAAAGATCGTCGGAGAAGATTCAAGCTCTGTTTTTATTGTGGAGAGAAGGGACATTTAGCACTCAGGTGTCCACTAAAAGGACAGGCTCAGCAGAGGAAGGGAGGTCTCTACTGAGCAGAAGACAACTATCTCTATCTGCCTCCTCCTTATTGTTTCTTGCCCATTTTCAAACCTCTTCTTTGTCTCTCCAGGGGGCCATGTTTATTGATTCAGGAGCAGATACTGAATTCATGGACGAAACATTTGCAAATAACAACGGCATAAAACTTATTCCGTCAGCTGACACAAGAAACGTGCTAGCTTTGGATGGTCACAGCATGAACAATTCACATCTCAGGACGGATGAGATTATCTTAACAGTTGGAGGTAATCATCAAGAAAAAGTAACTTTCATGATCATTAATTCACCAGACCTTCCTGTAGTCCTAGGGGCCTCCTGGTTGCAGAAACACAACCCTCACATCGACTGGAAGAAAAAATAAGTTTTGGGTTGGTCTGAGTCATGTTCCGCTGACTGTCTTTTGTCTGCTGCTACGGAGGTCAGTGTGGAGAATGAGGTTGAGGAGACCTATCCGGATTTATCCAAGGTACCGCTCGAATACCATGATTTAAAGGAGGTTTTTAATAAAATTAAGGCCACAGCTCTGCCACCCCATAGACCTTATGATTGTGCTATTGATTTGCTTCCTGGCACATCACCCCCTAAAGGCAGAACCTATTCATTGTCTGGTCCAGAGCACAGGGCCATGAAGAGTTATGTTGATGAGGCATTAAAGGCAGGGCACATTCAACCCTCTTCCTCTCCTGCAGGTGCTGGTTTCTTTTTTGTTGGGAAGAAGGATGGTTCATTGAGACCATGCATTGATTATAGAGGCCTTAATGAGATAACATTTAAAAATAGATATCCCTTACCACTCATGAACACAGCTTTTGATCAGATCTAGGGAGCCAAGATATTTTCTAAGCTGGATCTAAGGAATGCATATCATCTGGTCCGAATCAGAGAAGGAGATGAGTGGAAAATGGCTTTCAACATGCCTACGGGCCATTATGAATACAAGGTCATGCCATTTGGACTTACTAACGCTCCTGCAGTTTTTCAGTCATTGGTCAATGACATTCTAAGAGACATGGAGGGTCAATTCGTATTTGTTTATCTTGATGACATACTGATTTATTCTCAAGATCTGGAAACCAACAGAAAACATGTCAGAGCTGTTCTCCTGCGTCTTCTCCAAAACCAGTTGTTCGTCAAAGCAGAGAAATGTGAGTTCCACATAACTACCACTTCCTTTTTGGGCTTCATCATTTCCCCAGATCAATTGCTTGTCGACCCCTCCATGGTTTAGGCCGTATTAAAATGGCCTGTTCCAACTGATCGCAAGCAGCTTCAAAGATTTCTGGACTTCGCAAACTTCTATAGGAGATTTATTAGAAATTACAGTCTGGTTGCTACTCCCCTAAATGCTCTTACCTCTTCCAAGGTGAAATTTGTGTGGAATAAGGATGCAGAGAAGGCCTTCAATAGGTTAAAGGAACTCTTCACGTCAGATCCAGTGTTACGGTCTCCTGACCCAGAGAGACAGTTTATTGTGGAGGTGGATGCCTCAAGCACTGGGGTCGGAGCTGTATTAAGCCAAAGAGGTGAGAATGATTGTGTTCACCCATGTGCCTTCTTTTCAAAGACTCTTGTCACAGGCTGAGCGGAATTACAACGTGGGAGACAGAGAGTTATTGGCTGTCAAGTTGGCGTTGACAGAATGGAGACATTGGCTGGAGGGGACTAAGGAGCCCTTTATGGTGTGGACTGACCATAAGAACGTGGAGTACCTGAAATCAGCAAAACGGCTAAACCCCAGACGGGCTAGGTGGGCTTTGTTTTTTGGTCGATTTAATTTCTCCCTATCTTACAGGCCAGGGAGTAAAAATGGCAAACCTGACACCCTATCCTGGATTCAAGAGCCTGAAGAATCTCAGTCTGCAGGTGAAGAGGAGTTTATCCTTCCTGAAACCGTCAGGTTGTCTGTGTCCCGAGTGGAGGTGGAAAGGGAGGTCCAGGAAGCCATTAGAGATATGCCTATCCCACCATCATGTCCACCTGACCGCTGTTTTGTCCCTGAATGCCTTGTGCCTAAGGTACTGGAGTCTTGTCATTGCTCTCGTTTAGCTTGTCATCCAGGAATCAGCAGAACCATTCACACAGTTTGAACTCAGTTTTGGTGGCCATCGCTGGTCAAGGATGTCAAAGACTTTGTTGCTGAATGCACTCAACGTTGTCGAGCCAAGCCTTCTCCTCGCCCCCCTGCGGGGTTGTTGCACCCTTTGCCAATTCCCCCTTGCCCATGGTCACATATTGCGATGGATTTTGTGACAGGTCTACCGGTTTCTAATGGTCACTCTGTACTACTAACCATAATTGACAGATTTTCAAAAATGGTTCATCTGGTGCCGTTGGAGAAGCTTCCATCTGATAAGGAGATGGGTGAGATATTGACCCGAGAAGTTTTCAGTCTCCATGGAATTCCAAATGACATTGTTTCTGAAAGAGGACCCCAATTTGTGTCACATTTCTGGAAGGAGTTTTGTTCGTTGTTGGGAATTTCTGTTAGTCTTTCCTCAGGGTTTCATCCTCAGTCTGATGGCCAAACCGAGAAAGCCAACCAAGAAGCTGAAACCAAACTTCGTATATTATGTGAGTCTGACCCGACCAAGTGGTCACAAAATTTGCCCTGGGTTGAATACGCCATGAACTCTATGCAATCAAGTGCCACTGGTTTGTCTCCTTTTCATGTTGTGTTTGGTTTCCAGCCACCCATGTTTTCAGTTCAGGAGAGAGAAGCTAATGTTCCGTCCGCCCAAGCGGCTTCCCTAAGGTGCCAAAGAATATGGAGAAAGGTCAGGAGGTCGATGATCAGAATGTCACTGGTTCAGTCAAGAACAGCCAACCGGAGATGGAACCCTGCCCCTAAGTACCAGGTGGGGCAGAAAATTTGGCTCTCTGCCAAGGACCTCCCATTAAGGGTAGAATCCCGGAAATTGGCACCTTGATTTGTTGGACCTTTCCCAGTCTCCAAGATCATCAACCCTGTTGCTGTACGACTGAGATTACCCAACTCCATGAGGAAGCATGGGGGTGGATCAGTGATGGTTTGGGCTGCCATATCATGGCATTCCCTTGGCCCAATACTTGTGCTAGATGGGCACGTCACTGCCAAGAACTACCGAACCATTCTTGAGGACAATGTGAATCCAATGGTTCAAACATTGTATCGTGAAGGCGGTGCCGTGTATCAGGATGACAATGCACCAATACACACAGCAAGACTGGTGAAAGATTGGTTTGATGAACATGAAAGTGAAGTTGAACGTCTCCCATGGCCTGCACAGTCACCAGATCTAAATATTATTGAGCCACTTTGGAATGTTTTGGAGGAGCGAGTCAGGAAATGTTTTCTTCCACCAGTATCACGTAGTGACCTGGCCACTATCCTGCAAGAAAAATGGCTTAAAATCCCTCTGACCACTGTGTAGGACTTGTATATGTCATTCCCAAGATGAATTGGCGCTGTATTGGCCGCAAAAGGAGGCCCTACACCATACTAATAAATTATTGTGGTCTAAATCCAGGTGTTTCAGTTTCATTGTCCAACTCCTGTACATAATCCATGTTGCTTGAATTCAAGTGTGAAGTTTCCACAGTCAGTGATGATTTGCAGTTCCATGTCATGTACTGGTGTTGGTCCAATGTGTTTTCTGAGCCCTTCTAGAGCCCTTCATGCTTTCCTCTGCTGACAAGCTGTATTGAGACACTGATTTTATTTTCCAGCAGGACCTGGTACCTGCCCACATTGCCGAAGGTACCAAAAGCTGGTTAAATGACCATAGTGTTTCTGTTCTTGATTGGCCAGCAAACTCCCCTGAGCTTAAACCCCACTGAAAATCTATGGGCTGTTCTCAAGAGTAGGACGAGAGACACCAGATCCAACAAGGCAGATGACCTGAAGGCAGCTATCAAAGCAATCTGGGCTTCAATAACACCTAAGCAGTGCCACATGCTGATCGGCTCTATGCCGCGGCACATTGATGCAGTAATTTATGCAAGATGAGGCCCAACCAAGTATTGAGTGCATAGAAATGGGCATATTTTTCAGAAGCCAGACATTTGTGCTTAAAACATTCCTTTTTGATTGGTCTAATGTGATATTTTAATTTTTACTTAGACACTCAATTTTGGGTTTTCCTGTACCTGTAAGCGATAATCGCCAAACTTAAAGGAATAACAGCTTGAAATAGTTTGATCTATGTGGAATGAATCTCTGTAAAATAACAGTTTTACTTTCTGAAATGACAGGCAAAGAAAATGCACTTTTGTTCAATATTATATTTTGAGATTAACCTGTATATGAAACAAGGTTCTTGCAGTTATTTTATTTTTTCATATTTTTACCTCTAACAGATTTGTAAACTTTTTATTGATTTATATAAGATACATGTCATGTAAAAGATGGAAAAAAGTCTTTAGTTTATTTATGGTTGTCTCATTTTAATGTCACAAAACGCTGACATTTTAACAGGGGTGTGTTCATCTTTTATGTCCACTGTGCATGGCATTGAGTTAAATTAAATATTTGACTAGGACTCGGCAAATGCCAGTCCTTAGCAATAACTCGGAGTGCCAGCGGGGAAAAACGTCCTGATCAGGACAACTACTAATGATTGAGTCTGTAAACAGTACAAATAGCCTTCTCTCTTGTGTTGACCTTTAAACCAATTGGAAAAGTGCACATTTGCAGCAGAACAATCATTTGTTAAAGTTACCATTCTCTCCGGTTTTGTAGTTTTACTCAAAAATGTGTCACCTAATTTGACTTTTACTAAAACATGTTTTATTAATGCTAACCAGTTGGAGTTGACTGTTGCTAGTCAGTGATTTTGACAAGAGACCAAGCAATCATACTGGTTGGAAAATACATTGTAGATGGTGTACTTGAACAAGAAAAACAGGCTGCTAAAGACTAATTCAAATCTTTTATTGAATTGTGCTACTTTGACGTGGTGCAAATGCCAATTAGGATCCGATTTTACCTCGCTGCATCAGAAAGGATCAGTAATAAATTGGCCTCTCATCTGAAAATAGGCCTTTTTCACACTTTGGAGTGGCGCTTAATGATAATCTATTGTTGGAGGGTATATCTGTCTGATTTGCTAATTAGGGTTGTGAGGATTTTCAAAATGTGCTCAAAATGTATTTTAACAAATTTATGATGGCATCTTTGGGAAGGTAGAGTGCCCAAAATTAAAATCTTTCCATTATCTCTAAAGATATTTAAGCATAATGTTAATGATTTGAAATTTTAGTCTCGACCACGTCTTCAATGTGCAAAACTCATTTTGTATTTCTTCAACGAACAAGTGATCCTGACTGTAGAATTACAGTGTGATAAGTGACCATCCACAGACCCATAGACATTGACAGAAAAAACATTGTGTAAAGGCTACAGGCCTACTAGCCACCCACGACAGGCTCTTAGTGTGTGTATTGATGTCTCCATTCTGTCTAGAGAGGCCAAGTGTGGCCAAATGCCCATCTCAACTACAGCAAACGAGACAGGACAGAACAAGTCATTTTCTCCACCCCCCTCTGGTTAAGCTTCCTATTTTCACACGACTTGCTTTAGAATTGCTTTGTCTCACTATGAACAATATCCTGATGGCACAGTGACTAGGGGAAACCTAGGGGCGAGGTAGGAGTGGGCAGGCGTGGGTGATCAAGTCAAATGCTAGGCCAAAGAGAAGAAGCTGATACATTTCCAAAGGCTTAGTCAGGATTTGGTAGCTCCATGAACAAACTACACTTTGGAAGAAAGAAAAAATAAAGCTGGTATCCAAACTTTTCATTTTTCCCTGCTGTTGTTTACTCAGTTCAATCACAGCCAGGTTGAATTGTCTTCTCCTTTCATGTCTCAGAGGTGCAGATGACCTTCCTTTGACCTTCCACTGAGCCTGAGTGGCCACAGACTGCATTTTAGCTCAGCAACTTTAGCAGTTTCCCCCCAGATTTCCCCCAGGTCCAGTTCACTGCCAGAGGATTACAGGGTCAAACACAGTGACTTTATTTCATGCCCAGACTAAATGTCCTGAGGGTTCAGTTGTTATGAGCTCACCAGTATATTACTCAGATCTTGATGGCCAAATAAGCACTGGTGTGGACAATTTATACTCATTATCCTATTGTACAGTCATGACCCTGAACTATCATGGCCCTTAATATTTTTAGCAGTTTTTTGTATTATTTTAATTTGTTTTTAGCATGTATTAAATACCTCATATTTAATTGTTAGTCAACAATTTTGTGAAGCTGAACAGCAGAATCTCATGTACCTGAGGTTCTAGAATGACACCAAGAACACCTCAATCTTAAAATCAGTTAAATGTATTATTATGTGCAAGTTGCTTTAGTTTTAGTTTAGATTTGAACTATATTCTGGTAAATTCACAAATACTTTATTAATCTCAAAGGGAAGGTAAATGTTGTTGTAGCTCATATTATACAAGTTTCTTCAAATAACCTTTGTAGATGCTGATGGCTGTGGGCAGGGAGGATCTCTTGTAGTGGTCTGTCCAGCCTCTAACTGAAGACACTTTGTTGTTGTATGATAGGCTCATGAAGAGGATTCTCAGGGTTCTCCATAATGTTCTTCATTTCATGAATAATCTATTGCACAATTATCTCCAGAGGTTCTAGAGGAGTCCCGAGAACAGAGCCATCCTTCTTTATTAGTTTAAGTTTGTTTTAAGTCACTGGCTCTGGTGCTGTAACCAGAACAGATGATGGCAGAAGAGATCACACTCTCCACAACAGACTTGTAGAGAATATGCAGCATCTTGCTGCAAACACCGAAGGCCCTCAACTTCCTCGAGAAGTACAGTCTGCTCTCTCCTGTCTTGTAGACGGCTTCACAGTTGCATCTCCACTTCAGTCTTTAGTCCAGACAAACACCAAGTTACTGTAATTATACTCCACCACCTACACTCCTTCTACCATAATGGAAATAGCGTTTGACCTATTCCGGTTTTTCTTAAAAACTGCAATCATCTCCTTAGTTTTATTCACATTGAGGATGAGATGATAATTTACACATCATGCCACAAAGCGGTCCACCAGCTCCCTGTACTCAGCTTCTTGTCCATCTCTGATCCAACCCACAACTGCAGAATCATCTGTGTATTTCTGCAGATGACAGGCATAGGTCTTGTACTGTCTGAGGTGTACAGAGTAAAAAGGACTGTGACAATACAATCAATTGTGATGCTCATGTGCTGCTGACTACCTGGTTAGACACACAACCCTTCAGTCTCACAAACTGTGGTCTGTTTGTCAGGTAGTCTTTGATCCAGGAGATTGTTGAGGCATCTGCCTCAGTCTTCTGGAGTTTCTAAAGAAGCAAATCAGGTTGAATTGTGTTAAATGCACTAGAGAAATCGAAGAACATGATCCTCAAAGTGCTGCTGGCTTTGTCCAGATCACAGTGGGTTTGATGAAACTGGTGTATGATGGCATCTTCAACTCCAACTCCACAGCTATTAGCAAACTGAAGGGGTCCTGTTAGTTTATGGTTTGCTTATTCAGCTGGGTCAACAGGAGTCTCATTAAGACCTTACTGATGTGGGATGTCAAGGCAACAGGTCCATAGTCATTGAGGACTGATTGGTGAGTTTTCTTTGGTGCCAAAATAACAATGGAAGGTCTTCCACAATACTATGGGGTTTCTCATATTTTCTGCAGATTTTTAAAATACATATAACTACTTTGTGTTGGTCTATCATGTAACATTTCAGTAAAATACACTTCATTTATAACAAGAAAAAATATGAAGAGGTATGAATGCTTCTGAAAAGGCACTTTACCCGATTGTACTGCTGTAAAAACATGGATACTGAACTTTAGCTCAACTTCCTTTGTTAAGTTCTGTTTTCTATTAAATGTTTACCATCCTGCTTTTTGAACCAAGTCTACTTCTGACTGCACCTGCTCAAGACAGGTATAAAATATATATTTATCTGATAAAGTGTGAAGGCTAAGAGCCTCTTTCTACTGAGTTTAGGAATGTAGGAGCCCTCATAAATAAAAGCTGCCTGACAGTCAATGGATCTTTACTTAGACTAACTTCAGAGGCAAATATTTGCTGCTTGTTTTTATCATATCTTGCCCACACAGCTTCTAAAAATCAGACTATGAGAAACACACTGTAATGCATAGACTTAAATAAATTAAGGAAAAACATAATTACTCTTGAAAGGAGCAAAGACATTTACAAAAATGCAGCAAAGCAAACTGTTTGATAAAGAGAGATTATGATTCCTTACACTGAAAAATCAAGCGGTGCTTCTGTGAAGAGCATTTATGAGGCCATGTTATCTGATCCAGTTTCATTTCCACTGTTTACTGTGAAAGACCCCCAAACAGAGTATACCACCGTGCCCCTGGACAAGGCACTTAACCCCAAGTAGCCCATCGATCTATGTATTGGTATATGAATGTGTGTGCATTTTTGAATGTGAATGGGTGAATCAATTCACTTTACAAATTAAACACAAATCCTTACAGTTTGTTAAAATGTAAGCGTATCACAGATGTTACTGTTCAACAACACTTGATTAACACATCATCAGTGTGACCACCTCTGTTAATGCAGCACTTCCAGCAGTTACCTTGTGCTGCAGGTCTCAATTCCAAGAAAAAAATAGTGGCCCAATCTGTCCAGACCTCAGTCTGACTAAAATGCGATGCTGGGAACTTAGCAAAGCTGTGCAAAACTAAATGAACTAAAGCAAAATTGGCAAGAACAGTTTGCAAAACTGCTCTAAAACAATGTAATACACTGATAAAAAAAAAAAAGAAGAAACTGCTTAGTCAATCACTTAACCTGGATGGCATTAAATTGACCTCTGATAATAAAGTAAAAAACCTTGGTGTTATTTTTGACCAGGACATGTAATTTAAATCCCATATTAAACAGGTTTCTAGGATTTTCTTCTTTCATCTCCGGAACATTGCCAAAATTAGAAATATCCTATCTAGGAGTGACGCTGAAAAACTAGTCCATGCATTTGTTACTTCAAGGCTGGACTATTGTAATTTGTTACTATCAGGATGTCCACAAAATGCAGTTAAAAGCCTTCAGCTGATTCAAAATGCTGCAGCAAGAGTTCTGATGAAAATTAAAAAGAGAGATCATATTTCTCCTATTTTAGCTTCCCTTCATTGGCTCACTGTTAAGTCCAGAATAGAATTTAAAATTCTCCTCTTCACATATGAAGCCCTTAATGATCTAGCTCCATCATACATCAGAGATCTGATTGTTCCATATGTTCCTAACAGAGCACTTCGTTCTCAGACTGCAGGTTTACTGGTGGTTCCTAGAGTCTCTAGAAGTAGAATGGCAGGCAGATCCTTTAGTTATCAGGCTCCTCTACTGTGGAACCAGCTCCCAGCTTTAGTCCGTGAGGCAGACACCCTGTCTACTTTTAAGGCTAGGCTTAAAACTTTCCTTTTTGATAAAGCTTATAGTTAGAGTGGCTTAGTTATCCTGAGCTATCTTCCTTATTTTTTACCTCCGTCTTCTTCCCTCCCTGTTGGTTGGAGTAAGGGGGAGTCAGGTTTAGCCTATACCGGCTCAGTTATGGTTGAGGTGCAAACACACCCTCCATTTCTGCTACCTGTCTGACCCCTTCTCTTTTCCAATGGTTATAATCAGTCTGACAGAGGGAGATATCCCAATCATTGTGGTTTTTAATATAACAATGACCATCAGTGGGACCCTTTGTGAGGTGCCTTGAGACGACATTGTTGTAAATAAGTGCCGTTTAACTAAATAATCTGAACTGAAATTATCTGTGTAGTTATGCTGCTATAGGAGCAGCTTAGGCTGCTGGAGGACATAACGATCACTTTCACCCTCTTCGCTACATTCTCACACTACTCTCCAATTTTGCATTGTTTGCTGTTATTTCAGCTTTTAACCTTGTTCTCTCTATTCTCTTCCTAGAAGCTACACCTGGCCTGGCTCTGTGTCTGCCGTGTGACACCTTTCTGGAGAGGGGAATTGTCCGAGCTTTTGCTGGCAACAACTTAATGCTCACCCTCTACCGATGATCCACATAGCCCTGTCTTTTAGTGTTTAACCCTTTCTCTCTCCTAGACATGGAAATTGACTGAGCTTTTACTGTAACTAATTATATGTACTCTCTTTCAGACTCTAACCTTGAAAACTGGCTCAGAGTTTATCTGTTCTTTCTTTCTAGGTGAAACGACTAAAGGAGCTACATCCATTAACATGTACTTTTCCTTCCCATAGAAAGTACTTCTAGATCAGTGCTTCTGTTCTTTTTGTGTCTCTGCTATGTTCTCTCAAACCCTCAGTCGGTCATGGCAGATGGTGAGCCTGGTTCTGCTGGAGGTTTCTTCCTGTTAAAAGGGAGTTTTTCCTCTCCGCTGTCGCTACATGCATGCTCAGTATGAGGGATTGCTGCAAAGTCAACGCCAGTGACTGTCCACTGTCTCTACATGCTCATCCGGGAGGAGGGAATGCTGCAAGTCACTGACTGGATGCAATCTGCTGGGTTTCCTTAGATAGAAAAACGTTTTATCCAATTTGAATAAAAAGCTAACTCCGACTGCACTGTTCAATTGTTAGGATTAATTGGAATGTATGTACCTGACTGTTGTGAAGTGCCTTGAGACAACATGTGTTGTGAATTGGCGCTATATAAATAAAACTGAATTGAATTGAATAAATTTCAGACAGAAAACAGCGACCGAGAGTTAATGCTATGACAGGTCTTTATACAAGCTTTTGGTTCATAGAATCATAGGATGTACTTAATTTTCCATTCACACGTAGGCTGTTATGAATTTAAGAAACATAGTATTTTAATAAGGTCTGTGTAATTTACTAGGCAACAGCTAGTGTAAACTAAAAGTTGAACTGATCAGGATTAAATATTAAATACATCAGTTTTTGGCAGTGCCTTGGTGCCTCATTAGAATTTCTCAACATGTAGAGCTTTTTCTGACCTCAATCATGCAAGCCCCCTGTCAGCCTCCAGTCCCTTCCTCAGCTTTAAAAACATAATTTTACATCCACCTGGTGAAGGACTTGAAGAAGTTTACATTGTGAACAGCTCCTCAAACAATACTAGTTTGTTTTGCCAAACAATATATTTAAACCAGATAATACCGGCTCTAAGGCAAACCTGAAAAGGGTTATCCAATGACAGTTGCATGTTTCTGACCTACAGCACATCATTGCCTCCCAACCTGTGACTATTAGAGGTCCGACAGTCACACCGATCAATTCAGTCACCAATCACAATAAGCTGCAAATATTGTTGCTTCTTTGGTATAATTCAATTCAATTTATGCAGTGCCAACTGACAACATATGTACTCTTAAGACACTTTACAGAGATCCAATTTTATACAGAAATCTACAGTCTAAGCAATCCAGTCATACAGACACATTAAATTTTAATTATAATAGAATTCAGACAAATTCTGTTTACAACTATTATTGGTAAAATGTTTTCTATATAGCTGATTCCATGTGTTCATGGCTTTTTAGCAATCCTACCTTCTGCACAAGCATTTTGCAGCAGTGGACAGTTGAATGCATTGAGTCATTAGTTCTGGAGTTTTGAGCTTTCTTTTGATTTGGCACTGAAATACTGGAATGGACTAAACTGAAAAACTGAACTGACTTTAAACAACTAAATTAACTTTATACCACTGTGATATTACAGTACCCAGAAAATAATTGCATGTGGTTTTTATTATTTGCATGGCTTGTAGTTTATTGCTGCTGTGGCTTGCACACTGTATATAACTCTATGCCTCTGGGAGGTGTGAGGGACTCTAAATAAAAAGACCTAAATTAAAACTGGCAGATGGTACTCTTATTACAACCCTTAGAAAACCTTGAACTGCTACAAGACAACACTGTCGACATTTTTATGGGTTACTTGGACCATGCAATTTACTCTGTGCAAACCAGTGAAGGACACTTACGCTACTGGTAACCATATTTTAGGCTCCCTGTGTCAGAATAACACTTTTTCCTCCTAATCCAAAATGAACACAGTAGGAGACACACACACACTAAATATGGATAACAACTGAGATTTGTAGACTACTTTTGTACATTATCAATGAGTATTTTGATAAGCTGCCAGGGTCTTTTTAAATGCATCCCATTAAAGGCCTTATTGACCAGCAGGATTTTATTACAGTATTTTAATTTAATGTCTGAGCAGCTTTATGTATGAAAGGGAGAGTAGTAATGCTGGCTTCATTCATTAGCAATTAGCAGTGCTTTCCTTCTGTGTATGTAAACAGCAAACTAGTGTGATTATGCTTAACAACATATTGCAATGAATAATTGATTCCTGGCTGTTTGGTTTGGAAAGCAACAAGTTGCCAGGACAACTAATAAACCATTTCTGTGTATTTATTTGATACAAACACAAACAGATGTCAAGACTATGATAAGGCTGTCTACATGACCCGTCTATTACTAAGTCACTAGGTTCTGTCTTCTTTCTACTCACAAGATCGTTTCACTTTTCTCTCGAACACACACAACCCAACACACATTAACCTTAATACGTGTTGAAATGAAAAACAGGGGCAGAAATGCAGTAATATCCAAATATATAAGAGGTGTCAAATGGTACCTGGAATGCCTAAGGCATACTTACATACATTTAAATAAATAGTTTATCATGGCTGCAACAGTGATATTCCTGAAGCAGGGTTATTTTATTTTGCTTTGATCAGTTCTACGTCAATCAATTTTAGGACACGTTGCACAGAAAAAAAGCAAACCTATTCACTTTCAAGTGGCTAAAGTGTAAGAAATCAGAAATTTTTCCTCTACAAGATGATATACAGCTCTTCTTAAAGTTGAAGTTAAACATAAGAAGTGTAGAAGAGTATCCTTACTATCAGCCCTTTAATATACAGTATTTTGTTCTTTTCAGATGGTAGTGATGTTGTTACGACAGAGAGCTGGACAGCTGTCACTAATTTGGGTGGGGTTTTATGTGGACAGTGGCATCATTGTTAGGGTTAATTGGAATGTATGTACCTGACTGTTGTGAAGTGCCTTGAGACAACATGTGTTGTGAATTGGCGCTATATAAATAAAACTGAATTGAATTGAATTGAATCATGGGAAGTTTGCTGTGACCCCCAATTCCTAAGTTGTGCCGGAAGTAGGTTAATGCAATTTATTTTGAAAGTTCCAGAAAAGTCCGTACCGCATTTCCTGTTGTAACTCATGGCTGTGGGTCCCAACAGTGAGGACTGACTAAATGAGCTTGTCTTTCTTGTGAAGTGTGTGTGTGTGTGTGTGTGTGTGTGTGCGCAGGTTAAAGAAAACTCAACCTATTTGAAACAGACATGGAGATTGCTTTTAGAATATATTTTTTGCAGTAAAGAGGGAGAGGATTTGTGAAGAAAAACTAAAAATGTTGTGTTCACTTATTTAAAGACGATACAGTACCTACAGGTCATTCTCAAAATATTAGCATATTGTGATAAAGTTCATTATTTTCCATAATGTAATGATGAAATTTTAACATTCATATATTTCAGATTCATTGCTCAATAACTGAAATATTTCAGGTCTTTTATTGTCTTCATACGGATGATTTTGGCATACAGCTCATGAAAACCCAAAATTCCTATCTCACAAAATTAGCATATTTCATCCGACCAATAAAAAAAAATGTTTTTAATACAAAAAACGTCAACCTTCAAATAATCATGTACAGTTATGCACTCAATACATGGTCGGGAATCCTTTTGCAGAAATGACTGCTTCAATGCGGCGTGGCATGGAGGCAATCAGCCTGTGGCACTGCTGAGGTCTTATGGAGGCCCAGGATGCTTCAATAGCGGCCTTTAGCTCATCCAGAGTGTTGGGTTTTGAGTCTCTCAACGTTCTCTTCACAATATCCCACAGATTCTCTATGGGGTTCAGGTCAGGAGAGTTGGCGGGCCAATTGAGCACAGTGATACCATGGTCAGTAAACCATTTACCAGTGGTTTTGGCACTGTGAGCAGGTGCCAGGTCATGCTGAAAAATGAAATCTTCATCTCCATAAAGCTTTTCAGCAGATGGAAGCATGAAGTGCTCCAAAATCTCCTGATAGCTACCTGCATTGACCCTGCCCTTGATAAAACACAGTGGACCAACACCAGCAGCTGACACGGCACCCCAGACCATCACTAACTGTGGGTACTTGATACTGGACTTCTGGCATTTTGGCATTTCCTTCTCCCCAGTCTTCCTCCAGACTCTGGCACCTTGATTACCGAATGACATGCAGAATTTGCTTTCATCCGAAAAAAAGTACTTTGGACCACTGAGCAACAGTCCAGTGCTGCTTCTCTGTAGCCCAGGTTAGGCGCTTCTGCTGCTGTTTCTGGTTCAAAAGTGGCTTGACCTGGGGAATGCGACACCTGTAGCCCATTTCCTTCACACACCTGTGCACGGTGGCTCTGGATGTTTCTACTCCAGACTCAGTCCACTGCTTCCGCAGGTCCCCCAAGGTCTGGAATCGGCCCTTCTCCACAATTTTCCTCAGGGTCCGGTCACCTCTTCTCGTTGTGCAGCGTTTTCTGCCACACTTTTTCCTTCCCACAGACTTCCCACTGAGGTGCCTTGATACAGCACTCTGGGAACAGCTTATTCGTTCAGAAATTTCTTTCTGTGTCTTACCCTCTTGCTTGAGGGTGTCAATAGTGGCCTTCTGGACAGCAGTCAGGTCGGCAGTCTTACCCATGATTGGGGTTTTGAGTGATGAACCAGGCTGGGAGTTTTAAAGGCCTCAGGAATCTTTTGCAGGTGTTTAGAGTTAACTCGTTGATTCAGATGATTAGGTTCATAGCTCGTTTAGAGACCCTTTTAATGATATGCTAATTTTGTGAGATAGGAATTTAGGGTTTTCATGAGCTGTATGCCAAAATCATCCGTATTAAAACAATAAAAGACCTGAAATATTTCAGTTAGTGTGCAATGAATCTAAAATATATGAATGTTAAATTGTCATCATTACCTTATGGAAAATAATTAACTTTATCACAATATGCTAATATTTTTGAGAAGGACCTGTAGAGGTTAGGCACAGTTTACGTAGAAGTTAATGCAATAATCCTTCCAAGTAGTCTATACACATGGACTATACTTCAAGCCGCTTCAATGTTTACTTTAGCAACAAGCTACCACAATACTAATATTTTAGGAGGAGGCAAGTAATGGGCCCCGAAACTATGAGAAATTGTCAAAGATCCACAAAAATGGGAACTATACAGGCATTGTGATTTCTTTTTTTTTTACACCATAATCTTAATTCCTTTTAGAGTAGAAAAAAAAACACTATAGGTGTACTGTATGTTACAAGCTATTCCCCTCATGAAAATTTGACCTTGTTTGCTTTCATGTTTTAAGAGTTACACATTGTTAAGCCAGTTATCTACAAGTTGACAAAAAATACTCATGTCTTAATGAACTTTAGCAGGATTACAGTAGGCCTACTCTGGCATTCTTATACGTATAAATCCTTCCTGCCAGTTTAAGGATCAATGAATTCATGCCCTCTGCTTCAATTGATTGGCCATTTCTGTTTCAAGAGGATACAGCCATGTGTTAATTTCATGTGTGCACAGATTGCATGTTTTATTTTAAAATTTGTTAAATAAGATTGCACTAAAAATATAAGGGCAAAGGCCAGTTAAGGGGATCAGTTAATGGACCTGTCATAATCGGTGGGTCTAATTCTTTGATTCCATATTGATTACAAATAAACACTGGACTTTTTTGTGAGGTATTACATGTTGAGATGCTGTTGTTTTTAAAGCCCAATGTAATCAATGATTATTTAGTACTATATTTTGGAGTGTTATTTGGAGTACTTTCACTTGGTTTTGCATTTTGCCACATATATTGCTTGATATCCTTAGGCATATTGTTTGTGGGTCTAACTATGACAAAATCAAGCACATTATGTGAAACATAACGTTCTGTCATGTCTATGACATATGTGGTGTGCTTATAATATAACTCCATTGTGTAGAGTGTGTGTATTGGGGCAAGTCTTTCTCAGATACTCTAAGACTCTCTCATCATTGTTCTTGGGGATTTTAACAGTGCTAACCTCTCCAGTAAGCTTCCAAAGTACAGACAGCATACTTTATGTTGTGTTCTGGTCAAATTTGACCAATTTAAAAGTTTTATCTCTCAAAACTATAGCTAATTTGATCAGACGGACCTGAGATTTACAAAACAAAAAAAACAAAAAACGCCACTGACGTTTGTTTGAGTCAACACAAACATTTAGAAGCCAGATTTTTTTTTGTTTTGTTTGTGTTCTTGTTAGTAGTTCATTGATGTATGAAGACATTGGTCTTGGAATATTGTAAAAATGTTAAAGATCAATTTTGGGATAATTTCCTTTTGTAGACTTTCATGGTCACTTTTGACTGGGAACACAACAGGTGTTACTTTTTGTGACTATAAAATATGTTAACGGTTTTAAAGACTCAAAATAGTAAAAGAAAAATATTTTTTGAACTTGCTTTCAAGATCAGATGAATGTGACTGACACACACACACACACACACACTAGAGAGCATCTTTTCTGTTCAACAACAAATAAATCTAATCTACATCTCTGCTGGACAGACCCAATGAGAAAATTTCTGCCACATCTGTCCACACATGAAGGCTCTACAAGTCAATTTTATCTGTCACAATAAAATAGTTAAACCAGTAAAGTTTTAAAATCTCCTTAGAGACAGAAAATAATGTTCCAAATTACTTCCAAATTGATCTAAATTTTCTTTTTAATACAGTTATGGCACATATTTGATCATTTCTAAGGACAACATTTTAGAAAACACAGTATCCATTATTAAAACAAAAATCATACAACTCTGTTATTATGCTAAAAGTTGTGAAATAAAATATATTTTATGGTAAATACAGTGGCTGCCCGGTTGGGGCAGTTGGTAGCTGTCATTTTTCTCGAAATAGAGCTGATCCACATACAGAAAACACTCTGAAGTAAAGTTTAATGTGTCTTTATTGTCAGCAAAGTAATCAGGGACGAGAACTGGAAACACCAACTGTATGGGAAGAAAGGAGAAGGGACTGGTGAATAAACGGACAATATATAGCAACTTATTAAAGAGATCTGAGAAATGGCTTACTAAATTGCTGTTGCTTGAACCACCAGGGGTAGAGAGATTCAGAGTCTTAGCTTGCGAAGTGAGGTTGCTCAGTTGTCTTCTCAGCTGCTGGTTTGGTGCAAACCAGATGAAGCACAGGTGCTGATGCTTGCGATGGAGGGTGGAACAGGGTATGCTTATGCCTTGGTCCTGGAGTTGAAGGGAGTGGGAAGCCGACAGCTTGGTCCGTGTCCGTAAAGTATAAATGGTTGGGAGAGAAATCCACAAGAAGGTAGATCCAATACTCAGTAGATGATTATCCAGATTGCTCAGAGAATCTCTGGAACGAAGTCGGGTCTCAGCAAGGTAAACAAAGCCTCAGGTAAAAACCTGCGAGGGAGCAAATACAAAAGTTACTAGAAGCACATGAGCAAAGCAAAAATCAGTAGAGACTGAGCTTGTTACCACTAAGGCAAACCCTCTGGTGTTGAAGTGCTGGCAGCCTACCGCTTAAGTACTCTTCCATGCAATCATCCAGCGCAGCTGAGAACCTCCAGCACCAACTGAGAAACACTGAAACCATGAATACAAGTACACCACACACCAGCACATACACATACACACACAGACTCTGACAGTAGCACTCTTGCCTGTCAGCGAGAAGGTCCTGCATTCTACTCCCGGCCTGGGTTTTTTTCTGCATGGAGTTTGCATGTTCTCAACGTCCATGTGTGGGTTCTCTCCAGGTACTCCGGATTCCTCCAACAGTCCAAAAACATGACTTTTAGATAAATTGTTCTCTTTAAAATTACTCTTAGGTATGAATTGGTGTGTGCATGATTGTTTGACCAGTGTGTCCCTGTTTTGCCCTGCGATGGACTGCCGACCCGTCCAGGGTGTACCACGCCTCTCACCGTAGACTGTTAGAGATAAGCACCAGCTCCCCCGTGACACTGTACAGAAAAAGCGGGTATAGAAAATTGATGGATGCTTGGGTAGGCAGACCCGAGTGCAACTATCAAAATTTAATTTGTACAGCTGCTATTCCTCCACCCCACACCATGGCCAAAACCATAATCTTGCCTAAGGCACCAAAATGGTTAGATCCGGCTCTGGGTACAGCATTAGTGGCTCAGTTCTTTCCAATGTTGGGTAAACTACATACATATTTAATTCTATTTCCATAACTAAAAGCAAGGGGAAAAAATTTACCAGCACCAAGATAGCTGGTGCAGACAACACACCATGATTTTGAGTTTAATTTGAAAACGTAAAACATGAGCTGGTTTTCTCTTTCTAGTCAGAACTATAAGTGTGTTATAGCAATGATCCGAAATTTAAACAGATAACTAAATGTTAGACATCTGTTTTCAAACTGTTTTCTTCACTGATTCACCTTATACTCAATATATATATATATTTCTGTAATAAAGGTTACTATTCCTTAACTTTGTTTGGACTTTGATACCACTCATACTAACGAGACTGTCTAACATTTCAGAGCATATTTGTATTTTATTTTTTATTTTTATTGTCAAGTTTCCTTTATGGATCCACATTTATTTCAGTTAAATTTGCCCTTTAGCTAGGCATCTCTACTAAACAAATCATAGCTAAGCTGAGCTTTAGTTTTATGGTATAAAAGTTTTCTAATAGAACATATTTAGATGTTAATAATTTACACATAATACAAAGTATTTTTTCACACAAATGGGTCTTATAACTTCATAAGCTTTACATTTTTAGATTGCGAATACCTTTTGTTATGTTAGCAATTTTTAGACAGCACTAGTATGTTGTGGAGAACTCAGTAAAGATAAAATCTAACTAAAATGTAATTATTCAATGCTGCTTCAAGATAATTTCTTAAAATGAGATAACTTTGTTTCTATGATGTGCTACAGCCCACACTACTGAAAAACACCTCGAAATCAAAATCCAGGACTGTTGTTGTGTAGGTGTTGAGACAGTGGCTTTGCCTTTTGCTAACAGCAAAATCAAAGTACTCTGACAGCAGATGGACCAGACGACTTATACATATATTTTAACTTCTTTATGTTATTGACAGGTCTCCTGTCACTCAGTTAAAACATTTACAATATAATTTTCTGTTGGAACCTGGGTTTGTTTGTCTGTGTAGTTTGAAGATAATATTAGTGGGGGTTCACCAGTGTAAATGCCAAAATGTGGCTATTGATACTGTTACAAAACAATGTAAGGTACTTCTAATGGGCAAATGCAAGGAGTAGACACATTATAGTGCAGCTTCACTCTATGTCCAGTCATGCTATGCCTTCTCTAAAATTCTCAGTATAGCACAACGACTACTTTAAAGTTAATTTGAATATAGCATATGCAGTAAATTTAAATGATTAGTATTCACATTATCTCTGACCACAAGACAGTGGCAAAGTGCTTCTAAGACAATCCTTGGTATGAATTGAATATGCATCAACAGACATTAGTGGTATAAACATTAGCCACCTTGGCTATGTGATGGTTTAAGGCTCATAATTCATGACAATAGTCTCCAAGGATTTTAACCAGTAAAAAGGGGGACTCATATACCGGTCTCACCATCAACAGCATTATGTAGCTGTTAGTTAATACAAAAATTATCTGATGGTTGAATTTGATGCTGAATTCATGGCATCCTTCAGTCGACTGGAAAATAAAGTTGACAAGATTATGCTGGGAAGGAGGAGTATGGAAATAGTTTGGATTTGCTTGAAAGATGCATGCTTCACCCTCTGAGAGACTGGCTTGATTTAAAAGACCAGAGCCAAAAAAAAAACCTGCATAAACTTGGGTGTTTTACTCCTTAATGGTAAAGCTGAAAGTCACCTGGTAATTGTTATTACCTGGTAATTGGCGCCCGCAGACGGCTAAGAAGCCATACTGTCCGACTCCCGCCGGCCGCCGCTGCTGAAGTCTGGTGGATCTTCCGCTTTATTTTGAGAGCATGGGAAATGTCCAACGTGGACTGAAAATGCTGCACAAATTTGTCAAGATCATAATTTCTCAATGATATTTGTATCATGTGCTGACATAAACAGCTGGGATTAGGGATTAGTGATGCATATTATTTTTCAAAACCAATCACATAAACACAGAATATTAATGATGTTTTAAAGACACTTCTATTTTTCAGTTTCAAATCTCTTTTTTTCAGTTTCAAATCTTTTTTTTTTTCAGTTTCAAATCTTTTTTTCTTCAGTTGCAAAAATAATTTTCAGTTTCAAATTCTTATCGTTAAGTTTCAACATAACTTTTAGTTTTAAATCCTTGTTTTTTTCAGTTTCAAAAAAATGCTTTCAGACAAACTTTGTGGCCCCATTTTAGCTCCACAGTGTGACATCATCCTGGTAGCTTTAACTGACATATAATCGGTACAAAACCTCAAGTGGGAGTTGGCACAATGTTGTACCTGTAAAAATCGCGTACTAAATGACCAAAGCTATAGACACACAAAATGGTGTAGGTATAAAAAAAAAAGCCTTTAGTGAATATATTCTGAAAAACTGACAGCAAATGTCAAGGCTTTTTCTTGTTAAAACTCATCAATATTTTCTAACTGTCAATGTGAAATTTTCCAAAAGGTCTTCAAGGTCTAAGTTTTTTGTGAAAGCACTTTAATTAAAAGCCTCAGTATCTTTATAAAAGTAGAATACTTAGCCAACAATTGAATGTAACATGCAAAATTCTAAGCTGTTAAACATTGGATAAAAGCTGGTCAGTTAAACAATTCATGGTTCTATTTTCACTTCAAGGTCCATCCCAGTATCCCTCTGCTACAAACATTTACCATCCACTTTTAATCAGTGATATGTTTAATACACTAAAAATAAGATTAACTATGTTATAGTTGTGTAACACCCTCATTATAAGAAGGAGCTGAAGTCTAAAGCACCTGAGAACATACAGGGGTTGGACAGTGAAACTCAAACACCTGTCATTTAGTGTGGGAGGTTTCATGGCTAAATTGGACCAGCCTGGCAGCCAGTCTTCATTGATTGTACATTGCACTAGTAAGAGCAGAGTGTGAAGGTTCAATTAGCAGGGTAAGAGCACAGTTTTGCTCAAAATATTGAAATGCAAACAACATTATGGGTGACATACCAGAGTTCAAAAGAGGACAAATTGTTGTTGCACGTCTTGCTGGTGCATCTGTGACCAGTACCGCAAGTCTTTGAGATGTATCAAGAGCCACGGTATCCAGGGTAATGTCAGCATACCACCAAGAAGGACGAACCACATCCAACAGGATTAACTGTGGACGCAAGAGGAAGCTGTCTGAAAGGGATGTTCGGGTGCTAACCCAGATTGTATCCAAAATACATAAAACCACGGCTGCCCAAATCAAAGCAGAATTAAATGTGCACCTCAACTCTCATGTTTCCACCAGAACTGTCCGTCGGGAGCTCCACAGGATCAATATACACGGCCGGGCTGCTATAGCCAAACCTTTGGTCACTCATGCCAATGCCAAACGTCATTTTCAATGGTGCAAGGAGCGCAAATCTTGGGCTGAGGACAATGTGAAACATGTATTGTTCTCTGATAAGTTCACATTTACTGTTTTCCCTACATCCGGGAGAGTTACGGTGGGGAGAAGCCCCAAAGAAGCGTACCACCCAGACTGTTGTATGCCCAGAGTGAAGCATGGGAGTGGATCAGTGATGGTTTGGGCTGCCATATCATGGCATTCCCTTGGCCCAATACTTGTGCTAGATGGGCGTGTCACTGCCAAGGACTACCGAACCATTCTTAAGGACCATGTGCATCCAATGGTTCAAACATTGTATCCTGAAGGCGGTGCCGTGTATCAGGATGACAATGCACCAATACACACAGCAAGACTGGTGAAAGATTGGTTTGATGAACATGAAAGTGAAGTTGAACATCTGCCATGGCCTGCACAGTCACCAGATCTAGGCGAGTCAGGAAACGTTTTCCTCCACCAGTATCACATAGTGACCTGGCCACTATCCTGCAAGAAGAATGGCTTAAAATCCCTCTGACCACTGTGCAGGACTTTTATATGTCATTACCAAGACGAATTGACGCTGTATTTGCCGCAAAAGGAGGCCCTACACCATACTAATAAATTATTGTGGTCTAAAACCAGGTGTTTCAGTTTCATTGTCCAACCCCTGTATTTAGCCAATTATCTCTTGCCCGCAGTTTGTGGCCATTATGCACTGATTCATAGAAACCATCACATTTTGTAATTTGAAGAAATAAATAGCAGCAAATAAAACTCCTGACCTTTCGGTTTACACACAAACACTGAACACAGAAACTGAAAAGTTGCAGTTATTACTGGAACATAGTACTTCACACATCCTAATCAGAGCACTCTTTTGTTAGTGTGTTATTAATTAGAGAGCTTACATATTTTTTACAAAATAAGGAGTTATCTGAATTGAGCTTTTTAACTTGCAGTGAATCCTCAGCTTTGATCTCACTGGTCTACAACATGTTGAATGGATACCGATGTTTGGGCTTATTGAGAACAAAACTTTCTCTACTCATTCTTCGGATTACAAATTCCCTTCTCATAGCTTTAGGTTCCTTTTGATGCTTTAAAAACAGAAAAGAAAAGCCCTTAGGTGTGCCTGAGTGACGCAATGTCAAGCTGTTCTTCCTCCTGTCAGTGGGAACAAAACAAATGGGGAAATCAGTCTTCAAACAAAACTTAGATAGGGACCTTACACATCCAGGTGTATGGATGAGGCAAAGATGGCAGATGCTCTGGGGTGTTTTTCATTCATTCTTTCTTTCCCTCTATCTTCCTCTGTTGCTCTTTTCTTTAATCAGTCCTTTATTAAACAAAGGGAGCTTCTACCACTGCCCGACAGCCACATTGATAATCTTGACATAAAGACAGAGTATATACCCTCCGTACTCTCTGCTCCTGGAAAGCCTTCTGCATGGTAATAGAGGAAAAAGCTTTTGCAATATACGAAGACTGATTGACAATATTCTTATTTGTAAATATTACATATCATTCTATTTATTGGCCTTTGAGAGGCTGTGCCTTAGAAAGCTGAACATTTGTTGCCAAGTACAGTCTGTTCAGAGAAAGTTGATGTGCATGTACAAAATGAATGGTGAGGTGAATTATCCACTGCGGAGAGACTCTGGAATTTAATTACTGCTGCTTGACGTTGACTTTTTTTTAAGGACATAAGCAATTTGGAGACCTATTGTCTAAGTACTCGCAGGAAGAACAATTCAGCCAAGCAGGGCAATAAAGCATCTCACAGCAGGGAAAACTGGGCCAGGATGTACTTTCTTGGAACAACAGACAATTTAGAAGTTTGAGTTTACCAGTCCGTGGCAAAGGCAGTGAAGTAGGAGAGAAACAGTGTGTATGGGTTTGATGTGTATAACAATGACAATGAGCCGTCGTGCTGGAAAGCAGCCCTTAATAGGTATCTGTCTGCCCCGGGGACCACACTCCCCTCATATTGGTCATCCATTCACAAGACAGTGCAGCATTCTCCTTACCGCCAATCAGCCAATTACAGGTTTCATAACAGCAGACCTGCTGGCAGAAAGGCAGTCTTTACAAGCCCTACATCTCAGGCAGAAGAGACGACCCTGCCATGGAATCATAATTATGATGAATATGGCCACAGTTTTACAGGAATGCCACTTTTCCCGGTAATGTGTGGTAGGTGTGAAATGGCCTTTTGTAGTGACCAGACAGCATGACATTCTGTGAAACACTGGAAAACAATATAAAAAATAGTTAAAGGGTCGAGAGGAGTAGACCAAAGAATGCTAATCCGGATGTTGTAAACATTTATTGGGGCTGGAGGAAGGGGGATGTTGCCACACGCTGGTTGCTATAATGAAATCAGACACATGGGAGACAATAACCTTTAAAATGGCAGTGGGGAAAATTTGCTACCTCTGTTTAGTGCTATGCTTTTATAAAGTAGTCCCAGTCAGTTTAGCAATTATTTTAGTCCATTTCATTTAGTTTAAGCAGACTCAGATTACTATTAATCTTCTGTTTTGCTGCCATTGACAATGACTCCACTGCACATTACAGAGCACTACAAAAGTATCCATACCATTTTGAAGAAAAGCATCACTGTCACAACCTTCACAGTCTCTGTGCATTTTAATTTTGTGTTAAAATTAAAAACATAATTACTTGGAGTAGTGAATATAAAACAGAATCTATAGTGCGTGCATGCTGCTAAAACCAAATAGTGGCTAAGTATAGTTGTAAGTTTCCAGATTAAAGGCAGTTGGGTCTTTAAGGTTTCTTGTGGACAATCTTTTTTTTTTTTAGCTTAGTTTATTTTGATATAATTTAAAGCAATTAAGAGTTTGGTAAACTACCAAATAATATCAATCTACATGAGAAATGTAGGTTTTAAAATGTAAGAAATATTTGTTTTCTTTTGAAAGCCAGATACTAAAACAAAGCAGTGTGTAGAAGTTTATACGTGTACATGTTTGCAGATAAAAAGTAGAAAACTGATCGTGCAATGTCCACACTGTGACACTCTGAAATTATATGATGTATTCTGGTTCTGTCTGTATACCTCACTGGTAAGAACAACTTCCATGCTTGTTATTTTGCTTGAATAGTTTATATGCTTGGTGGACTGGCCAGCATACCCACAAAGGGATGAAAACAGCAGATTGCTGCACTGTCTGCACGGAGCAAGTATCCCGTGGTAAGTGTTAGCAGAGCAAGGCATAGATGTCCTGGACCACTGTTGACTCAAATAAAGACTTCTGACCCATCTCTATCTAAATTAGATAGAGCAGATGATAAAACATTATACATATTACAAAAAACTTGTGTGAGCGCATTACTGTATGCCCGGAAATCAAAATTGGCACACCCCTGGCAGCGTCAGTCACTTTGTGCACATATTCCTAACTGCCAAATAACACAGCTGAAGCATGTCCTCACTCCTTCCGAAACAAATTAAAATTTGTAGCTTTAAGTTTGTGCCTTACTTGTATCCTTACAGTAATTTCAGAGTGTGCATTAACCAAATTATTATCAGCATGATTCTTGTCAAAATCAGAGATATTTTAGGCTCTTTTTATGTATTTTTACTGTGCATATAAAAGTGTAACATTTGTTTTTGTAGTTAAATCAAAACAAAACAATTTGTTTGTAAATTATTTTTAAATCACATTTTATTTGGATTAGTTTTTCATGCGTGGGGTGGTAAACGTGTTAAAAGGGGGACAAAGAGAGAGCTGTACGATCACCAGTCCTTATTTAAAACCTATTTGAGAATTGTTGTTATATCTATAGATTCGGTGCTGTGCAGAATCACACTTTACAGTTTTAGTCCCAAGGTTTAAAACAGGATAATGTATCATTGATCCCATTTAGTCTAAGAATTTAATTAATTCTATGCGTATGAAATTTTCATGAATTAAAAAAAAAAATAGATTCAAAAAGATAATCACATAATTATATATTGAGTAAATATTAGCATCCTCACATTGCATTTACATTCTGTTGTCCGCCAGCTCCATAACTCCAGTTTTTTAGTTTGTTTACTTATGTCCTATTCTCTGTGCTCACAACTAGAGTATCTTATCATTGTTGAATTCCCAATAAAGCTGCTCTCATTCACACTTTTTTGTTGTTTGTCATCAGAAAAAAGATAACATCTGAAATTTTGATTGAAAAGCAGTCCAATGAAATTACATTTTTAGTCACAGTCACTTTCATGGCACTGGTATGCTAATATGCTCCATTTTAATAAAATTCTGTTTGTTTTATTTTGGCAGAGTGCCTTTTGATTAAATCCCCACACATTAAATAAAGACATATTTGCTTGCATTTTCAGAAATTCTTCCATGTACAGTGATTGAAGAGAAAGTCACAAATAAAGCATGGTTTTAATTGGGTTTTTTTTAAACATACTGCTGCTTTCTTTTTTTCTATAGCAAAAATTCTAAGACCTGGATTTTACTCTGTAGCTTGAGCACAGAACCAAATGCAGAACCAGATGCGAAGGCACAACTTACCAAGACACGAGCATGAGCCTTCAGCCTTTTCGAAGATGCATCAATTTAATTGATAAAGGGTTCAAGCAAATATTAAAAGTCCTACAAAGATGTGTGTGTGACAGCCTAATTGCACACTACAAACATAACACAGCAGACCAACTAGCTAGGTCAGACCTGTGGATCTTATGGTCGTCAGGCCACATCTGGTTAGATGTCCTGGACTGGAATGTGGCAGACAACAGAAATTTTGAAAAATAAACCTGGATAGTCTTAATTTAACATGCACATCCAAATATGTTGTTTTTTCTTTAGTTTCTTTTTTGAAGGTGACTGGTGTTTACCTGGTTAAGTAACATTCTCATGTGTGTATCATTGCTGTTCTTGTTAAAAAGAGAGTCTGAAACAGTCTGTAGAGTTTTCAACAATGCAGTGACCAACAAATAAGGGCAGGACAAAATATTATTATCACAATATCTGGACATTAATTGTATTTTAAAGGACTATGTAAGAAGCAACATTTTTGCTGGTTATTTCCAGATGGCATGAATACACATTTTGAATGCTTATAAGATACAGGGGTTGGACAATGAAACTGAAACACCTGTGATTTTATTGTGGGAGATTTCAAGGCTAAATTGGACCAGCCTGGTAGCCAGTCTTCATTGATTGCACATTGCACCAGTAAGAGCAGAGTGTGAAGGTTCAATTAGCAGGGTAAGAGCACAGTTTTGCTCAAAATATTGAAATGCACACGACACTATGGGTGACATACCAGAGTTCAAAAGAGGATAAATTGTTGGTGCACGTCTTGCTGGCGCATCTGTGACCAAGACAGCAAGTCTTTGTGATGTATCAAGGGCCACGGTATCCAGGGTAATGTCAGCATACCAAGAAGGACGAACCACATCCAACAGAATTAACTGTGGACGCAAGAGGAAGCTGTCTGAAAGGGATGTTCAGGTGCTAACCCGGATTGTATCCAAAAAACATAAAACCACGGCTGCCCAAATCACAGCAGAATTAAATGTGCACCTCAACTCTCCTGTTTCCACTAGAAGTGTTCGTCGGGAGCTCCACAGGGTCAATATACACGGCTGGGCTGCTATAGCCAAACCTTTGGTCACTCATGCCAATGCCAAACGTCGGTTTCAATGGTGCAAGGAGCGCAAATCTTGGGCTGTGGACAATGTGAAACATGTATTGTTCTCTGATGAGTCCACCTTTACTGTTTTCCCCACATCCGGGAGAGTTACGGTGTGGAGAAGCGTACCACCCAGACTGTTGCATGCCCAGAGTGAAGCATGGGGGTGGATCAGTGATGGTTTGGGCTGCCATATCATGGCATTCCCTTGGCCCAATACTTGTGCTAGATGGGCGTGTCACTGCCAAGGACTACCGAACCATTCTTGAGAACCATGTGCATCCAATGGTTCAAACATTGTATCCTGAAGGCGGTGCCGTGTATCAGGATGACAATACACACAGCAAGACTGGTGAAAGATTGGTTTGATGAACATGAAAGTGAAGTTGAACATCTCCCATGGCCTGCACAGTCACCAGATCTAGGCGAGTCAGGAAACGTTTTCCTCCACCAGTATCACTTATTGACCTGGCCACTATCCTCCAAGAAGAATGGCTTAAAATCCCTCTGACCACTGCGCAGGACCTGTATATGTCATTCCCAAGATGAATTGATGCTGTATTGGCCGCAAAAGGAGGCGCTACACCATACTAAGAAATTATTGTAGTCTAAAACCAGGTGTTTCAGTTTCATTGTCCATCCCCTGTAAGTCTCACTGCAGTAAAAGCCCACACCTGACACAGATGATGAAGCCCAAGATGCTTAAGGTCATAGAGAGTGTTGCAAGCAATAATGTCACTATTGCAGACCTACTCTAACTATTCATTTATTAAAGTAAAAGGTAAAGTTGTTGTATTTGTGGAGAACCGATTGCTGTTTTCAGGGATTACAGCTTTGAGGAAATACAGGTTTGAGTGGCCAGTCCTATGCAGATACATGACAGAAACATCATCATAACCTCTCAGACGTTAGCATAAACCCACATGAGTGAGGACTGTCATATTAGGTTTAATTGCTAAGTGTGCTTACAAACTCTGCAGCGTAAAACTGGGAGCTCTTCAAATGAGAGCAGTGTAAGAACAGATACGTGTGTTTTGGGATTTGCTCTCTGCAAACTAATTAAGTACTAGGCTATGTGAGGCAGGCATCAGGGTATATATTGTCCATTGTTGATTAAGCAAAAAAATCAAACTGCATTGCATAAAGCATATGACATTGTTTTGTCACATATACCTGCTTATCAACAGATTACCATGCAAAGTAAAAACTTTTAACTGCAGTTCTATCTGATAACAGTAATTATTTGTCCCTTTGGCAATATAAAGAGTAACAATTCATGTTCAAGAATAAATCCAATATAATATACCCTCCTGCCCAACCTCTTTGACAACATCTCACATTACTCGTGTCAGTTGTCACCAGCTGACAGCATGCTGAGCGTCTTCAGCTCCGTATTAATCTGCTTTTCTTTATTCTTGAGCGAGATGTGCTTCCCCTTTTGGCATCAGCTGCCTGCCTGGCTCAACTCAACCCAAAAGTCCTTTGATGTGTCACTTCACATCAATTCCTTAAAGCTGTGAAATATTAATTTTCTGATAAGAGCAACCTGAATTTGTCAGAAGATACTATTTATAGATGTTACAGAGATGGAGCAGGATGAACTGCAATAATTCCTAATAAAACACTTAGGGACCATTGTCACAAATGTGTGAAGTAGAAGCCACACTGCCCCAGTCAGTTCACCTGAAACAGATGCAATGAGGAAGTGGACTTGAAAGAGGGTACAGCAGCACTTTTATTTTGCTACTGTATTAGAAATGGCTGAGCTAGCTGTTTAAACTCATATCTCCTGAGGATTGGAACTGTTTAAATATCTGAATTCAACCCATTTTGTGGTTTTTAGACAGATCAGTCTTCTTCCTACAAGTCAAGATGCAAAACTGGCGCAGTCACTGTAAAAATGCAGGCACGACCAAATGTGCTGAAGCTACACATTATCTATTCGGGACTACAAACATTTTCAAAAGTTAAAAGTAAGAAGATGACAGATTTATGCTCTTTAACATACTCCAGCTAATAATGTGAAGTTAAATTGAGATGAGCAAAAGGGTAACATTTATTTAAAATGGCTTTTGAAGTGCAAGTTCAGGCATCTCAAAAAGTTTTTGCATTCTTCCTACAGGAGTGCTGTAAAAGACACAGACAATGTTACTGGAGGGGCCAAACATACACTGCATTTTTCTTCAATATGTTGGCACGTTTTTTTTTTTTTTACTTTTTCGACCAATTGATTCTGTATATGCATCATGTCCCCACCCTTCCTATACACCGCTAAAAGCAAAAGCTGAAAACAAGCAAATTAAAGAATTAAAAAAAAAAGTATTTTGTTATGCAGATGTACACATCTAAAATGCTGCAGTAACACAAAAGCAATTTATATTCATCTTGGCTTTGAGAGAACAAAAACGAAGCATATTTAAAATAGTGTCTTGAAGTTATGCCACTTGAAAGAAAATGGAGTAGAAGAAGAGAGTTATGCATCTGCCAATAATAGACTCTGAAGTCAAATATGAATTTTAAAGCACGTCTTACTGAGTCATAGTCACTGAAATTGATTTCCTCTTATGAAGTTAATATTACTGAGATTTTAAATTCAAACTCTTCAAATGCCATCAAATAAAACTGCTCATCATTCACACTCCTACAGAGACATTTAATTTCACTTTGGGTGAGATGTGCTTATGTAAATTAAAGTAATTTACACATATTAATATTTTAATACATTATCTGGATGATGGCTTCCTCATGTCGTCCAGATGAATAGCAGCCAGATGGGAAAATAGATTAATAAAATAATGAAGAGTCTAATGGTGCCAGAAATGTTTATCCCTGTTTATGAGAATAAAGTGATAAAGTGGCCCTCACATTTCACATGTAAAACAAACAAACATGCTGCCACACACCAACTGTCTGCACAGCTTGGAATTATGAATTTCAGTATGAATAACTTGCTGAGTTATGTCACAAGCAATAACCAGATTTTTTAAACTTTTTACTTGTGATTTTACACCATACAACAAGAACAACTTCTGTGCTTAAAGACTTTATACATTAAGGTAAAAATAGGGTGCTATAAATGATCTACTCTTGAAGATTTTCTCAACAAAACTGAGTACCCAACCCTGGCCAAGGCCTTTCTGCATGAACTTTGCAGGTTCTTGCTGTACATACCTGTGTTTTTTCTCTACGTACTCTGGCCTCCTCCTGCAATTCAAAACGTGCATGGCTGTTTGTTTTGTGTCTTTAAGTGGATAGGCAACCAGACGAAAAGTTATCTATCAGATGGGACCAAACAACCCTCGTGTCCATAATAAGATCAAATATTGTACTGTCAGGACGTGAACAACGGACAAACCCAGAATGCAGACTAGCAGCTAGCAGGCAGCATGACGGTAGGTGAAAAACAATTTAATAAAAAACAAAAACTCACTCACAGATGGTGACCGCAAAAACAGACATGGGCAGGTTGGCAAGACATGCTTGGCATGATGAAAACGCAAGACTTGAGCATGATGTGAAAAGATGTTTCCGCGACGACTAACTGAACAGGTGTGATTAAATGGAGCATGGTACAGGTGGAACACAAAACTGATTAACATGGTGCAGGTGAACCGAATAAACTTAATTGACAGAACAAAACGTGACTGGAGCAAAACATGGCTTGAACAGAACGCAAATCCAAGGAAACAAACTAATAGAAACATAACTAGAAAAACATGAAACGAAAGCATAACCAGATCCAAAAACTTAACTTGACCGCACATGAACGAGAAGACAAAAACTAAAGCATGACTAGGAAAATAATAAACAGAAACATGATTAAAGACTGGAGCAGTGAAAAACATAAGGAAAAAACCAGAAACCAAAAACCAAACAACCCCAAATCATAACATGTACACAATACTGTGATTGAACACAACCTGTGATGGACTGATCAGAGACTTAATTTAGTATGAAATTAAATATTGCTCAAACAAAATATACCAGGTTCAATACCCTCAAAAAAGACTTATAGTGGAAAAATGGCATCTAATTAGTATGTAATCGGTTCAGTGTGGAAAAGAGGAAAAATATTAGCATTCAGAAATCACCTTGTTCCTGGTGGTGTTGATGTAGGATTGTTTCTAAAATAGCAGCAGCTGTAGCAAATTAGTTTGTTTTTGTAGCTAATAGTATGTAATGAGGCTTTGTTTTAAAGTAACTGGTTCCCTTTAGAGGATTTGTTCCTATGAGCAGTGGATCATTCTCCATTGGTTGCCAATAGATGCGGAATCAAAACAAATATGGTACCTAGAGAGAATCACCTAAAAAATCCTGTTTGTTTATTTCACTCTTTCAACGAAAGACCTTACCACAATAGGTTTGGTTTGGCTTTGAATAACTATTGCCTAAGGCAAAACATCAATAAAGTTGGTCATTTTAATCAAAATTAACAAAGATTATCAAGATTATCAGGAATTAGCAAAAAACTCTAATTTTTTGTCAATTAATACCTGCCTTGTGAAGTGTGTTATTTTAAAACAATAGATAAAGGAGTGAAATGTACGCACTGTCGTTTTCAAACAGAAAGCACTACACACTCAACCAACAAACAGATTATCTCCAACATTAAACAATTTATTAGGAAAATACCTTAACTTCCAATACTTTAGTCAATAAACTCTTTAGGTAGACCAGTAAAATTCAACTCGACTACTAGGTAAAAATGAAAGAATGTTTTTTGGCACCAGTGGACTTTATTGTACAATATTCAGACAGGAAAGAGGGTGGAGAGAGAAGGGGAAGACATGCAGCAAATGGCCTGAGACCAATAACTTATGCCTGACGTAGTTTAAGCCTCAAAACAAATCAAAAGACAATGAAATAAAAAATTAAATTTCTTATCCTAAAAGTTTTTTTCTGCCTAGACACAACCTCTTACTGTGAACCATTATGATGAACAGGACGGCTGTCGAGGGAGGCGCTGAGTTCAGCAGGTCTGATAAAAAGAGAAGATGTCGCAGCTGTTCTCGGTCTAGCAGCTACGGTGAGCATCTGTCCGGACCGAGTCGGGCGTGTGGAGCTGCGATTTCAAATACCGTTTCTTTCAGGATAGTGGACAGAAAAAATCACTTGTCTCTTCTTGGGTAATCTGTGATCAGGTTCTTTCTGCAGGAGCTCAGACAGCCAATTTCAGATTGGTAGACTTATTTTCGCCCAGGGTACAGTCACCTGATAGACAGGAGACTGTACTTGACATTGGATCCAAATTTTCTTCAAAGATGCAGTCTTTTACTCGGCCAGCGAGATCAAGATGTTAATGCACCTGTCCTCCCCAAGCCTGTGGTAAAGAAAGGAATGCTGCTGTGTGCCAAGTTTTGTAGCTGTATGACATCACAGGGATTCCAGATGTGACTCATCCTGTCATGAAAATGGGCTACAACAGTGCATTCTGGGATTCATGGTTTTAGTAGCCTCTTTTGTTCTGTGTATAGTTCAGACCTTGTTTCCCATGTGGCTGGATGGATCCTTACCACATGTTACGATTTGGCTGTGACTGTCCAACAGAGACAGAATAAAAGCTTCCGAAAAGGATCAAGTGTGATTTTAGGTTAACATAAAACATGAGTAATATAGTCATATTATATGATTGATAATAATTCACCAGAGCATACAATCTAGTCTTTCCATCCCTGAGCACATACTGTGCCTACAGCAGATATGTGCTACTTCAAATAGTAAAATAAACTATTAATCAGCCCTCAGTGATGAAAAACCATTAGAAAACATGTCAATACCCAATTTCATTATATTTTTACTTTTGTTCTTTGTCCATAGCAGTTAAATTACAAATTCATAAGGCAGATAAATATGCCTTTACAAGTATTTATACACCATGTCATCCAGTAATCATCCCAAATTTTGAAATATGAAGGTGCAACTATGATAGTATTATTCAATTTAAATTATAAAAGGTTCTATTCCAACATGTTTTGATCTGTAATTGCTCTGTAAGAGACTTTATATGTAAGAATGCTGGTCCAAAAGTCGTGAACAGACGGTAAACAAAGCAACATGTTTTATAAGAATAAATGGATAGATCTGATAATTTCATAGCAGTAGAGTGTCATCAAGTTTTGAGCTACTAAGTAAGAAGTGCAAGTAATTTTTTTGTCTTCTCATAGCAAGTAAAAATACTCGTACTTGTACTAGTCGTTTTCCATTTCATCTGGGACAGCAGACTCAGTAGGGACTCCCACACTTCCCTCTACCCAGGCACTTCTTCCAGCTCCTCCGGCTGGAGCCCAAGGCATTCCAAGGCCAGCTGAGAGACATAGCCCCTCCAGCGTGTCCTGGACCTTCCCCTGGACCTCCTCCCAGCGGGACGTGGAACACATCTCAGGGGAGGCGTCTAGGAGATATCCAATACAGATGCCTGAGCCACCTCAACTGACTCCTCGTGATGTGGAGGAGCAGCAGATCTACTTCGAGCTCCTCCCGGATGGCCGAGTTCCTCACCCAATCTCTAAGGAAGTGCCTGGCCACCTTGCGGAGGAAGCTCATTTAAGCCACTTGTATACGGAATCTTGTTCTTTCGGTCATGACCCAAAGTTCATGCCCATAGGGGAGGGTAGAAACGTAGACCAGCTGATAAATCGAGAGCTTCGCTTTTTGGCTCAGCTCTCTCTTCACCACAACAGACCGGCACAGTGTCCTCATTACTGCGGCAACCGCACCAATCCGTCTGTTGATCTCCCGCTCTATTCTTCTCTCACTCGTGAACAAGACCCCGAGATACTTGAACTCGTCCACTTGAGGCAGGAACTCCCCTACAACCTGGAAAGGGCAAGCCACCCTTGTCCAGTGGAAAACTATGGCTTAGGACTTGAAGGAGCTGATCCTCATCCAGGGGATTTAGTGCATGCTGTAGGTCTTGGCTAGAGGGGGCCAGCAAGACCACGTCATCTGCAAAAAGAAGAGACGAAATCCACTGGTCCCCAAACCAGACCCCTCTGGCCCTTGGCTGTGCCTAGGCAACGTAAGCCAAAGCAAGTTTATTTATATAGCACGTCCTAGAAATCCTGTGCATGAAAGTTATGAACAGGACCGGTGACAAAGGGCAGCCCTGGCGGAGTCCAACATGCACTTGTAACAGGTTTGACTTAGTGCCAGTAATGCGGACCAAACTCCTGCTCCGCTTTTGCAAAGAAAGGAAGACCCCTAATAAAGGGCCCCCGACTCCGTACTCCTGGAGTGACCCCGCAGAGCACCACAAGGGCACAGTCAAATGCCTTCTCCAGCAACCCCGACAGGGACACAGAGAATGCCGGGTACTTAGCACCACCACATGGCCAGAAGGCCGAAATGATAGTCAAAGACCTATCCCCGACCCAAAGGTGCAGGGATGCGACACTCTCATCCACCGGGATAAACCCCAACATGAGACGACTGAGCTGGGGGACGACAAGCAAACCCACACCAGCCTGCCGTCTCTCCCCAGCAGCCACTCCAGAATAGAAGACAGTCCAACCCCTCTCGAGAAGCTGGGTTGCAGAACCCGCACTGTGCGTGGAGGTGAGCTTGACTATTTCTAGCTGATTTACCTCGACCTCTCACACAAGCTCAGGCTCCTTCCCACCAGCTAGGTGACATTCCACATCCCTTAAGCCAATTTAAGCATCCGGAGATCAGGTCGTAGAGGTTTCCACCTTCATCCGCTGCCTGTTCCGCTTTGCACCGGTCCCTCATGGTTCCCCCTGCAGGTGGTGGGCCCACTGCAAGATGGCCTTGCATCTCTCATTTGGCCTTGGCGTGGCTGCTTCCAAGAGGACAAACCCAGGCACCAGGCACTCGCAGACAAATCCCAACCCCAGGCCTGGCTCCAGGGTGGGAGCCCAGATCTGCCATACTGGGCAACGTCACATGCCACATTCTAGTGGTCCTCATGAAGGTATCTGAACCGCTCTTTGTGTGACCCTTCACCCAGACTATGTTTGCCATGGGAGACCCTAATAGGGGCATTTAAGCCCTGGACAACATAGCCTCTAGGATAATTCGAGTAGTCAAACCCCTCTATCACGATAAGGTAGCGGTTCTGCTCGCACTGCGCTAACAGCTCACCTCATCACCTGTCAGCTGACTAGGAGGTCGAGGTTCGCTAGACTGGCGTAGGAAACCTGCCTCCCACCTGATCATTTTCATACTCCCCATGGTTTTCACCAATTAGTGAAAGTTGAATACAGATATAATTCAGTTAGATCATATCTGATGTTAACATTTGGTTTATTTGTTATTATGGTCTTCAAATGAATTGATTTAAACTCTTATTTTAGTGTTAAGTTGATAAAAGTTTAATCAATAAATTAAGTGGTATTTGTCATCAATATACTTTTAGTAATAGTATTTAGTATTATGTTTTTATATCTGTAAGGTTTATAATTATTGATTAATTAATATTTATCAAATATTATAATTAAAAATCATAAATCATAAAAATTATTTCTTAACCAAAAATCATTGCTCGTACTCGTACTCGTCGTCTTCCACTTATCCGGGACCGGGTCGCGGGGGCAGCAGACTCAGCAGACGCCCAGACGTCGCTCTCCCCAGACACCTCTTCCAGCTCCTCCGGGTGGAGCCCTAGGCGTTCCCAGGCCAGCCGAGAGACATAGTCCCTCCAGCATGTCCTGGGCCATCAACTGGGCCTCCTCCCGGTGGGACCTGCCTGGAACACCTCCCGAGGAACGCGTCCAGGAGGCATCCGGTATAGATGCCCGAGCCACCTCAACTGGCTCCTCTCGATGTGGAGGGGCTCTACTCCGAGCCCCTCCCGGATGGCCGAGCTCCTCACCCTATCTCTAAAGGAGTGCCCGGCCACCCTACGGAGGAAGCTCATTTCAGCCGCTTGTATCCGGGATCTCGTTCTTTCAGTCATGACCCAAAGTTCATGGCCATAGGTGAGGGTAGGAACGTAGACCGACCGGTAAATTGAGAGCTTTGCTTTTCGGCTCAGCTCTCTCTTCACCACAACGGACTGGCACAGTGCCCCCATTACTGCGGCAGCCGCACCAATCCGTCTGTCGATCTCCCGCTCCATTTTTCCCCCACTCGTGAACAAGACCCCGAGATACTTAAACTCCTCCACTTTAAGCAGGAACTCCCCGCCAACCTCAAGAGGAAAAGCCACCCTTTTCTGGTCAAGTACCATGGCCTCGGACTTGGAGGAGCTGATCTTCATCCCAGCCGCTTCACACTCGGCTGTGAACCGCCCCAGCGCATGCTGTAGGTCTTGCAAAAAGAAGAGACAATATCCACTGGTCCCCAAACCAGACCCCCTGTGGCCCTTGGCTGCATCTAGAAATCCTGTCCATAAAAGTTATGAACAGGACCGGTGACAAAGGGCAGCCCTGCCGGAGTCCAACATGCACTGGGAACAGGACCAACTTAGTGCCGACAATGCGGACCAAACTCCTGCTCCGCTCGTACAAGGACCCGATGGCTCCTAATGAAGGGCCCCCGATTCCACACTCCTGGAGCACCCCCCACAGGGCATCATGAGGGACACAGTCGAATGCCTTCTCCAGGTCCACAAAACACATGTGAACCGGTTGGGCAAACTCCCACGAACCCTCGAGCACCCTGTAGAGGGTATAGAGATGGTCCAGTGTTCCACGGCTGGGACGAAAACCACACTGCTCCTCCTGAAGCCGAGGTTCGACTATCAGCCGTACTCTCCTCTCCAATACCCTGGCGTAGGCCTTACCAGGGAGGCCTTACCAGATCCCCCTGTAGTTGGAACACACCCTCCGGTCCCCCTTCTTATGAAGGGGTACTACCACCCCAGTCTGCCAGTCCAGAGGCACTGTCCCCGTCCGCTACGCAATGTTGAAAAGGCGTGTCAACCATGATAGCTCAACAACATCCAGAGACTTGAGGTACTCAGGGCGGATCTCATCCACCCCCAAAGCCTTGCCACCGCGGAGCTTTTTAACCACCTCGGCGACTTCAGCCTGGGTGATGAAAGAGTCCAGCCCCGAGTCCCCATCTTCTGTTTCCACCACGGAATGCGTGATGGCAGGATTGAGGAGATCCTCGAAGTACTCCTTCCACCGCCCGATAATGTCCTCAGTTGAGGTCAGCGGCCTCCTACCCCCACTATAAACAGTGTTGGCGAAGCACTGCTTCCCCCTCCTGAGGCACTGGATGGTTTGGCAGAATCGCTTCGAGGCCAACCGGTAGTCCTTCTCCATGGCCTCACCGAACTCCTCCCAGGCCCGAGTTTCTGCCTCTGCCACCGCCCGGGCCGCAGCACGCTTGGCCTCACAGTACCCATCAGCCGCCTCAGGAGTCCCACAAGCCAACCACAGCCGATAGGACTCCTTCTTCAGATTGACAGCATCCCTTACTGCCGGTGTCCACCACCGGGTTCTGGGATTGCCGCCGCGACAGGCACCGCAGACCTTACGGTCGCAGCTATGGGCAGCAGCATCAACAATAGATGCGGAGAACATGGTCCACTCGGACTCTATGTCTCCAACATCCCCCGGGATCTGGTCAAAGCTCTCCCGGAGGTGGGAGTTGAGTACATCCCTGGCCGAGGTCTCCGCTAGGCGTTCCCAGCAGACCCTCACTATGCGATTGGGCCTGCCAAGTCTGTCCGGCTTTCTCCTCCTCCAGTGGATCCAACTCACCACCAGGTGGTGATCAGTGGACAGCTCAGCCCCTCTCTTCACCCAAGTGTCCAAAACATGCGACTGAAGGTCTGATGATACAACAACAAAGTCGATCATTGACCTCCTGCCTAGGTTGTCCTGGTGCCAACTGCACTGACGGACACCCTTATGTTTGAACATGGTGTTCATTCTGGACAATCCGTGACTAGCACAGAAGTCCAATAACAAAACACCACTCGGATTCAAATCGGGGAGGCCATTCCTCCCGATCACACCTCTCCAGGTGTCACTGTCATTTCCCACGTGGGCGTTGAAGTCCCCCAGCAGAATAATGGAGTCCCCGGGAGGGGCACTATCCAGCACCCCCGACAGGGACACCAAGAAGGCCGGGTACTCCGCACTACCGCTCGGTCCGTAGGCCGAGGCAACAGTCAGAGACCTATCCCCAACCCGAAGGCGCAGGGACCGGGTCCCGCGAGGAGCGACCCGGCCACCAGGCACTTTCCAGCAAGTCCCGACCCCAGGCCTGGCTTCAGGGTGGGACCCCGGCTCCGCCGTACCGGGCGACCTCACGTGCCTCGATATTTTTGTCCTCATGAGGGATTCTTGAACCGCTCTTTGTCTGACCCATCACTTAGAGCCTGTTTGCCATGGGAGACCCTACCAGGGGCATTTAGGCCCCAGACAACATACCCTCTAGGATAATTTGAGCACTCAAACTCCTCCACCACGTTAAGGTGGCAGTTCAAGGAGGGGAAAAATCATTGCTTACGAATAAAAATCAGAGATGCACTCTGGTGTTGTGATTATGGGCTCAGAAGCACTTAATAATTACAATTAGTTAATTATAATTCAGAATTGATGTTTATTAACCAAAACCACACTAAATGCCATGGTTTAATAAGCTGCTCCAAATGGTGGGGGAACATTGACCCTTTTTTGACAGATAAATCACTCTTGCACAAAATAAACACAAACACTTCTCTTTATATATGTGAAAAAAGTTTTTGAAACCATATAGCCCTGATATACAGTCCCTTGCGAAAGTACTCAGACCCCTTGAACTGGTCAACCTCTTGCCACATTTCAGGCTACAAACATAAAGATATAAAATTCTAATTGTTTGTGAAGAATCAACAACAAATGGGACACAATCGTGAAGTGGAATTAAATTTATTGGATATGTCAAACTTTTTTAACAAATGAAAAACTGAAAAGTGGGGTGTGCAATATTATTCGGCCCCCTTGCGTTAAGACTTTGTAGCGCCACCCTATGTTGCAATTACAGCTGCAAGTCGCTTGGGGTATGTCTCTATCAGTTTTACATATCGAGAGACTGAAATTCTTGCCCATTCTTCCTTGCAAAACAGCTCGGGCTCAGTGAGGTTGGATGGAGAGCGTTCATGAACAGCAGTCTTCAGCTCTTTCCACAGATTCTTGATTGGATTCACGTCTGGACTTTGACTTGGCCATTCCAACACCTGGATAAGTTTATTTGTGAACCATTCCATTGTAGATTTGGCTTTATGTTTTGGATCATTGTCTTGTTGGAAGATACATCTCTGTCCCAGTCTCAGGTCTCTTGCAGACTCCAACAGGTTTTCTTCCAAAATGGTCCTGTAATTGGCCCCATCCATCTTCCCTGTCCCTGCTGACAAAGAGCAGGCCCAAACCATGATGGTGCCACCACCATGTTTGACAGTGGGGATGGTGTGTTCAGGGTGATGAGCTGTGTTGCTTTTACGCCAAACATATTTTGCATTGTGGCCAAACAGTTCGAATTTGGTTTTATCTGACCAGAGCACCTTCTTCCACATGTTTGGTATGTCTCCAAGGTGGCTTGTGGCAAACTTTAAACGAGACTTTTTATGGATATCTTTGAGAAATGGCTTTCTTCTTGCTACTCTTCCATAAAGGCCAGATTTGCACAATGTACAACTGATTGTTGTCCTATGGACAGACTCTCCCACCTCAGCTGTAGATCTTTGCAGTTCATCCAGAGTGATCATGTGCCTCTTGGCTGCATCTCTGATCAGTCTTCTCCTTGTTCGAGATAAAAGTTTAGAGGGACGGCCGGGTCTTGGTAGATTTGCAGTGGTCTGATACTCCTTCCATTTCAATATGATTGCTTGCACAGTGCTCCTTGGGATGTTTAAAGCTTGGAAAATCTTTCTGTATCCAAATCCGGCTTTAAACGTCTCCACAACAGTATCTTTGACCTGCCTGGTGTGTTCCTTGGTCTTCATGATGCTCTCTGCGCTTTGAACAGATCCCTGAGACTATCACAGAGCAGGTGCATTTCTATGGAGACTTGATTACACACAGGTGGCTTCTATTTATCATCATCAGTCATTTGGGACAAAATTGGATAATTCAGAGATCCTCACTGAACCTCTGGATTGAGTTTGCTGCACTGAAAGTAAAGGAGCTGAATAATATTGCACGCCCCACTTTTCAGTTTTTCATTTGTTAAAAACGTTTGACACATCCAATAAATTTCATTCCACTTCATGATTTTGTCCCACTTGTTTTTGATTCTTCACAAACAATTAGAATTTTATATCTTTATGTTTGAAGCCTGAAATGTGGCAAGAGGTTGACCAGTTCAAGGGGGCCAAGTACTTTCACAAGGCACTGTAATTACTTTCTGGTCCAAAACCACCTGACTAAACATTCACTATTCTACAAACAGTAAAATTACTACCTAACTAATAGTAAAAAGAAACATATGCGCATTGAGTGTGTATGAAAATCAAACCAGCAGTTTTTCGAACAAAGTGTGCAATTTGGGTTTACTTGGAAAGTGAAGCCCTCCTGGTGTACTGATGTCTCGATAGCGGCTATCAGCTGGTAGAACGGTGGGGCCGCACCATTAGCCACTAACAGCTGATTACCCAAAATCTCAAACAAAGGGCAATAAAACTCTGAGGCGGGAACTCGTTGGAAAAACTCCACTAATAAAACTGGGACAAAGGAGTAGTCAGGCCACGAGGCCCAGACCGTGGCTGCTTTCAATGAAAACTTTTAAAAGTCCAACTTCTTACTCCTGGCTGTTTTGGGATCTGCCGGACAAAAACATGAACATGCACCTTGCTGATCGCATCCGCGCGCCACGATTAAGCAACACTTGCACAGTAAATCAAAACAGCTCACCATTAACACTTAAATCAGTATTACATGTGACAAGTTAACACCTTGGATTAACTACTGGTGATTCTAAATCACCTTAAACTATGTCTCACCCTGCCCAGACCTCTCCAAATCTCTCCAATTTATTAGGGAAAAAGAACAAAATCTCCTCTTCTCCATTGTTCTTATTATTAATATGAATATGTAGTTTAATATTTAATATTAATACTTGAATATTTTATTAAATTATATTTCGGTCTGTTGAGGGTTGTCCTGTGAATACCAGCGCAATAAGATGGTGATATTAGAACAAAATTGAAATGGATGAACCAAGCTATGGCATTATTGATCAGCAAAGCTCTGTACACACAGATAATATATATTCACACAATTTCTTAAAATACAAGAATTTCTTCACAAAAATAAGTCAAGTCAAACATATTTCAATCAACAAACTCTTTACTATGCTCCAACAACCCAACTAAACTACCAAGCAAAATGAAAGAATAAGGAAGACTAATGGGCTATGTACAATCTAAACAAGTGAATCAAAGATGGTTGAAAACCATGACCAAAAGAGTGATGCAACATTATCATGCAATTTTTATGTTTGAGAACCATTATTATTATTATTATTATTATCTTGAGGAATCTATAAATGAAGTTAAATAAGTCTTGGAACTTGTCATAATGAGGTTTGCGGGTGGACCAAAGTGCAAACAAGAGCTCGGCAGGATCATCTTTATAATTCAGAGGTTTATTTCTGAGGTCAAAACATAGCAAAACACACTGCAGGAATGAACCAGAGTCCAAAGACAACAACCCACAAAAATCACTGCAGGTACTCCAAGGCAAGGCGAAGCACAAGGTTTCCAAGGCAAAGCAAAACAAAGCATAATCATGGTAGAGAACGAGGAGTGATGAATAAAAGGAACCAGCAACGAACAGAGACACCAAACCAACTAATATACTGGGGAAAGACAAAGGCAGGTAATCAAGGGAACTCAGAACAGGTGCGACAAGGAGGCAGGGTAGCAGCAGGAACAGGTGAAACAAATACAAAGGCTGAGGAAGAGTGAAATGACTAAATAAACAATAAACAGAAAACACAAACTAAGCGAGAGAATAAATCAGAGGAGGAAATAAAGAACTAGAATAACTATGAACTAAAGTAAACAGAGAAACTAGAGGGGAACATAGAAACAATAACCTAAGAAATAAACAAAGAGCCCATAAGGAGAATCTAAGTTACAAAATAAACAAACCAAATGAAAACAATAACTAAAGCAGGAATAAGAACAAATACCTAACCATAAATAAACACAGAGCTCCTAAATAAGAATCCAAGGTTAAATAATAATAATTATAACACGAATAATAATACTACAAAAAATAATAAGAAAGCAACAACAAAAGGAACTAAGAGTTAGAGGAATACAATACATACTAGGAAATGGAGGAAAAGGAACTAATAAACATGAAGCCCAACCCAAAATGGAAACAACTAAACAAAAGTCAACACAAAGCCACAAGCAAAGTCCAAAAATGTCATATCCTGACAGAACTAACTTATGCAATAATTGTTATACCTTCAAACAACCATTCACAATGCAAGATCAGATAAAACATTATTTTAATAAAATAACATTTTAAAGACGTGCATGTTAGGTTAATTGGTCACTCTAAATTGCCCTTAGGTGTATGAATGAGTGTGTGCATGGTTGTTTGTGTGTTGCCCTGCGATGGACTGGCGACTTGTCCAGGGCGTACCCTGCCTTTCGCCCATAGACTGCTGGAGATGGGCACCAGCTCCCCCGCGACCCACTATGGAATAAGCGGTAGAAAATGACTGACTAACTGACTGACATTTTAAAGAATGATTTACTGAATAAAACCAACCTTCTGGATGACTAATTCTCAACATTGTTTAATTAGCAGCCTTTATGTATTAAAATAATATTTAAGGAAATATTATTTTGTCATATTGTGGGTTTCTGTCAGACCAATATGCAGGGAAGAACTCCTGAAGCTTGAAGTTTGCAGGCAAGATGACACTTTATTGCTCATGGCTGGACACGGACCGGGGACCAGACGTGCACACAAACACAAACAACACATAAGGAACCAGCAGGGAACAAAGGAAACAAACAGGTTTAAATACAAAACTGGACAGCAGAGGAAACCAATGACACACGTGACCAGACAATCAGGGGAAAACACATAACATAGCTTGGGGTGCAGGAAGACGGTGCTGTCGTCCCGTTGTCCTTCCTTCATGCCTGGAATAACGGCTCCTCCCGGCATTGTAGAAACAGGGTCTCTACTGGGAACTCTCTGGAACACAGTTTGCTTCTGTAGACCTCAGAAAGAAAAGTCAAGCTATGCTTGCGACTTAATTACCCCCGTTTGTGAATGAATAATGGATACACAAACAGCAATTCATTCCCACTTAACTTTGTGCATATGATCACGTGATCGTATGACACTCTTGGATCCAGCTTGAAGAGTTATGTCTGCTTGCCAGCAAGGACACTTACGTGCGCTTGCCTCTTTTGTCCGGTTCCCATAGGGATCCACATGGAAAGAGATCCGTTTGTTGGAACGTGGGGTTTTTTTCAGACAGTGACATCACGGGAAGTCTGCTGTTACCCCTCTTGCTCCTGGTCCAGCCTGAGCTGGAAGTAGGTTAATGCAATTTATTTTGAAAGTTCGATAATTTAAAAGATAATAAAACAAGAATATTTCGAAGACAACAAGCTTATATGCCGTCAGGAATATATAAAGGGGTAAACCATGTGCAGTTATACAGGTCCTTCTCAAAATATTAGCATATTGTGATAAAGTTAATTATTTTCCATAATGTCATGATGAAAATTTAACATTCATATATTTTAGATTCATTGCACACTAACTGAAATATTTCAGGTCTTTTATTGTCTTAATATGGATGATTTTGGCATACAGCTCATGAAAACCCAAAATTCCTATCTCACAAAATTAGCATATCATTAAAAGGGTCTCTAAACGAGCTATGGACGTAATCATCTGAATCAACGAGTTAACTCTAAACACCTGCAAAAGATTCCTGAGGCCTTTAAAACTCCCAGCCTGGTTCATCACTCAAAACCCCAATCATGGGTAAGACTGCCGACCTGACTGCTGTCCAGAAGGCCACTATTGACACCCTCAAGCAAGAGGGTAAGACACAGAAAGAAATTTCTGAACGAATAGGCTGTTCCCAGAGTGAGGTATCAAGGCACCTCACTGGGAAGTATGTGGGAAGGACAAAGTGTGGCAGAAAACGCTGCACAACGAGAAGAGGTCACCGGACCCTGAGGAAGATTGTGGAGACGGACAGGCCGATTCCAGACCTTGGGGGACCTGCGGAAGCAGTGGACTGAGTCTGGAGTAGAAACATCCTGAGCCACCGTGCACAGGCGTGTGCAGAAAATGGGCTACAGGTGTCGCATTCCCCAGGTCAAGCCACTTTTGAACCAGAAACAGCGGCAGAAGCGCCTAACCTGGGCTACAGAGAAGCAGCACTGGACTGTTGCTCAGTGGTCCAAAGTACTTTTTTCAGATGAAAGCAAATTCTGCATGTCATTCGGAAATCAAGGTGCCAGAGTCTGGAGGAAGACTGGGGAGAAGGAAATGCCAAAATGCCAGAAGTCCAGTGTCAAGTACCCACAGTCAGTGATGGTCTGGGGTGCCGTGTCAGCTGCTGGTGTTGGTCCACTGTGTTTTATCAAGGGCATGGTCAATGCAGCTAGCTATCAGGAGATTTTGGAGCACTTCATGCTTCCATCTGCTGAAAAGCTTTATGGAGATGAAGATTTCATTTTTCAACATGACCTGGCACCTGCTCACAGTGCCAAAACCACTGGTAAATGGTTTACTGACCATGGTATCACTGTGCTCAATTGGCCTGCCAACTCTCCTGACCTGAACCCCATAGAGAATCTGTGGGATATTATGAAGAGAACGTTGAGAGACTCAAGACCCAACACTCTGGATGAGCTAAAGGCCGCTATCGAAGCATCCTGGGCCTCCATAAGACCTCAGCAGTGCCACAGGCTGATTGCCTCCACGCCACGTCGCATTGAAGCAGTCATTTCTGCAAAAGGATTCCCGACCAAGTATTGAGTGCATAACTGTACATGATTATTTGAAGGTTGACGTTTTTTATATTAAAAACACTTTTCTTTTATTGCTCGGATGAAATATGCTAATTTTGTGAGATAGTAATTTTGGGTTTTCATGAGCTGTATGCCAAAATCATCCGTATTAAGACAATAAAAGACCTGAAATATTTCAGTTAGTGTGCAATGAATCTAAAATATATGAATGTTAAATTTTCATCATGACATTATGGAAAATAATTAACTTTATCACAATATGCTAATATTTTGAGAAGGACCTGTATACATTGGAAACAGCAGGGTTAACCTTCGGGTTCCATTTTTAAAGCTTCACAGTTCTGTGCTTCACACTGTCACATTTGCTAGGCGACAGAAGTTGCGCTGAGATAAGAACAGCTGGTGAAGGCTAGACCATCCAAATTCACAGCCAATCACTTCCGGCCTTTGCATTTTCTGCGGCCACCCGGCCTACGTAGACCAGTCCATCAACGGATGCAGACCCTGAATTCGGACACAGCACTTAGACGTTCCACCAATGGATGGCATTTAAGGTTTGTGCAAAATAAAAAAAGAGTGGAAATGTTGAAAATGTTTTGTATTTTCTTAAAAACATCTCCATGTCTCTTCAGGAGAATTTCATGTACAGTTGCCTTCAGGTTTCTGAAGTTAATGTGTTTTAAATACAATGATTAAAATGCGGTACTGATTAGTTTCAAAGAGTTTTGCAAAGCATAAGCTAAAGTTTATTTTAACCTGAGCATAATTACTCAGCATTTTCTGGCGACTGAGGCACACTTACATGTGACTGTTTCAGTCATTATTCTTTATTTTGTATTGAGTCTCCCTAAAATTAGCCACAGCCCCACCCCAGCTAAATTCCTCTTGAGCCGGGTCTGGTCTCCCTACCAGCCTGCATCCAGAGTGAGCAGCGGTTTTGCTGGGTGCATCAGACCCAGGATCCAGGATGATCGGGCTATGTAGCAGATTGCAGCATGTGTTGGCAGCTAACATAATAGGATGTTGGCTGTCAACAGGCTAGTACCTGCAAGAAAGCAAGTAAAAAAAAACTAACAAAAAAAAGTCACTCACTTGTAGGTGTTCATGCTCCATTTGCAATTGAAGCTGTAAAAACAATTGTATTGTAACCTGAGGGCTAAACAGAGTAGTGTATTTGTTTAATGCTGTTCAGACCTAAGCTGAGCCTGGCAAATGGCTCTGCTGCCCAGCCTCTTTCTCTAAGCACAATTCACTATTTGAATCTCTGCAAAGTGAATTGATTACCTCATCAGCAGTTGGCCATGCAGCTCTCCCTCAATAGCAAATATTCATCATATTCCAACTGCCATCAAAGATCATCCTAATTTCCACCAAAAATGCAAAAAGAACCCCTGCAATATAGTGCAAGGATCCAAAATAAACCTACATTTTCTGGAGTAAGACATCCTACTATTTACTTTCATATTGCCTTTTAAGTTATGTTGCATGAATTGGTATTAATTGGTGCTTAAAAAAATAAAGATTTGCAGCCACAGTAAGGCTTTCTTGATATTTGTAGGAATTACAACATCTAAATGTGTGCTTTAAAATACCTTTTGTACTTTTATATTGCAAGATAAATTAATGTACATGTTGAACACAACACGGTACTACCAAAAATAAGTATGCACTTGTAATCTGTAGCACAGTCATGCCAAGTAAACCAAATATCCCTGATGATCTATGTTATGGCCCCCACAGGTCTAGGGTTTACAAAGGGTCCAAACAAGTCAATCCAAAGTATGTTCAAGCAACCCAACAGGAGAAGAAAATTCACAAAAGGGAAGCACCAAGCCTCCCAACCATGAGCTTCTAGCTTGAGAAAGCAAACTACAACAAAGTCAAAACTGCTTTAGCAGAACAAACAGGACAAGAAATGTTCCAAAACTGCCCAAAGCAGTTGAAAACACCAAAGGTGGGGGACAGCTGAACAAAAACGTTTCCTACAAGCTGCCCCACTAGGAAAATGTTCACTGGAGCATTTTATATGTTGCAGGTGGGCCTCATTAGCATCTGATTGGCTTGCAATTATCTGCTGGTCCAATGGCACGGCTGCTTTCCTGCAGTCTCCAGGCAGCCAATCAGGAAGGCGTGCCTCCACAGCTGAATCTGCATAACAAAAAGGAAAAAGAAAAGTAGCCTGCACAGCCTCAAGAGGCCAGGGGCCGTAACATTCCCCCCACCCCCCTAAATTACAAAACCAAGTTTTGTAAATACAAAATGTCACACACACAAAAAAAAAAAAACCATACCCACATCCTGGAAAGGCCAACATTTTCTGTTCCTCTCTTATGTCGGATGTTCAGATTGTATCCTTGTAAAATTAGTCCCCACTGCATAAGGCGCTGATTGTGGTTGTACATGCGTGAAAGAAATACTAATGGATTATGGTCAGTAAATACATCAATTGGTAAAGTACCGGAACCCAGGTAAACATGGAAGTTCTGAAGAGCCAACAACAGAGTCAAAGTTTCCTTTTCAATAGTGGAGTAGTTCAGTTGACGTTTGTTAAATTTGCGGGAGAAATAGCAAACAGGATGATCTAAACCCTGCAAATCTTCCTGAATCAACACTGCACCAGCTCCAAGGGGTTTTTTTGCAAATGGATCACGTAAAAACTTTGTGCTGCAAGGCACCTGCACTCCGCTTTGTATCAAGCTCTGGTATGCAGCCCTCCTGTGTGTGGGATCACCGTTATCTATTTCACACAATCGCATCCCGTGAGAATCAGCCTCCTTTCAGCCTCACACACACACACATACACCCTGTCTGAACTGTCTGTTGAACTGTGCATATAAATAAAGAGATAGGGTGTCAAAACTTTGTAGTCTGCACTGCAAAGTGAGCTACCCTTGCAAGTAAAACTGACTGTATCGTTCTTGCCTCTGAGTTGACTAATTAATACCTAACAAACCTATTTTGCATCATCTTCCTCACTGATGTTCACTGATGTAAATATTATTGAAATCTGTAAAACGTTTATCTTTAACCTTAACGTAATTAAAACATTTATGTCCAATTTAGAATGTAACCTGCACGTCTTTGTAACAAATAATAAAATGAAACAATTGCCACATTTAAAAGAATACAATCTACAAAAACTTGACATGAAAGCTTTAATTTAAACAGACACTTTACATTTTGTACCTGTCCATGAATAATATATAATCACTCAGGCTCAAGGCAGCAGTATTTTTCAGCTGGATGTTTATAGTATTGAATACTGCCAGTATGATTGCTTATGCTTGCAGAGACTGCATTTTATAGTTAATTATATCATCCCTGCCTTACGAACACTGTTTCAAAGTCATTATTGTGAAGCAGCTGTTAGTTTAAATAGTTTTTCTACCAGTCAGCACTCGTGAATCAGAATAGGAGGGTGTAAAAGAAATAACTGTGATGACAATGACTTATCCTTTAGTGGGACGTTAGAGTGAAAATGGCAACCCGGCATTTTCATCTTCCTTATTTCATTGCCAAACCATTAATATTGTGTTACAGCCACAGTCTGTTGTTGGACGTGCTTCCTCTTTCCCAAGATAGACTTCTTTCTTTACAGTAATCAACAGAAGTGGAAATAAACAGGTGGATAGAGCATTTTAAAATTTTTGTATCTTACTCTTATTTCAGCCTTTATCATTTATCTTCCAGTCTGTCTTCATGCAGATTTAGATGAGGACTCAGTGCCTCCATTGTGTTGTTTCGGAACAGAACTGAGTAGCTGGTAATGTAGGCATCCCTGACTAGGTCATGAGATTTTCAGATTTTGGAAGATTTTCATCAGAACGGATTACAGAAAAATCCATGTGCATTAGCCTTCTCTTGGTGGAAATCCTGGCGACAGGTACCTCTGAGCTCCTCTCAATGTGTCTTATTGTATTGAGAGGCTGCAAGATGATGTAATCATATCCTCTTTCTTGAAAATAATTTCAATATGTGGGCTGACATTCTTTAGTGTGTGTAGCTCATTTCATATAAATTCTATCATATTCTTTATATAAGGTTGTCTATAAGCATACAGTGATTTGTTTTTATCATTTTTCATTGTCTCCATAAAATAGAAGTGAAAATTATGAATAAATTTTAATTTAATTAGTCCAACTCCACATGCTATGCCATCAGTCTGAACCTTAAAACCCTGCCACTCTGTTGTGTTTCAAGCTCATTTTTTTTTTTTTTTTTTTTTTTTGTTGTTTTAAATAGTGTTTCTGTGCAGAACTAGTGACCTTTATTTTCATATTTGTTTGAAAATGAGCTTATAGGAAATAGGGAGAGTAGCTGGCAATGTAGTAGACGAACACATGCAGCGAAGGTCAATGGGTCAGAACTCAAAGTCTAAGACAAGCTGTCATATGCATATGGAATTTGACCACTAGATGATCGTTGTTAATAAAGATTTTTTTGGACATGTCAAAAAATTACACTGTATGTACACGACAGCTCTAACTGGGGTTGTGCATTTCTGCTCTGTGGCCAATATGCCTCATATCTCAATGTACTGCCAACAATTTGATTCCTTTTTGACATGTAAATGGAAAAATCAACGGTGATTAACAGTCATGTAATAACTCAGCAGTGAGCTAAAAAAAGCATTATTTATACGTATAGTCATTTTCAATAAATTAAAAATGTGCATTCCGATGATGGCTTTTTTGTCAGATTAAAAGTACCATTTGAAAATAAAAACTTTAAACAGTTATTAAATAACATTACATGCTGCAGCAAACTGTGTCAGCATGCCAGTGTCAGTAAACTGGCTTGGTGAGGTTGTACAGCTGTGCTAAAGCTGTAAGGCTACTTTGAAGAAGGTGATGCCATCTGTAATTGCCTTTGAAAAAAGTTGGTCATCAATTTTTGAGCTTCTTGTGCTAGACATGGCTGAACTTGAGGCAGGTAAAGCTGGAATACAGGCAGACATGGCTGGACCGGCATACTGGGCTTCTGCAAGGTGAGTCACCGCATGTTTGGGGGGGTTATATTTTTTTCAGTTAACTGACCAGCCCATGAATGTGTCATTAGATCAATTTCTGACATTTTGCTGCCCCATTCACATCTCTTACACCTGGTTTATACTTATAATTTCTGTCCTTGCAAACGGTGACTCACAGCAGAAGCACACTCGCACATGCTGATTTTGCGAGGTACTGGTCTTTTTGACCAAACAAGAAGAGCAGCAAGGTCTGAAAGCCCTTCTAGTTTTACAAGAATATGCACAGCTCAATATAAATTGAGAGAGGATAAATATTGCTAAATGTTTGACAAGATGAAGGCAGAGAGAGTGAAGAGTAGTTGCAAACATGGTGAGGGGGCACTCACAGAGCACTGACTTTTATTCACATATGCTAAGAGGAGCCTTTATTATGACAGAAATAACTAAAAGGAAACAATGATTTCACAGAAAAGTAACATACTCTATCATGACACAGCAGAACACTGTGAATTCCACCCCATTGCTTCCAGTATACACAAACTATTCACAACTGTTTGCCATATTAAAAAAATATTGCAGGACTTGACGTTCCACAAAATGTTCATTATTTCCTAAATGCCAACATACATACTCTCCACAGTATCAGCAGATATGAATAAGACTCCGGTCTATCTGCCTGTTTGTGTTCATATGCAGTGCCTCTACAATGTCCATGCATGGGATTTGAAGACAATATACTTGACTGGCAGGCACGTTTTAATATGAGCTCTTGTTTGCATTTTTAATAACGCAAAGACAATGCCGGCTTGACTGGTGTGTTTGTTTCCTGTGTTGTCCCAGGGTATAGTTTTGAAGTGGGAGAGAAAAAAATGACACCGAGAACGGAAGACAAAGAAGGCGTGGGAGGGAAGGGACTACACCCGGGGGCAATGTCATTTTATTTCCCCAACAGTGTAATGTTCAATTCAGAAGGGTGTACATTCATTCCATTCAAGAAAAATAGGTGTTATTACGTATGTACTGAAATATGCCTTCTTCATGTATCAGTTTATCACCAGACCTTTTAAAAATGCCTTAGCAACATAGAGTGACCCAGAAATGTCACATGAGTCTAGCAAAGCATCCTAAGATGGGAGAAATTATGCGAGGAACAAACCTTCTGGCAGACGTGATCAACCACAAATTATTCTATTCAGTTTCATAAATGAAGGGCTAATTTGACGGAGTGACACCAATTTCCTGCAGGCCATCTAGCATGCCTTTTTTTTTCGTCTATTTACTCTTAAATACTAAAAAGTGCTTCCAGTGATCGGGCATGAGGGAGGCAATATTAATTTCCATTCGGATTCTGCAACCCCAACCATATCCTACAACTCCCTTTTTATAACATTAACACTGCCATTAGAGTTTTGACTCACATCTCCTAGCAACTACAGCTACCATCTATCACTGAACTCCAGATCTAATGGGAATATCATTAAAAAAGAGAGTTCATAGACATACAGGCAGGTCATACAGCATATATAAAGTTGTGGGGTATATGCAAGATTTGTGTGGGTATACTGTAAGCATGAAAATAAAACAAAAGAAATAACATTCACTTTCTTTATCCAATGAAGTTCTGTGATAAACACAAGGAACAGTTTTAAGTCTTAGAGAATGGATGTGAGGGAATATTTTTGCTTTTAAAACATTTCAGAAAACTCTTTTATTGTAATAACCATAAGGAACCATTGTATTGGCACCAGGAATATGTAAACTTGTCATACAAGAATATAAGCATAGAATATGGCAGACAATATTTAAAGCTTTGATGATGATCTTTGATGCGGTAAAATGTGAACATCAGTCTGTCCACCATCTCTGTACTTTTCTGAGGTCAGGTCTGTCGAAAAGAAAATATCCAGGGGGTGGCAATCGTGTGGATTTAAAAGTCTTGACGTCAAAAGAAAATGTGTAAACTGTTCAAAATTATACGAAGCCAAAATTAGCTCAAATAACTACTCGTTACACCAAGGGTTGCAGAAAACCACAAACCTGGGTGAACTATGCCGTAGATGGGCTAGAGCATCATACAACCTCACCTGGTATCACTCATGTCAGCTGAGAACAGGAAACTATGGCTCCAATTCACATAGGTTTACCAAATTTCAAATGTAACTTATTGAAAAGCCTAGTTTGATGTATCTCGAGTCTAAATGGGGACAATGAGATGTTAGGGGCAGAACCTGGGGTAAACAACATGAAAGCATGAATCATTCCTGCCTTGTATCAATAGTTCAGACTGCTGCTGGTGGTTGTGTAATGGTGTGGGGGATGTTTTCTTGGAACACTTAGGGCCACTTAGTACCAACTAAGATTTGTCTAAAGCACAAAGCTGAACTTACTATTGTTATTAACCATGCTTATACTACATAAGGCAGTCAAAATTTGTAAAAGCAAGGTGTACCTGATAAAGTGACCGATGAGTGTCAATACGATCAAGTCAAAAGTAAAAGGGGTGCATAGATGGAGTTAAATAATATAGATGCTGAGTTCAACAATGTTTAGCCAAGCCAACTGTTTTGCTTATGAAGGTCTTCTGAAAAGGTCTTCTGACAATAACAATATAACAATAGTGTAACATACATTAGGATAATATAGTGGGTATTGACTTCCTTTTATTTCAGTAAGTCATACTAAAAGAAGACAAACACATTTTCTAATCTTTAGACAAAGCGTACTACAACCATTATTTATCTAGAGTAATATGCAAGAGACTGTACTTCCAGGAAAATGTTTTTTGTTCCTACTGTGACATTCTGAAGAGTTGTCAGATCTGACCTTGTCATTTAGTTGCAGTGTGTCAAATAACTACCACTCCGTTCTTATCTTATACAGTGTACATATTTTTCTCTTTCAGTTGTTTGCTAGCAACTCATAAGGTAATCAATATTAAAATATTTGTGCTGGAAAAAAGGTTTCGGGATGGTCTCCATTTCTTATTCTAAGCTTTCCACTCCTTAAAAGACAGTGTGAAACTTCAAAAAGAATCTTTATTTATTGGAAAAAGATAGATGTCAAATCAATATATGAATGTATGCAAATTAGCTTGAGAAAGGAGATGTAGTTCAACTTAGAATAACAGCAAACTCAAAAGGTATTTATCTAGGTTATACATTTTTCATTGACTCTAGTTGCTGATATACTCAAGATACAACTGAATACTTTACCTTTACACAAACAATAGTAAACCCTCCAGTCTCAAGTGAAGAATAAGAGATTAAAAGCCTGATCTTCAAAAGGTCTACATGTATAAAAACACGTGCAAATTTGATTGCGTTGTAATTGAGATTTGAAATTTTAACTTTAGCTGTAATTATTTTAATCTTTTCAAATGTTTTTAAAAAGTGCGTTATAATATTTATTTTATTTCTTAATTTTATTATTACCTCCAACTCCATGGCTTTGAATTCCATCTTTTTTATACTGCCACTCTGCGCTCCCAAACTCTACACGATGACAGCAGTAGCACACACAAAATTCTCATTTTAATTTGCACCTGTTATCCATTGCGCATGCAATCTCTGTATATCATTCACATGTTCAAGTATTGCTTGTACAGTTTTTGTTTTTTTTTTTGCACAAGCAATTTAGCCTTCCTTATTTGGAATCTTTGAAGATCAAGCCCTAAGTACGTGATTCCTGATGCTGTTTAAAACTAGTGCCTCAAACTGCCCTTCATATTACCCGTTGTGGTCGTTTTTTTGGAGGATGCACTCTATATGCCCTTGACATTTTCACTCTCTGCCACTGTCATGCTTCAGTATCTCACTCATTTGTCTGCACCATATAACCAAAAAGTGTGACAGTGCTCCGAGGACCATTTTACAGCAAGTTAACTATATGTCAGATGTAAGTAAATTTAGATCTGGGCAGGCTGATCTATATTCCTTATTCTTGCGGGGGAGGGGGGTTAATTCAAGATATTGTGCGATCAGTGCCATTTATTACTCTTAAAATTGCCATCAACGCATGAAAAACACATAGCTAAGTGATACATGTTTGTATTATGGAAAACTACAAAAAAGGAAATAACATTTATGTAGATATGTCTCTTGTTTAGAGGAACCAAGTCAAAGTACAGCTTTAGGTAAGGGAACCAGGAGATATTTCATGTATAGTACCTCTTTTAACTTTTTCAGATTGTATTGTTACACACTTGTGGAAAAGCAACACAAAATAGTCCATAATTGTGAAGTGAAAGGACAATTATATGTCCTTTTTTTGATCTACTGACAATACAACTTAGTGGTGCATCCCACAATCACTTTATGGAATAGTGGCCTGACAAAGACACTGTTGAAAGAAAGCCATAAGAAGTCCCTTTAGCAGTTTGCCACAATATTTGAAAGGCATTGATCTGGTCAAGTGAGAAATGTTTTTGGTCTAGTTGGAAAAAGGTAAGTTGAGGTGGAAAACTACACAATACATTATTCAGAACACAGTAATCCTACTGTAAAACATAGTGGTTATCATATCATACTGTGGGGATGCTGTTCTTTAGAAGGGATAGAGAAGCAGGTCAAAGTTGATAGGAAGAAGGATGGAGTTAAATCCAGAGCAATCCTGGAAGAAAACCAGTTCCCAAAACATGCTTTGGTCCTATAAAATATTAAAATGCAGTCCCATATTTTCCAATTTATTCTTTCAAGAAACAAGTGAAGACCAATATTAATTTTTATTTACCTAACAATTATACACTATTTTATCAATAGAACAAATTGACATTTGAGGACTCACCATAACAAATCATCAGATGTTTGCAAGGCACCATATTTTTAGTTTACAACCCCCCCCCCAAAAAAAAAAAACTAAAACTTTATAGCAGCTCAAGGATTTGTGAAATGAACCAGCTTAGTAGGTTACGAGGGGCCAATTGGAGAGAAAACTTAAAAGGCAAGCTAAATTAGTGCATGTAACACAGTGGCAACTGTTGTATCCTGCAAAATTGTGATTTGATTGTGGTGTGCTAATAAGGCTCTTTGTTTTGACAATAATGCACTGCTGGCTACTATACTATTATTCAAATGAGAATCCAATGACATATTTCTCTGGGGTAAAAAAGCAAATAATATCACCCAGGCTTTGGATTAATCAGGAAGTCCTATGAGGTATGGGCTTACTAAATGGAAAGCTGTTAAGTTTTTTATTTTAAACATCTTGCCAAAAAGGACGATCCTAGCAGACACTAATAGATATTTCTATACATTCTGAGCAATAGTGTCTGTCTGCTTGCACATAATATTTATCATTTTCTACAGAACATCTCTGTAGTTTCAGTTAAGGTAGGTTTCTAAATTAAAAACAGGCTACAAAATGCCCTTAGTAGGTGCATTGAAATGCCATCCATTTTAACACAAAGAATGTTTCTCTTACTTTGGCTGGTTTAACCCCAAATACTAGTTACTACCAATAGGTGGCAATCTGTTCTTGTCACTCAGAATGCAATGTTGCAGATTTTCTGTAGAACTTTAATTTAACCCAAGTGAGATTTTTATAATGCTTTGTGAGTGGGAACAGATGAAAAATGTTGAAGAGAAAGACAGAAAATGGTTCTAGAAGGAGAAATAAAGGATGAAGTACCACATTAGGGTTGCTGAGTGGTCAAAAGGTTTGCTGTCTCCACCTGCTATGCCTTCTGTTGATAAAATACCAAACCCCTTTGATATTTTAACACTCCTCACTATGAGCACATCTTCCAGATTGCCTCATGTTTTTATGTGCCCTTGTCACACTAAGTGCCACAAGTTCACCTATTCTGCATAAAGGTTGGAGGCAAGGGCAAAATGGGTGTAAGTCGTTTGGCTCGTTCCTCATTAAAGGGCTACCATCAAACGCAGACTCAGGGGGGGCAGAAATATAGCTGATGACTGCATATTTTACTGAGGTGGTGGTCTTGAGTGCACAGCTGGCTGGCTCCAACACAGGGGGTTTTAGTCAAGCCAGTCTAAAACAAACAGTGCCAATCAACCTGGTGCCTCTGGATGTCTTACTGTGAGAGGTCAGCTAGGCAGAAGTTGTGTCTTAAAAGCCTCCAGCTGTTCCTTGGCTTTGCAGCTTCCCATATAACTGCATTGACCTGAGCACAGATAAAGGGCAAGACAATATATTGAGTGTGCACTTGGAAAATAACGGCGTGGTTGCCAGTTTTTAAAGTAATCATTCATAAACGTGTTCAACAATTTGTAAAATGGAGGGTAATTTATGTGCATTTTCAAATCTTTCGGAGCTGACATAGACCTGGCATTTCCACATGGGATTTTAATAACACTACTTCCTGCCATCAAGTCCAATAAATGAATTGTTGAAAGGATGTTTTAAAAGAATTGTGAGGCTTTCTTTCTTTCTTTAAAAAGAGAAAAAAAAATAGTAATGTTTGTTCCATGCTTCACTACACGCAATATTTTCCAGCATAAATTATGCATCACATGAAGAGATCTTCAAAACTATTGGACCCTGGTGGTTCATAAATATATTTTCCATTACTGCCTATAAGAAAGATATAATGTACTGCCTCACACCATTTAAACTCTGAGGCACGCTAGATGGAATGAACTGGCTGAATTACACAATGCATGAGGAAAAAGTGTATCTCCTATCACTGAGGTGGATAAAATGCCTATCTCTTCACCTTGCCCTTGATAGAAATCAAGAAATAAACACATAAAAGCGAGAGAGAGAAGGTGGAAACAAGCCGGGCAAAAGAGGTACTTTTAGCAGCACTGGCTGTGTTTAGGGAAAGGCCTTGAAAAAAACAAGATTTTCTTCCCTCCTAAATATCGCCTAACCTAATCATCAAGCTTTTTAGGCAAAGGCTTTCGATTCCCAAATAACAATACCTGCCAACAAAAGGTAATAGTTTCATCTTAGTATTTTATAGGAAAGGGATTCTTGGGAGGCTGTGATGGGGAGGGTTTAAAGGGTTATCTCTTATGTTGAAATGAATTAATCTTGACTTGAATAAGGAATAAGTTATTGTGATTAATAGTTCTGGAAGTTCTGGAATTTTCTATACCGCTTATTCCATAGTTGGTCACGATGGAGCTGGTGCTTATCTCAAGCAGTCTACGGGTGAAAGGCAGGGTAAACCCTGGACAAGTCGCCAATCCATTGCAGGGCAACACAGAGACATACAGGACAAACAACCATGCACACACTCATTCACACTGAAGGATAATTTAGAGAGGCCAATTGACCTAACAGTCATGTTTTTGGATTATGGGAGGAAGCCGGAGTACCTGGTGAGAACCCACACATGCAGGGGGAGAACATGCAAACTCCATGCAGAAAGACCCCCAGCAGGGAGTCAAACCCAGGACCTTCTTGATGCAAGGCAACAGTCCTACCAAATACGCCACCGTGCAGCCCAGTTCTAGAATATCTGAAATGATATACAGGGGTTGGACACTGAAACTGAAACACCTGTTTTTAGACCACAATAATTTATTAGTATGGTGTAGGGCCTCCTTTTGCAGCCAATACAGTGTCAATTCGTCTTGGGAATGACATGTACAAGTCCTGCACAGTGGTCAGAGGGATTTTAAGCCATTCTTCTTGCAGGATAGTGGCCAGGTCACTACGTGATACTGGTGGAGGAAAACATTTACTGACCCGCTCCTCCAAAACACCCCAAAGTGGCTCAATAATATTTAGATCTGGTGACTGTGCAGGCCATTGGAGATGTTCAACTTCACTTTCATGTTCATCAAACCAATCTTTCACCAGTCTTGCTGTGTGTATTGGTGCATTGTCATCCTGATACACGGCACCGCCTTCAGGATACAACCATTTGTTTGAACCATTGGATGCAAAAGAATGTTTCAGTAGTCCTTGGCAGTGACGCGCCCATCTAGCACAAGTATTGGGCCAAGGGAATGCCATGATATGGCAGCCCAAACCATCACTGATCCACCCCCATGCTTCACTCTGGGCATGCAACAGTCTGGGTGGTACGCTTCTTTGGGGCTTCTCCACACCGTAACTCTCCCGGATGTGGGGATGTCTTGGTCACAGATGTGCCAGCAAGACGTGCACCAACAATTTGTCCTTTTTTGAACTCTGGTATGTCACCCATAATGTTGTGTGCATTTCAATATTTTGAGCAAAACTGTGCTCGTACCCTGCTAATTGAACCTTCACACTCTGCTCTTACTGGTGCAATGTGCAATCAATGAAGACTGGCTACCAGGCTGGTCCAATTTAGCCATGAAACCTCCCACACTAAAATGACAGGTGTTTTCAGTTTCATTGTCCAACCCCTGTATGTATATATATTTTATTTTATTTTATTATTTTTATTTTTTTTAATAATTTTACACTATTCTCTTAATGTAAGAAAATCATCTTGATGGGATTTATTTAGCGTCATAAACCTGAAGGCTGCATCAAGGTAAACCAAGAAAAAGAAGAAAAAAAACCTTTAGTTTGCAAATCGGTATGGATTTATTATAAGCAGACATTTAAAATGCCTGTGGTACCTGGTATGTATAATATATTAAACAATAATGTATCTGTAAGGCAACGCAAGGCAAGTTTATTTTTATAGCTCATTTCAGCAACCATTCAAAGTGGTTTACACTTTACAGTACACAGGTGCTTTACTGCTTAATATGTTATAGAAAAAAATACAATACAGACAGTTAAATAACCCCCTTTTGGTAAAAATTACTCTTAAGACTATATACAGCCATTTCATAATGCATTTTTTATCACAACTGACACAGCTGGCTTTTTTTATTGATCCTCACTGAGGATCCAAATGCAAGTAGCTGCCAGTTTTAAAACAATAAACTGAACAATACAAAACTAAGGGTGAACCAAAGATGCTGCAGATCTAGTCATTATAAAAAGAAACAAAGAAAATATATTCAAAAACAGGGTTGTAGAAATGTAGGGTATGGCAGTGATCAGCAGAACTGGGGATAGCTATTCCACTGGGTAATGAGGAGATTGGACATGGAGTGACAAACAGAGAGTAAGGAATGGAAATAACTGAGACAATCACATCTAAAACAGACCAGAGGACCAAAGTAAGAACTAAAAAGACAAAAACAAAGCCTGAGGCCCAAACTCTGTTTTTAAGTAAACACATGTTCCTAACAAATTCTTTATGTGGGAATATACAACAAAATAAGTGATTGGCATTGTTTACTACTACTTGGTTTCAGAGAATTTTGAAACCAAACGGTGCATTTAACACAACTAACACAACGATTTCTCCCACCTATTTACACACTGTTGCTCCTTCATCTATACATTTACAATTATTATTGCACAGTCTTTAGGAAGCCTAGTTTGTGACAGGCAGTTAATTTAAGGTTTTAAATCAGGTTTTCATAAGGACTCGGTTATATTAAAACACACCATGCTTTAATTTTTAGCATTCATCTGGGTTGTTAATCATGCCTTTAAGCATTTTATTTATTTAAATTCAGGTTGTTTACACATTCATTCTAAACTGGGGACTGATGTCATAATGCAGTCTTTTTCAGTTTGGTAGGGTGTACTTTTTAAGGATGTTTTGTTTATCTCCTGATAAAAACTGTTACATACCATAACACGTTTTCTTCGATAATTGGAAAATCCATTCAGCCCAGACAACATATTCCCCAAGAAGCATAGGGGTAGTCAAAGGCCTCAGCCATATTAAGGTGGGGGTTCTGTGGAAGAAAATGTTTATAAACATTTGGAAATATGTTTCTTTTAATATCTCATGCTGTTAGACAACTTGCTATTTTATTTCTCTTTGAAAATCAAAGGAAACTTAGCTCACTGACAGAACATTTCACTTCTACAGGTCCTTCTCAAAATATTAGCATATTGTGATAAAGTTCATTATTTTCCATAATGTCATGATGAAAATTTAACATTCATATATTTTAGATTCATTGCACACTAACTGAAATATTTCAGGTATTTTATTGTCTTAATACGGATGATTTTGGCATACAGCTCATGAAAACCCAAAATTCCTATCTCACAAAATTAGCATATCATTAAAAGGGTCTCTAAACGAGCTATGAACCTAATCATCTGAATCAACGAGTTAACTCTAAACACCTGCAAAAGATTCCTGAGGCCTTTAAAACTCCCAGCCTGGTTCATCACTCAAAACCCCAATCATGGGTAAGACTGCCGACCTGACTGCTGTCCAGAAGGCCACTATTGACACCCTCAAGCAAGAGGGTAAGACACAGAAAGAAATTTCTGAACGAATAGGCTGTTCCCAGAGTGCTGTATCAAGGCACCTCAGTGGGAAGTCTGTGGGAAGGAAAAAGTGTGGCAGAAAACGCTGCACAACAAGAAGAGGTGACAGGACCCTGAGGAAGATTGTGGAGAAGGGCCGATTCCAGACCTTGGGGGACCTGCGGAAGCAGTGGACTGCGTCTGGAGTAGAAACATCCAGAGCCACCGTGCACAGGCGTGTGCAGGAAATGGGCTACAGGTGCCGCATTCCCCAGGTCAAGCCACTTTTGAACCAGAAACAGCGGCAGAAGCGCCTCACCTGGGCTACAGAGAAGCAGCACTGGACTGTTGCTCAGTGGTACAAAGTACTTTTTTCGGATGAAAGCAAATTCTGCATGTCATTCGGAAGTCAACGTGCCAGAGTCTGGAGGAAGACTGGGGAGAAGGAAATACCAAAATGCCAGAAGTCCAGTGTCAAGTACCCACAGTCAGTGATGGTCTGGGGTGCCGTGTCAGCTGCTGGTGTTGGTCCACTGTGGTTTATCAAGGGCAGGGTCAATGCAGCTAGCTATCAGGAGATTTTGGAGCACTTCATGCTTCCATCTACTGAAAAACTTTATGGAGATGAAGATTTCATTTTTCAGCACGACCTGGCACCTGCTCACAGTGCCAAAACCACTGGTAAATGGTTTACTGACCATGGTATCACTGTGCTCAATTGGCCTGCCAACTCTCCTGACCTGAACCCCATCGAGAATCTGTGGGATATTGTGAAGAGAACGTTGAGAGACTCAAGACCCAACACTCTGGATGAGCTAAAGGCCGCTATCGAAGCATCCTGGGCCTCCATAAGACCTCAGCAGTGCCACAGGCTGATTGCCTCCATGCCACACCGCATTGAAGCAGTCATTTCTGCCAAAGGATTCCCGACCAAGTAATGAGTGCATAACTTTACATGATTATTTGAAGGTTGACGTTTTTTGTATTAAAAACACTTTTCTTTTATTGGTCGGATGAAATATGCTAATTTTGTGAGATAGGAATTTTGGGTTTTCATGAGCTGTATGCCAAAATCATCCGTATTAAGACAATAAAAGACCTGAAATATTTCAGTTATTGTGCAATGAATCTAAACTATATGAATGTTAAATTTTCATCATGACATTATGGAAAATAATGAACTTTATCACAATATGCTAATATTTTGAGAAGGACCTGTAGATGTGATGAAAGCTGTAAATTTTCCACAGTGATTATGCATTGGTTTTTTGTTTTTTTTTCCTTCCTTATATTGCTAATGTACTATCTTGCTCTGTTGCTGTTAGGTAATACAATGTATTTTCTTCCTATCAATTCAATTCAAAATTTATTTAAGTTTGTGTACATAGGAGACAGCTTCATTTTCAGGGCTGTTAAGCAGTGTACAAAAGGATCTCTTTCCCTGACAGACTTCTTTAGATTTTTATGTCATACTATGATGTTGCAGGTCATTAAACTAATTTGGATTTCAGATAAGAATAACCTGAGTACTCCCAAAAGACAACATTCCATTAAGGATTTAATTTATTCTGGGACAAAGCTTTCCAACCGTCTTGGCTTAATGTAAAAAAGTAATTGCCTCCCAATTTTTGGTTATATTTTACTAGCCACACCCATGTTTTATTACTTCCAGCCCTGTGCAATCAAGAAATCACTACCTACCTAATGTAACTTGACAACATGAAGTAGGCAGGATGAGAGGGTGAGAGGAAGGAAGTGTAATTATCATCTAAAAAGAATATCTTAGTTTACAGAAAAAAAAACAACAAAGAAATAAGTAAACATCGGGATGAACTAGTAACAATGAGATTATAAACAAGGAAAGAAGCAGACATCTACAGAAATCTAAAAGTCAAAAACATAAGAATCATGACAAGAACAAGAGTGCATCTTCACCAGGAGTGGCCTGCCTAGCAAAATTAGACAAAGAGTGCATTGGTGACTCATGCAGAAAGTCACAAAAAAAACAAATAATAACATTTGAAATGATTGCAGGATTTAAGGTCAGTGTTCGTGATTCAACAATAGACAAGAGACTAAGCAATAAAGGGCATCCGTGGACCAGTTCCGAGGCGAAAACCACTGCTGACCAAAACACAAATGTCGTCTTAGATTTGCCAAAAAACAACAAATAACATTGTTACAAACCCTTAAGCATTTTAGGAAATATTTCTGTCGAGTGAAGGGACAAAACTAGATATTTTTGGGTGGTTTGCATCCTCTTACATATCACAACATTTTAGAAAAATAACATCATACCAACAGTCAAACACAGGGCTGGGACTGTGATAGTCTGTGTCTGCTTTGCTGCTTCAGGGCCTGGACACCTGGCCATAAGTGATGTAACCATGAATCAGTGTTAAACATTGAGCTCAAACAAAAATTGATTATTCTACTGGACAATGTTCCAGAAGCAAAGTCCGGCTCTAAATTGTTAAAAACTAAATTAAGGTTTTAAATAAGCCTGTTTAAGACACATTGGAATGACCTGAAACAGGCTGTTTATGCTAGCAAACCCTCCGTTCAATGACAATTATATTTTTATACAGGGCCAGGTTGATTTGGATAGCATTTTTTTCTTAATGTAGATAAAATTTGCATTTAAAAACTGCATTTAGTATTAGCTCTAGTTATCTTTTGTGATATAAAACTTTGTTTGATGATCTGAAAACGTGTGACAAAAAGCATAACCAAAAGAAATCCGTCAGGGGAGTGAATACCTTTTCACAATTACATTTATTGTCAGCTATATGTTTGGAAAGGTATAAATCCAAGTGAAAATGAAACAAATGTAGGATGATTTTAATTAAACCCTAAATATAGAATTATACACAGTCATCCACTTTGGGGTTATTTAAAAAAAACAGTGCCAGCTTTAAAATGTCATAATGGTTCACATTAGCAAGAATGCCATGACATATGCCACAGTAAATTGTGGAATGGTAGTAGCACACAGGCACAAAATAATTGATTCTCTGCTATGTTTTGAACACAAATATATGTATGAATTGTGTTCTGACAAAGATGATTATTTACAGAGAATAACTGAACATTTAATGTGGTCCTTCCATAGTCCCTAACCAGGACATATCAAGAGCTTTCCTTAGTTTATGTGGCCTCCCAAATTTGATTTGTCTTCAGAAAGTGAATAAAGTGACAGGTATGGCAAAAAAGAATATCCATCTTCTTTCCCATCAAAATTTCCTGACTTGCTCACTGCCTATTTATACTGTCGAGCCATGTTCAATTTGTTTTTTGTGCTGTACCTGTTCTGAGCTAATTGTGCATCCCTGTATATATTAGATTCAATCTACGAATCAACGAAGAACTATTATTGATCAGGAGGGTTACTATTCATAAGGCTGCCTTGAGCCTTCTCTACAGATATTCTTCACTTCCTTCTGTAAAGAGTAAATTTTAGTGCTGTCGCTGCTGCTTTAAATCAATCAATGATCCAGGCCTTTTTAGTCAAATATGGTATTTTTATTTATGAGGCCTAAGGTTTGTACCCCAAAAGGTGCACTGGGACAAGGACAGACCTACCACATGGAGAGTGTTGTTTTCTTTTCTTGGGAATGGGAATACTTTTTTTTCCTTCTTTGTCAGATGAACTGGCTCATTGACTGTTTCTGTCTACCAATATTTATCTGGCCTATATCATGACCTGTTTCACTTTAAATTGGTTACCTTTGACTGATTGTTATGGGTCTACCTAGTTGTTTTTGAAACAGGACAGCTATGTGTGAACTATTATTTGACCCCTGTAAAAAAAAAGAGGAATATTCTATGTCTGAATGAGATGCTATTTGTGGAGTACTGTTAACAATTTGAAAAGGATTTCCATCAAATTAAAAGCTAGTAATGACTTATTCCAATCTATAGTTCTATTAGGGGTGGGACGATTATGAAAACCTTGTGTTTGGTTTAGCTTAAAGTTTTTTTTGCCGGTTTATGTTTTTTTTTTTCCATTTGTGACCTCTCCCAAAATGCCCTGTCAACCAGTTGCGGATGCTGGTCTTTCAAGGAGGGGAAGCTCAATTTCAAGATCGCCGATTCGCTCATTTTGCTGTCAATCAAAAAGGGATTAAGCCTCAGACAGATCATCCAATCATCATGCAGAAGCTGAGGGTCGGGGCCAGCCAAGGCCAGCCCACTGCCCAAAAGACCCTCAGAGACGCTGAGCGTCCAATGGGCGGGACAAAGCCCAGCATTTATCCAATGACTCGTCTCGTTTCGCTGCAGCCGAGACTGCCCCATTGACCCCCAGAGATGCTGAGCGTCCAATGGGTGGGACAAAGCCCAGCATTTTTGCTTCGCTATTGAACTCACTGTTTAAAGCACTGTGAAGCTGCGGGAATGAGTGAGAGAAAAGCCGCGTCGTTACCAGTGATAAGAAGCTGATTCTGAACAAACGTTGAGCGCGTTGTAGCGCATATTTAGTCAATGACATGTACACACAACAATATATATTTGATCATTTATTTTAGACATTGGACATTTTAGGGGAAGCTGAGCTTCCCTTGCAGTCTTAGAGCAATAGCCACTGCTGTCAACAATAGATAATTGAGCAAATATTTCTTTCAGGGACATTTCATGTTATTGTGGCACAATTGAAAGTGTTCACCCTTATACAAAACTTAGGTTATAAAGGCATGCCAGAGGGGCAGTCTGAGATTAATCCAGGGTGGAGTTTTTTGCAGTTAATGTGGAGAAATCATTGATTTCAAATATTTTTTGTTTGTTTTTGGATTTACTTGACAAGAAAAGGTTTAAAATCAAACTGATAGAAGATACATAGTTACTCACCTCACTGTCAAATCTGTAAATATTTAGCTTCATTGGCATCTTATATACATCTGGTAGACCTTTTTTGGATATAAATACAAAAATGTGTAGGTTACACTTAACTTTTGTTGTTTTTTATGTTACAGTCATGTTCATAAAACATCACTGGAGGAGAATTGTACCTTTCTGCTGGATAATTGTCATCAGAGGTTAAAATCCTGCATACTGCACTTTATGAATAGCATAAGGATGCATTAGATTTTTCTTTTTCTGACTTTTCTCTGGGATGATAATTAACATTTGCAGATAGAAGTTGTATTTTCTTTATCCTGGGGTTTAATCAATTACTTCTGGTGTCTGTGTAGATTAGCTGATATGCAGGAGGTGTTGACATGTGCCTGAACACTCACTGCGCAGTTGTTGCATACTGTCATAGTTTTGAGCACTGTAAATGCTCACTCAATGGTTGCATAAAATAACAAACACACAAACTAAACAGTTTTCATTAACTTACAGAAAGGTGTAATGCTTTAGAAACAAACATTCACTCTGCTACTTTTACCTTCTACGCATTGAGTATGCATTATCAATAATTATTGCCGGAATTACCTTTATATTCTCTCACAGTTTCTGTTTTGCTACAATACCTTCTTGGGGGAAGTACTGGTTCAGTACTTCTGAACCAGTGCTTCTTTGTTTTTGTGTGTCTACTCTGCCGTCTTAAAACCACAGTCGTGGCAGATGGTCATTGACACTGACATAGGTTCTGCTGGAGGTTTCTTCCTGATAATAAGTTTTTGTTCCACGATTGCCACATTAGCACTTAGTATGAGAAATTGCTGCAAAGTTAATGACTTGAGGCAGTTGTCTCAGTTAACCTAGATAGAAAACTTTTTAACAGTTTGCATCATATACTGAACTGCACAGCATTGTTCTATGACTAAAATTTAATTCGAGTATTGACTTTTCACTTTGACATTGAATCTATGTGTAAGGACTGAATTGGCCACATCAAATGTTTTGCAAAGTGCCTTGAGACTAGATTTATTTGAATTAGTGATATATAAATAAACTGAATTAAAATAAATTGAATATTGCCACATTGGACATTGTTAGATTGACATAGAAACCAGTTATTTACACTGACCAGATACGTCTGACCTTTCAAATGATAAAATCAGTGTAGCTGACACTGCTAAGTTCTACCTCAACAAACTATCACTTCGCAGTGAACCTCTGCTCAAGTGCTGCAGTTATGTTATAGCACTTGATAAAAGCTGTATCTTATCCTCAGATATGCCTGTATGGTGAAAGCTTAGAAAAATTGTATGTCAGCACTCCTACATTCCCCCAAACCCACCGATCCGGCTGTCAAGCTTGTCACTATTAACAGTTCCCTGATTTCCGAGAAGCGACCCTGTACGTGTCAGTTTGCCTTTACATGGTTTGCTTGATGGTGCAATTAAGTGAAGAAATGTCTCTCACTTCGGAGTTGACTGGTCAATCAGGGTCTGAAACAGATTTGAGTAGACAGTGTGTTGACACTGATGTCTGTTGTGGAGTTATAGCTCATTGAATTGCAGTGCCAAACTCCCAGTCATGACCTGAGCACCCGCATAATCATGATGGCTAGAGGACTGTCATGCCCACCCCTGCCCGCAGTGTCTCCACATAATGAGCATTGGTGGGTTGCTTGTCTCCAGACTGCTGAATGTTTCTGGCCTGAATTCAATAGTCAGTTACAATGGTGACAGGGCTTCAGGCTACTGGATGAATGCCTGAGCAGCTGTTGTGACCCTGCGTATCTGACAGTTTCTCTCCAGCAGAGGGAAAAAGCAGGCACGTGAAACTGAACGTTTGAGCTCATTTCTGATTTGCATTTGCATAACTGACTTCATTAGACTGTATTGCTTATTCAGTGATGCACTATGCAAGATTTTAAGCAGTACAGATGGAGTACAGAAGCTCATGAACATCATTGCAATGGATGGAGTGTAAGATCTGATATTGTGCATGGGTTGTTCTTTCAGTTCTGATCCCTGGTTTTTCTGTTTCACTCTTTTAAATAAATAAATAAATATTTAGCTCCATGTTCATGTTTAAACGCAGGTAGAACCATAACCATGTTATTTAAATAAACCATGACTTTCAAAAAAAGATGTATAACATAAAAATAACAAAAAAAATAAAGGCAAATAGGAATATTTACCAGTGACTATATGAGTACTACAAAGCAACAAAGGATTTTTCTTTGTTGCCTTTAGCAAGCCTCTTGCTCACCTTGCTCATGAGATAAGATGGTACACAATAGTGAGTTCACAAGGCAAGACATGGGCGAGATTTAAGCAATAATTTGGGGGAAATATAAATCCCCCAATTTTTTATGGTTTTTTGGAATTTGGAATGAGTGTAGAAATTTCCTGTCAAGTTCACAATGTTTTTATCCTTTCTACATTTGTCCTAATCGCAACAAGGGGACGAAAAAATGTTTTTTAATGGCAAAAGAATGCTTTAAAATTATATTTCTTTCCAATCACCATAAAAGTTTCTTAAATCTACAACTGTTTTGAAATATATTCACAGTGTTTTTAGATAATCACTTATACCTTGTATGCAACTCTATTACACTTTCATTTTAAACTGAGTATGCAAACTCCCGCAACACAGATGATTTACAAGCGCCAATGGTTTATTCCGTGCTATTTACACTGAGTGTTATGAGACAGCCAAATCAGACGACTTTATTAACCAACTCTGTTAACACAATGAAACAATACAAGAACTACGTCTCTTACTTCAAAATAGGTCCCACACATTGAAATTACATGCTCTTAAGAGTCAACCATCATAATAACTTACACTTTAACAGAGAAAGTTGTATGCTATTCACAATTAAATATTATAACTAAATACCATAACATGCAGTATTGCCCCTTTTCCACTGGCTCGATTTGGCCCCACGCGACTCCACTTGGCTCGCTTTGCGTGCATTTCCAATACAGTTTTTTCCGTACCAGTACCTAATTTTTTGGTCCCCGCTCCTGAGCACGTACAACCGGGGCTGAGTAGGGACTACATGTGACGTGACCAGACTGCTTTTCACTGATTGGCCGTGGGAGGACGAAAAATGAGAAGGTTCTCGTTGAGACAGTGCAGGGAAAAGTTAATAAAACTCAAGAGCAACTACAGTAATATTAAGGACCACAGTGGCCGGAGCAGGTCAAACATGTAATTTTACCATTTATAAGTCATAAACCATCCCTGAAGGCTGACAGAAAAAGGACAAATCACCTTTCTGAATTACATGCAGGCGGAGCGCTGTATGTAATAACATCCTAAACCAGCTGATCACACATAAAATCAGATGTTCAGGGGCACAAACATTTCCCCCGAAACACACAAAACAAAACCACCATGAAAACCAGCATCTGCACGAGGAAGGAGCTGGCAGAGAGCAGCTACCCGTAATCAGACTGCCTGCATCAGGCCAAACATGAGGACGAGCCCGCTGAATCTGCGGAGTACGAATATGCAATATCCAACCTAAAACTAACTTCGAAGGTCAAAAGCCAGCGGTTTTGTGCTTTTAACTTCTTGTCTTCATTATTGTCATAGATAAGACAAAAACCTTTTCTTAAAGCCCAAAATTGTAACTTCTTCTGGCAAACTTTGGAGCTTCACTATCCAGACAGCAGCGTCTCTTCTTTCTGCTTCTCCTGCCACACCCCCTAACATCAGAACCCCTTAGACTTATTTTAAGTTCTGGCTGGGCTGTAGTCCAGATAATTATCCTGGATAATTTTAGACATAAAAACATAAATAAGACATTCTTGCATATACATTTGTACAAACGTTATTAGTCTTTAGTTTATTTATGTTTTTGTTTTTTATTTATTTTTTATCATTTCACGCAGATTACTTTAATCTGACAATGTAACACAGTAACATTAATAGCAGCACAGCGCTCTACACTCATGGCTGGAGGCGGGGCTTCAGTTGCCATACATTCAGCCGTTGGGGTGTCAGTGGAAATACAACAGTTACCATACCGAGTAGAGCGAAACCAAGTGGTGCAGAGCCACACTGGCTAAAACGAGCCAGTGGAAAAGGGGCATATATCGCATAACTTATGAGATATACTGCATAGCAAAGGAACTTGAGACCCTTTATCATTACAGTAATAGGATTGATTATTTATGGTTTGTATTATTTTTTTTTTAGACATATCATTAAAAAAAATACATAAACAACCATGTAAAGATAATCTTCAAGCAGACGAAACTTTAGCATGAACATTGCCTGAAGTATTTCCTGTTTGTTGCTGCAAGTTAGCAGCAGGTAATACCTCACACTTACAGGACCGGCCTCATCTCTGCCTGTTGTCAGCAGACACCATTAAACCAGTTTGGGGAGTAACCTTTGATGTTTTAACCTTTCAAGGAGAGCCGCAGCTCAGATTGTCACTATCTGTAATGGAAAGTCTCTATGGCATAAATGTGAAAAACCCAGTCAGTGTGATGAGGTTACGTGCAGAAATGAAGGGGTTTGGGTTATGAAAATAGAAATGCTAATGTGCAATGTCTAATTGCTTGTTGCTTAAATAGGCTGACATGAGCATCAATCTGCTGAAGGTGAGCAATGTTGGAATGTGCTTGATAATTAAAGTACCTGAAAGATAATTTGGGGAATTGAAAACTATTTAACGCTCATTTATGTAGTTCCGACTCAATGTAGAAAACAACAAAAAAACTAAATGGAAACATCCACTCTGTTAATACTGGGTGCAATTGTGTAAAGGTAACAGAGGAAGTTGAAGCTTAAGGAGGTGGATGGTGGAAGAAAACGCACAATATTTATGAAGCACTGTCAGGTTAATATCATGCAACATTTATTGATGTAGTAATGTTTAATTTAGCATACGCTGCAGTAATAAGCCATTAGGTGTTGTGCTATGATTCACAGTTTGATGGTGCTGTAATGACAATCAGATGTCCTTGAATGTTTCACTAATGCTGTGTCTGCCACATTTAAAAATGGAAAATAACAATAAATTTAAACTGACTGCATGATGTGGTACAATTGTGCTGGCTATTGATAGCACCTGGGTCTTTCAGTGACTGGCTGTATATTATTCAACATTTCAGGTCAGAACATGATTAGATTAACTTTGATAATGGTTGTAATAAAAGTAGGCAGTACCCTTTTAATAAATCAGCCACTTTGGAAAAGGGTAAAATTAGGAGCATTTTGGTGAATGACAACAGCTCTAACACAAGGAGCTCTTGCTTTAAATAAATGAGACATATTAGTTGAGAACCAAAGTTTACTACTGAAACAAAAAAAAAAAAAACACAATCAAGGTCAGCTCAAGGAGGGCTGAACTTGGTGATAAACCACCAGGCTCTCTAGTGTTGCTTGTGCCAGCACAACACAAAGAGAATGACCAGGTGTCCCTTTGTCCTCTGTGATAAATGCCTTTAATTTGCTCGTACCTAAGCTGATGGATTGTGTCGTGCTGGCTGTCTGTCTCTTATGAGGGATTCTAAGACAGTTCTTTTGACACAGAGTGGGTGACAATAATTTACACAACGATTAAAGAATATATTATCATATCAGAAACAGACATGGATCACAGAAAAAAAAAAACTCAATCAAGCCAGAGCTATCAGCTGGATATCACACAATGTGATGCATATAGATGAAGATTGTGAGATGTGGCTCTTTTTCTACTCTTTGGGGTGTGGAACAATGCTCCTTTTTTGCAACTTACCAAATGCTGTAGCTAAAGGAACATCAAAGTTTGTGTTGATCATTATTTTTCAAAGACTGCCATTGCAACAGCTCGATCTGTTTGAACCAAGGGTCACATTGTTATTAGTGATTTTGTTGTTGATGACCAACTTTAAACACCAATGACAAAGACAAAAATAAGATAATTTCAGTGAAGAAGATTTAAACAATTTTATATTCTTGTTAGCCTTTTTCCTTTTAAAATAACTTTTTGTTTTGTTTCCTTGGAATATGTTGCAAACACTGCTGTGCTGATGATGTCCCTGAGCATAGAAAATGTATCTTAATAACAGATCATTATCCATCTGCCAAGAAATAGTGGCACTAAGATTGCAGTAAAACTGCTTGATTTACCTAAATGGCATACTCCATTAGATCAGAGTTCAGTATATTAGCCCAGAAGAGGAATTGGGCTTATAGAAATGGCGTGCTGTGAGACGGAGAACATGTGCGCTGTAAAATTGCTCCATTATCAAAGTTACATCACAGGAACATTATAAACAACCCCTGCCAGGGGATTTATTTGCACGAAAAAAAAAAAAAAAAAAACTGGAGAGAATTGTAGCAGTAACAGTGGCCCTATTCACTCCTCCAAAAACCCATTACTGTTCTGATCTGTGTAGTTAAGTGAAGTGAGAATAACAATAAGAACCACAAAGAGAGACAAAGAAAAAAGAAAGTTAAAACAATGTCTCACCTTATAAAGATTCTTATTTTTATGTATTTATTTATTTTTCTGTTTTAGTCTTTAGTGTTTAATATTTAGAATTGTAATGTCCAGTCACCAACCAGTTTATTAGATACACCTGTTTATTTGATTGTTAACACAAATAGCTAATTAGCCAATCACATGGAAGCAATTCAATGCATTTAGGCCTTAAGACATGATGAACACACTTCCTGAACTTCAAACTGCATCGGAATTGAGAGAAAATGAATAGCTGACTCTGAATGTAGCATGGCTGTTGGTGACAGATCTGAGTCTGGTCTGAGTATTTAAGAAACTGTTTATTTACTGGGATTTTCATGCACCACCATATTTCAGGTTTAAAGGGCAACATGTGAAAAAGAGAACATATCCAGTGAGTGGCAGTTTTGTACATCAACACACCTTGTTGATGTGAGAGGAACATGCCCCAGAAAGGCAACAACAGTTCAAATAACCACTCATTTTAAAAAGATATGCAGAATACCATCTTCAAATGCACAACACATCGTATAGCAAATTGGGTACAGCAGCAGAAGACCACACTGGATGCCCCTCCTGCCAGCTAGGTGACGTAAATGTAACACAGTAGTGAGGATTATTCAAGAAATTAACTCATGGGTCAATAGGTTCAACTATAGGAGCACTGTGGTGTGTTTAAATGAGACACAGAGGCAGTAATGTGAACTTAAAGAACACACTGGCTTTAGTGAATTAAAATATTTTGTTCACAGTTGTACAATCATGAAAAGACATTACAAAAAAATAAAATAAAATAAAACAATATATATATTTATATACTACCTGAAATACCAACAATACTCAGCTGAGTGTTAGTTCTCAGTTCTAAATTAGTTTGGGTGCACCGTGTTAACCTGACTTCTAAATCATTGTAGAACACAGATTACTCAAATTCAGTTTCAAGTTCAAACTCAACCACCATTCACATGAGGAAGACTTCCTACACAACAACTTGTCATACTGTCCCAAATGAAAATAGTGTCCAAGGCGTGAAAAAATCAAGAATGAGAAATTGTCAGTCAGTAGTCTTACGCATAACCAGCTGTGTGTGAAAGTGTGGATGATCCAGGACTACCACACAGGTGCAGTAGATCTCAAAATAGAAAAGACAGAATCCAAGTCCAGGTGGGAAGGCTCGCCATCTAATTCACCAGAGGAATTCACCTCAGGAACAATCTGGCATAAAAACCCTGACCTGTCAACAGACAGGATCAAAAGAATGATACAATTTTTCTACTAAGATGTTCTAGCTATAATCCACAATTTAGGTTTCTCTAGACATTTTTGACAGTAATTACTCAAATTTGCAAGAGTAAAAACATGTTGTCAAATACAGCATTATTTCTGTGCATTATCAATTCACTTTTTGTAAATTGCAAATGAATGATTTTTCCAAAGACAATATGAAAACAATATGTATCCCCAAAATTTCAGTAATGGTCTTAATTTAATAGCTAAACAATTCAGATAAACACAATTAGTCAACGACAATATGCAAATAGACTGAAACCTAACTGAAAAGCATAGAATACACTTACCGATCTCAATGCAATACGATGGAGACAACAATATGGTGGCTCTCAGTCAGAACACGTGGGGCACTTGCAGTTAAAAGCGGAACAAGATTAACTTTTCAATTCAGAAACCAGTTGATAAACAGTGAAACTATATTGCAGGATGATTTGTTGCAAGCTCATACCCCATACTTTTTCCGTCTTGAATGTTGGACCACTTGGACCATTTGCACGTTGCTGGCATCATTTGCTGGCATCATTTGCCATTTTGTATCCCAGGATAGGCCGCTACTACGAATCCCAGCGGCCACCACGGCTGACATGACAGAGCGTCCCATGTCTGACGTCACAGGAAAGCATAAATGAAGGTGACGCCCTTTAAAGCTTTGCTTTCACGTTGGATACCGGACCAACATCTGAAGAATCTCTCTGGAGAAGAAGAAGTCCCACGTGGATTTTTCATTTATTCTCCTTTGTTGGCCAACAAAAAATTCAAGAAAGAGTTTTATGGAATGAGAAGGCCAGAAATTTCACTTTGCCGATCGAAGACGTGAGTTTAACACGTAACCAATAACCACGGAGTTTCAAGGAGACGCAACTTTCCCTCCTTGCTTGGTTCTCGTCGACTGCTGACGGTCAGATCATATTTTTTCCTTTTCACCAAGGAGGCCAAAAGACGGAGATTGACTACTTTCTTGGAGTATACGCGGACGCGTGGAACTCTTCACCCCTCCTTGTTTTTCTTTTCTCTCACTCGCTGCCCCAGAAGGAAGACTTCAACAAGTAAAATCCACCTTTTATTTTTATGTCTTTATTAGGAATAGCTTGGGCAGGATAGAGGAGGATTTAGTGCGATGTAGAATCGCCACTTAGAGTCTAATGTGTTCTGAATTGTATGTGCATGCCATTGTTCTTTTGAAACATGATTACTGTTGTTTTTTGAGGCCGCTGAGTCTCGCAAGATTGTGCTTTTACTGTGCGTACACCTGAGAGCAGGTGCGTTGTGAGACTGGACTGCTATAATAACCTTATGGTGAAAATCAACCATTTTCTTTGTCTTCAACTCTCCTGCTTACTGGCTTGCCACCAAAAGTTTTATTATCCTTTGTCCTCGTGGTTTACAACCTTGCTGGGGGGAAGGTTTATGACAGTGCATCTCACTGAGCTACACTCTCTGGTGGGCTGCACTCCCAAAGCTTCATTCAACACCATATTCCCTTGTCATGTTATCACTTTTGCCATAACTGCTGGTTGAGTCCATACACTGCTGTTTTGCATTATTTTCTTTAGTTAGATATTTTACCCTTTTGTGTAGAACTTTGCATGTTTGAGTAGGTGAAGATTATTGGATCGAAGAGTTGATTGTATCAGGCTGATTGGGTTAATACATTTTCACGTAGATAAAGAGAAGGCATTTTGTGTTTATTTTGTGCAAGAGTGATTTGTCAGTCAAAATAAGGTTAAAGTTCCACACGTTTCAGCAGAAACGTGTGGAACTTTAAACAGTGACATCTCTGGTAATAGTTATCAATTATTACTGAGTATTTAACGGTTGTAATTATCAAAGGCGTTGAGCCACAATTACAACAGCAGAAGACATCTCTGGTTTTGATTCATAAATGAGGATTTTTGGTTAAGAAATACATTTTCTCAAATTAGGATTTTTAATTATATTTATTGATAAATATTAATTAATCAATAATCATAATCCCAACATGAACTACGCAGACTCACGCTGCACAACGCGGCTCTCTTGCCTTCATGTCTGTATGTCCCTACAACCACAACACTGCTGCAGACACGGAGAAGAAAGGCGGGGCTTACAACAGGCTGCATTATAATTGGTTGAAACACCCTGCAACCTTTGTTAGGCATACAAGTTTCCCGACCTCTGCTCTTCTTAAAGAGGCACACTCATTTTATGTGAGTTACATAAACAACATGAAAACATCAATATATCCTACCTTGTATCAACGGTTACCCTAATGGTGGTGGTGTAATGGTGTGGGGGATATTTTCTTGGCACTTGAGCATTGTTTAAATGTCACTGCCTACCTGAGTATTTTCACGGACCACATCCATATGTTTACTGGCCTAGTGTACCTATCTTAAGATGAGTACGTTCAGCCGTATAATGCACTACGTCGCAAAGCTCAGATCATCTCACACTAGTTTATAGGTCAGTTGAATGTCATCCAATGGCCTCCTCAGCCACCCTGTCTCAATCCAATACAGCAGCTTTGAGATCTGGTGGAACAAAAAATTTGCATCACGGATGTGCAACTGACAAATCTGCGCCGACTGTCAGATGTCGCTACAGACGCAAATTTCTGAGGTTTCCAACATGGTGAACCTATGACATGAAAACTAGGGAAACTCTTCAAGCAATTAGGGGTCCAAACGGGTACTAGTCAGGTGTAGCTAATAAAGTGGCCAGTAAGTGTATTGTTTTTCAACCAAAATGATGTCCTTTTTACGCCTATCTGTTTGGGAAGAAGAGAGAAGCCATGCATCCTATTAGTATATACGCTTCGACAATATTACAAAATAAAAATGACCATAGTGTCCCAAATCACATTGTTTGATGAGACGCAATCACATAGTAATAAGCGAGCTACCTTTTCACAGGAATAGAAGTCTCTACCTTATTCCTGGTGCTGCTGCAGTAAAATTAATTTTGTGTGCAACTTCTGCTTAGATGGCAGAAGTTATAGGAAAGTTGTTTTGGTAGCTATTTGCAGCTAGTAAGCAGTATTTGTAAGCAGCTGGTTTGAAGTTTAACAATTTTTTTTGGTTTGTTTATTTCAATACTTCTTCAAAGATGATTTTTGTGATGCTTGGATATACCAGACAGTTGCGTTGTTTGCTACTGCACATTTAATTAGATGATGCTTAACTTATTGATCCAACAGGTGTTTTTTGAACATGCACCTAAAATAAAACAAGATTGTTCCTGCAACCAGTGGATTATTTTCCATTGGTTACCTAAAGATAAGGAATCAAGACGAATATGGAATCCAAATCTGAAATGACCAATAAAAACCCTTTATGTTTGCTCTTTCCCCTTTATAAAAAGTCCAGGGAGGGAAATTCTTGCCTGGTGTGATGGTAGGCTGCAACCGTCTTCCAGAGATGAAAATTTGGCTTCTGAAGAGGATTAACAGCACTTCTAAAAGCAGATTAAGTATTATTTCAAGTTTAAGAAACAAAAGGTAATAAACAAAAGGTAATATAGATATGTTTAATGCTTGGTAATCATTGTATGACATAAAAACACTGGTGCAAGTGTTGCCCACATATTTAATGCAAAGCATAAGATAGATTAGAAAGTGTTAATGCTGAGTGCTGTGGGACACAGGGGCAACTACAGTCTGTTGTTGGATTGGTTTGTGTTTTACATAATTAGTCTGATGGAAACTTGCACAGAAGTTTCATCAGATTTTCTAAGTCACTGATGGCAAAGGCATTTTGCCTACATTAAACAACGGTGATCAAACTCCACTGATTTACAGTCTGACATCATACACTGGTACAATAATACCCTGCCTTTAGGCATATTTGAAAAAATCATTAATGATTTTAGTATAATTCAACTCAATGTCGTCCTAGGTTTCAAAATTAGTTTGGCTACGTAAGAAGCAGATTTCATAGCACTTATTAACCTTAACTTGTGTATGCAGAGATCAGGAGGCAGCATTCTCTTGATCTGCTTTCACTCTTACAAATCTCAACAATGGAATTACAGCTTTCTAGTCACAACTCTGCACTCTCACCCTGGGTCCTGTAGCTATCACTCTCTGCATCAGGACATACCAAGATATATCTCTTTACACAGACTGTCTATCAGATGACTCTGTATTTGTGGTGAGTTTTAAAGATGGACAATATTCTGGGTGTACTGGTTTGTGACATGAAAGACACCTCATATTGATTATGAACAAGACAAAGGAGCCTATTAAAGACCTTTGGAGGGAGAAGTAATAAACCAAACACTTTTTTTCTATAGGAGAGCTAGAGGAAGACTGCAAATACCTCACCTGGAAAACAGAATACAGACTCAGGATGTTTACAGCAAGGAATCAAGCAGACTTCACTTCTTGTGGAAGATTAGGCCATTCAGCCTTCGCAGCAAGATCCTGCATATCTTGTGTAAGTCTGGTAGTGTAATTTGCTTGGCAGCCATCCGTTGTGGCAGTACTATCAAAGCTGTTGACAAAAAGAAACTGAATAAGCTGACCGTGACTCACTCCAAACTTTCCTTGTTTTCAGTGAAGCAAAAGAATTTAGATTTTTTTGAATTTATTAAAGAAAGAATTAGATACATATAAGTATTTTAATAAATGTGTAAAATGATCTATTCTCTGGGTGGTTGGTTGTTAGGAACACATGCATCTATATGGAAATATGTGGAAATATTGAAGCAACCTCAGACATCTGGACATCAGACAAAATGTTAAAGTTTGCGCACAAATGGGTCTTTAAAATGTACAATTACCCAAAGCTTGCAGCTAAATTAATTATAAAGTGGCTTTAGGACAATGAAGTCCTTCTTTTGAGTGCCCCGTAACACAGTTCTAATCTCAATCCTAAACATTGTGGACATAGCAGAGATGGTTTGTGAGAGCAAAGCGTCCTGAAATCTGATTATATTACACAAGGTCTGTGAGGAGGTATGGGACAAAATACCATCAAACTATTGTGAGAGGCTTGTGAAAGGCTACCCAAAACATTTGACCTAAGTCATACAGTTTAAAAGGCAATTAACCAAATTCTACAGAAATGTATGTAAGTTAGATGATAACTTTTCTTCTAAAATCTGAAAATATAAATACATTTTCTTTAATTTTCTCAGTTTTCAAAATATATATATATTTTTATTTAGTACATAAATCACAAATCTGTCCTTTTTTCAGCTCTAGATTTTATTTTGTAGCAGCAGGGACAAAAATGGCTTTTTGAATTGTAACTGTTGCAGCACACTGGCCTAAAAGAAGCCTGATTAAGAAGGCAAACTGTCAGGACTTGAGCAATGGGGTACCCCAGAATGCAGATGAGCAGGCAGCATGACGGTAGGTGAAAAAAGATTTAATTAACAAAAACTCACTCACAGAAAGAGGCAGGAACAAAACAACAAATGGGCAGGCAAGACAGGCATGGCATGATCCAAACAAGACATGAGCATCATCTGAAAGCAAGGCATGAACATGAAAATGTTTGAAAATGTTTCCGCGATAAATAACTGAACAGGTGTGTATATATGCAGTGTGAACCAGGTGGAGCAAGGAGACAGATTAGCTTGGAGCAGATAACCGGATAAGTTAATTGGTAGGACAAATATGGCTTGAACGAAAATCCAAGGATGCAAATTAATAGAAACAAAACAAAAAAAACAAAAAAACATGGAACTAAAGCATAACCAGATCCAAAAACCAAACTTGACAAAACATGAACAAGACTAAAACATGACCAGAAAAATAAACAGAAACATGATTCAAAACTCCAACTGTGAAATAAGACCAACAAAACTCAAAAACACCCACAAATCATAACACAAACTCCACATGCAGGGCACTTCTGGGCATAACTCAGCAGATGGAAAATCTGAGAGTGCTCTGTAAACTTAACTCAATTGTCATTTTCACCTCCTGCCTGCACCATGCTTTAGACCTTTTGTAAAGAAGCACCTTCAACCAAAGGTGCACCTCAGAAGGGTGATCCTTTAGGTAAAAATCTAAATAGATGAATGGCTCATATGATGAAGCTCTCCAAATCATTCACAACAAAACTGGTATAAAAGTAACAGGAAATAACATTTACAAGCCCTTGGAGTACTGAGTGAGACTTGAATAAAATGGAAGCAAATTAATGCCCTGAAGTGGTCAATTTGATATTTTTCATTGTGTGGATGCCAGCTCTGCATGTAAATTAAGCATTGATTTGATCAAGCTCGTACAGCAGAAGGTGTCTGCAGAAGCAGATTTGAAAACAGGATTTGGATGTCTAGCACAATCTTAGCAGAGGGGACATATCGGCTGAGTAAGCCTTTGGAAAAAAAGACTCAGTGAGTCAGCACCGGCACTGTTAAAGGAATAACTTTGTTCAGTTTCCCAAGGCTGGATTTGCTTCTGTTCAGAAAGTTAGCCATTTAAAAATTGAGTTGGTGGGAAGAGGCGAAAGCTTTTGTTAGCATCAAACTTTAGAGTTAAAGGCCTTTCACTAAATGAGGTTATTAGTTCTGTAAGAAATGCATCCAAAACACAAAAAGACCCCCCAAAAAAGATTTGCAGTTGTCACCAGCAATCTTTACACCATAAGGACTTGTTTTAAAGTTTTATCTTTGAACTTGTGTTAGATATTTTAGATACAATTTCATTCATATAATTAACATAAGATGTAAGCACAATGTGTCTAAATTGCTGATGCATTCTTTATGCTTAATTACAGTACATTAAGTCACTTCAGCTCAGATTATTCAGGATGTGATTGCCAACTGCATGGGAAGTGTAAAGGGAGCAAAGTAAAACCATCTTTAACATTGTCAGAGTGGCATTAGTCTGAAAATGTGCAGGTAGTATAATGCCCACTTGATTTTTTTTTTTCTCTGCCTCTCATAGCTTGCCAAATGTAACATTAAAGCAATGTCACCATCATAACAGTGATGTGTATCTTTCCTTTTGCCCCACCTTGATCAAAATATCCCACAACATGATGCTGTCATCCATGTACTTCAGTTTAAATAGTGTTCTCAAGCTTGCAAGATTTTCTGTTTTTCTTCCAATTTCCTTTAGTTTAGGTTTATCATACCACAAGACATGTATCCAAAAATGAAGGTCATTGTCTTACTGACCTAAAACAGGAAATGGTTGATCTGATTTAATTTAAAAAATTGAGAAAAAAAAAGTTCCACAACAATCTTGAAAGATTTTGTTTTACTGTATGGTTCAGTCAACTGCAATGTATTGTACACCTATGTGATTATGGCTGGTTTCTGTGAACATAGAGATAGTAACAAGGGCAAATGTGATAGAATTTTCTGTTGTTTGACTCAATGTCTAATTTGCTTCAACATAATAAAAGTGCAAGCCTATAAAAGAGGACACTCTAAAGACGTTCACATTTCAAAAGCTACTGCTCTTGTTCTTGAAGATTATTTCTAGGTAGTCTTTGATCCGCCTGTAACACCAAAAAAAAAAAAACGAAAACATTAGATCTAAGACTCCTAAAAAAGACACTTGAGATTTTCAGAGGATTTCTTTTCTAGGATACTTTCTAAACCAGATCTATAACAGATTCACCCTTTCTATTCTATTTTTATTTAGTAACATCATTAAAGGTTTTTAATAGGATTAATTCCATTAAGATTAAAATAAAATTAAACGGATTTAAGGGAGCGGCACCGTGGGGAGACCCTCATTCTGTACATGCTCAGGAAAGAGATTGATTAAAACTTAGCTGTAAAATCATACTGCCTAGGGAAAAAAAATTGACATCATATTTTTTATTATAAGGTTTTATTACAGGAAAGCAATGCTACTGAATGCTTCAGATAGGATCTTGGATAAATCTGGGAAACAGAACTACATAAAACTAGCTCCAATCCTTATGTTTGCTAACAATAAGTCTGATACATTGTTTTTTTGTTTAAGTTCTACTGCTTTCTTTTAGACAATCCCCATTGCTTGCATAGTGCTATGTGAAAAGTTTTGGACTCCTAGCAACTTAAGGGATAACGAGAATGAAGTAGTTTTTTTTTTTTTTTTACCTTTTAAAAGCAATACCTGTGAATGTCATGAACACCCTAAAACTGAAAACATCCATATTTTATCTGTCCAAAATGACAAACGGTTCATATCTGAGCCAAATGTCCAGACAGGTACAGACATTATCATATGTAAGGTGGACCTTTCAGTTTAAAATGTAAAGTCACTGAAATACATCAATGTTTTTCTTTGTTCACAAATACCCCACTCTGTCATTCACTTAACTAAGTGAAATTCTTGTATGTTTAGTCCATCCCTCATGTCCTCTGAAGTAGATTAAAGTAGTTGCTTCTGGAACCCCTATTAGGCAGATGTCTTTTGATGTTACTTTTGTTGATTGGGGTTCTTGTGTTACTTCAATGACTCCCAATTCAACAAAAAATTTACTTTGAAATCGTTTTTATTGGCCATATAACATTTAATGCTTTATCTTCCTGCCTTCACATTTCCTTATTGCAAATCTAACTTTTAACATTTCCAGTCATTAAGGTCTGCTGATTAGGATCAGACATTGTGCTCCTGACCTCAAGTCAATAACAACCTTGTTCATATTTAAAGAAATTAATCTCAGGCAATTAACTTTTGTAATTTAGCTAAAAAAATCAGAAGCATGACATTTGTAGTTTCAATGAATTAAAGGCTTCTGATAACCAGAAGGAGTGCTTCTTTGCAATAGTTCTTACTTGCAGTGATCTTATTAAACTGTATTGGTCATTGCTGAAATTACCCATCTGCAGCTGTGTTTTAAGATCACCTCAATCTCAAATAGACAACTAGAGATTACTATAAGAAAAGACAAGGCAGGTTTATTCATATAACAACATTCATACACAAACCAATCCAAAGTGTTAACAGATCAGCAAAGGAAAGACAATACAAACAACAAATATCTTCAACTTAATACTTTTACTTAATATGTCATAAATGTAAAGCATTGCAAAAAAGAAACAGATGTTACAATACAAAAGTTAAAGGTGTACAGAAACAAATGTTAAAATGCAGATATAAAAGGCAAGTTTAAATCCAACTTTATATTGCATATTAATTTAAAATATATTTCCCATATATAGTGTAACGTAACAATGACCCAAACAGTTCATTAGTCAGATTCTTTGAACAAAGGTTCTTGGACAAAAAAATGTTTCCAGTCTGGCACAATTCTTGAGTGTCTTGAGATGTAATCAATTGTCAAAATTTAAATATGAGTCAATACCAGAATGCTGCAAAGGTTCAGCAGAGAAGAACAAAATAGAGAAGGAAAAAGATTTGCAAACTTACTTATACCCCATGTTGTGTATCTGCCTTATTTGTCAATGGCAAGGGGAAAGAAAGAGCACACTGACTTAGATAAACAATGTTCCAACATTCCGTTTTTACGCATCCAAGCTGCAACTGACTTTTTTGTTGAAAAATGTCATAGCATGAGCATCACAAACTTGTGATACCATATATTCGGCACATACTGTATGTGCCACTGTTGCGAAGGGGACACAAGTGATACTCAAATGTCAGAGCAATGACTTAACAATAACATTATTTATTTTGGTCCTACTGTAGGCACTCTGAACTGCTAAAGATGAACTCACCTTGACATGCCAAATGCTTGGAGAGGCTCTAGCTGAAAGTAGTCAGACCTATCTTTGACTAAATCAACTAATAATTATTTGAACACTTGGGGCATTCATGAAGTTTGTCTACTGCATTGAAATTAAATGTTTAAAAAGATATACAATGATGTTACAGCAAATATAAGTTATTTATCCTGATGCAAATTGCGCTTAATTTATTTTTTAGATATACCAGCATGCATTTCAGGCTAAAAAAAACAGTATAACAAAAAACTTAAGCATGTCATTTTTTCACTTTAAATGTCATTCCCTTTCCCCAAGATTTTCCTAAACGCTTATTTCTGGATAATAAAAAAAAACTGGGCCTATTACCTAAAATTTCCAAAAACTACACGTTTTGTTGAATAAGGATAATTGAAGGTAGGAGAAGTTGAAAAGTTTTACCTTTCAGTAAATGACACTGTACTTTACTGTCAATTGTTAATTAAATAATGAGGTTTTGTAGCCCAACACAAATAATTTTCAAGGTGGTATGGTCAAAATAACACCAGGCTGCATGCCAGAGGAAGTATCCAAATGATATTTGATACTGTAATATTCAACAACATTAGAACTGAGTCCCTCACTAGGTTGTTTGTGCTCTGGCTCACTACAAATTGATGTTTCTTTGATCCCTTAGAGTGTATGCAAATTTCCTTTAACGCTCCACTATTTAAGTATCCTAGTTCAGGTTCCCTAATAACTCAAAAAGCATAGGGGAATTCTCAACTTGTCTTGGAGCTTTAAAACAGATGTCTGTAGCCATTGAAACAATGGTTATCGAGTTTTGTCATGATTTGTCGAATAATAGATTGGAAATTCAACTAAGATTTGAACTAATGTAGACTAAAGGTTTGTTTAATTCAAAATAAACACACCCAAAATACATATCACATATATTTATAAATCATAATTTCTGGGTCACATACTGCAGTTATGTTAAGAATAATATTAGACACCTTTGTATGTTAATGATACTTTCTTTTGCCTACAAGCATTCCAGAGGGAAGCCTAAAAAAAAAAAATAAATAAATAAGATTTTCACAAAATCTTTGATAACTAACTGACAAGAAAAAGACCCTGCATAAGAGTGCTTGGAAATGTGTGAACTCTATGGAATATTCTACATATCTGCACAGTTAAACTTTTGTAACAAACAGAAGTACTTAAAAAGAACCAAGTTAATGGCAACATGGGTTTTAGATGACTGGTAGTCAAATATAACATTAGGTTTTAAAGGGGATATATGCTTTAAATTTCTTCCTTTTCACATTCAAATCATTCAATTTTGGTTTATATAATATGGAAGTGCATTGCTTTGGTCTGAATTCCTTGTTGTTGTAGCTCCACAGGCTCTTTTATTTCTGTTCTGATGTGCATCTGAGAGCAACTCGTTTTGGTGCGGTTTCTTTAAATGCTAATGAGGCACTTCACATTCCACCCCCCTGCAGGTCAAAGAGCGTTCCACTCCATCGTGTTCTGACATTTTTGTAGTTTGATGGCAGAGATAGAATTATCTAGCAGCAGAGAAACAAGCCAAAAACGATGCAAAACTGTTTATGTACTAATATTATTCAAAACACGCAGTACGGTTATGTCCTCAAGGAGCTAAAAGCGACCACACAGCACAAACATAAGTTGAAGTTACGATGCTACTGTGATCAACAATAGCCAGGATGTCATATTAACACACATTACATTTTTTTCTAAAATAAGATTTGTTGTCATTTTAGCGTAATTTGCAGCTTACCACTTAGCTGTGTCCATCCTCTCCATAGACAGAAGGAATTAACCCCCTAATCAGATGAAGTCTTTCGGCAAATCCTTCTTGATACTGGCAGAGGTTGCTGAAGGCTGAATCTTTTCATTTGCGTTTGCATCTCTGCATTGACCACAGTAGAGTACAAGACCCTATAACGAGCTACTGTGAGCCAGGTAACTCTCCACAGGATGTTACCAAATAAAAATCGATTAAAAAATGTGAATCTGTTATCGATCTAGTTTAGATAGTATCCTAAAAAAGAAATCCTCTGAAAATCTCAAGCGTCTTTTTTAGGAGTCTTAGATCTAATGTTGATTTTTGGTGTTTCAGATAGATCAAAGACTACCTAGAAATTATTTGTACAGTAGGCCTAAAATGCCAAGACAGAAAATGGGAAAATAAATAAAATACCTTTCTTTAAGGTAAACAAGCAAATCGCCCCCTGCCTAAAAGTCATCAATTAATTAATTTAATCTCCATGAGAAGGGTAAGAATTTAATGTGGCTTGGTCATCTGCTACACTATGCTGAGCCCATTTCCTTTCGTGAGATCTGGATCTCTGCGTTTAGTATGGTGAAAGTTCAATGATATATTAGGCACTCTTTATTTTCTTCATATGCACCATTTCAGCAAATACAGAGAAAACAAAAGCAAACCACTTTAAGACAGAGGTAGGGACTTTGCATTCAAGACTGATAACAGTTTTGGTAAACATTCCCATGTTTTTTAAAGAGACTAAGTATTGCACAAGTAGCCAAGAAAATAAATTCTGAAATACTTTACCCTCCTGGAACAGTTTATATACATTAAGCCTTCTGTGTGAAGGTATATTTTGCCATAATTTTAATTTGCAGATCAACCCATTTTGTGCTTTGATATATTTGCCAAGATCTTAAACATTGCTAAACAAATATGTAACCATCTGTCACGGTAATATTGTGCAGAGGGAGGCAAGCTCATATTAATGAGAGAACTAAAGTGTTTGCTTGGCTCATTGTATCTTAATGTATGATTCATTAGGACCTAAAGTGACTTTAAACCTCGATCATGTCTGACAGAAAAGGAAGCAGTCGTGGCGTATCCCTGGGAAAGACAGGGACCCTGGTAGCTTTAACACAGTTTGGCAGCACACTCTTCTCAAGGTCGACAGACCATCAGAGCAACAGCAAAGGTTATTTCATTGCATTTGGCCACTGACTACATAGTGTCTCACCCAAGCTCTAGGCTGCTTTCAACAAGCCTGTCCTGCTGAATTCTTTGTAACATTTTTCCAGAGCAGTCTGACAATTGTTATTTTCTGTGGGAATGTAATGCTTTTTCCCTTTTCACTACCCCAAGTGTTTGGTGTAGATTAGAAAAAGCACACACTAACATACCCAACAGCCACTCCAATCTAAAATGTAAGGGTAAATTCCCCATCACTTCAAACCATTGTGCTGTCACTTTGACTGGCCATAATACTTAATAAGCTGACATGATGACTTGAGCCTCAATGAGAAAAACATTTCATAAGGGCCTGAGCTGTGGCATTGGTAAATGGAGTCGTGGAGATAGTGAGAGTAAGCTTTTTCTGACCTTGAGAGAGGGTTTATGAGCAGAGAAGGTGATAGTTTTTGTCAGCATAAACTTATTGTGCTTGCAGCTTTAACAGGAGGATATCCTGACGCTGCAGTGCCTGGAATATGCACCCTCCTCTGGTAAACCCGTGGATGGAGAGGGCAGCAACCCTGAATATGATCTCTATAGATAAAACTAATGAGCATAATATGGGAGAAATGCAGGTTACCTTATTCTAGTAAGATTATTGATTAAATTTGATATTTTATCCAAAAGCATCCTCATCCTTCTTAGCAATCACTTTTCATTAGAGCAGAGAGCACTGATGGAGTGATTGATTCCAAAATGTGTTCTGTGACAATGCCACTGGCTGACAGTGAGCAGGAAAACAAGGACATTGCATCGTTTTTTCTGTCGCTCAAAATCATCTGAAGCTCTTACATCTTGAGGCAGGCTGAAAAATTGGACTGACAACACCAATAAAAATGATGCAGATTAGAAAAATAATAATAATAACGGGTCAGAGTGGCTCCATCTTACTGAGGCAAAGTAAACATTGAGAGAGGGTTTTCTTAATTTAAGATCTCAAGTCATATCGGAATTTTAACCTTTTATAAAGAAAACAAAGCTTACAAATTATGAACAAAAGTTCTAAATAAATCCTTTTTAGGGGATTTATTTTCCATTTGTGAAAAATAAAAAGATATACAGTACTGTGCAAAGGTTTTGTGGCAGGTGTGAAAAAAATGCTGTAAACAAAGAATGCTTTCAAAAATGTAAGTGTTAATCATTTATTTTCAACAATCAACAAAATGCAGTGAATGAACAAAAGAGAAATCTAATCAATATTTGCTGTCACCACTCTTTGCTTTCAAAATAGCAGCAATTATTCTAGGTACACTTGCACACAGTTTTTAAAGGAACTTGGCTGGTTTCAAACATCTTGGAGAACTAACCACATATCTTCTGTAGATGTAGGCTTTCTCACATCCTTCTGTCACTTCATGTAATCCCAGACACACTTAATGGTGTTGAGATCAGGGATCTGTGGGGATCATACCATCATTTCCAGTAAGTCTTCTCCTTCTTTACGCTGAAGATTGTTCTTAATGACTTTCGCTGTATGTTTGGGTTCGCTCACTTAGCACTTTGTAAATTTATTAAAAAAAAAACAGTTATGTATATTTCTGAAGCATTCTTTGTTTACAGCATTTTTTCACACCTGCCTAAAACTTTTGCACAGTACTGTATAAGTTTACCATAACAATATTTTGCACACACGAGTTGTAGTGGTTACGACATTGTATGTGCAAAATCTTTAGGAGTCATATACTTAAAATTTTTCTATTTGTCAGGATCTGTGCCATGTCTGTCTGTTTGGTGCTGTTACTGTTCTTAGCCTCTAGATGGCGTTGATACCGGAGGAGAGGTGACAGGTGTTCTCTATCTTCTTGATGATCTGCTCAGGAGTATTTAAGGAGGAGGCTGCAAGCAATTCACTGCCAGAGTGTTGCCCTTTGTGGTACAGCTCAAGCCACATTACCTTTGCCTTGACCTTGCTTTGCTCTGCTCTTTGTAATTTTGGATTTGTTGCCTTGCAGGTTACCTGAACCTGACTTTGCCTTCAGCATCGAACCCTGCCTGGATTACTGTGTTCTGGAAAGAAATTATCCAACTCCATGAACCAAGCATCTTGTTACCCCATTGGATCAAACCAGCTGGCAGTCTCCTGATTCCTTCGTTCCGTGGATCTCCTTCTGCGAACCCTGTCCACCCTCCTTCTTCCATTGCACCAACTACAGAAACTCTTGGACCATCTATCATCCTGACACACCAGTATTCACAGTCTCCAGTCCCACGGGTAAACAACTTCCTGGTCTCTCCACCCCTCTCTGGCGGATCTCTCCTTCAAATCAGTAAGACAGAATTATCATTTAAGAATATAGGTCCAAAGTTTCCCCTTGCTTACCGTTCTGTTTATTTTACAGTTGGTATCCCGATTCCAGTTTCCTGCACATTTCAACATACTGTAAATAAACATCTAACCGTTAAACTCTGTCTCCTGAATTGCTTTCTGCATGTGGGTCAAATCTGTTCAAAACATTAAGACAGAACACTCTGGCCAACCCGACTCAGCAGAAGTATTCAGGAGAACTCTATCAGAACATCATCAAATCACAACTCATGACTCTTCCCTCCGTTCTCTTTTTGAACAGCAAAACAAACTAACCAGCAGATCGAACAACTAACCTCCTTGTTTCACCACAGCCTGAGCAACCTCACCGCCCCAGCCTTAGAGGGCGCTGCAGCCTCTACGGTCTCTCAGCAACTTCCGCATTCACGTGACGTCACTTCCCCAAATCCTGAAAAATTCTCCGGGGAGAAAGGTGATTGTAAGGGTTTCCTCCTCCAATGTACCCTTGTCTTTAATCGCTCCCCACAGTCATTTCCATTTGACTCAGTGAAAATTTCCTATGTTCTGGGGTTACTCACTGGTAAAGACTTGAGTTGGGCGGAGGCGCGTTTTTCTAACTGTTTAGATTTTGGTTGTACATTCTCTGACTTTGAGGAGGAGTTTCGACAGGTCTTTTCCTGTGAGATTGTCAGTGGCAGAGTTCTCCATTGATTTTAGCACCCTCGCAGCAGCCTTTGGGTGGAATGACTGCGCACTCAGAGTAGCCTTCTTCCAGTCTTTAAACGATCCATTAAAGGACGAGTTAGCATTAATCGACAAGCCCAAGACTTTGAATCAATTTACCATTATCTGAGGTTAGTGTTTAGCAGATCTAAGGCTTTATCACTGCCTCCACATAGACCTTATGACTGTGCCATAGATTTGCTTCCCGGAGTCCCCCTGCCTTCCAGTAGGCTTTATAATATCTCAGGACCTGAGAGAAAGGTTATGGAGGATTATATTAATGAGTCACTCATAACTGGGTTAATTCGCCCCTCCTCTTCTCCACTCGGAGCAGGTTTTTTCTTTGTAGGAAAGAAGGATGGCTCACTCCGCCCTTGTATCGACTATAGGGGATTAAATCAAATTACTGTAAAAAATAAGTACCCTCTCCTACTCCTTTCCTCGGCCTTTGAACCAGTTCATGGCTCAACCATCTTTTCTAAGTTAGATCTCCGTAATGCCTACCACTTAGTTAGGATCCGCCAGGGGGACAAATGGAAGACCTCCTTCAAGACCCCGTTGGGCAATTTTGAATACTTGGTTATGCCTTTCGGACTGTGTAACGCACCAGCAGTGTTTCAGTCACTAATTAATGATGTCCTTAGAGACTTTTTGAATGTTTTTGTTTTTGTCAACCTTGATGACATCCTGATTTATTCTAAGGTCATTAAAGAACACACTCGTCACGTCCGTTTAGTCCTCCAGAGACTTTTGGAAAATAGACTGTTTGTGAAAGCTGAAAAGTGTGAGTTTCATAAGACATCAATCAAATTTTTTGGCTACATCCTGGAGGGTGGACAGGTTCGCTCAGACCCCGAGAAGATCAAGGCAGTTCTGGAGTTGCCTGTCCCGGACTCCCGCAAACAGTTACAACGGTTTCTTGGATTTGTGAACTTTTATAGAAGGTTCATTAAGAACTTCAGCTTAATAGCTGCCCCTCTCACCGCATTGACATCCACTAAAGTAGTATTTGCCTGGACACCAGAGGCAGATAAGGCTTTTCGGACTTTAAAAGAGGTTTTCTCAGGCTCCCATATTGGTTCACCCCGACTCCTCCAGACAGTTTATTTTGGAGGTTGACGCCTCAGATACAGGGGTTGGAGCCGTACTTTTTCAGCATTCTTCCTCTGATGGAAAACCCCACCCATGTGCCTTCTTTTCTCGTCACCTAAAAAACACTGAGCAGAATTACGATATGGGAGATAGAGAGCTACTTGCAATCAAGTTAGCTCTCGAAGAATGGAGACATTGGCTAGAGGGTGCAAAACACCCCATCTTAGTATGGACCGATCATAAGAATCTGGCTTACTTGCAATCACCCAAAAGACTTAACTCACTCCAATCACGTTGGTCATTGTTTTTTTCTCGTTTGATCTCACCATCTCTTACAGGCCTGGCTCTAAGAACCTCAAACCAGATGCTCTTTCCCGGCTTTACTCACCAGACACCACCGAGAAAGAGGCAGAACCCATCGTACCATCCCACTGGACTTTTGGAGCCGTAGTTTGGGAGGTGGAGGATTTGGTAAACCAAGCCCAACGTAACGAACCAGACCCAGGCACTGGCCCTACCAACAGGATTTATGTTCCCACATCTGTTAGGTTTAGGTTAATCCGTTGGTTTTATACAGCAGAATTCTCAGGTCACCCAGGGGTTAGCAGAAACATCTCACTCATCTCCAGGCGATTTTGGTGGCCATCCCTTCACAGGGATGTTAAAGAGTGTGTGCAGGCTTGCTCAATCTGTGCCAGACAAAAATCAAGCAACCAGCCTTCTTATGGGTTACTCCAGCCTCTGAGCACTTCCAAACGCCCTTGGTCTTACATTGCTTTAGATTTTGTAACTGGGTTACACATATCAAAGGGAAATACGGTCATTCTCATGATAGTAGACCGTTTTTCTAAGTCCTGCCACCTTGTTCCATTAAAGAAACTTCCAAATGGCCCAGCTGTTAGTTCAGCATGTTTTTCGCCTCCATGGCATACCTCAGGACATTCTGTCAGATCGTGGTCCCCAATTCATATCTCGCGTTTGGAAACACTTTTGTTTGGCTCTCGGAGCCAAAGCCTCTCTGACATCTGGTTACCAATCCCAATCTAATGGTCAGACCGAACGCATGAACCAACAGATGGAGTCCATACTGTTATCATTCTGGCACGTCTGCTCTACCCTGTCTCCCTGGCTGCAATCAGCAGATTAGATGCACCTGGTGGCTGCTGCAGTGTAGTGCAATCTGTGGAATGCCAAGCACCTGTGTCTTCCCTGATATATACTGACTCTGACAAGCAGACAGTGCCAGATTTTTGAAAGCCATTGTGTGACTAGATATCCAGCGTTCCTTCCTGTCTGATCATTGTTCTTGACCTTGCCTTGCTTTTTGGATTTATGCCTCTGCCTGCTCCCTGTCGGACTATTTGGATTCTGGTTGTCAATCTTGTTTCCTGCATCTGGTTTATGCCTCTGCCTGCCCCTTGCCTAACGCCTCTTGTTCCGATCATTGATCCTGTTTCTGTCCTTGGATTATTGAGCCAGCCTAGCCCTCGGATTATTCAGCCTGGAGTCACTTCTTACCTGTGCTGTGGAGATCACTGCCTGCCGCCCACTGAGGTTTCCCCTCTGGGTTTCAAGTTCCACGCAAGACAAAAGAAGTGATTCCTGGAAGCTGGGAGGAGTGTTACCTGTGTGACGTTTTCCTGTGGCTGAATAAACCTTTTAAACTTTCAGTACTGTGTCTGGCTGAATCTTGGGTCCGCCTTTTTCTGATTCATAGCACATGCTCAGATGCATGACCGCTACAGAACCTTTGGACTGGTGTATTTATCTCCCCTGGGTTGAATACGCTATCAATTCCCAAATCTCATCAGCTACTGGTCTCTCACCCTTTGAGATATCCATGGGCTACCAACCTCCTCTGTTTCCCGTGGATGAAAGGGACATAGCCGTAGCATCCGTTCGTCACCATATACAGGGGTTGGACAATAAAACTGAAACACCAGTCATTTTAGTGTGGGAGGTTTCATGGCTAAATTGGACCAGCCTGGTAGCCAGTCTTCATTGATTGTACATTGCACCAGTAAGAGCAGAGTGTGAAGGTTCAATTAGCAGGGTAAGAGCACAGTTTTGCTCAAAATATTGAAATGCACACAACATTATGGGTGACATACCAGAGTTCAAAAGAGGACAAGTTGTTGGTGCACGTCTTGCTGGCGCATCTGTGACCAAGACAGCAAGTCTTTGTGATGTATCAAGAGCCACAGTATTCAGGGTAATGTCAGCATACCACCAAGAAGGACGAACCACATCCAACAGGATTAACTGGGACGCAAGAGGAAGCTGTCTGAAAGGGATGTTCGGGTGCTAACCCTGATTGTATCAACAAAACCTAAAACCACAGCAGCCCAAATCATGGCAGAATTAAATGTGCACCTCAACTCTCCTGTTTCCACCAGAACTGGCCGTCAGGAGCTCCACAGGGTCAATATACACGGCCGGGCTGCTATAGTCAAACCTTTGGTCACTCATGCCAATGCCAAACATCGGTTTCAGTGGTGCAAGGAGCGCAAATCTTGGGCTGTGGACAATGTGAAACATGTATTGTTCTCTGATGAGTCCACCTTTACTGTTTTCCCCACATCCGGGAGAGTTACGGTGTGGAGAAGCACCAAAGAAGCGTACCACCCAGACTGTTGCATGCCCAGAGTGAAGCATGGGAGTGCATCAGTGATGGTTTGGGCTGCCATATCATGGCATTCTCTTGGCCCAATACTTGTGCAAGATGGGCGCGTCACTGCCAAGGACTACCGAACCATTCTTGAGGACCATGTGCATCCAATGGTTCAAACATTGTATCCTGAAGGCGGTGCCGTGTATCAAGATGAAAATGCACCAATACACACAGCAAGAGTGATGAAAGACTGGTTTGATGAACATGAAAGTGAAGTTGAACATCTCCCATGGCCTGCACAGTCACCAGATCTAAATATCATTGAGCCACTTTGGGGTGTTTTGGAAGAGCGAGTCAGGAAACGTTTTCCTCCACCAGTATCACGTAGTGACCTGGCCACTATCCTGCAAGAAGAATGGCTTAAAATCCCTCTGACCACTGTGCAGGACTTGTATATGTCATTCCCAAGACGAATTGACGCTGTATTGGCCGCAAAAGGAGGCCCTACACCATACTAATAAATGATTGTGGTCTAAAACCAGGTGTTTCAGTTTCATTGTCCAACCCCTGTACGTCGATGTAAACGAATTTGGGGTAATGCTACCAGAGCCCTCCTTCGCACAGCAGACCAAAATAGGAAGTACGCTGACCGCAGACGGCGGCCTGCTCCGGCATACAGTCCTGGCCAAAAGGTTTGGTTGTCCTCTCAGGACATCCCATTGAAGGCTATGTCCAAGAAACTGTCTCCTCGCTTCACTGGTCCCTACACTATCAACTCAGTCATTAGTCCCTCTGCTCTTCTTCTGCGCCTGCCTTCCAGCCTACGTATCCATCCTGTGTTTCATGTGTCCCAAGTCAAACCTTTCGTTTCCAGTACTTCTTATGTAACAAGGTCCAATTAGGGGAACACATATCAAGTTAATGACTGCAGGCCTCCATTTTCTAATGCAGGTAAAATGCTTTATTAACTAAAAAGACAAGTATGTGGATGCAGTATTTCAAGACCTCAAGTAGGCTTTTGATTGACTTGTTCTTTGTATATTAGTAGCAAGAATGACTCCTTGACTCAAATGTATCTTTTAAATTAAAAAGCATGTCTGTATCAATGGTTTCAGATCGTCATGCCATGAATGCCTAGATTCAACAAGGTTTTTGAACTTGTACCCATTTAATTATCTTACTACGTTAATGAGCTGCTTAATGTCAGGACAAATATTGATAAAAAAATTTGTGCAGATGATGCAGCTCTTTAGTCCTGCAAAAGACATCAAGGAAGCTGCTCTGATTTAAACCTTTGCTTTGATTCATGTCTACTCAACACTAAATAGATTGCATTTATGATGTTTTCAAAACAGGCCACAGAAGTAACAAAGACATGTTTATGCATCATGAAATGCTGCAGACTGTGAACAAGCTAAAATATTTGGAAGTTATTTAAGTTCTACATAGTCTTTCAAATGCTATAAATAGCTCATAAACACTATAAAAATGTAAGCTCCACATTTTCAGACAAAGAACATCCTTGACTGAAGGTTCCCTCTTGATGTATTTACTCTCTATGATAGTCTCACAAATAGATTATTGTATAATGAGCTGGTCCTTCACAGGAAATATTAAAACCTGTTGAATCTTGTTTTAAAAAGGCTTTATAAATACAAGACAAGGAACCTCTAAGTTATCATTATTCCAGTATACTGTTCAAATGCAAAGATTTAGCTTCAGGTTTTTCTGTTTTTAACTTTAAACTTTGCTGCTTAATGAACAAATATCACAAGGTTGAACCCCACCATTATTAAGTCAATGCATTATATTCAGAAGAACTAATAAATATACAAGATGTATCACAAGAGCACTTAGCAGTGAAATGCTTTTCAGAAAATACACCTTCAGTAAAAACACAATAACAGTTTGGAGACTGCTGAACATTTTATCACATTTAGTCAAGGAATGTTCTAATCATTCTGTGTTTAGGAAAACTCTGCACTCACATCTATTGTCTAAATAAATATAAAGGACGCAATGTTCTGTGCTTTAAAACTTCCACTACTCAAAACATTGACAGACATAATGCACTTTATAACAGGTAATTTGCAATGAGGAGTTTAGACAAATGTAATAGAGTAATGTTGAATGTAATGTTGTTTACACTTGTTCTGTTTTTAAGTGTGTTTTTTGTGAATAACATCAACCTGGCTTGAGGAAATGGATGCAAATTAGCCAAAGGCTAAATCAGACACATTTACATGTAAATATTCATTTAAGTGTGGTGTCACAGTTACATAAAATTACATTAGGTTAAATTAAATTAATAACAGCCCGCACTGTAGCGCAGTTGGTAGCACTATTGCCTTGCAGCAAGAAGGTCCTGGGTTTGACTCCCATCCGGGGGTCTTTCTGCATGGAGTTTGCATGTTCTCCACATGCATGCGTGGGTTCTCATTGGGTACTCCGGCTTCCTTCCACAGTCCAAATGAGTGTGTGCATGGTTGTTTGTCCTGTATGTCTCTGTGTTGCTCTGCTTTGGATTGGCGACCTGTCCATGGTGTACCCTGCCTCTTGCCCATACACTGCTGGAGCATCAGCTCCCCTGTGACCCACTATGGAATAAGCATTATAGAAGATGAATGAATAAATGAATACCTTTCATTAAATCAAAATAATTCAGCTTAAAAACTGCAATACCATTAAACAAAAATAATTTTAAGTAATATTTTTATTCTGAATTTACCAGGTACCACTGGTATCGGTAATCTCTAGTTTGGTTTAGAGATTAAATGATCCCATTCACATCCTGCCCAAATTCGAGGCTTCAGTGGACTCCCAATAACACCTCAAACAACTCAAACGCAATCTGTCAGCATCCCTCGCCCTTCTTACCTTACTACAAGCTACTATTTAAAATGACGTGTACATGTCTTAAAGCACCTGTCGCTGCTGACTTGTTCTGAAACTACATCAGCACAAATCTGTTATGAGATGGTTTCATTTCATGCATGTGCTATATTGAGTTCTAGTGTTTGTTTTTTCTTCAGAATGATAAACAGGAGGAACAATTCTGTCAAATCTATGATTGCCAGAAGCTTTCACACTTGTGTCATCCACAGTGGTGCCAGGAAAAAAACGAAGCTATGCTTCATCCAAAATAGGAGGTTTAGCTTGTCACAGTATGGTGACATAATGTGTTGAACATCATTATGGTAATGAACATTCATTCTCTGTCATCAGCACCTTCTGTGTGCGTGTCCTTTGAATGTACTTTCCTGAATGTAACAGTCTCTGACAGTCTTATTTATTGCATTCCACAGCAAGGCTATTTCTGGAAATCACTTAAAAAAATTCTGCTACAGAGAACATCTTGAAAATTTATGTCAAAGCACCATCTCACAATGTATTATGGGGTATTATGGGAAATAAACCGCCTTGAAAGTAATAACTTCTACTGATGTCTGCAAGCCTTGTCCCTTTTGTTGCCTCTGAAAAAGTATTATTACAGGCTTTGAGAGTGAGAGATGACGGATCTTAAAAATTAAAAGCACAAACATGGTGCAGCGGTGCACAACATCTCAAAATGAACCGAGCAGCCAGTTTAAATCTAGCATGAAATAAGGTATTCATTCCCTGATTGCATATGCCCCGCTCATTGACAGATTGGGTCACCTCTGCACCTTAACAACCCGTAATGTTTCAAAACCCCTGCAATCATATGGCACTGATGCATGGCAATATTATCATTTAAAAGCCCCCTAGGCACTCATCTTACCTGAGAACAAATGGCAGATACTCTCACCTCTGGAGGAATAAGAATTCATTCAGTTTACACTCAGAGATTCTTAACAAAAGCCACTGTGTTGTACTGAAACTTGACATAATTACAAGTTCTTCCAGGCAGAATGATTTAATGACTTTCACAAAATGTGGTTCTAAAGACCAAAGTGCGTGAACAACTTTAGCTGGAACTAAGACCAACAGCAGTAGGAGCTGTGGTTTGTGTAGATCTGGCTTGCAAACTGATCCCAAAACATTATTACATCAGCAGACATGCAGAGCACAGGCACATCCTTCAAACCTTTTCATATGTTACTTGATATCTACAGTTGCCTTAGTAACACATACAAAACACACAACAGATATTAAGAGTTATCCACACAGCTAGAGCTAACAGACATTTTTTGTATCTTAGCAACACTTTACATTCATTTGAAATATAAGTGTTGTTTCTATTAACTGCAAGAAGTTGTAATTTGTTTCCATAAAAAAAAAACTAAAACAACTGCTTAGCTGTCAGGCATCTTGATGGGTTACATTTTCTTTGCTGGACAAAAACTAAGAAAAAAAGAGATTATTTTCCTGTGATAAACAAATACATAATGGGGCTCACGTTCCAGGCACAGACTAATTTAAGATGACATGATGACAAAGTGTGTCTGAAGATTTATCTCTTTTTTTGTATTGATTTCCACCTTTTATAAAAATAGTGGGACAGATTATAAATCAAAAAGATGCCAGACATAAGAATAATTTTCTGAGAAGCACATAAAACCAAAAGCAGAACAAGAAATAGGCTACAAAGAAAGATGCATCACAAAGGAAAAAACATAAAATTAGACATTTTAGGTAAATAACAAGGTCATAACTAAAGATGCTCAACATCCATTGATGATGAAAATGCAAAAGAACTCAGTCAGTTTTTAGTTTATATTGGAGCCCTTATTCCAAATGATAGTTTCTTTGTTTATAATACCTGACTACTGACTAGACCAGTCTGTATGCTTTGTATTGGATGTATTTCTCATTTGATGTGAAAATATCCTAATTCCCACCACAATTAGAAATTCTGCCATCACAATAATGCCCAAGTAAATGTCTCAGGGGTGATTCTACAAAGTGACTTTTGAGGGGTGCGTAGCCTCCTGTAATTTTGGTCAGAATAGGGTTGCCATCTTTAGTCCATTTAGAATAGCAGCAAGCCCAATAAAAATTTATTAACTATGACCTGCATCATCACTTCATCTTGAAGTAAATCTATCAGATAAATTAGGCTGTATTCTCCTTAAAAATAACATATGTCAGTTTGTGAAAAAAAAAAATATATATATCTGATGGTCAGGGTTTTCTGCTCTAGTGTGTCAGTTCATTATTTATGAGGTGTCATAGTATTATAGTATAAACCATATTTCTATTACTAGGCTAAGAACTGCAATGTAGACTCACTCATACACTCTTGCACTCCATTTCATCTGTCTTTCATTTCAATTGCGTAGGAAGGCAGGATGCAAGAGGAAAATGATGCACAAGAATCTCCTTCAAGCGCACACTATAGATGCACAATTTTATCACCAGATAACATTGGAAAATTGTTTATGAGCACTGCAGCACATACGACATTTATACCGCACATGTGCCACTCTTACAGAATTGGTGCAACTGCAACTTCAAATATCGCAGCAATGAACCAATAATAACATTAACTAATTCAATGCTCAGCTATACTGTCCACAGTAATGAAGATTAACTTACCTGCCATGACAGATGCTTGCAAATGAAGGTGTAATTGACAGCTTTCGCTTCATGTTTAGTTTGGATAAGAAATATCTGACTACTTGAGGTCACTTATAAAACATTAAAATGTGATTCCCAAACAGTCAGAGGATCCTTGAATCTGAAAAAATCAAAAACAAATATAAACTAAACAATGATAATCCAGCAAAAGTAACCTTTCCACTGAATTCCACAATATAAGAAAATATTAAATAAATATTCACTAACAGATATGCACACATACAATAAAGAGTTCACAGGACGTGATGTTCCACAAAGTGTTCTTATTTTCTTACATTCAGAAAACACACCAGCATGCATTGGCAAGATACAGGCAGCTTTATGTTAGTACATGGAGTATTGCAATAATTAGACCAACTGTGTCATCTATCTTTGACAATTAATTTCCAAAAAGCCACATAAGTAACTGCGAAGGTTTTGAAGACCAGACTAACAGGATAAACCCAACTGTTAAACATTTTCATTTGATAATAAACAGTATTTTTTTATGTTTTGGCAAAAGTACAAATGGAAAATGAACAAAAAATTTGTAACTTGCCATACTGACAAATGACAATTCACATGCACACTTGTAAATAGTTAATTTTCAAAAAACAACCATAAAAATGTGCATTGATGTGTTATTAACTTAATTTAATAATGTGTTGCAACAAACAAATGAAACTGTCAAACTGTGAACTTAAACTTTAGATTTAATGTAATTCTAGATCATTCAAAGAAACAACAATGGAAAAAACTGAGCTTTTTTGATGATTTTTTGGAGCTAGTGGTCTTCATTCGCAGCATTTCAGACACAAAATGGCCAAACAGAGAAGAGCAAAGACAGGCAATTAAGGTCCTCAATTTAGTAATCAAATAATAGACAACTGCACCTAGGACGTAGAGCCTCCATGCATTGTATGCTAGCTCTACACAAAAATGATCATCCTGTTTGAAAGGGCTTGTTGCTTTAGTGCTCCATCAATGAAAAGACTGTGGCTCGCTAAGTGGAGATGCTGCAGGAGGTCTCACTTTTGACCAAAGACCAATGTTGCACCATACAAAGCACAAATGACAATTACATCTTCTGAGAGAAAAACTTCCCAATTTCAACCATTCTATGTGTTCTCCTCTTCTAAATGCTACTAAAAATGTTTGTGATTAATGGCAAAGGAAGTTTACAAACACAGTTGTCAGTTCTAAACTGTGAATGTGCTTCATGAAGCCATCTTCACCACATGGTGCATTGTTACCACCAGCGATATAGCAAATATTCACATCGAGCATTTGTTAACAAAATTTGTCTGATAATGTTACTCTGTGAACTTTGTAAGGAAAACGTCAGTCAGTCATTTTCTATACCGCTTCTTCCATAGTGGGATCACGGGGAAGCTGGTGTTGTATATTTTTGCTCCAAATAAAAATGTATCATAAGATAGGAAGGTTTCCCATTTTTTAAGTGTACAGGCTCAAATAAAAAAGCCAACCATACAAGTATTCCAGTTAATAGCTATATTTTTATATCATCAAGTAAAATGCATGCCTGTTGTTAAAAGGCAGATGGAGTTGAAAAATGAGAGTTCTGAGAGATGTTGTCATTGGCTGCACCTGCACACCAAGCTGAATAATGCACTCGGACCTCAAGGACACCTGGCATGGCCTGTACATCTGGTTATCATAGGCACACAAAACAAACACACATGAACATGCAGATACAGTCATGGATTGCAACACATTTTTAACCACAAAGCATGTACTCATAGATACACTTTAAAAAATGCACAGATGCTTCTAAAAGTTTGTGCATGCAAATGTACATATTCACACACCTGCTGTACTCAGATAAATGCTCCTAATTGGCGGTTTGAGGCAAAATTGCAAATCATCTGTCAGGCAGAGAGGAAAACAATCTTATTTCATCATAACACTTCTTTTGCTCAGTTTCTGTGGGTGAGATGAGTAAAATCCTTCATTACACGTTCATATAGAACCCAGATTTCTCAAAAAATGACTGTGATTCTCCTGAGAGGGAAGCAGTGGGGGGTGGATGGGGGGGTGAGCAGAGTTTTTTTTTTTTTATCAGAAAAGACCCTCGATGCCTGGCACAGCTCCACCAAGCTGTGCTGGTATTACATTTAGCAAGATTGTTGGGTGAAATTGGGACAGTAAACAAGCTTATTTTACCCTTTTTCTTTTAAAAGAAATCATGTCATCTCAGCTGGAAAGGGAAAAAACAACACCCCCTAAGTGATCACAGATTCAATTATTGATAGCTTTTCACTCTTGGGAAGCCCATCAGTTGGTTGTCAAGCTGAAAGCAAAGGTTGACAGAGGGAAGAGAGGGAGGATCTTTCATATTTTCTGTCGACAGTTTGAAAGCAATTACATGAGAAGATGCCTTGTTACGAAATGGAGTGATAGTTGATGTGTAGAAGCATTTCTTTATTGTTTGTTTCTTAGAAATATGTGTGAGGTTGTGTTTTAGGGTTTGTTAAAAAAAATGTGTCTTAGAGGTGAGGAAGGAAAAAAGGAAGAAACACTAGACATGGCAATTTTGCATATTTCCTTTGCTGCAGGCTTCTGGTGTCTTGTGTTGAAACAGTAAAGAGCCTGACTCATTAATATTAGATAAGTTATATCACTGTACCATGCAGGAGCTGTCAGTCTGAGCAAGTACATGGCTGTGCTATCAACAGATATAGGGTTCACTTTCTAAAGTATTGCCTGTGCTGCACTGTTCTGTTGTTAACATAATTCTATGTTCACAACAGCATGTGTTGTGTTACTTTACTAGAAAACAAAGTTAAAGATTTCTTTAATTATTAAATAACCAATAGGGGCTAAATGGTGAAACAGTTGGTAGCACTGTTGCCTTGCAGCAATAATGTCATGGGTTGAAATCCCTGCCTGTTAGGTCAATTGGTCTCACTAAATTGTCCTTAGGTATGAGTGTGTGTTTGGATGGTTGTTTATCCAAACACACACTCTGTGTTGCCCTATGATGGACTGACAACCTATGCAGGGTGTTCCCTGCCTCTCGTCCAATGATTGCTGGAGATAGGCACCATCTCCCTCCGCAACCATTTACTGAGAAGCAGGGTCCATAGATGGATTGATGAGAGAAAATATTATTTTGAAGGAACCTTAACAAATATTGCCTCATCCTTAATAAATCAATCGGAAAACCAGGCTGGCAGCACTGTTTGTCAAGCTTACTCAAGAGAGACTATGTTTTGATATTAGCATTAGAGCTTATTTTGGCCATTCACTATTTTTTCTATAGTTTTTTGCTTTATTGCTTTTAACCTCTTTTCTAAGTCCCTGAAATTAAGACAGTTTCATACCTTATGGTTGCAAGTTACTACATCAGAGAATACTTTATTAGGTCATACACCCTAAAGAATTAAGCTTACAGAATAATACAAGATAATAGCTTATAAGTATAATATTATGGACCATTATTACTACAGTGTGAAGCCAGATTAGCATGTTTTTCTTTTAACTTTCTGTTTGAAATCCACTAGACTTCACTGAAAATATGTTCCAAGCAGTAATACACAAGTTTGTGCAAACAAAAAACGATCAAGAGACAGCAAAACAAACAGTTAACAAACTGATGTTGCATTAAACATCACTAAGTCTCAAATGAAGTTGTTGCACTATTTAGAGTAGATTCAGTCACTCACTCTTATGTGCCATGAACATGCTATGGGAGTAAAAATATAAGCTAGCCTTGATAGCTAAATCTGGCATGTTTACATGTGATCTTGTGCTTTTGTTAAGGAAGCTTCAATATTATTTTCCTTATATCATTGGATGAATCATATCCTGGATTGCCTGAAGTACCACAGCAAGATACAATTCTGTCTCTTTTCAGAATAAAAGAACAAATACAATATGAACTGAATAGTAAATGTTATTAAAAAAGCTGCATAGTAAGCGTTTTGTTTAGTAATGGGCCAATCTTGTAGTATACTTTTTAAAAACACCCATTTTGTTTGAGTGAATACCTTAATTTTAATAACTGTTGTTTGTTTTGCAGTATTCTAAACAATATGGTGAGACTGATAACAAAAACTGTAAGTTTTGAAGTGGAATTGGATAAACAGAACATGTGTCTAAAAAATGTGAATTTAGAATGTGTGATATTAAAGAATAGTTTTTAACCTGCATATTATGAACCACAAGGAAAAATTCTATATAAATAAGCAATAAAAACTGAAGAAAATACATTTTAAAATCGTATGTAAAATGTGATATTTAAATGCAATTATTAGTAGATGGTAAATTCAATTCAATTCAAAGGGAAATTAAATGTTAATTAAAATAATAAATTAGGGAACCCTTAATATTTATTCCCACTTAAAGGGGACATATTGTGCTTTTAAATTCTTCATACTCGTACTCGTCGTCTTCCGTTTATCCGGGACAGGGTCGCGGGGGGCAGCAGATTCAGCAGAGACACCCAGACGTCCTTCTCGCCAGACACCTCCTCCAGCTCCTCCGGGGGAGCCCAAGGCGTTCCCAGGCCAGCCGAGAGACATAGTCCCTCCAGCCTGTCCTGGGCTGTCCCCTAGGCCTCCTCCCGGTGGGACGTGCCTGGAACACCTCCCGAGGAAGGCGTCCAGGAGGCATCCGGTATAGATGCCCAAGCTACCTTAACTGGCTCCTCTTGATGTGGAGGAGCAGTGGCTCTACTACGAGCCCCTCCCAGATGGCCGAGCTCCTCACCCTATCTCTAAGGGAGTGCCCGGCCACTCTACGGAGGAAGCTAATTTCAGCCACTTGTATCCGGGATCTCGTTCTTTCGGTCATGACCCAAAGTTCGTGGCCATAGGTGAGGGTAGGAATGTAGACTGACTGGTAAATCCTGAGCTTCGCTTTTCGGCTCAGCTCTCTCTTCACCACAACAGACCGGCACAGCGTCTCCATTACTGCGGCAGCCACACCGATCCGTCTGTCGATCTCCCGCTCCATTTTTTCCCCCATTTGTGAACAAGACCCCGAGATACTTAAACTCCTCCACTTGAGGCAGGAACTCCCCTCCAAACTGAAGAGGACAAGCCACCCTTTTCCGGTCGAGAACCATGGCCTTGGACTTGGAGGAGTTGATCCTCATCCCAGCAGCTTCACACTCGGCTGTGAACCGCCCCAGCGCATGCTGTAGGTCGTGGCTAGAGGGGGCCAGCAGGACCACGTTATCTGCAAAAAGAAGAGACAAAATCCACTGGTCCCTAAACCAGACCCCCTCCGGCCCTTGGCTGCACCTAGAAATCCTGTCCATGAAAGTTATGAACAGGACAGGTAACAAAGGGCAGCCCTGCCGGAGTCCAACATGCACCGGGAACAGGTCCGACTTAGTGCTGGCAATGCGAACATAACTCCTGCTCTGCTTGTACAGAGACCGGATGGCCCCTAGTAAAGGGCCCCCGATTCCATACTCCTGGAGCACCCCCCACAGGGCATCTTAAGGGACAGACAGTCAAATGCTTTCTCCAGGTCCAAAAAAACACATGTGGACCGGTTGGGCAAACTCCCATGAACCCTTGAGTACCCTGTAGATGGTATAGAGATGGTCCAAAGTTCCACAGCCGGGACGAAAACCACACTGCTCCTCTTGAAGCCGAGGTTCGACTATCGACCGGACTCTCCTCTCCAATACCCTGGCATAGGCCTTGCCAGGGAGGCTGAGGAGTGTGATCCTCCTGTAGTTGGAACACACCCTCCGGTCACCTTCTTATAAAGGAGGACCACCACCCCAGTCTGCCAGTCCAGAGGCACTGTCCCCGACCGCCACGCAATGTTGAACAGGCGTGTCAATCATGACAGCCCCACAACATCCAGAGACTTGAGGTACTCAGGGCGGATCACATCCCCCCCCCCCGAAAGCTCTGCCACCGGGGAATGCATGATCGGAGGATTGAGGAGATCCTCGAAGTACACCTTCCACCGCCTGATAATATCCCCAGTCGAGGTCAGCAGCTCCCCACCCCCACTGTAAACAGCAACTTTATTTCAATTCAGTTCAATTCAGTTTATTTATATAGCACCAATTCACAACACATGTCATCTCAAGGCACTATACAAAAGTCAGGTACATACATTCCAATTAATCCTAATCATTGAACAGTGCAGTCAGATTCAGTTATTTATTCCAATTGGATAAAACGTTTTTCTGTATAAGGAAACCCAGCAGATTGCATTCATATAAATAAGCAATAAAAACTGAAGAAAATACATTTTAAAATCATATGTTAAATGTGATATTTAAATGCAATTATTAGTAGATGGTAAATAATAAATTAGGGAACCCTTAATATTTATTCCCACTTAAAAGGGACGTATCGTGCTTTTAAATTCTTCGTACTCATACTCGTTGTCTTCCGCTTATCCGGGACCAGGTTGCGGGGGGCAGCAGACTCAGCAGGGACACCCAGACGTCCCTCTCCCCAGACACTTCCTCCAGCTTCTCCGGGGGGAGCCCAAGGCATTCCCAGGCCAGCCAAGAGACATAGTCCCTCCAGCGTGTCCGGGGCCGTCCCCTGGAACTCCTCCCGGTGGGACGTGCCCGGAACACCTCCCGAGGAAGGCGTCCAGGAAGCATCCGGTATAGATGCCCAAGCCACCTCAACTGGCTCCTCTTGATGTGGAGGAGCAGCGGCTCTACTCCGAGCCCCTCCCGGATGGCCGAGCTCCTCACCCTATCTCTAAGGGAGTGCCCGGCCACCCTACGGAGGAAGCTAATTTCAGCCGCTCGTATCCAGAATCTCGTTCTTTCGGTCATGACCCAAAGTTCGTGGCCATAGGTGAGGGTAGGAACGTAGACCAACTGGTAAATCCCGAGCTCCGCTTTTCGGCTCAGCTCTCTCTTCACCACAACGGACCGGCACAGCGTCCCCATTACTACAGCAGCCGCAACGATCCATCTGTCAATCTCCCTCTCCATTCTTCCCTCACTCGTGAACAACCCCCCAAGATACTTAAACTCCTCCACTTAAGGCAGGAAATCGCCTCCAACCTGAAGAGAACAAGCCACCCTTTTCCAGTCAAGAACCATGGCCTCAGACTTGGAGGAGCTGATCCTCATCGCAGCTGAGTGTGAAGCGGCTGGGATGAGGAACCGCCGCAGCGGTCTTGGCGAGAGGGGGCCAGCAGGACCACGTCATCTGCAAAAAGGAGAGACGAAATCCTCTGGTCCCCAAACCAGACCGCCTTCGGCCCTTGGCTGTGCCTAGGAATCCTGTCCATAAAAGTTGTGAACAGGATCGGTGACAAAGGGCAGACCTGCCGGAGTCCAACATGCACCGGGAACAGGTCCGACTTAGTGCCGGCAATGCGAACCGGATGGCCCCTAATAAAGGGCCCCCAACTCCATACTCCTGGAGCACCCCCCACAGAGCATCAGGAGGGACACCGTCGAATGCTTTCTCCAGGTCCACAAAACACATGTAGACCGGCTGGGCAAACTCTCATGAACCCTCGAGTACCGTGTAGAGGGTATAGAGCTGGTCCAGTGTTCCACGGCCGGGACAAAAACCAACTGCTCCTCCTGAAGCCGAGGTTCGACTATCGGCCAGACTCTCCTCTCCAATACCCTGGCATATGCCTTACCAGGGAGGCTGAGGAGTGTGATCCCCCTGTAGTTGGAACACACCCTCCGGTCACCATTCTTATGAAGGGGGACCACCACCCCAGTCTGCCAGTCCAGAGGCACTGTCCCCGACCGCAGCGCAATGTTGAAGAGGCGTGTCAACCACGACAGCCCCACAAATCCGGAGACTTGAGGTACTCACGGTGGATCTCATCCACCCCTGAAGCCCTGTCACTGCGGAGCTTTTCAACCACCTCGGTGATTTCAGCCTGGGTGATGAAAGAGTCCAACCCCGAGTCCCCAGCCTCTGTTTCCACCAGGGAATGCATGATGGCAGGATTGAGGAGATCCTCAAAGTACTCATTCCACCACCCGATAATGTCCCCAGTTGAGCTCAGCAGCCTCCCACCCCCACTGTAAACAGTGTTGGTGAAGCACTGCTTCCCCCTCATGAGGCGGCGGACGGTTTGGCGGAATCACTTCGAGGCCAACCGGTAGTCCTTCTCTATGGCCTCACCGAACTCCTCCAAGGCCCGAGTTTTTGCCTCTGCCACCGCCGCGGGCCGTGGCACTCTTGGCCTCACGCTACCCGTCAGCCGCCTCAGGAGTCCCACAAGCCAACCACAGCCAATACGACTCCTTCTTCAGCTTGACAGCGTCCCTTACTGCCAGTGTCCACCATCAGGTTCGGGGATTGCCACCACGACAGGCACCACAGACTTTACGGCCGCAGCTACGGGAAGCAGCATCAACAATAGATGCAGAGAACATGGTCCACTCGGACTCTATATCTCCAACATCCCCCGGAATCTGGTCAAAGCTCTCCCGGAGGTGGGAGTTGAATACATCCCTGGCCAGGGGCTCCGCCAGACGTTCCCAGCAGGCCCTCACTATGCGCTTGGGCCTGCCAAGTCTGTCCAGCTTTCTCCTCCTCCGGCAGATCCAACTCATCACCAGGTGGTGATCAGTCCCTCTCTTCACCCGAGTGTCCAAAACCTGCAGCCGAAGGTCTGATGATATGACAACAAAGTCGATCATTGACCTCCTGCCTATGGTGTCCTGGTGCCAAGTGCACTGGTGGACACCCTTATGTTTGAACATGATGTTCATTATGGACAATCCGTGACATTCCACATCCCTAGAGCCAGCCTAAGCATCCGGTGATCAGGCCGCCAAGGTCTCCACCTTCGTCCGCCGCCCAATCCTCTTTATATGTCCCCTTTAAAATGGTTACAGATAGGTGTATCACATAAAGCACACAAGATGAAAACATCATTGCACATTTTGGAAGAGGTTTGGCCTGTTTACACCCCAGACATATAGTTTTGTTTACTCCTGCTTGTTGGAAATTAGAGTGAAAACTGTGGTAATATATAAAAAGCTGTCTCAGTCCTCCAGGAAGAGGACTGTAGCAGTTTATGAGTCTGGAAAGGAGTTTAAAGGTGTGTCAAAAGGATTTGAAATCAGCCAATTCATAGAAGATCCTCTTCCAAGAAAGTTCATAAAATGCTTTGATAAGTCTCCAAAAAAAACCTAAAATATCATCACAGGACCTACTGCAGGCTTATGCTACTATTGACATGAAAGTGCATGCCAGTACTATCAAAAACATGTCAACAAATCTAACGTTCATGGGCTGTGTGCAAAGACGAAACCTTCGCTGCCTAAAAAAAAACAGACTGAAGTTTGCGAGGATTAATTTAGCCAAAAACCTAAACTTTTGCAATACTATTTTTTGGACAAAACTGAATTATTTGGTCACCAACATATAGGACTTTTTGTTCTTTGTTTGAGATGCTGTAGGGTGACTTAAAAGGAGTTGTGCATGTAAAAACTCCCTGAAACATCTCACAACTGAAAGAAAATTTGGTTGAAGAATGGGGGACCAATGTCAGAATCTGGTAGATGGTTACAAGAAGTGTCTCACTGAAGTTATTTCAGCAGAAGGGAGTAAAGCTAGCTATTAGGGCTTAGGGTGTCCTAGCCCCTTAGAAATACAAAACCAGAGAAAATGTATTTGATTGAGACCTATATTTTCCTCAGTTCTGTTGTCTCAAAAATTGTTTTACACAAATGTCTTTCAGCAGAAGAAATATCATGAAATAATATACTTCAAGCACAAGATAAAAATGCCTTCCATTCCTTAAGCACCACAGCATATAAGGTATATCTTTTAATTTACACTACAATTGTTTTAACATGTTTAAAAAACGACCAGCAAACAACCAAAGAAAAGCAAAGCCATTAAAATGGTAGATTGTTATCAGGTCTTTGGCCATATAAACTTTTATATTCAGTTTCTCTACTTGCTCAGTATGCATGATATGCATTCCTATAAATGAATAAAGCTTATTCAACAAAGATGCAAAGGTTCCCAACATGCAATACTGCCCTGGGAGAACAGTGTTTCCAGTTGGATGAGCTGATGAGTTTCAGTCTGACAAAGAAACTGCTCTCTGTCAAATTCCCTGGGAAAACAGCTGTCTCTATTTCAGTAGAGGGCAACAGAGTTTGTGTATGTTGATACACGTGTAGGTCTTTATGTGTACATCTACTGTTAAGACCAGAATTATTCATACGAAGGTAGATTTGTTTAAAAATAATTTTACTTCGACCAAGGAGTTTATTTGTCATATAGATAATGAAAAAATTTAAAAAAGTAAAAAAAAAAAAAAAAAAAACATTGCATTTTTTTATTTATATTTAATTAAAATAAATTACTTGTAAATGTTTATTTAATTTGTTTATTTTTGTCATCAATATTGTGTGCAAATGAAATACGTAAACCGAAGATGGGTGAAGGTTTACTAGTAAAGAATAGTCTTTGTAGAGAAAACCAACCCAGAACTACAAAGAAGTCCCTTGAGCAGCACTTTTTTAATTCCAGCACACAATTCGACAGGCTAATGAGTCAGTGCACATGGGCCAAAACTAACATGGCAACACACAATTAGAGCCCTAATAAATTAGGGCACAGTTAACAGCAGCAGAGCAGCATGTCAACACGGCCCAGAATGGGGCCTGCGAGTGACGTATCGAAAATAATGTGCCTACGTGCTGGAAATAGACTAATGGGAAGCAATTTGGGGTTGCCCCAAGATTTAATTACTGTCCCCACCTTCTCTGTTTACTAAGGTCTGTGGTCTTCTGGGAGAGGCCTATTTCAGTTAGGTAATGGAGAGCCCATGCCCAGAAGCAGATGATCAAATTGTCTGAAGCAATCTGCTATTTTGCACTTATGTTGTCCCCAAGGACATAAAGAGCTGACCCAAAGATTTCTTTGTTTCTAGTGCCAGATTTTGGAGCAGTTAGCCATTCATTGCTGTTTAGTGGTGGGATTGTTTTTTGGCATTGTGCTTGAGATAGCAGCCCAACCTCAAGGATTTACTTAGGTAAACAAGACTATAAAGAACTAATATCTACCCATAGCACAGACAAACAAAGCATAAATTCATACAAAAATATTTACTGCCATACTTCTTTCCATCTTTGAGGATATTTGTTCAACTCCTGCATTTTACCACAAGAAGTCATGGTATCCAAAGCTAAAAAAAACAATTTGTCTTAATTTGAAGGAAAATATCTAATATGAAACCACCACACAAGTCCTTCCATTAATAACAAGCACTGCAGCAAGCAGGAGAGCATAGAAAACATCAATATTAGAAAGTGGTATAGGTTGCTCCTCTGTATAAAAATACATGAGGAGTTTTAAATGTTCTTTTAAAATTCTGATTTACATACGGTAAAAACACTCAAAGACAAAGAGGTAGCACCAAGGGCAGTACCAACAAACAAGGCTATTATAACAAGAGGTTTATTTGTCTGTTGAATACTGAAAGAAAATGAGATATGTTCACTTTCCTTCTGTCGTTGCAGTAAAAATACAATCAGCCCAGATGAAGAATAAAGAATTGGAACATATCTTCAAGTCAATATTGTGGCCTAAGAACAAAAACTCAGATGTGCATACAATTCTGGGAAAATCAATCAGTCCATCAGCTAATTAACATACTGTCCAATCGGAGTGAATATATTAAATTCCTTTTTTAAGCTTGTTTGCTCATCTTTCACATCATAAAGAGTGAAATCAGCAAATGAACTGCAAATAATATTGTCAGTATAACTACTATTTGAGTATTCACTAATAATTATATTGCAAAAAAATTAAAAACAATAACTGATTCAGTACAAAGAAAAGTATTTCAGACACAAAATGTTTCCACCTTTTTAATTTTCTCTGTGTGCATGTTTCTCTGGTCTCCTTGTAAGTTTTTCAATTCAATTCAAATGCAGTATTAGAATACCTTATTATTCCCAAAGGGAAAATAAATGCTGTTGTAACTCATATTATGTAGGTTTCTTCAAAGTGTTGCAGGTGCTGATGGCTGTGGGCAGGAAGTATCTCCTACAGCAGTCTGTCTTACAGCGAATCTGAAAAATCCTCTGACTGAGGGCATTGTTATTTTATAATGAAGAGCCTAAAGGTCCTTCTTTGTACAATCATCTCCAAAGGTCTTAGATCAGCCCCAGGCCAGCCTTCATTATTATCTTGTTGAGCTTTTTTAAGTTTCTGGCTCTGGTGATGCTGCTCCAACAGATGATAGCTGAAGAGATCACACTCTCCACAACAGACCTATGCAGGATATACAGCATTTTGCTGCAAACACTGAAGGACCTAGGATTCCTCAAGCTCCGCCCCTTCTTGTAGACAGCTTCACTGTTGTATCTTCAGTCAAGTCTCGTGTCCAGGTGAACACCAAATTATTTATACTCCTCAGCCACATCCACTTCTTCTCCTTTCTTCTTTTCTCTGTTTGTCAGGTAGTCTTTGATCCAGGAGATTGTTGAGGCCTCCACCTGAGTCTTCTGGAGTTTTTCACAAAGCAAATCAGGCTAAATTGTGTTAAATGCACTGGACACATCAAATAAAATAATTCTTATAGTGCTGTTTGCTTTGACCAGATGACAGTGGGTTTGTTAAAGCTGATGTATGATGGCATCTTCAACTCCAACTCCACAGTGATAAGCAAACTGCAGGGTCTTAATAGTTGCTTGTTTGCTTACTCAGGTGGGCCAACAGGAGCTTCTCTTGAACCTCATGATGTGGCATGTCAGGGCGACAGGTCTATGGTCATTGAGGACTAATGGGTGAGTTTTTTTGGTACTGGGACAAGGCAGGAGCTTTTCCAAAACATTGGAACCTTCTTCTGGGTAAGGCTAGATTTAAAGAGGTGCTACAGAACTCTGTGGCTGACACCAACTGGACCGGCAGTCTTATTCCTATTCAGTCTCTCCAGGTACCTCTTCACCTGACATCTAGAGACACACAGATGGAAGCGGGATGCAAATGTCATTGTTGAAGGGTCCATGGTCGAGGTGGAGGAAAAATCATTTGCGGTATGACAGGAAAGCTTTGGTACAAAGGAGGGTGAGCTGTCTGTTTGGCTGTGGGCAGGAGAGGAGGATACTGAGCTTGTTCCTGAACTTACCCTATTGAAGAAGTTCATTGGCTCTGACTAGAATTTCCATCTGTTTGAACCTCATTCTGCTTTAAGCCTGTGATATTATTCATTCCTAACCGCATAACTCTTATATTGTTATGCTGGAGGTTGCTCTTCAGCTTCTGCCTGTACACCTCCAGGTTGTCTCTTATTTTAACCTCTTGTAACCCAGGGTGTTTTTGTGAAGTTTGTTCTCCAAATTACATGGCCAAATGTAATTGAGTTTTTCTCAGCAATTACAAACTATTTAAATAAGCTTGGTGTCAAATTAAAGGAAACACTCTGGAGATTCAATCAGAAGTATAAATATCACAATAGCAGCTATTGTTTCAGAGATAATGAGCATGGCACACAGAAATAAAAATTAAATTATTTCCCTCGCCAGAATTTTTCCTGCATTGTACAGTATATCAACCTTTTAGAAATATCATGAAGAAGGCTACAAACTTTGGAAGACCCTAAATCCACTTATGGGCATTACTTGTGAAAAGTTTCATACAGCTGAGGTAAACTAAAGCAAATTTACAGGGGTTTTAGTAAAGACATAAAGGGGTTGGACGATGAAACTGAAACACCTGGTTTTAGACCACAATAATTTATTAGTATGGTGTAGGGCCTCCTTTTACGGCCAATACAGTGGCAATTCGTCTTGGGAATGACATATACAAGTCCTGCACAGTGGTCAGAGGGATTTTAAGCCATTCTTCTTGCAGGATAGTGGCCGGGTCACTACATGATACTGGTGGAGGAAAATGTTTCATGACTCGCTCCTCCAAAACACCCCAAAGTGGCTCAATAATATTTAGATCTGGTGACTGTGCAGGCCATGGGAGATGTTCAACTTCACTTTCATGTTCATCAAACCAATCTTTCACCTGTTTTGTTGTGTGTATTGGTGCATTGTCATCCTGATACACGGCACCGCCTTCAGGATACAATGTTTGAACCATTGGATGCACATGTTCCTCAAGAATGGTTCGGTAGTCCTTGGCAGTGACGCGCCCATCTAGCACAAGTATTGGGCCAAGGGAATGCCATGATATGGCAGCCCAAACCATCACTGATCCACCCCCATGCTTCACTCTGGGCATGCAACAGTCTGGGTGGTATGCTTCTTTGGGGCTTCTCCATACCGTAACTCTCCCGGATGTGGGGAAAACAGTAAAGGTGGACTCATCAGAGAACAATACATGTTTCACATTGTCCACAGCCCAAGATTTGTGCTCCTTGCACCATTGAAACTGACGTTTGGCATTGGCATGTGTGACCAAAGGTTTGGCTATAGCAGCCCGGCCGTGTATATTGACCCTGTGGAGCTCCCGACGGACAGTTCTAGTGTAAACAGGAGAGTTGAGGTGCACATTTAATTCTGCCGTGATTTAGGCAGCCCTGGTTTTATGTTTTTTGGATACAATCCGGGTTAGCACCCGAACATCCCTTTCAGACAGCTTCCTCTTGCGTCCACAGTTAATCCTGTTGGATGTGGTTCGTCCTTCTTGGTGGTATGCTGACATTACCCTGGATACCGTGGCTCTTGATACATCGCAAAGACTTGCTTTCTTGGTCACAGATGCGCCAGCAAGACGTGCACCAACAATTTGTCCTCTTTTGAACTCTGGTATGTCACCCATAATGTTGTGTGCATTTCAATATTTTGAGCATAACTGTGCTCTTACCCTGCTAATTGAACCTTCACACTCTGCTCTTACTGGTGCAATGTGCAATCAATGAAGACTGGCTACCAGGCTGGTCCAATTTAGACATGAACCCTCCCACACTAAAATGACAGGTGTTTCAGTTTCATTGTCCAACCCCTGTAGGTAGGGGTTTTTACTTTTGGCACCATATAGCACATTTTGGCACAATTCTGCTAAAGTGGAGATTTCTTGTGTTTTTACTTGATTTTTTAGTTTTTATTACCCACATCTATTTTTTAATAATTTTCAAAAGAACAAGAAAATGCTATGTTGAAGTATACTGGAGCACATTTATTGAACAGCTGCCTAGGTGAAACGACTAAAGGAGCTACATCCATTAACATTTACTTTCCTTCCCATCCTTCTGGATCAGTGCTTCTGTGTTCTTTTTGTGTCTCTGCTCTGTTCTCTCAAACCCCCAGTCGGTCGTGGCAGATGGCCGCTCACACTGAGCCTGGTTCTGCTGGAGGTTTCTTCCTGTTAAAAGGGAGTTTTTCCTCTCCGCTGTCGCTAAATGCATGCTCAGTATGAGGGATTGCTGCAAAGTCAACGCCAGTGACTGTCCACTGTCTCTACATGCTCATCCGGGAGGAGGGAATGCTGCAAGTCACTGACTGGATGCAATCTGCTGGGTTTCCTTAGATAGAAAAACTTTTTATCCAATTTGAATAAAAAGCTAACTCCGACTGCACTGTTCAATTGTTAGGATTAATTGGAATGTATGCACCTGACTGTTGTGAAGTGCCGTGAGACAACATGTGTTGTGAATTGGCGCTATATAAATAAAACTGAATTGAATTGAATTGAAGCACCAGCGTGTAAAAAAAAAAAGTACTCTTACAACAACAAAAGAAACATCAATTTATTGACAACTAGGAATGAATGTATTTGTTCACAACGCATTTGTTTACCGGGCAGGTGGGGGTGGGTGTGTAGGAGCTAATTACAGATGCAAACATTTCAGTACTATCTTCCACTGTGTGGCTTACAAATCCATTTATTACGGGACACCACAAACCACTAGTGTAAAAAGAAAATCAATCTTTAAAGGTATTTCGCAATAAAACAAAAATTACATACCTTTCAAGCGGCAGAACTGCATAATCCAGCTCAACATTGATCTTGTCGGGATAAATAAGGTCTTCGTCTTCAGATGAGAAATGCTCTGCACAGACTTCAGTACCGCAGCCCATTGTAATTAGATCCAAAGCTCCAGCGACGGTGTGGAACTTTGTGCGCAAAGCCATTGTGTTTCAAAAACAAACATGTAGAGTGCGTTTACTTCTTGCATTTTTTTGATTCAACTGCTTGTAATTTTAACTGTATTTGGTGTTTGTAGAAATGGTATATATTAGTCTGATGTTTCAGAGGATACCACACATGTCTATGTTTAAGTAAGGGAAGTTGAGCAATAAACATAAAAAAAACTTAAAAAAAACTGGAGTTTCCGGGGCGGGGTGGGGTTGGGCTTAAGAGTTTAACTTTAAATCGCTTCTGTATACTCCTCAATAATTCTGTATCCCTCCTCGAAGGCTCCTTTTTTTCTTGTTTAGCGCTTTTTTCAAATCACTGGTGATCCAGGGTTTGTTATTGGGGAAGCATCTCACTCTTCTGGTGTGGATGGTGATTTTCAAACAGAGGTTTATATAGTTGACCACTGTTGTGCAATCAGTATGCTTATATTACCTAATATTAAATAAAAAAATCATTTGGTCTGTCAAGTATTGTCCTGAGAATACCAGCCCAATATGTCACTGGTATTATGACAATGCACCGCCATTGTTAAAAAGCAATCTCTGCTGCATATATGGAATAAATTCACAACAACTTCTCTCCAAAATATAATAATTTATTAACAGAAACAGTTCAACTCCAAGTTAAACATATTTCAGTTAACAAACTCTTTACTAGGCTACAACAATTCAACTAAAACTACCAAGCAAAATGAAAGAATAAAAAATACTAATTATGTACAAATAAAGGAGTAAGGGAACCAATAGAATTGATGCAATGATATCACAGTTAGATGTGGCATAATGATCAAGAACCAATATTTATCTTTAAGAATCTGTAAATTAGATCAAATTAGTTTCAGAACTTATTAAGAACAATATCTGGAATGTCTTCAAACAACCAGTCACAGTGCAAAATCAGAAGCATAGAAAGATTATTATTTGAACAAAATAGTTTTTTAAGGAACGATTTGCTAAAATAGAAATTCCTCTTTGGAAAATTGATTCTTAATGTTGTTTAATTTTGCTTCGTGTAAACAAAGAGTTTGATGAATTTCCTAATGAAACCTGATGTACAGTTAAATTGAGAAAACGGCTTTCATATGAAAAATTCAGATGTATTACATTCTGAGTTCAGCTTGATCTAAGGACATTTCCTTTGGACGTGCAAGCCAACATTGAATTGAGAGCACACAAAAGGCTACCAGACACCTCCCTTGACATGTACGATGTATTTAGAGACCAAGAGGACTACACGTGCGAGGCAAAATTACATCCGGCATATTTAAAAAGGGTCGTGTCAAGGGAGGTGTCTGGTAGTCCTTCGTGTGTTCTCAATTTAATGTTGACTGGCATGTCCAAAGGAAAGGTCTCTCAATACATGCTTTCTTCATATGAAATGTCTTGCAATATGGCTAAAGATATTGTTAAAGGTATATTTTTGTAATATTTTACAAATGCTTTAAAATTCACTCATTGAACTGCTTATATATAGGTGGAATGTTTCTTTACGTCTGTGTAATAATTATTCTCATCTTATAACTGCTTCCTAGCCAACCATCCAAGTGTTGAGAAATGGCCAATAATTGTAGAAATGTGCATGCACCAGCCTTCGGGGTATTACACTTTTCCATAAACATTTCATTACTGACTTTGTACAACTATCGTTCTGCTGGTTTGGCTAAAGTATTGTGTTGTTGCTGGGTGCTTTTAACATAATCCACAGTGATTTGCTTATTCTAATTGCTGCCTCATTGTTCTACAATAGATTCCATCCCATCATACTGTCACGGTGGGGTTTTGGAGTGGACCGAAGCGCAGACAAGAGCTTGGAAGCAGCATTTCAAAAAGCAGTCTCTCAACTTTAATTAAAAAAAAGTCAAAACGTAACAAAAACACTGCAGGTACTGAACAGGGTCGATATCCAAACACTTACATTACAGACACTGCAGGAACATGGAGACTCAAGGCAGGAACGAGGATAAAGGGTCGAGTTGTAACGCAAGGAACCCACAAAACATAATGAAACAAACCAACTAATATGCAGAGAGAAAACAAAGGCAGGTAATCAAAGGAACTAAGGACATGTGAGGCAAGGAGGCAGGAAGGCAGAGGGAACAGGTGAACCTAATACAAGTAATTAACAAGACACCGAGCAGACCTAAAACAAAACTATAAACAAAGATAAAAATAAATCATAAGAATCAGGGATAAACATGAACTGAAGGAAACTGAGAAACTGAAGGGAACATAAGAAACACCAAATCTAAGAACGAACAAGGAACCCATAAAGCAAACCAGATTACAGAGTAATGAAACCTAACACCACACAGACTGAACAGACAGGAAGGGAAGCAGAGAACACAAGGACTAGGATGTAAACAAACAAAATGTAAACAATAAGTAAACACAACCTAACCAGAGGGGCTGGAGAAATATGATAATTAGTAAACAAAACAAAACACAAAGTCCAAAATGTCACATCCTGACACATACCTCAGCATGCGTCATGGCAACAATGTCTTTTAGGAATTGTACACCGACATCATCAATGCATGCAACGCTAAAACAAATCACAGATGGAATATAGATTCCTTTAGAAAGAGAATAAAAAAAACATTCTTATACATAACAGGATTCAATCAAAATAGACATAGATGGTGACACTTTGAAGAACACACACATGCATTTGGTTACTTTATCATTCATAGTTCAACAACATCAAAGTCAATTGATTAACAACATATCTTTTGAGCTGATTAGAAGGATAGAATAAAAGACAAGAATGACTCTTCTGCCCTTCCACAATGCTTCAACTCTCGTTCAAGAAAAAATAAACGATAGCAAAGCTAATTCCATACCACACAAGCATCACATTGTTTGTTATAATTAAACTCCGCCATCCCTAGCGGATAGTGAAAGAGACTTTACTAAGCTGAAACATGTCACAAGTTCCTATAGGGTTGTTTGTATTGTCAGTGATGGTTTGTCAATGATGTGGATCTTAATCTTTCTCTATTTGGGACACTATGGTCCCCAGGCCTGTTCTGCATTGACCTTTCCAAAGTCGTATCTCAAAGAGCATAAATGCATGAATGACTCCTGATGTGAGGAGTGATTGTCTTTAAATCCCTCTGGAAATTAACCTCAGCACAAATGTTTTGCCTCTTTTACCCTCTTTAATAGCTTTTTAATGAAACTGTTAAAGGAACCCTTTAAATTTTGCAATTACCTGTAAAACTTCAATCTTCGCAGGCATGAGTCACTTTACTAATCTAAAAAGTGGCATTTGTGAGACTTGAGGTCAGGGCTGATTTTAAGCTACAAATAAATAATGTACTGTAAAATAAAGACCTGGATTATTATGTCTGAACATTCAACAAAGACTAATACATATCTCAAGAAACTGCATTGCCACTTCTGCCCTCAAAACACAGTCACGGCTGCTACATTAGAAATGAATTGTTGTTCGAAAGCATTTGATCATAATCATAAACTCTTTCCCTCAGTGTGAGCCTCCACTTATTCATGGCACTTTGACACCAGAGGTTAGCAAGAAGTAAGTGTCTTTTTATCTTGAGCAATGAGAACAGTGGATTCTCACGTTTCTGCTGGCCCTGACGGCTATCAGGTCTAGGCGTCTGTGCCATGAAAATGCTTCCTGTCCAGTGTCCCCCTGAATTCATTGTCAACCTTATAATATCTGGAAGAAATATGCTGCTGTAAGTATCATCTTTCATATGTGTCACAGTTTTAACTCCCCATTTGTTCTGGATACTATAAAGTTGCTGCAGGTTTTTATGGCAAACCATACAGGAAAATATGAGTTGAGCATTTTATTTCATTTCACAAAAAGGATGAAAATGAGGTATTGTCAGTTGAAAAAGAAACTGTTTTTTTTTTTACCAGCGAAAGTATGGTGCTAATGCACAAAATCTTGTTTTATGGCAGTCTTTTAACTGTTCCAGTCATTGATGTCATTTATTTGCTTCCTGCTCTCTTTTATTTTTAATTCTATAAGAAGGTTTCTGTTCAAATACAGAATTGTCTATTTTCTAATGGGTCTTGTCCTCACACATTGGGAAAACAGTATGGTGGGTCTGGTTGCATTTGTATGTTGTTAAAGATTTGCTCTAGAAAAGGGGTAGAATAAAATATCTTCCCTGTGGCAGTGATGAATTTTTTAATTCAACATCACAACAGCCCACATCTGGTTCAGGCAGCAAGGGAAACAGGCAGAGACAGTTAAAACTAAATCTGTGTGTCACAAAAAGTGTCACATAATAAAACACCATTATGAAATAAATAAATACATAATAAATAAATTTTGAAGTAACTAAATAAATACATAAATAAATCTTGAAGTAAATAAATAAATGAATTACAAAATAAGCTACATGTTTTATATTTTGGTTTTTGAGAGAACATTTATTAATAATTTATTATTATTATTAACAGTATTTATTTATTTAATTTTTAATGAAACAGATCTCCATAATGTTTGTGTTTTAATAATTTTTTGAGTATGTATTTAGGTAATTTCCCTGTGATAATAATTGTTAGTTGTTTTCCATATTAGTTCAATCTTTTGTGTTTAGTGTCTCAGTTTATTCAGAATCAGATTCAGAAAAGCTTTATTGCCAAGTACGTTTTTGGACATACAAGGAATTTGTTTTGGTGTAGTCGGTGCAATACAATACAAATTAAACAGTATAAACATATCTACAATATAATATAAATATATGTGCACAGTTTTAAGTGAGTGAGAGTAAGTATAGAGCAGTATAAGATGCAAGAGCAATACAACAGTGCAGGTGATCATTGTGCAAGTATGGCAGTGCAAGTAAAGCAGGAGTCCATGCTGAACGTTAATGTAACGCATAGAGTTACAGGTTACAGGTGTCCTGTCAGCAAAAACAGGGGGGGTGTGGGGGAAAGGGAGAGTGTCAGGGTGGTTTCCGGGCTTTGTTAACCAGGCTGGTGGCAGATGGGAAAAAACTGTTCTTGTGGCGTGAGGTTTTGGTCCGGATGGACCGCAGCCTCCTGCCAGAGGGGAGAGTCTCAAAGAGTCTGTGACCAGGGTGGGAGGGATCAGCCAGAATCTTCCCTGCCCGCTTCAGTGACCCACCTGCAGGTGGAGTCGGGCACACTCAGCTGGGAGAGCTTCTCCTGTAGCAGAACTGGGACGATGGTGTTGAAGGCAGAGCTGAAATCCACAAACAGGATCCTGGCATAGGTTCCTGTGGAGTCCAGGTGCCGGAGGATGAAGTGAAGGGCTAGGTTGACTGCATCATCTACAGACCTGTTGGCTCTGTTGGCAAACTGCAGGGGGTCCAATGCTCTTTGTACATTTAGATTTATTTCCTGCTTGAATTCACTGGATTCTACCATTTCAATTCCTTTATTGTCCGTTACAATGTCAGTTGTTTCTCCTTTGCCCTTGTTACTATGCACATGCATCATGTCCTGATCTCCTTATGCCATGCTGTGAATATTCGCCTTCTGCAAGTTTGCCTTTTTTTTTAAAGTAAACCATCACTTTGTTCATCCTACCTTCCTGCTTGCACTTCGGTCCTTTACCAAACCACATTATGACAGTTTTTAAATATAGATATTATTAAAAATGCAGGTTATTACAGGTTTTACATTATTAAAAATACAGATTAAAGCTTTTTTTTCATGGAATAATTGCATTGAATTTCCACAACAGAATGAGACTAAAAGTACCAGTAATATATTTTAGATATATTTTTCTTTATGCTTTTTTACATTATTTTCAACAAATGTCAACCTCCTGTACAAGAAAATGTGTCCATCCTCTTTTTTCTTAAGTTTTATGCTTTTATTTATTTTAAATCCTAAAAATGGGAATAAAATGGTGATTCTTTTAAAAAGTACAACAAATTTCCTATAGTACATATTTATCAAAAATTATAAGATGAAGATGTCTTTTTATAAAAGGTCATGTAACATTTGCGGCAACTAGTTTTGTTTAGCTGACTATGGCTAAAAATGGTTCTTTGGATTGTACATGTTGCAGACCGCTGCTATAGACCAAAATGCAAGTAAAACAAACCTCAAACCTCTGCACTGTATGGATTGACTACAAGACAACCTATGGATTGATTCCACACTAGAAGCCGCTAGTGGTAAAAACAGCCAGTAATGGTAATACCTGACAATTTTGGCCATTTCAAATATATTAAAGCACATTATATAATAACTTATTCATAGTGTAATTATGTTTTTGATTCAATTAAGTATGTATCACCCGTACTTCTATCCGAAAAAGCAGAAGACAACGAGTAGTTGTCTTCTGCTTTTTCGGGACTGGGTCACCGGGTTTCAGCCTAAGCAGAGATGCCCAGACCTTCCTCTCTCCAGACACCTTCACCAGCTACTCTGAGGGAAGCCAAAGGCGTTTCCAGGCCAGACGAGAGACATAGTCCCTCCAGTGTGTCCTGGGCCATTCCCTAGGCCTCCTCCCCATGGGACGTGCCAGGAATACCTCCCGAGAGAGGCATCCGAAACCGATGCCTCCTGGAAAGAGCAGCAGCAGCAGCACTGTTCTGTGCATCTCCTGGATGGCTGAGCTCTTCACCCTATCTCTACGGGAGTGCCTAGCCACCCTGCGGAGAAAGCACATTTCAGCCACTTGTATCCAGGATCTCGTTGCCATGACCCAAGGTTCATGCCCATATGTGAGGGTAGGAACGTGAACCGACCGACCTGCAGCGGCTGCAGTAATGAGGACAAGTAATCCCCACAAGCAAGTAATCCCCTTGCCTGTGAACAATACCCCAAGAGACTTGAACTCCTCCACTTGAGGTAGGAACTCCCTTCTAACCTGAAGAGGGCAAGTCACTCTTTTATGGTCAAGAGCATGGTCGCCGACTTGGAGGAGCAGATTGTCATCCCCGCTGTTTCGCACTCAGCTGTGAACTGCCCCAGTGCATGCTGTAGGTCTTGGCTATAGGGGGGCCAGCAGGACGATGTCATCTGCTAAAAGGAGAAACCAAATCCACTGGTCCCCAAAACCAGACTCCCTCCAGCCATTGGCTATGCCTAGAAATCCTTTCCATGAAAGTTATGAATAGGACTGGTGAGAAAATGCGGCCCTGCCAGAGTCCAACATGCACTGGAACCAGTTCCGACTTAATACCGGCAATGTGAACCAAAGACCAAATGACCCCTAATAATGGGGCTCTGACTCTGTACCACTGGAACGTTCCCCACAGGGCATCTCGAGGGACATGGTTGAATGCCTTCTCCAGGTCTACAAAACTCATGTGAACCGACTGCAAACTCCCATGAACCCTATAGCACCCAGTAGAGAGTGTGAAGCTTGTCAAGTGTTCCACGCCCGTGATGAAAACCACACTGCTCCCCCTGAAACCAAGGTTTGACTATCTCCTCTAGAGGACCCTGGTATTGTCCTTTCCAGAGAGGCTGAGGAGTGTAATAACACTGTAGTTGGAACACACACTCCCACTGTATGGAAAAACATTCATTATAATAATGTAATAAGTTATAACCATTGGCTTGCTATGATGCAATTGTTGTAATACAATATAATCTAAATCTTTAACTATTATACCTAATTATAGTAACCCAAGTAACAATGATTAGTTGTACAACACTTTAATAACATTATTGTTTTTTAAATTAGATATGCACTTTTAGATTTCATGTATAAATAAATGTTTAAATAAGTACTTAGATAACCTAGTGAAATATGCAAGGATTGTGAAAGAGAACAGTGGTCATTTGACCTATTGGTATTACAGTTTTTACATTTTTACAATTTATTTTTCTAAAGCCAACTATTAATAATAAATAAATAAATAAATAAATGATTTTTTTTCACAAAATATTATGGGCTGAAAAACATTATTACATTATTGGCAAGGTATTATAATTATTCTCTTTATCACATTTCAAATTATTAAAATTATGACATTATTAAAATGTATTATGTTATTGGCCATTATTTTATTATTGTTTGCTGCACACACACACACGCACACACACACACACACACACACACACATAGTGTGAAAGACTTCAAAGAGAGCTCATTTGGAAAGTGGAAGACAATTGTGGAGACCTGATCAAAGTCAAGTCCACAAGTCATCATTAAGTGTGGGATATATCAATGTGATCATCTATTTCCACCACTATTTGCATAAGTCTGAACCACCTCAGCAAAATCATTACGAGTGGCTTTAGGGAAAGACTTCGAAATGTGGCCATTATCAGTCACCTCCTCCACATGGGTGATGCAGTCTTAAGTTGTATGCCAAGAATGAGCAAGACGTTGTCTCACTGGTTTGTCTAATATAGCACAATATACCAAAAGGCCATTGGAATGTCATTCGGATGGAAAAGGTGTGGCCAAATAGTATCCAAGACAAGCAAGATGGTTGTATTTATTGGCAATCTGTAACACTATGGTCTTTGTTAGAACCTACTGAAGTTAGAATTACTGAAATTATTTCTGTTTGCTAAATACCAGAATACTAAAATATACATACATATATATATATATAAATATATATTTTTTTATTATTACTTTTTCAAAATCGGAAGTTTATAGAAAGTAAGAGTAATATGCATTTAAACATAATCCATATGTAGGTCCATAAGATTATGTCATCGATTTGTAAGCTTCTGAGGGTTTTTTACAATACAGGTGCTTCTCAAAATATTAGCATATTGTGATGAAGTTCATTATTTTCCATAATGTAATGATGAAAATTTAACATTTATATATTTTAGATTCATTGCACACTAACTGAAATATTTCAGGTCTTTTATTGTCTTAATACAGATGATTTTGGCATACAGCTCATGAAAACCCAAAATTCCTATCTCACACAATTAGCATATTTCATCCGACCAATAAAATAAAAGTGTTTTTAATACAAAAAACTTCAACCTTCAAATAATCATGTACAGTTATGCACTCAATACTTGGTCGGGAATCCTTTGGCAGAAATGACTGTTTCAATGCGGCGTGGCATGGAGGCAATCAGCCTGTGGCACTGCTGAGGTCTTATGGAGGCCCAGGATGCTTTGATAGCGGCCTTTAGCTCATCCAGAGTGTTGTGTCTTGAGTCTCTCAATGTTCTCTTCACAATATCCCACAGATTCTCTATGGGGTTCAGGTCAGGAGAGTTGGGAGGCCAATTGAGCACAGTGATACCATGGTCAGTAAACCATTTACAAGTGGTTTTGGCACTGTGAGCAGGTGCCAGGTCGTGCTGAAAAATGAAATCTTCATCTCCATATAGCTTTTCAGCAGATGGAAGCATGAAATGCTCCAAAATCTCCTGATAGCTAGCTGCATTGACCCTGCCCTTGATAAAACACAGTGGACCAACACCAGCAGCTGACATGGCACCCCAGACCATCACTGACTGTGGGTACTTGACACTGGACTTCTGGCATTTTGGCATTTCCTTCTCCCCAGTCTTCCTCCAGACTCTGGCACCTTGATTTCCAAATGACATGCAGAATTTGCTTTCATCCGAAAAAAGTACTTTGGACCACTGAGCAACAGTCCAGTGCTGCTTCTCTGTAGCCCAGGTCAGGCGCTTCTGCCACTGTTTCTGGTTCAAAAGTGGCTTGACCTGGGGAATGCGGCACCTGTAGCCCATTTCCTGCACACGCCTGTGTACGGTGGCTCTGGATGTTTCTACTCCAGACTCAGTCCACTGCTTCCGCAGGTCCCCCAAAGTCTGGAATCGGCCCTTCTCCACAATCTTCCTCAGGGTCCGGTCACCTCTTCTCGTTGTGCAGCGTTTTCTGCCACACTTTTTCCTATCACAGACTTCCCACTGAGGTGACTTGATACAGCACTCTGGGAACAGCCTATTCGTTCAGAAATTTCTTTCTGCGTCTTACCCTCTTGCTTGAGGGTGTCAATAGTGGCCTTCTGGACAGCAGTCAGGTCGGCAGTTGTACCCATGATTGGGGTTTTGAGTGATGAACCAGGCTGGGAGTTTTAAAGGCCTCAGGAATCTTTTGCAGGTGTTTAGAGTTAACTTGTTGATTCAGATGATTAGGTTCATAGCTCGTTTAGAGACCCTTTTAATGATATGCTAATTTTGTGAGATAGGAATTTTGGGTTTTCATGAGCTGTATGCCAAAATCATCCGTATTAAGACAATAAAAGACCTGAAATATTTTAATTAGTGTGCAATGAATCTAAAATATATGAATGTTAAATTTTAATCATGACATTATGGAAAATAATGAACTTTATCACAATATGCTAATATTTTGAGAAGCACCTGTATTTGAGTTAAATGGATGCAGAGTTGTAGGTCTCTTTTAGGACAATATTCAATGACACCTGCTTATTTGTGTAACATTATGGGAAATTAGATAAACCAGGCAAGATATCAGGATGAAAACAATGGTTTTCCTTATGTTGTGTTCATGCTTGGGCTTTTTTACATGCCAGAATGTGCCAAATGTTATAAATATGGTAATATCCTGCCATCATCTCTTTTAAGAAGGAGATGGGTTCTGTGTTTCAGAGATGTGTTGTGTTGCAAAATGTGTTTATCAAGCCCAGAACAAAAGCACAAAACCTTGTGAATATGCTGGCTAAAACTGTTAAGACCTTCATTATCCACAGTGAAAAGAGTGCTGTACCAACATGAGCTGAAAGGACATTTAGAGAGGCGATTACTATAGTAGCAATATAAAAAAACAGATTACAGATTACAAAAAAAGACCTTCATTTTTTTAGATATTTTACGAGGTCTGATGAAACTAAAATTGAAGTGTTCTGCATTAATGACCACTGTTACTTTTGGAGCAAAAGTGGGAAGGTTGCAAGCCTTAGAATACCATCCTAACTGTAAAACAAGAGGGTTGCAGCAATATGTATGGCTGTGTTTAGAAAGTCTTATTAGTGCTGAAGGATGGACTGGTTTCTCCACAAAATAGACTAAATCATGAAAAATGAACATTATGAGGAAACATTGGAACAAAATATAACAACAGCAGCCAGGAAGTTAAAGTTTTGTTACAAATGGGCAATTCGAATAGACATTTAACCGTAAACATAGTGACAAATCACAGAGTTGCTTAAAGAAAACTAAGTCCGTGTTTTGGAATGGCCATCACAAAGCCCTGATCTTCATCATTGAGAAAATTTGTGGCCAAATTACGAAAGGTGCATGCGAGCAAGGCTTTCTAGAAATCAGACTGAGTTACACCATTGTAACTGGAGGCCAAACTTCTGGCAAACTATTGCAAGCAAGAAGCTTGTGGAAGGACACCCACAACGTTTGACCAAAGTCATATATTTTAAAAGATTATTCTACCAAATACAAAGGAAAATGCATGAATACTTCTAAATTTGAATGAAGTTAAAGTTTTCTATTAAGAACTCTGTAATTATCCTGCCATTTAGCAAATAAAAATAATTTTGTTAATCTAACTGACCTAAATAAATGAGACTTTAGTCTATATTGCATCTGTCATTTGATATTCAAGTTTAGTTTATTGTGATTTAATGTTTGGCAGTGAGAAAAAAAATATCTAAGCAGTGAACAATTAAATAAATATACATTTATCCTATAAATCAGGTGATGTTTGTCAATCCAATCACTCTGACCTTAAAGTACAATATAAAAATGGGTAAAAATGTTTACTCTAATAGTTTTTACATTTTAACAGACTTGTAACATTTTTATACTTAACTTTGGTTATTCCAGAGATTCATCCATTTGTCACGGTTTCACAGTAGCTTCTTCCTTTCTTCTAATTGCACCACAGGTTGAGTCTTTGATCTGAACTACAAATAAATCTAACCTTGAAATAAAACAGAATAATCATCTGAAGATACAGATTAAAAGCCCTATTCATTTGAAGAAACTATTCACACTACTTTCTTACACATAAAGAATCCCAATGGCATGAAGGGAAACATGGAAACAACATAGTTATGCAACCATCAATGTTACTGCCTTTGCAACCAAAAAACAGTCCATGAAACTTTTAGCATGCTAGAACTAAACAGCCACAGCTATGTTTGATGTTTATCAAGAATGAGAACCAATTGCTATATAGGCTTCCCAATACCAATGTTAAATTGAGTAACCAGTTTACCCAGTCTCTTTTCAGAAACCCTGTTCTAAAACTTGACACTTTGTTAGCTTCACTTAGTTTACTCAGTAAGTGTCAAAGATGAAAAAGTAGAAATTGCAAAGCATTTATAGATCTGCCAACTTGCCCAGCTAACGTGCTGTAAGACTGTGGCAAGCCTTAAACAATGACCGGCTATTTTAGTTTATCTAGCATTGCAAAAAAATCAGGGCTCTCACATGGTGATCAGCATTTTTTTCCCTTGCCAAGAAATGCAAAAACAAATTGGGTAAGGTCCTCACCACATCGGTGCCTTCGGTTTCAAACAAATAGACCAATTTTTTATTTTTTTTTGTTTTCCTCGCCATATTGGAATTTACATGTATTTCCCTCTCTACCTCTCCTTTTTCTTCAAGTCTCAACTGTAACTACTTTCAAATAATTTAAAATGCCTCAACATTATTGAAAATATAAAAGCTGCAATTTCCTTACAGTGCGACAACTTTTCCTTGGTTGCAACACTATAACACAGATGGCAATGATCACTTTCACCATAGTGCATGCATTTGCCTTGACGGAATGGTGATAAAATAATTACGATGAATACAGGCAAACATAAACTTGTAGGGGATTATATTCTGTTCTGTTTGGTTGAGAGTGACATGACCTGAGCACACAACACCTCACATCTGCTGTCAGACTCAACTATTTGGGGCTATAACATGAACAGTGACAATAGAAACAATATAATAATAGAAGCAGTTAAACATTGCTATGAAGGTATTTTTGTGAAGCAATTATCTAAGCAATTTCAATTAGAGTTAGGTTGAAATTAATCTTTAATACATCCATCTATCATTTTTTATGCATGCTTTATCTTGTTTGAGGTCATGGGGGGGAGCTGGTTTTTATCTTAAGCTGTCAACTGGAAAGAAATCAACCCTGGAGAGGTTAGCGGTTCAACACGGTGACGTTGAATCTTTGGTGTGAAGTGAAAAAAGCTGTAAGCAGAAAATACAGAAAAGGTGAAATTTCCAAGACATTGCAGAGGCACTGACAGGTAATCCTTCTTCGAGCCCCTAAGCATAACTTACTATAATGATTCACTTACATCTATTAGGAAAGACAGAAACTGTTTATTTGCTCTTTTAGAAAGTCTTATTACTGCTGTGTATTTCTCTGAGAATTGTGTTTATTGTAGTTAACAACATGAAGTCATAAAAAATGTAGACATTTGTAAGATTTTATGAATTTGTATTGATTGGCAGAAATTGGCGGGTACAAATAGGATCGGTGACTCATGAAATGCTGGTTGTTTGCAGGACCTAAATGTAAACAGGAACGCATGGTGAATAGAAAAGTTTAATGGTAACTGAACTGGTAACGTTCATTGACAGACAGGACATAGGGAGAGAGTCAGGCGATAATGGGCGTAAAAGAGGCAGGCCACAGAAGAATCCAGTAGTGAGCAATTAAAACGAGACAGCATGTTGGAAAAATTACCAATGAAGCAGAAGAGCCAATCAGATTAAATGAGTAGCATTTGTGGCAGGTAAGGAGCAGGAACACAGAAAACTCCAGGGGTGTAACAGAAAATTAACTCTCGATTAATTAGAACACTAAAGCACTAAATAATTAACTGATAAGAAAAACAACAAGCATGCGGAAAACGACCAAAACCTAAAGAACAAAGTAAACAGTAAAGAATTTTGCCCAAAACTTCAAAAGAGATCATTTTCCTTATCTGTGCCATTATAAATAACTGATTTTCTTGCAAAAAACACCACCAGAAACTTACTGAGCCAAGTACAAGCTAACCACAGAGGCCCTTGTATTTCACAGTCTTAGATCCTCCGATATGCACGCAATTTTTTGTTTTGAAAATTGATTTAATGTTTTGAGAACATTAAATCCTGCTCTCGCAAGGGATTTAGGAGAAAAAAAAGACTGGCAGTGTTTTGAACTACATTTAGAGACGGCCAAAAATGAGCCCTCCCCACCCAACCCGGCACTGGATTGATCGGGCTAAACAGGTTAATAGTTCAGCAAGAAAGTTTTTATAAACTGTCCACAATTGGACTCTGAATTGCAAAGATACAAACTGCTTAACATTCGATACCTGTGTGATGATAAAATCTTATATGGGGAGACAAAGTTAAGGCTGGGTAGAACAAAATGTGCAGAGATGTTTCAGTCTGCTAAGCTCAGTGACGGTGTGTACAGAATCACAGGTCAAGGGACGCAGCCTGGTTCACTAAGAGGTGACACGAGACCCAACGCTTAGAGTAAATTGTCTATTTAATTTATCTCATGCAAGTATCAGGATTTGGTGTTCCTGCCTTTTTCTGTTGACTTTGTCCGTCTTTTCCAAACTTTTCCTAAAGTTAAGACAGATACTTATTTGTAAAAGGCATTTCCCTTTGAGTAGTTAGATGTATTTATTTGTTATTGTCTTTACTTTACAATGGTTATTGATTGTTATAGTGACTAGATACATTTTAATGTTCAATTGTCAGTTGTAGTGTTAATGTTATTCTGTGAATAAATAAACATATCAGACAGATATATATGATACAAAAAAAAATTACAAAATCTATTTTGACTGACATGATTTTTATTACAAAACAGTACTTCCCTTCCATTGTGTGTAAGCTTCAGTTACACATTATCCATAACCTTAACTTTAATTGTGATAGGTAGGTTACTGGCATGGGGGGTTATTAAAAGACCAGCAGCATGCACTGGGGCGGTTCGCAGCCGAGTGTGAAGCGGCTGGGATGAAGATCAGCTCCTCCAAGTCCGAGGCCATGGTTCTCGACCGGAAAAGGGTGGCTTCTCCTCTTCAGGTTGGAGGGGAGTTCCTGCCTCAAGTGGAGGAGTTTAAGTATCTCGGGGTCTTGTTCACGAGTGAGGGAAGAATGGAGCGGGAGATCGACAGACGGATCGGTGCGGCTGCCACAGTAATGGGGGCGCTGTGCCGGTCCATTGTGGTCAAGAGAGAACTGAGCCGAAAAGCGAAGCTCTTGATTTACCGGTCGGTCTACGTTCCTACCCTCACCTATGGCCATGAACTTTGGGTCATGACCGAAAGAACGAGATCCTGGATACAACGGCGGAAATGAGCTTCCTCCGTAGGGTGGCCGGGCACTCCCTTAGAGATAGTTTGAGGAGCTCGGCCATCCGGGAGGGGCTCGGAGTAGAGCCGCTACTCCTCCACATCGAGAGGAGCCAGTTGAGGTGGCTCAGGCATCTATACCGGATGCCTCCTGGACACCTTACTCGGGAGGTGTTCCAGGCATGTCCCACCAGGAGGACGCCCAGGGGACGGCCCACGCTGGAGGGACTATGTCTCTCGGCTGGCCTGGGAACGCCTTGGGCTCCCCCCGGAGGAGCTGCAGGATGTGTCTGGGGAGAGGGACGTCTGGGCGTCTCTGCTGAGTGTGCTGCCCCCGCGACCCGGTCCCGGATAAAGCGGAAGACGACGAGTACGAGAGTACGTGTACATTTTAAATTAAATTCTACATAATATGACAGCAGTAGTTTGGCATAAACTCTTTAGAACACAAGAAGGATTTTACAAATAAATGTGTGGGCAAGCTTTAATAAATGCAGAAGCCCTTTAGTTTAGTTCTCACAAATAAACTGTAATGTTAACAATTATGAAATCTTGAAGTAATAATTTTGTCAACTGTTGATGTGTCATTGTCCTCTCAATATATTGGAAAAATATATTTTTTTAAGTTTGCTAGGACAGATCACTTTATTAAACGCCATCGTTTCAAATACTCATTAAACTAGCTAGATCTTAAAAAAAGACGTTTTTGGGTGAGGTTTCCAAAAACACTCTTAAGTCTTACTTTATCCCTGGTTGGCTTGTAAAGAATGATGAACATATTTCAATTAAAAAACAATACAATCTACAGAGTCAATTACCCTTGAAACAAAAAATAAAGAAATAAGGTCAGGAGCTTTACAAAATTATTAAGAATTTATTATCCTCTTCCTGTTTTAAACAATTGTTTTAGCTCCTTATCATCATGATGACCAATGTGATTTTAAAAATGTTACGTTAAGACAAATTCACAGAACAAAAAGTCTGAAGACGAGCAACTCATGAACTATTGTCACGTCAACAGATTGAAAAGATGAGAGATGTTGTTAATTTATAATCTGACACATCTGAAGTGATATTTGGCCCTATTCCTGGCAAAACAGAATCCAGTCAACTGAATGACATGATGATACATCAGTTGCAGCCACAGTTTGAAGCTGCTGGGCTAATTATCACATCCATCAGCTTCTAACAACGTGGCGCTCATTACTCGAGACCCAGCATCTGGAGGCAATCAAGCTTACAGCACAACTTTGTTAACTGATCTATTCATTGTAGACATCACAGTTTCAGTCTTTTGGATTATTGGCCAGTTCATGGATTTGTCATCGCCAAAGCATCACCTCCAGCTGAATCAAGCTTGCTGTACGTTCTGAACAGTGTATGATTAGACAGGAATAAACTTTTTTTGTGTACTATCGTGGTGTAGCAAACATTTGAGAGTGTTATTCCTTCTCAATGCAATTATGAAGTGGCATAGCTATTTATAAAAGGGAGGAGTTTATCTTTGTGCCAGTGCAGTATCCAGTGTAAATTGTATTCCTAATGTGACAAAGACTTTGCTCTGAGAATTTATACTATGTGATCATGTTTGTTTCTTATACAGCATCACTTTGGCGGCAACACAATTCCACTGAAATTAGTAAAAGTGTAACAAATGCCAGTCTACAGATTAAATTGCTGGGATGCATTTTGTTTTCTGAGGGCAAAATAAAATCAAAATAATACCACTAAATAGTTGTACTGATGACGATTGATGGTGATATTTAAGCTGGGAACTATCCTGAGTTTTTTATTAGGTGACTTGGAAAAAAATGCATAGCAAAAATAGATTTCTAAAGTTAAATCTATTTATATAAAGTTCAATCCTGAGTTATCAGAAATATTAGCTTCATCTAAACCTTCAACTTGTATGTTAGACCCAATCCCAACCAAATTATTTAAGGAAGTGTTTCCTCTGATTACCAGTCCCATTTTAGGTATGATTAACCTATCCTTAGTAAATGGATATGTGCCACAAGCTTTTAAGGAAGTTGTAATTAAACCTTTGCTTAAGAAACCTTAACTTGATTGAGATTACTTAATAAATTACAGACCTATATCCAATCTTCCATTCTTATCTAAAATTCTTGTGAAAATAGTTGCTAATCAAATGTGTGAGCATTTAAACAGCAATGACCTGTAAGAAGAGTTTCTGACAGAGAGAGGTATACCAATCGTTGTGGTTTTTAGTATAACAATGGTCGTCAGTGGGCTCTAGATGGACAAACTGTCTACTTTTAAGGCTAGGCTTAACACTTTCCTTTTTAATAAAGCTCATAGTTAGAGTGGCTTAGTTTATTCTGAGCTGTCTCTGTAGTTATGCTGCTATAGACTTAGGCTGCTGAAGGACATAATGACCACTTTCACCCTCTTTGCTACATTCTCACACTACTATCCAATTTTGCGTTATTTGCTGTTATTTCAGCTTTTAACTTTGTTCTCTCTCTTTTCTCTTCCTAGAAGCTACACCTGGCCTGACTCTGTGTCTACCTGTGACACCTTTCTGGAGAGGGGCATGGCAATTGACTGAGCTTTTACTGTGACTAACTCTATGTGCGCTCTTTCAGACTCTAACCTTGAAAACTGGCTCAGAGTTTATCTATTCTTTCTTTCTAGGTGAAACGACTAAAGGAGCTACATCCATTAACATTTACTTTTCCTTCCCATAGAAAGGAATCCTGGATCAGTGCTTCTTTGTTCTCTTTGTGTCTCTGCTCTGTTCTCTCAAACCCCTAGTCGGTCGTGGCAGATGGCCGCTCACATTGATTCTGGTTCTGCTGGAGGTTTCTTACTGTTAAAAGGGAATTTTTCCTCTCCACTGTCGCTGCATGCATGCTCAGTATGAGGGATTGCTGCAAAGTCAACGCCAGTGACTGTCCACTGTCTCTACATGCTCATCCGGGAAGAGTGAATGCTGCAAGTCACTGACTGGATGCAATCTGCTGAGTTTCCTTAGACAGAAAAACTTTTTATCCAATTTGAATAAATAACTGAATCTGACTGCACTGTTCAATGATTAGGATTAATTGGAATGTACGTACCTGACTTTTGTGAAGTGACTTGAGACGACATATGTTCTGAATTGGTGCTATATAAATAAACTGAATTGAACTGAATTGAATTGAAATAAAGTTGCTGTTTAGAGTGGGGGTGGGGAGCTGCTGACCTCGACTGAGGATATTATCAGGCGGTGGAAGGAGTACTTCGAGGATCTCCTCAATCCTGTTATCACGCATTCCCTGGTGTAAACATAGGCTGGGGACTTGGGGTTGGACTCTTTCATCACCCGGGCTGAAGTCATCGAGGTGGTTAAAAAGCTCCGCGGTGGCAGAGCTTTCGGGGGGGGGATGAGATCCGCCCTGAGTACCTCAAGTCTCTGGATGTTGTGGGGCTGTCATGATTGACACGCCTCTTCAACATTGCGTGGCGGTCGGGGACAGTGCCTCTGGACTGGCAGACTGGGGTGGTGGTCCTCCTTCATAAGAAGGGTGACCGGAGGGTGTGTTCCAACTACAGGAGGATCACACTCCTCAGCCTCCCTGGTAAGGCCTACGCCAGGGTATTGGAGAGGAGAGTCTAGTCGATAGTCGAACCTCGGCTTCAGGAGGAGCAGTGTGGTTTTCGTCCCGGCTGTGGAACTGTGGACCATCTCTATACCATCTACAGGGTGCTCGAGGGTTCATGGGAGTTTGCCCAACCGGTCCACATGTGTTTTGTGGACCTGGAGAAAGCATTTGACTGTTTGTCCCTTATGATGCCCTGTGGGGGGTGCTCCAGGAGTATGAAATTGGTGGCCCTTTACTAGGGGCCATCCGGTCTCTGTACAAGCGGAGCAGGAGTTTGGTTTGCATTGCCGGCACTAAGTTGGACCTTTTCCCGGTGCATGTTGTACTCCGGCAGGACTGCCCTTTGTTACCGGTCCTGTTCATAACTTTCATGGACAGGATTTCTAGGCACAGCCAAGGGCCGGAGGGGGTCTGGTTTGGGGACCAGTGGATTTCGTCTCTTCTTTTTGCAGATGACGTGGTCCTGCTGGCCCCCTCTAGCCCAGACCTACAGCATGTGCTGGGGTGGTTCACACCCGAGTGTGAAGCTGCTGGGATGAGGATCAACTCCTCCAAGTCCGAGGCCATGGTTCTCGACCGGAAAAGGGTGGCTTGTCCTCTTCAGTTTGGAAGGGAGTTCCTGCCTCAAGTGGAGGAGTTTAAGTATGTTGGGGTCTTGTTCACGAGCGGGGTAAAAATGGAGCGGGAGATCGACAGACGGATCGATGCGGCTGTCGCAGTAATGGGGACGCTGTGCCGGTCCGTTGTGGTGAAGAGAGAGCTGAGCCGAAAAGCGAAGCTTAGGATTTACCAGTCGGTCTACGTTCCTACCCTCACCTATGGCCACGAACCTTGGGTCATGACCGAAAGAACGAGATCCTGGATACAAGCGGCTGAAATGAGCTTCCTCCGTAGGGTGGAAGTTTTAAAAAAAAATTTTTTTTGCTCCCCAAAATAAAATATTCTATTTAAAAAAAAATTGTTACAACTCTGAAAGTTTTGATCACAACTTACTATTTTTCAATTGAGATTAGTTTTTTTTTTCAATATTCCAAAAGTTTTGACCACAATTTATTTTTTTGATTGAGATTAGTTTTTTTTTTTTGATTGAACAATATTTACCTCCATACCTGAATGCATATTCTCATTCAATGGAAAATCTTTTTTAGAGTACATGCAAGCAGAGCTAATGTTAAGCTAACACAACTTCACAGCCAACATCTATGTTTTGATGTACTGGGGACATTCCTGTCAATTCACATGTAAAAACCTAAATACACAAAACAAATATATCTAAGGCTGCTAGACAACTAAGAACAAATCAGTGTATGAAAATGATGTGTTCAGAAAAACAAGGGAGGCATGCATTTCTTTTCATTTTCAGTATTGTTTTTTATTTATATTATTGAATGTGGCACAGCATTATTTAGTGCTGAGTGTTAGAATAAAATAACATTGACTCTGTTTCAACTGTGTTTCAGTGTTTTGATGCAAGCAATGGTGCTTAAGGAGAGACATACTAAAAAGAATGTATTATTGCCGTGAGCCACACTTGATCGTAATGTAGAGAGTAAAATAGTCCTTGTCATCTCAGGAATTCTTAATCCAATGAGATAAAAAATGGCAGTATTTTTAAATTTTAACACATAAACTATTAAGAGAGCAAGATTGTTATAAATACATCAAGGTTGGATCCTGTCAACAGTTGCTAATCATTAGATCTATATTACTGTATGACTGCAACTCTACATTTAATGAAGACACTGCAATATGTTATGGCCATTCCCTCAATGGTTGGTGCACATTTCTTTTCATGTATTAAAAAGGGACTAATACTTAAAATGAAAACTAAATTATATGGTGCAGCTGTGACCATTTCCTGCAAGAATTCACTGATGATCTGACCTTTTCTTCGAAGCATAGAAATGGTCTGTAATTACTGCGGCGGACTGGGTAAAGTACCCTACATACGATTTGATCATTCTGTTGTGCAGCTATAAGCCTTTTCTCTGAAGTATACAATCCATCATGCCAATATAGCCTGGCATGCGCCTGTTACCTGTAGCATACAGCTCGGTAGCCATAAATGTAAAGACCAAGACTTTTTTAACACCTTCTGAAGAAGCAAGCGGATAAACCCATTGTTGAATAATGAATTCTGGAGTTTATTTACATTTTTAGGAATATGGAATATGGCTACACTGATATTATTTCATAGATTTTCATGGAAAATATAGAACTGAAAGTAATTTTGCCTTTCTGAAAAGTGACAATGTTGTTACCATTAACGAGTAGAGACAGCGACTTCTGCAAATGGTAAGAAATCATATAAAGCATGTCTGAGCAGACGTGGCTTTCAAATATGTTAGTGGTAAAATGTGACAAAATCATTTTGTTCATGCTGATATACATGGAATGTGCCACCAGATCTGCGCACATAGTCATGTACAGGGGTTGGACAATGAAACTGAAACACCTGTCATTTTAGTGTGGGATGTTTCATAGCTAAATTGGACCAGCCTGGTAGCCAGTCTTCATTGATTGCACATTGCACCAGTAAGAGCAGAGTATGAAGGTTCAATTAGCAGGGTAAGAGCACAGTTTTGCTCAAAATATTGAAATGCACACAACATTATGGGTGACATACCACAGTTCAAAAGAGGACAAATTGTTGGTGCACGTCTTGCTGGTACATCTGTGAGCAAGACAGCAAGTCTTTGCGATGTATCAAGAGCCACGGTATCCAGGGTAATGTCAGCATACCACCAAGAAGGACGAACCACATCCAACAGGATTAACTGTGGACGCAAGAGGAAGCTGTCTGAAAGGGATGTTCGGGTGCTAACCCGGATTGTATCCAAAAAACATAAAACAATGGCTGCCCAAATCACGGCAGAATTAAATGTGCACCTCAACTCTCCTGTTTACACCAGAACTGTCCGTCGGGAGCTCCACAGGGTCAATATACACGGCCGGGCTGCTTTAGCCAAACCTTTGGTCACTCATGCCAATGCCAAACGTCGGTTTCAATGGTGCAAGGAGCGGAAATCTTGGGCTGTGGACAATGTGAAACATGTATTGTTCTCTAATGAGTCCACCTTTACTGTTTTCCCGACATCCAGGAGAGTTATGGTGTGGAGAAGCCCCAAAGAAGCGTACCACCCAGACTGTTGCATGCCCAGAGTGATGCATGGGGGTGGATCAGTGATGGTTTGGGCTGCCATATCATGGCATTCCCTTGGCCCAATACTTGTGCTAGATGGGCGCGTCACTGCCAAGGACTACCGAACCATTCTTGAGGACCATGTGCATCCAATGGTTCAAACATTGTATCCTGAAGGTGGTGTCGTGTATCAGGATGACAATGCACCAATACACACAGCAAGACTGGTGAAAGATTGGTTTGATGAACATGAAAGTGAAGTTGAACATCTCCCATGGCCTGCACAGTCACCAGATCTAAATATTATTGAGCCACTTTGGGGTGTTTTGGAGGAGCGAGTCATGAAACGTTTTCCTCCACCAGTATCACGTAGTGACACTATCCTGCAAGAAGAATGGCTTAAAATCCCTCTGACCACTATGCAGGACTTGTATATGTCATTCCCTAGACGAATTGACGCCGTATTGGCCGCAAAAGGAGGCCCTACACCATACTAATACATTACTGTGGTGTAAAACCAGGTGTTTCAGTTTCATTGTCCAACCCCTGTATTTTATTAGTGGGTCTGTTTCTGGCCTGTGACACCTTTTTGCATATAAGGTGGGTATTGTTAGGTAAGTCAAGAAATTAAAAGCTTTTGAATGTGGTAGACTTTTATGTGTCTGTGTTAAAGAAATACTTAAATTGTTTTCTGAAGTAGGATTGTGTTGTGTACTTATGAGTAGTTATTATCTTACATTTGGTTACCAATAGTTAGTCTGATCTCAGTTTGGAGAATCATGATGAAAATCCAATAATGTAGACAACAGGGGTGTAACAAGCTCTTGCAATATAAAAATGCCACAGTGTGTCACAAAAAGCACCATTGAATTGCTGTGTTCATCTGGTAAGCGAATGTGATGTGCTCTCGATATGAAAGTAGGTACTTTAGATTTGATACCTTGAATCTATGGTTGAGAGTTATTTTGAACTAAGTAATGACGTATTTTGCCTTGAAAAAGTACTTTTAACTCTTAAACTTTTACAAATTTTTGCACATTGCTTGTTATCAGGATTTCATGTGATGGACCTACTTAGAGTATGACATAACAGTAAAGAAGCATAAAAATAATATATATTTTTAAAATGTTTTTGCAAGTTCTATACAAAAAACACCCCCATAGCACGATGATATCATCAACATGTTTCTCAACAAGAATGATGTATTAAGGGTGTTGGTTTTCTGCCATACAGTGTTTGGTATATAAGTCAAAATGTTTAAATTTGGTCTCATTCGACCTGAGCAACTTTCCTTCTCATGTTTGCTGTGTATTCTACATGGCTTGTCTTCAAGTGCAAACAGAACTTTTTACTGATTTCTTTTGAAAATCAAACAGTCTTCCCACTCATAAAGGCCAGATTTGAGGATTGCACAACTAATGTTCCGTTGACAGATTATCCAACCATAGTGGTGGATCTCTGCAAGTCTGGAGTTTCCATAGGCCTTTGGCTGCTGCTTCTCTTATCAAAGCTTTCCTTGCCTAGTCTTTAATTTGAGGTAAACAGCCATGACTTAATAGGTTTGTAATTGTGCCATGCACTGTACCTCATGAGAAGCTTGGTTTTATAAACATGACTTGCTTTAAACTTCTCCAAATTTATCCCTGACCTGTCTAATATGTCCCTTGATGTTAATGATTCTGTTTTCACTAAAGTTGTCTCACAATTATCTTAGGCCTTCACACAATGGCTGTATTTACACTTTATTATCTTTATTTTTTTTAATTACGTCTGTTGTTTGATTTTCTGTATCATTGTAATGTTTTTCCTTATGTACAGCGCCTTGCGTGCCTTGTTGCTGAAAAGCGCTATATAAATAAACTTGACTTGACTGGAATTAAATTACACACAGGTGAGCTTTATACGCTTATTAGTTACATTCTAAATGCAGTTGGCTGAACTGAATTTTACTCAGGGGCATTAGAGTAAAGAGGATTGGATACAAATACTGTAGTTATTGAGTTGCCCTGCTGTGTTGCTGAAGTTGACTCCTAAAGACTGGTCATTGGGCTGTCCAACAAAAATACAAAACCATCATAGAAGCTTCAATCACTTTTAAATTCCTTGACAATTATTTTTGGTACCCGCTTAAAAAGGAAAACACTGTAAAAAAAAAAATAACTGTTCACTGGCTAACTGTTCACTGGCTAACAATGTCATCTGAATTGGAGAGTTCAGCTGGTGCTGACCAGAAGGATAACTGGACATCAATCCATAGTTTCTATTTTAAAATCCAGAATCTTTTTGAGGTCAAAACCTGAACCAGGTTATTCTACACCAAACACAGAAATTAGAGAAGTTTATTTCTCATAACCCAGTATGATAATTTTATTTCATGGGCTGAATGTGTCACTATACCCCTAGAAGTCAAGCAGTATAGGTAGTGAGAGCAGTACACATTTAAGAGGAATTTCAACTACAGCCTTAACTAAAAACTGTCCTGGATGTTTAATTAAACACTTTATTAGCTATTGTTACACCTCATCAATTTTTGCCAGGCACAGGCTTTGCTGTTTTCTAAATAAAAAAAATATATATTCTTGTTGTTATGGAATTTGCAGTGTGTGTGTGAATACAGGTCCTTCTCAAAATATTAGCATATTGTTTTCATTATTTTCCATAATGTCATGATGAAAATTTAACATTCATATATTTTAGATTCATTGCACACTAACTGAAATATTTCAGGTCTTTTATTGTCTTAATACGGATGATTTTGGCATACAGCTCATGAAAACCCAAAATTCCTATCTCACAAAATTAGCATATCATTAAAAGGGTCTCTAAACGAGCTATGAACCTAATCATCTGAATCAACAAGTTAACTCTAAACACCTCCAAAAGATTCCTGAGGCCTTTAAAACTCCCAGCCTGGTTCATCATCACTCAAAACCCCAATCATGGGTAAGACTGCCGACCTGACTGCTGTCCAGAAGGCCACTATTGACACCCTCAAGTAAGAGGGTAAGACACAGAAAGAAATTTCTGAACGAATAGGCTGTTCCCAGAGTGCTGTATCAAGGCACCTCAGTGGGAAGTCTGTGGGAAGGAAAAAGTGTGGCAGAAAACGCTGCACAACGAGAAGAGGTGACCGGACCCTGAGGAAGATTGTGGAGAAGGGCCGATTCCAGACCTTGGGGGACCTGCGGAAGCAGTGGACTGAGTCTGGAGTAGAAACATCCAGAGCCACCGTGCACAGGCGTGTGCAGGAAATGGGCTACAGGTGCCGCATTCTCCATGTCAAGTCACTTTTGAACCAGAAACAGCGGCAGAAGCACCTGACCTGGGCTACAGAGAAGCAGCACTGGACTGTTGCTCAGTGGTCCAAAGTACTTTTTTCGGATGAAAGCAAATTCTGCATGTCATTCGGAAATCAAGGTGCCAGAGTCTGGAGGAAGACTGGGGAGAAGGAAATGCCAAAATGCCAGAAGTCCAGTGTCAAGTACCCACAGTCAGTGATGGTCTCGGGTGCCGTGTTAGCTGCTGGTGTTGGTCCACTGTGTTTTATCAAGGGGAGGGTCAATGCAGCTAGCTATCAGGAGGTTTTGGAGCACTTTATGCTTCCATCTGCTGAAAAGCTTTATGGAGATGAAGATTTCATTTTTCAGCACGACCTGGTCCCTGCTCACGGTGCCAAAACCACTGGTAAATGGTTTACTGACCATGTTATCACTGTGCTCAATTGGCCTGCCAACTCTCCTGACCTGAACCCCATAGAGAATCTGTGGGATATTTTGAAGAGAACGTTGATAGACTCAAGACCCAACACTCTGGATGTGCTAAAGGCCGCTATCGAAGCATCCTGGGCCTCCATAAGACCTCAGCAGTGCCACAGGCTGATTGCCTCCATGCCACGCCACATTGAAGCAGTCATTTTTGCAAAAGGATTCCCGACCAAGTATTGAGTGCATAACTGTACATGATTATTTGAAGATTGACGTTTTTTGTATTAAAAACACTTTTCTTTTATTGGTCGGATGAAATATGCTAATTGTGTGAGATAGGAATTTTGGGTTTTCATGAGCTGTATGCCAAAATCATCTGTATTAAGACAATAAAAGACCTGAAATATTTCAGTTAGTGTGCAATGAATCTAAAATATATGAATGTTAAATTTTTATCATGACATTATGGAAAATAATGAACTTCATCACAATATGCTAATATTTTGAGAAGGACCTGTATATTCTTCCGCTGCCGGATAACAGAGATTCATGGCTTCATTTTATTTTTGAGGACAATGTCCCAGTCACATTGTCGAAGACAGTATTAGTTTGTGCACATCACTTCACCATGGACTGCTTTGAGAACTCACATTAGTAAACATCAGAATTTGCAGAAAGTCTTTGGGCCTGATCTTCAAAGATCCTAAATTGCGGGTGCTAATTTGCGTGTTCTAAAAAAAACATGCACTTGCAATAAGATGGCGTGTTGCGTGCGATTTTCAAAGATTGCGCGTGCAATGGATAGCAGGTACAAAACAGGTGCAAACTGCCCAATTTAAATGAGGAAATTGCGTGAGCTGGCTAGCTGCTCCTAGCTGGAATAGGAGGAATAGCAAACAGATCCTCTGCTGTGTTGCTAGAAATATGCAGGGAATGATCCAGTTGCTGATTTTTTTCCCTACTTTTCTGTTCGGCCTTTGCTTTTCTGCACTATTACACTTAGTTAACTTTTGTTGTCGTGATAAGATAATATCGCCTATCTTGCTCAATGTAACTGGCAACAAATTGCCAATCAATATTAACAATATAACAGACAAACACGAATGTTAATTAATTTATTTGAGATTTGCCTGCGTTAAACATTTATTTATTTTCGAAGACTCACCAGGTTCTTTTGTTTTTTTGAGTCTGTGTTTGAAGAGTTTTTGATAAACAGCCACAATATTTAAACCTGAATGTATTTTAGCAACATAAATATAGTTTGTTGAGTTGACAATCTGTATGTTATAGCTTTGCGAATTGTAAAACACAATGTCACGTAACTGTCCTGCAAAGAATTTAAATCGAACATTTATGTACAAAAACATTTATTATTTTCCAATGATTTTACTGTATTTGTTTTTTTTTTTTTTGCCAATATTTTCATGATATAGAATTTGATTGATTGTTTAAATAGTTTTTTGGTGACATAATTTTTTCACTGTATAAACAAAACCCTCCCCTGGCATATGTTTACATTTAAACAACGTAATCAAACTGATCCAGCTCCGATTGCCCTGCAATGACACGTTACTGTCAACAATGCAATGTGTTTTGTTTAGTGACAAGGTAAAGGAATTAACTGTCTTTGTCAACACATGATGATTTTCCACCCGCTAAGAAGGGATTTTAGCATCTAGTTTGCAAATGAAGATTTTAATCTGCCCTATAATGTCTCTATTTCTTTCCTATTAATTATATTATTAACATCAAGGCACAGTGGGTCTTTTGCATGATGTGCGATTACAGTTAACAAGCTGTGCGAGCTTAATCATTTATGTGCGCATTTTGCAATGCAGATTTGTATGCGTTCAGCAGATCATCACTGACAGCGATGTTAGGCTGGAATTAGTTTTTTCTTGAGTCTGGAATTATCCAAACGCAAGAATAAAGTGTTGCAATAGAATATATATCATGGCTTTTGTTTGTGATTGACTCCAAATCAGAGCTTCGATCGTCCTACTTAGAATCCTCTATTCTCATCTATTTTTATTTTTTCCAACCCAAATCTGTTGACGCATGTACAGAACATTCTCTGTCCCTGTCATCTGTCATTCTATCTATGCCTTCTTCTGGGCAAGTGACAGCAGGCATTTTTGCGTCCCTGTTAGTACCTGAATTACAAACGTGCTAACACGCAAAAATTGCGGCCGCAAACTCTTTCAGGCTTTGAAAATTGCATTGCGGTGGTAAGGGATGACATTTGCATATCCTCCTCCCATGAATTTGCGCCTTTGGGTCATTATCATGTGTTTTGCATATTCATGAAGGCAGACACGCTAAAAAGTCTCCACCCGCAGTTCTGCTGATTTTGCATGCGCAGTCCAATTACCACATCGTTTGTAGATCAGCTTTGCGGACGCAAAGAGGTGTGCGTGTTGTTTAGTTCATGCAAAGATCAGGCCATTAGACTGAAGAAAAATTCAGTCCCTGTTCGTGGCAAATCTGCAGATGACAGAAATGTAGGTACTTATTGTTGTGTCTTATAAGTTTCAGTTTTGTTTTAAGGTGTACAAAGTGCTGGTTGGGGGCATGGCCAGATGCAGCTAATTTGCATGAAAGTGACAGAGCCCTAAAACAGTTCAGTCTGAAAGGAGCTCTAAAGGGGTAAGTGAGGAGGTGAAATCTCATTATCTGAGAATGATTTTGTGCGAAAACATGTAAATTAACATGTTTTGTATAGCCCATAGACCTATCACAAATGTTTTAAAAGGAAGTATAATAGTTCACCTTTAAGGTCGATCGGGTCTGCAGTTACACAGAGAAGAATCCTCTTTCTCTTAAAACTAGATTTATTGTTATTGTTGTCTGTCATCTTTTTATTTTTTCTTTGTTTTTGTGGAGGTCATATTTTTGAAAAGTGCAAGTGCCAACATATATGTAACTGTTACGGCTGGTGTGGCGGAGGACCCCAGATTGCAGACGAGCAGGCAGCATGACGTTAACTAAAGGTTTAATAAACAAAACGTGGCTGGAGCAGAACAGAGACTCTTGAATACAAACTAATAGAAACACTACTAGTAAACTATGAAATGAAAGTATAACCAGATCCAAAATCCTAACTTCACAAAACATGAACTAAAAGACAAAAACTAAAGCATGACCAGGAAAATAATAAACAGAAGTATGATTCAAAACCAATCAATAATAATAATAATAAAAATTATAATAAGAAGAAGATACCCAAACCCCCCCAGATCATGACAAACCCCCCCAACCCCACCCCAACCCCCCAAGGGCGGATACCAGACGCCCACAAGAGTAGACAAAAACCAAAAACAACCCAAACAGGGCAGGTGGAGGGGGTCTCGGCAGGGGGGCCAGAGACAAAAAACAAAACACAAAGCTCAGGCGGGCAACCAGGACGTTGCCCCGCGCAGGAACAAAGCTCAGACGGGTGACCAGGACGTCACCCCACGCAGGCACAATGTTCAGGCGGGCGACCATGACGTCGCCCCGCGCAGGCACAAAGGTGAGGTGGGCACCAGGACCTGCAACACAGAGTCCTGGGTGGTCGGTGGTGAAGGCGTGGAGGGCAACAGAGGCGTAGAGACAGTGGAGGCCAGCAGCAGCGGCGAAGCTAAAGACAGGAGGCCAGCAGAGATGTAGAGACTGTGGCGGCCAGCGGCGAAGACAAGGAGGCCACCAGAAACGTAGTGACCTTGGTGGCCAGCAACAAAGGAACTGACGGTCTGGGGGTCGGCCGAGCAGAGTAGAGGACCCTCGGGACGGCAGATCAGGAGGTCGACCATGGAGGATAGAGCACCCTCCAGGAACTCAGTGGAACTCTGGAGGCTTGTAGTCAGGCTTGGCCTTCACGGTGCCTGGCGATCCCCCAGAGACTAAAGCAGAGCCTGGCGATCCATCAGAGGCTGATGCAGAGCCTGGCGATCCCTCAGAGGCTGAACCAGAGCCTGGTGATCCCTCAGAGGCAGAAGCAGAGCCTGGTGATCCCTCAGAGGCAGATGCAGCGCCGACGGGACCCTCGGAGACAAATGCAGCGCCGACAGGACCCTTCGGAGACAGATGCAGTACCGACGGGATCCTCGGAGACAGATGCAGCGCCGACGGGAACCTCGGAGACAGATGCAGACCTGGTGTGGGCTGCTCGGCAGCAGCAGAGCTCTGGAGACCTGGCGTGGGCTGGACTGCAGCAGCGCTCTGAAGACCTGACGTGGGCTTAGCTGCAGCAGCTCTCTGGAGACTGGAGGGGATGGAGATGTTCGGCAGTAAAACTGCCTTATTGCTGTCCATTAATTGTCCTCTACCTGCCTGATTTTCTCCATCAGCTCAGGAGAGGAATACAGGAGACTGGTCTTCCTGAGGCTCTTAATCTGGCAAGAATAAAACCTTAAACACTTCTCCAGCTCATCAGGCATTGCCACAGAATCTTGGGCTGTGAGTGTGAAGATGGCATGGGCGGAGCTGCAGCGAGCCCAGGAGACAGTGCTGTGGCAGACGAGGACGCAGGAATACTCGCTGCAGCCCTGCCGCTGTCAGGTAAACCACCGCTCTAGAGGACACAGCAGCGGCCATGGGAGACTCCTCCTCGCCGGCTGAAAAGCAGGAAGGCGCTCTGCGCCGACCTTTCTTGCACCGGGAGGAGGACATGGGCTTCTCTGCCAGATCAGGGTGTGCAACCAGGGGAGCAGGCGGAGAACGGCGTTGAACCGCCTCACGCTTCATCTGCTCCAGCAGCAGTGGAGAGGGCAGAACCTCAAGATTGGCCGGCAGATGTCTCATGCCCTCCTCCATCTGCTGCTGAACCCAGCGATCCCTGGCGCTCTTCTGCCTTCCGTCCGTGAGGTCCAAGTTAGGCGGAAACATTCTGTTACGGCTGGTATGGCAGAGGACCCCAGAATGCAGAGGAGCAGGCAGCATGACGGTAAGTAAAGGTTTAATAAACAAAACTTACTTCGGTGGCAAAACAGACATGGGCAGGCTGGCAAGACAGGCTTGGCATGAGCAAAGGACATGACATGAATAGAGATGAATGATCCAAAAATGTTTCCGCGAGGAATGAACAGAACAGTTGTGTATATATGGAGCGAGAACCAGGTGAAACGAGGAGACTGAATGCTAGGTGCAGGTGAACCGAATGAAGATGATTGAAAACAGACAGGAGAGAACAAAACGTGGCTGGAGCATAACAGAGACTCTTGAATACAAACTAATAGAAACACAACTAGTAAACTATGAAATTAAAGCATAACCAGATCCAAAAACCTAACTTCACAAAACATTAACTAGAAGACAAAAACTAAAGTATGACCAGGAAAATAATAAACAGAAGCATGATTCAAAACCAATCAATAATAATAATAATAAGAAGAAGAAGAAGGAGAACCCAAAAACACCCACAAATCATGACAGTAACAGGATACATTTAGCAGCAAATGCAAATGCAAAGGCCATATAGAAAACTTTTCACCTTTAAACTGGTTGTAAGCCCCTTTGTAATCTTGTAAGAACCCGAAAATATCTATTATAGAAGATATTGAATATTAATGTAAAACACTGCATGTTTTTACTTTAATCTCTACATAGAGAGTTATGTCTTAAGACACAGATCACATTTCTTGACAGTTTTCTTAACTACTGTGGACTGTGCTGTTAAAATGACTTTCTTTAAATAGCCTTTGGAACACTTTGTGCCTGGTGTACAAGGAACACAAGACAAGTGATCCTATGAGAAAACATGTAAATGTAATGTCACAAGCATAACTTGTCAGGGATTTTGTGTTAATTTTGTATGCATTATGTTGAAGAGCAAGTAATATCTTGTTTCGCTGATATTAAGTTAATTTCTAATCAGCCTTCGGGATCTCCAAGACTATTTGACCTTTGCTGAGCAGTGGGAAATTTTGAAAACCTAATTTTAGTTTATTCATGTGTTCCCCTATGATGGAGTAGCAACCTCTCCTGTCCTTTTACAAAATGATGGCTCGAAATTGGCACCAGACCTCCACTCCCCTCTGCCAGGATCATGCTTAGATATGCAGGTATATGTAGACATGGATGAAAATTTTATTTTAGCTGCTGTTTGAGATTGTTTTTCTCTATAAAAGTTGTACATGAATGGTTCCAAATGTACTGCAATAAATTAGGTTAATTGGAACATAGCAAAGGCAAAGTGGACATATGGCTATAGCCTAAATGTGACTAGTCCATGCACTATTCTGATGAACCATCTACACCAGTGTGCTTTGGCCACATGTCTTAAATAGGCTCCCCGTTACAACACTCAGGATCCACAGGTGATGTCCATATGATAATGAACTATCAAGATCTCAAGTTTGCATGCTCAAAACAGTTAGGAAACTTGCCAGCTCAGTCATGCATGCTGGGGAGCATACTGAATTTTTGATGTACCTTGGAAAATCTCTTCTAGATTATGCAGAGACCATCCACAATCTGACTAAATTTCAATGACATGGTACAGTCCTAGAGTGGTGTAAAGGGGCCTTATAGAAACATCTTCTAAAATATGTCATGTCAGTCTTAACTTCCATGTAGACTAAATTTCAGCTTGTCTGGTCACATGACCAGACGCATCTTTAGATTTTTCTATTTTAAAACAACAAAGTTTGGTTAGAAATGGTCTACAAAGAAAACAAAAAGTTGCTCAAATATTTTTTGCCAACAGTGAAACATTGACAGCATTTCATTTTACTGGAGCACTGCATTTAAAAAAAGAAAAGGTTTTGATGACAAAGTTCCCATCTTTTGAAAATATGTTTTCCAGCCATAAAGGATTGGAAAAACTCTGAGTGCCCTTCATTTTAATCTTGAGGTTGCCTGCTGTGGATCATTAATGCTGATTTGCATCAAGAGTGCTCAGACACAAGAGGAAACAGAACAAAAAATTATTTCTATAATTCAGTTTTCATCAAAAATTTATCAACTGAGCTCAAAGATTTCCCGGTTCAAGCTCTCATGTGAAGAAAAGAAAACCTAATGGATGGCTGCACTCACTCATAAATTCACACAACAAATACATTTCAGTTCTTCACCTTTGTCAGCGTTTTCTTTTGTTCTGTGTGCAGCCATTGTCTAATATTCAGTATATTAACATAAAAATACAGTGGAGCTGGGGTTTTTTGTAGCCCATATGCTGACAGCTTTTCTGCATGAGTTTCCTCTGGAGACAGATCCGTCTTCATGGGAGGTGTCTTACACAGGACTTAAAAGAGAGCAGCTCTACCTCCAGAGACTCTCTAACAGACACAAATCACTTTGACATCTCACTTCTTTTTCTGCTTTTACTCACAGGATGCAGACATTTCAAAAAATGACCAGAGCTGTACATCACAGATTGCATGCTAACAGCAAGTAATCACACACACACTTGAACATTGTCAAACACGATTGCATGTTAATGTTTTACTTTAACGACATAAAAAATACTGCTTTTGTTGCACTTTTTGTTTCACTTAAGTTTTTATTAGCTCACAACGTGTGTCGCATGCAGACATTCTTACACTAATAATGCAAATCCAGTGCCTATTCTACTGAAAGTAATTTATGTAGTGAAAATATATCCAGTCAAATGGTGACAGTAATAGTGTCATCCTACTTCTGAAGAAATTGTAACCTAAAAAGCAAGTTGGAGTTGAAAACTTTATATGAAAATCCGTTCTTGTTCATGTTTTCTCCTCTTCTTCTTCTTTATGGCCGACACTATATGAACATATTCAATCATCTGTAACATGCCTGTGATAATGTATAGAAAAATGTGTTTACAGAGCTGATAAACGGCATAGGCGTCTTTAGCAGTAGAGTACAACAAACAATTCTTCGACGTAAATTTGCCATTGTGCAAATGGAGAGTGAAATTATGATGTACTTTAGGAAAATTCCGCATGATGCACTTCAGATATATTTTAAAATCTCAGAAGCTTTTAAGAAATTAAAGTAAATTATTTAAACATCTCTGACAGGGGATCAGCAGGTCAGATAATGAAAATATAGATTATTGTGTTACCTATTTATTGAACCCAGCAATGGACATGCAGTAAAAAATACAACAATTGGATCCCAACTTAATTTTGCAAGATGCTGCAAAATCTTAGAAAAATTCAAAGATTAATTTATTTGGGTGAAATTACCATATTTGTTGACTTTCTCCAGCTTGCCGTGCTGGAAAGGGTCTATGGGAGAGAGATGGAGGATGATTTACAGGGTTTCCTATGGTCAAGAGATGTTCCAGAAGACGACATTATGCACATGCAAAGAGAAAAGGTACATAAGACCGCACAAACTGCTTCATCGTTTAATCAAGCAAAACTTAGAACTTAAAGTTATTAATATCTTGAAATTATCTCTCTGTATCTTATCTCTGACAAAATGTGTGATGTGGTGTACACATCTGTTAATCAAACAACTAATAGCCAAGTATTTCAAATAAACAAGAAGTTAAACAAAAAGCAAAGTAGCTTTTTCAGTTGATTTTGAAAATTCACTTTGCAAACTGTTACATATATTCCTTCATTAAATTATTGAATCAAGCTAAATGACAAAAAATTTCTAAATAAATATATTTAAAATATTCACTGAAACCACAGACAGGTACACAGAGGTGTATTTTGCTGAAGCGTTGAAACCTGATTGTTGCACAATAAAAGTCTGCAGAGAAAACCTCCAGAAAAATTTAAATACTTCCATATGGCTTTACATCAGAGACCACAAAAATCATGTGTGTCATGGTTTTAGGTACAGATTTCACCCACATGCATTATAGTTTGCTAAGATCTTTCTTACAGGGATGAGGGATGAACCCACCAGGGGGAATGGAGATGTGGAATCTGGGAAGCTCAGCACGGGAGTTGTCTTGGCGTCAAGTTTATCCAGATGGCTTGGACGTTGAGGAATGAAGAATCTTCTAAGAAGCTTGCCTTGTGCCGTTGGAGGGTTGACAGGGTTTGCTGCTGACTTGGGCCAGTCTGTTGTCGATCCTGAAACTGTCAGCCAGAAGGTAATCCGAGAAGGAATCTTGAAACTTGAATCTTGAAATCCAGGAGCACCAAAGATTACTTAGATCCAGAGGTCAGGAGTATGCTTAACTCAAGAAATGGAGGCTGGATCAAACAGGTCTTGAACCTGAGGATGTGGACACGAGAAGGTAAGTCAAGGACACTTAGAGAAACGTGAAACAGGCTTAAATCTGGGCTAGAGATTGTTATCACTGTAGGTTAACACTCAGCTGAAGAAGTGCTGACAGCTTCAGGCTTAAATACACCCAGTCAGTAATCAGGAGGTCAACTCCTGTTCACTCACTCCCAGGAGCAGCAGTGCCCTCTATGGACCAAGCAGAGTTAATAGCAGGTAGAAAAAAGCACAAACAGAAAACTCCCAGACCCCGACAATGTGGTGTTCCCCAAGGGTCCATCTTAGGGCCCCTCCAATTCCATATATACATGCTCCCCCTACCTGATATTATAATAAACGACAACATAAGTTATCATAATTATGCAGATGACACACTATACATTACGATGACACCTGGTGACTATGATACCACTTCCGCCTCTCTGCCTGCTCAGACGCTTTTCTCCTAAGCTCCCTGCTTGCTTGCATTATTTTACTCCTAACTTTTTATCTCTTAGCCAAAATTACGGAAATATTGGACTAAAACAACTTCTTACCAACGACTCCCAAGGATTATTATTATTATTTTATTTTTTAATTTTTTTAAAGGACTTTGATGTTTTTATAATCGAACTCGAAAGCAGGACAAGTTGATGCCAGCTAATCAGCACAAAATGCCTCCCTACACCACAGAGGACTTTGACAAACTTTTACAGAAATTGGCTGTTTTGGAGATGAAAATCCATCGACTAGAAGTGAATGTGGAGGTGAATATGGGGTACAACGATGATTCAACTCTGCCTGTGATCCCAAACAGTGACAGCCAGCTCAACAACTCAGCCGGCAATCAGAACACTGAGAATAAACCTACCGGCAGACCCCCCTGGCATGTTTTAGGGGCATGCCCAAAAAATCAAGGTGGACAACTCACTGGAAGATCTCAGCAATTAAATAAATTAGAATGGCCAGAATTTCAGAGAAATGCCCCCGTTTCCCCTGGGAAAAGGAGACTTCGACAGCGAGCTGCTGTCACAACAACTGATAGGAGTGAGACAGCTGGAAATAATAGAATTCCCCTCCAAAACAGATTTGCTCCACTACAGAATGAAAACCAGGAAAACGATCCATCTTCTGAGATCAATAAAAGGTTTGAGAACAACCTTCATTCTAAACAGTCTTTTCCTAAATTGCCAGAGAAAAAGTACCTCACCAGACCAAGAACTCTAATAGTGGGCATCACAGCTGTGGATGGGATTAAAAACTTCTGCAACCAGAAAAACACAGAAGTTATGATTGGTACCAGTAACGTGGTCTCTGATATCTCAGAGAATATTCTTGCAATCACAGAAAAGCGCCCATCTCTAGAAAACCTTATTATACACTGTGGAGCCATGGATGACGTGGCTAAGAAAAAATCAGAAAGACTGAAGGAGAATTTCACTCGTCGTCTGAATATTGTTGGAGGTCTCAATATCAAGGTGTTTCTCAGTGGACCCTTTGCACCGATTTTCTGTGGAGATTAGGTTTTTTCCAGACTTCTGATGATTAATAAGTGGTTGAAAAAAAAACATGTGCCACCACACCTGTGAACTTCATCAACAACTTTAATATTTTTTGGGAAAAAAGACAACTCTTCAAGCAAGATGGTTTCTGTTTGAACAAGTCGGGAGCCAGACGTCTCACATCTAATCTCTTCTATTTGGTAAATAATCTGCCAACAGCTTCGACCTTCAGCAAAGAACATGGAGTATCAACAACAATGATAACGCTGCCTCCAACAGCTCCAGCAGAAACAATCAGCCAGTTGGCTGAGAAAGAGAGGACATCACAAAAGGTCGCCCCGTCAAAATCCACAGGAGAAGTGGACCCCCCCATTATACCCCCATCCCCCCAAACCCAGACCCAGACCGACACCCCCGGTAAACCCCCCTCATCCCAGACCCCGACCCAGACCGCACAGAACTCTCCCATCTCCCCACTGAGTCCGCTTTTTGCTTTACTGGATTCTGATAACATGACAGGAGCTCTACAATTTCCTTTGTGAAAGCAGACAGCAAAGAAAAGGTGGAGGGGTGGCCACTTTGTTTAAAGATTTATTAGAGTGTAAAAAATTATTTCTGGGCAAATTTGACTCTTTTGAATATTTGGCTCTCTGGGTAAAGAGCCCTGTCCGAACCATGTTGAATATTTACAGGCCTCCTAAGTCCAAAACAAACTTCATCAGTGATTTTAATGAGCTTTTATCTGTGTTTTGTGTTTATTATGACTGTTTAATTATTGTGGGAGACTTCAACATTCACATGGACAATCCTGAAGACAGAAGTACAATAGATCTATGTGACACTCTTAGATATTTTGGTTTGACTCAACACGTTAAACAGCAAACGCACAAACAGGGACATATTTTGGACTTGATCATCACTAAGGGGCTAAACATTTCCAAGGTGTCTGTAACTGATGTTGCCCTATCTGACCACTTTTCTGTTATTTTTGAAAGCATCATCTGCAATGACTCAGTTTGCCAAAGGGACATGATAAGAAAACGCATCTTTAAGGACGGTGCTGCTGAAACCTTTAACCAGATTTACTCTTCTACCTCCACTTTGCCCTGTAACACTGTAGATGAGCTGGTAGATAACTTTCAATCTAAAATCTCGGACATCATTGATTCAATTGCTCCAATTACAGTGAAAGTCATTTCTGGGAAGAAAAAGTCTCCATGGAGAAGTGCTCCACCAGTCAGAAGTGAAAAAAAGGAGTGTTGAAAAGCTGAACGCAGGTGGCAAAAGACTGGACTCCAGGTTCACTTTAACATCTATAAAGAGAGACTATACAGATATAACCTACAACTGAAAAATGTAATGGAATCCTTCTTTTCTGAGATCATCAGCAAAAACTTTAACAACGCTCCCGCATTATTTGCCACGGTCGACAGGTTAACAAACCCTCCTGTAACTGTAGCATCTGAACTCCACTCTACCAGGGCCTGCAATGACTTTGCTAAATTCTTTACTGAAAAAAACCCAAAAGATCATAGAGGCAGTCAGCAGATCCACATCAACTCCAGTACCAATGTTGTCTCCAACTAGAACTGATTTTGACAAAATTTCCCAATTTCACCAAATAAACTACAAAATCTAAGAAGAAATCATACAGCAACTAAGCTCTTCTTCCTGCTGTCTTGATCTTTTACCCACAGCTTTCCTTAAGAAAGCTTTGCCTGTAATAACATCTGATTTAACTCAAATAATAAACACATCCCTTTTGTCAGGTGTTTTCCCCCAGGCCCTAAAAACAGCAATTATCAAACCTCTATTGAAAAAGAGCAACTTGGACAAGCTGCTACTACAGAACTACAGGCCTATATCAAACCTCCCCTTCATCAGTAAGATTATTGAAAAAGCTGTGTTTCAGCAGTTAAACAACTTCCTAACAACGACCTACCGCTTTGATGTCTTCCAGTCAGGTTACCATGCTCACCACAGTACAGACTGCTCTTGTCAAGGTGTTCAATGACATCCGTATAAATGCAGACTGTGGAAGAACCACGGTGCTGGTATTATTGGACCTTAGTGCAGCATTCGACACTGTTAATCACTCCATTTTATTAGAGCACCTGGAAAACTGGGTCAGCCTTTCTGGCACAGCATTCAACTGGTTTAAATCCTATTTGAAGAACAGGGACTTTTTTGTGTCAGTAGGTAACTTTACATCAGAGAGCACAAAAAATCACATGTGGCGTTCCCCAAGGGTCCATCTTAGGGCCTCTCCTTTCAATATCTACATGCTCCCCCTAACTCAGATTTTAATAAACAACAACATAAGTTATCATAACTATGCAGACGACACACAGCTATACGTTACAATGTCACCAGGTGACCATGTACCCATTCAAGTGCTGGGTAAATGCTTAGACGAAATCAATGCATGGATGGGCCTAAATTTTCTTCAGCTGAATCAAAATAAAGCTGAAGTAATAATCTTTCGACCAAAGGAAGAGCGTTAAAAAGTTAGCACACAACTTCAGTTAATACAGCTAGAAACCACCAGTCAGGCTCGAAACCTGGGTGTAGTGATGGACTCAGACCTGAACCTTCAGAGGCACATAAAGATAGTAACAATGTCGGCCTTCTATCACCTAAAGAACATCTCCAGGATTAAAGGACTAATGTCTTTAGTAGAATTGATTACTGCAACGGTGTCTTCACAGGTCTGCCTAAAAAGTCGATCAGACAGCTGCAGTTGATCCAGAACGCTGCTGCCCGCGTCTTCACTAGAACTAAGAAAGTGGAGCACATCCCCCCGGTTCTAAAGTCCCTACACTGGCTCCCTGTAGCTCAGAGAATAGACTTTAAAATACTTCTGTTAGTCTATAAATCACTGAATGGCTTTGCACCAAAATACATTACAGACTTGTTGTCAGCGTATCAACCACCCAGACCTCTCAGGTCTTCTGGCTCAAATCTACTCTACCCCCACAAACACACCCCTACATCCCTTAGAAAGATTTTATTTCTATATTGTAGCAACAAAATATCCGAAGGATGCCTGAAATTTGCAGATGAACATATAAACAACTGGAGATTTGCTGTTGCATATAAAAGAGCAGATGCATAATGACCTTTACATATGTAGCACCAAACAGCACAAACAAATACCATAAGCATTTTCCCAAAATGTCTAAATGAAATGTAATCAAGAAAATGAAAATGAAACGTAACTAAAGCTGTACATCCCAGTTAAAATAAAATTAAACATTGATTTTTTTCTTCTTTACTTAACATTAAAAGATAAATTGTCCATGTGTTATTGACAATGAGATAGAATATCTCAACACAGTTGAAACGAAGTGCAAGGAAATCATAAACGTCAGGCTTTATGTCTGATGGAGATCATGAAGTTAAAAACAATTGCCCAATGACACAGCTATAACACCTCTCAGTTACCAAGTGCAGTTCTGATTTTAAGGCTTGTAAACAAGGATATTAAGTCCAGTTTGGAGTCAAGCTTCTTATCTTAATTTCTGATTAAGTCAAAAACTGCAGTTTTTGTTTTGTTTGGGTATACCATAAATATGTCAACGCCGGCTTAAAATACTTCTTTGCTTTTAACCTGAGCAGAGAAATTCTGGAATACAGCTGCGATCAAATTGAGCCAAACAAAAAGAGAATTATAACAATAACTCTCTGGATATTAGTTATTGTTATTATAGAGTTACAAAGAATTGGCAAAGGGTTTCAGCATCAGTAAATTTGGATTCATGTTAATGAAAACTGTTGCTGTTCTTCTAAATAGTTTGAGATCTTTTTGGACTATGTGCACTCATAGGAAAAAGGATCCTGATGATTGTCATAAAAAAATTGATCAATTATAGCATTAAAAGATATGGCTGAGAAAACATATTTTGAAAAGAGATTGTTAAAAATTTCTTTGAATTCTTGAAGGTTCAAATTTGGTAATTTGTCTGTCTTTGATGTTTTGTCTTTGTTTTGTTGGAATGAATGTTTGTTTATATGTTGCATGACACAATAATCCATGTTTAGAATAATGTCTCTAAATCCCAGATTGATTAAAACTTTGAGTTTCCAGGAGAGTTAAGAAGCAGCTTGTTTCTGAGATAGGTGCATGTTAACAGTTTTGCAGTTTAAGGTACACTAAGATGGGTTGGAATGAAGAAACTGTGGGTCCCGCCCATAGGCTGCCAATCAGTGGTTAGTTCTGCCTGACTCCGCCCACCTACCAGGTTTGTTCACACCTTTGCTTTCATGGTAACGCTCAGCACCTCCCTTCCTGAGTTTTAACACTGTTTAAAATATAATGGAATCAAAATGCTTGTAGTGATTGTTGCCTTGGATGTAGCATGACATTTAGATTTATGTGTTTTACTATTAAAAGGTTAATGAAATTGTTTAAACTAGCTTGAAGAATTAGTTTTGCATGCAGAATCATTGGTGATTTATTAGATTGAAAGTTTTACCTGATGCCATTAAGCTAGCAGACAGTTCAATATATGCCAAAAGTAAGGAATATATTTTTTATAAAGAATCTGAGTCATGACTTCATACTTAGTGGGAATTATTTATTAGATTTAATTTGTAGGGTTTATGCATCCGAATTACATTAGATGTCCATTAATCTAATATTCATCTTCATACAAGACAAATCAGGATGATATGTGACTAATTTCTAAGTGAGACATTGATGAACTGAATAACTAAAGTTTGGGTTTTGTTGTTAATAGAACTGAATTGCAGTTAAAAACATCTGGATTTTCTTTATGTTGCTTTCGTTAAATTCATAATGACACATAGTTATGTCAGAATTCATTTCTTTGGTTCTATGTAATGTGATCTTGGTTACTAGAACATTTTTGTACAAACTTTTTGCTGGATTGTCACATGGGTTGGACCCTGCACCAGGAGAGGGGAATGTCAGAATAAAGTAACATGGGGTTCCAAAAGTTTTAGCACTCATGGGAAAAAAGGTAGCTCATACCTCCAGTGAGGACTTAGTGACATTGCGAGAGAGACGTTGTACTTTGTTTATATAAATGGTGCATAGCTCCCTGAGACCACATTCTGAAAACCTGTCTGAAAGTATGGTGTTGATTCTTTTGTGAAATTTTACATCTCCACCAATTAGACCATTTTTGAAATTCTCTTTGGGTATTCTGAAACTATGGAAATATTGACCTGTAATCAGACCTTCCACAAACATCATGTCACCCTTTTGATATTCAGAATATTTAGAGCTGATGGTCACTGCTAGTATATCAGGTGAAGTCAGAAGATTAATTATTTTGATTTTGTTGGATGTTTTGATGAAGTTCATGTAGTTAAGCACTTAGGGTTGAGAATGGGACTTTGAATTGAAAATTAGCCAAGTGTTGTGAAGGCCCTGCCAATTGTTCTCACTTATATGAGATTGAGACGAAGGACACAGGCAAATCTCAGTCCTTTTTAAGTGCTGTGTGGCAGGTCTCCTAATTTGGGCATGGGGATATTGCCAAGATCATTTTCTTCCACATCTTTGTGTGAAGATAGGATGTTGTTTTACTGTCAAAACGTGTCCACTGTGTTTTCTCAAGTTTCACAGACGGTGAAGGCTGCATTACCAGAAACAGCCACTTCCACCCTCCAGTCCTTTATTCCTGGTGACTGGATTCTGGTCAGAGAATCTAGGAGAAAACACTGGAAGTCCAGGCACTGGAATGGCCCATATCAGATCCTACTAGTCGCCCAGGAAAGCTGCAAGAAAGCTCCAGCTCCTCCAGCTTCATTTGGCTTCCAGGACACAAGTCATCTTCTAACTGGATCATCCACGGCCTGAAAGGTGTGAGGACAGCGGACTACAAGACAAAGAACTGTAAGCTGATCACTAGCAAGTGATTGAAGAACACTGTTCTTACAAGGGCACAATAATCCCTTGGGCAGTGCAACATTATTTCAGAATCTACTTAAGGCCATCGCATGGCCTGAAAGTTAGAAATCAAAAGGTCATTTGCCTCACTGCACACACACCACAGTGAGAGACACATTAGGAAAACATACAGGGAAGACCTCTACATATTGCACATAACCTTTCTCTGGATGATGGACTGGCGACGTCTGCAACAGAGAGACTGTCAAACATGCATCATGATGCTCATTCTTCTTAATTTCTTAACATTCGGTGGCTACTAGGCGCTCCTTTGCCTGGACAGCAAGGGTCAGCCAAACTCTTTTCTCCCACGTTGACAGCAAAACTGACTCTGAGGAGGAAATCTCGGATGCTTTTATCTAACTTTCATGTTTATTGCTTGATATCTATCATTATGGTTTTATTACAAATTTGAAATGTGTTAATTTCCACCGTTGTTTAGTTGGACTATGGAAGCCTAACTTCCAGCAGGTTAGAGTTCCTGTTTCTAAACATATTTCTAGAGGAGCTTCCTACGACCGCCCACCTGTACAAGACTGGTAACAGGGCAGCTTGAAGCGCAGAAGCCACTCAGGAGAGGCAGCAGGATTTTTGAGTTTTGTTTATGATTTCTTCTTTGAAAAAAAAAAAAAAACTGTTTGTTTTCAATACCAGAAGAAAGGACATTCCACTTCAAGGTCACAATGTAGTTATATGGAAGATGGTCTGTTTTGATGCTAATGATAGGTATTGCAAGTATTTTATCACTCTTGTGTTCATTTGGGGAAAGGTACAGCAAAGATAATTTGGGGCTAATCTGAGTAATTATGCCAATAATACTCATCAGCTGATTTGAAGAGAGATTCATCACTTTTTTGACTACCATCATCATGCTGAAAATGTCTGGTGGCAACCGATGCATCAAACCATGAGGAAGATAAGAAATGACAGTTGCTATGTTTGTTGTTTGATTTCACGTGCTATTAATGATCAACCATTTTTAGTACCTGTTCCTATTGATACTACTTTCTTTCCAGATAGGCAACATAACAGGTGGTGGAGGTTATTTTTCCTTGGGTGAGGAATTATATTGTAAGGTAAAGCAGAAATGCTAGTAGAATTTCCAGTGAAACTAATTTAATATGTTCTACTACAGAAATTCTTTATAGATTTTGGGGTAATAGGAATCAATTGGATATCCAGATATTGGTACAGATATTTGTATTGCACAGGAAGAAAACACACCTTATTTCCTTGGGAAGACAGAAGGTTGCAAAACTATTATATCTGTTTCATGTGCTTTAATCAATAAACATAAATTTGAGTCATGTCCTATTAGAACTGCTGCTTGTACTATTTCAGGATCTTTGGTCCCAGATCCCTTTGTGTTAACTCTTAATCTTACAGCCGTACCGAATGGAAGTAAAATTGTATGACCAGGCCGGTAAATTAACCAGGATTCTTGTTACTTTTCCTAGTAGAGATGGGTACTCATGTCCTAAGAACATGGTTTGGATGTGTGGAAATAGATCACATCTGTATGTGCCTGCTGATTGGTCTGGAATATGTTATCTAGCTCACTTACTACCTACAGTCACAACTTATAATTCAATCAGCCCATTATTAGAGAGGAAGGTTTCACTGTTCTGACCAAGGAGCTGCAAGCTCTTAGAATGATGAGTTTGCAAAATAAAATGGTTTTGGATTATCTGTTAGCTTAGAGGGGTGATGGTTTTGAACAATTTTCCTTTAGTTGTGATTATCTTGTAATCAGAAGAAAGGAGTTGTAATGGAAATTCTTTTATTAAGTGTTCCAAAGTGTATGACCTTTAGGTTACCTCACTCCTTACAACATCTGTGTTAGAGGAGGAAGCTGTAAAGCCATTATCAGAAGTTTAATGGTTAAAACCCATGCTTTAGGGTGATGCCTCAGGAAGAGCAGATGGGTCTGTTCGTAGATAACTTTGTTACTTCTGATCCGAGGGGGGTGTAGGGCCATAAAACACAGACTCTTTGAAGTTGAGATAACACTGTCATGTTTGGTATAAATACTGTGTGTAAATATTGATCGGGGCTCTGCTTCACTCACTAACCTCAGTGACAGGGTCTTCAAATGCTTAATGCCTTTGAATAAAACTTATAAAGACAAAGTCTGGAATTTCTCTTGTTGTGAGTCAACTTCTCTCACACTTTGATATGAAGATTCCACTACAATGACCCTCCAAGAACTGTGTGTGGCCTGGAGTCAGGCTGTAATGTGTCTGGTTGTAATGTGTCTGGCTGTGTGTCAGACCTGGAGACAGGCTGTGTGTCATGTAGGTATGTACCAGGCTCTGAGTCAGGCTGTAAAGCCAGGAGCACCCCCCATAGGAAAGCCAAAAGGTGCTCAGGACCTGGAAGTGGAGGCAGCCCACCCACGGGCTCCTCCGGAACATGGCGAGGAAGTGGAGGCAGCCCACTCACGGGCCCCTCCGGAACCAGCCGAGGTTCAGAAGACCCGGCGGCGGCCGGCTGTGGCTCTGAAGACCCTGAAGACCTGGCGGTGGCCAGCTGTGGCTCTGAAGACCCTGAAGACCCGGCGGCGGCCGGCTGTCTCTCTGAAGACCCGGCGACAGCACTCATGGCCTCGAGAAGGGGCATGAAGGGACCTCCAGCTGAGAGTGGTGCTGGAGCGTCAAGCAACCCCCTTCCCAGGAACTCCGCCTCCAGAATGAGGTGCACAAAGTCCAAATCCTTGGGGAAGATCCTGAGGTACTCAGCGAAGCCCATCACCCGCAGCCTCATGAGCTCCGACTGTGGCGTCTCCGGTCCGGACTGGACCCACGCCAGAGAAAACAGCCGCGAGGAAGCCGTGGCGGGTAGACCCTCCGTGGAAGCATAGGAGGTGTCCACCCAAACCTTCCAGGTGGCGGCTGCCCTCTGGCGACGACGTCGTCCTGGGCAGGAGGAAAACCCAGCCGGAAACTCTGCTGCGACTGGTGGAGGTGAGGATGGCTCAGCTGAGACCGCTGTGAACGTGAGCTGAGGCGAAGCTGCTGTGGTTGTGACGAGCTCGGCCGGAGCTGCTGCAGCCGAGAGCTGCCACTGCTGGGGTGGAGCACTTGCAGCGAGGGCGACGTGGCTTGGAGGAGGTGTGTGCTGGGGAGGAACGGCCTCGTCCCGAAGTCCAAGGCAGCCCAGTCGGTCTCGCTCAAGCATTCCTCCATCTCCTCCAGCAATAAAGGCGAGGGTGACAGTTCCACCTCCTCCCCATACAGTGCCCATAGCGTCTCCTCCTGCTGCTGCACCCATTTCATCAGTTCTTTTGTGTTCTGCTCTTGGTCCGTCTGGCTGGTTCCTGTTGTCACGTTGTGGTTTTGGAGTGGACTGAAGCGCAGGCAAGAGCTTGGCAGCAGCATCTTCATCATGATCTTAAGTTTTATTCACAAGTCATGAACAAGCAAAACATAGCAGAACTCACTGCAGGTGCAAGGCATGAGTACAATCGAAACTTCTGCATTGTACTGTAGGAACGTAGCACACACTGAGCAAAATCAGGTAATGTGATCAGAGGAACCAGCAAAGGACAAAGAAACAAAAACAATTGATATACTGAGGGAGAACAAAGGCAGGTAATCAAAGGAACTAAGAACAGGTGAGACAAGGAGGCAGGAAAGCAGAGGGAGCAGGTGAACCTAATAGAATTAAATGAGGAAAAGGACTAAAGACTAGATAGTGAGCTGACCCTAAAAGAAACTAAAAACCAATACTGAAAGAACAAACTGTGAATGAGGCAGAGGAAGCGGGGACAAGAATAAAACTAAACAATAACAAAAGCTAACCTATAAAGAGGGACTGGAGAATTAAGATCAAGAGAACCAGACTGGGAGGACTAGGAAACAAAGACCGAATACAGTATAACTGGAAATTAACAGAAAAGAAACTAATAAGCAGAAGAGTGCAAGGGGGGAAGAAACAAATACCTAACTACAAATAAAAAACACAGAGAAACCATTTGGAGAACTAATTAAAGAACCCAAGGAAAACAGAGAACAATCATAATAATAATGGCAACAATGACAACAAAGAGAAAACAGTAACTAAAGGAGCTATGAACGAGGGGGGAAGAAACAACCAAACACTCAAAATAACACAAAGCCACCACAGAGTCCAAAAGGCGACAGATCCTGAAAATAACACCTGTTTTTTAAGTGACTTTACAGTCATGGTGATGATTATGATCAACCACACTGATGAGGACAGTGTGGTTTTGTTATTATGATAGATTTATTGATATTATTTTGTTTTTGCATTTTTACCAAATTTACACCAGTTTCTACCTGTCTTTATAACTTTTCCTGACAAATTGGTGTTAATTGTTATTTGCATTTTTACTTTTCTATGATTGTTTAATAACTTTTATTGTTGATAAATGTGCTCCACTTGCAGACAATATTAGTTCCTTTGTATGTTTGCTTTTTGGAATAAATAAATAAATGTTTGGTGGATAGTTTTCACACAAACCCCAAAAACAATTAAACTGAATGACTCTCTATGATGAGAGAGAATTCAAATGGCACACATGATGCAAAACATGCTAAAATGGCAAATTTAGAAGGTTTGCTTAAATTTTAATAACTAATAGTTCTTTACGGTTATGCTTTACTTTTTTATGAAAGCTACTTTTCAGATTCTGTATTGTGATTTGCTAGATATTTTGGATTTCACATTCAGTTCTTCGTAATATCACTATTGTCCAATATTCTGTCCAGGTACTGATGGATGACTTTATTGCACAATGTGCATATAATACTGTGGATCTTATTTTTGTACCCTTCTCTTGACCAATATCTTTGATCTATAAGATCCTTTTGAGTCTTTAGACTCTCAATGCAAACTATGGCTCAATCCTAATGGTCTGAATGAGTAGATGTCAGGAATACTACCATGATATTTGTATTTTTTTATTTTTGTTTATTTGATTCTTTATATGTGATGGCAGACACAAAATGACATTTTTTAGCATATTTCTGTTTTTGTTTTTTTCTTTTTACATATACACAATGTATAGCATGTTACATTAAAAGTGGAAAAAGTGATTTATTATGGCCTTAGCTTCCTACACAAGAACAGGCTGGGATTTCAACTTTTACATCCTCTGTATGCCAATTTTACGAAAATTAGCAATTACTAATTAGACACATTAACCAACACAAATCTACTAGAAAAGGGATCAAATCATAATCAAATTTTGTTTCTTTCATTTTAATTCAGTGCTCCAGCAAATGAGATAATTTCGTGCACTGCTGTTTAATAACATTGCCAAAGGAACATGGGTATCACTAAAACAACTGATACTATATTAGAATCTAAATTAGTAAATACATCTGAGTATAAACCCTATATAAAATGACAATAGAACGGAATGTCAATAAACTCACCAGAATACTGTGGATAACCCATTCTTCATGACCAGAATTAGTTAGTCATCTTACTTTTTTTAAAACCACAGCTATAGATAGCATGCACATTCCTAAATCAAGCAGACTAGTGTCACTGTCATCACTTGACAGTACACTGATCCCAAAGGGAGCATCAGCCTGAATTTTTGATTGTCAGGATCCACCAAGGACACAGAGTGCTAATTTAGCACCTGCAAGGTGTGGATGGAGTAGTATTAGCACTTGTATTATTAGAATTGGAGGCAAATGACCTGGAATTCCTAAGTTAAGGGTGTGATCATTATCGCAGCAAAACCATTTTGAAAGCTGGGTAGTGTTTTTCAGTGGGCACGTGATAATAATTTGTTATCATTGTTTTCTCCTGCATTTTCTTAGGGTGCAAATGAAAATTATGTCACCAATTTGCAGAAGGTTATAGTTTTTTTTGTTTTGTTTTCTGTTTACGTAAATCCCAGGTGCAAATTGTATGCTTCACAGTTCTTTGAGAAGTTCAAAATAAATATTGTTGTTTGGCTATATTTAGTGACAAATGCTGTAAAAAGGAAAAGGTAGGTTGCATTCTGTAACCCCAGATTCTATGAGTATAGGCGCAGCCCTTTAAGGCTATCCTTAGTGGGTTTATCCCTTCCGCGCAGCACTGCAAACTTTAGTCCATGCCAACCTGTTGTGTGGGATAAATTACGGTGAGACTGGGCAAACGGAGACACAGAGCTTAAAGGGCTGCGCCTATACTCATAGAATCTGGGGTTAGAGAACGTAACCAACGTTCTTTTTCGTATAGGCTTCGCCCTTTAGGGCTATCGCTAGTGGGTTAAAGGCGAACCAGGATGCAGTCTATGCCTCACTGGGTCCATACAGACCACAACCTGAAGCATCTGCTCAGATTTAATAAATCAAACTCAGCCTTCTGAATGCATAATTACGCACTCCAAGCGTTCTGAGCATCATAAGAACAGAAACAAAAAATATCTCTGGTCAGGAAAGGGCTGAGACAACAGACCTGCAGCTGTGAATAGGGAAACGGAGGTTACGAACTGTAACAGTGTAACGATGAGCAGAGCAGGTCAAAAAATCTCCACGAGGGAACGTGGAGACAGATAAGCAGCTGGATCATGCGTAATGATGCCGCATAACAAGCCCCGTGTGCCACAAACAAAACAACAAAGGAGAATAAGTGGAACCTGATCTAAGGGCTCAAATGGGGCTTTAACCAGTGCACGCAGGACCAGCGCTAAATCCCACTGGGGAACTAGTGGGCGTGACACCGGTCTGTGTCTGCACACGCCTTTTAGAAACCGTTTCATCAGCGGGTGGTTAAAGGCTGTTCTGTCCCCAAAACCTTCATGACAGGAAGAAATAGCTACAGCATAATTTTAATTGTGCTGAAAGCTAAGTTACTGTTCATCAGCTACTGGAGAAATGATAATATGCAGGCCAGTGGACATGAAATGGAATCCACACCTTTTGCACACCAACGCTCAAAATCTTTCCATTTTGATGCGTATAAAGCTGTAGTGGAAGCACCTGGATCGGGCGCACCACCTCCTGCGGGAGGCTGAGCTTCTCTAAGCGCTCCAGTTCAGCGGCCAGACCCAGAGATGCTGCCCTATCTCTGGGTAACTCCTGATCGACCCTCCTGCTTGGAGGAGCGCATCCTCCCTTCACAGCAGCTGCTACGAGCAGCCTGACAGCAGCTGCTGCAGATTTGGGAACCAAGAAGCACCTGTGCGCTCGGGGGCTACGAGTATCACTGATAGCTGCTCTTGGTGAACCCGGTCTAAGAGCCGCTGGATAAGTGGAACCAGAGGGAAAGTGGAAAGGGGCATTTTCAGCCATGGGCTGTGAGCAAAGGCATCCACTCCTATCGGTGGATCCTCCCTCGGACTCAATGAGAAACACTGCTGGCACTGTGCATTCTTCTGTGTAGCAAACCGCTGCTCTGCCAAATCTGCTCCAGGTCTGAAAGATCAGATTGGGATGGAGGCTCCAGTCTCCATGCCGTGGAACCCCCCTGGACATGATGCCTGCTCCTGTGTTCAGGACGCCGGGGATGTAAACTGTTCTGAAGGAGAGAAGGCTTGTGCGTGCCCAGCACAGCAGCTGCCTGGCAATGTTCAGCAGCTTAGCTGAGCGCACACCTCCCTAGTGATTTATATAGGCTGCTGCAACTCTGTTGTCTGTGTGGATCAGAACATGCTGATCCCGCAGCAGAGGAGTACATTGCTGTGTCACCTTCCACACTGTGAGGAGCTCCAGGACGTTTATGTGGAGAGACAGGTCTGGCCACTGTGCCCTCACCACCTGAAAACAACATGTCCCTCTCCACCCTTACAGTGACGTGTCTGTGAACACTGAGACGTGTGACCTAGGTCTGCTGAGGGGAACTCCTTCTGACAGATTGTGGGGATTTCTCCAGTGGGCGAGGTCGACTCCCATTGAAGGAGGAACAGAGATCATGCGCCTTTTCTGGTGAACAGGATCTATCCGCAGTCGGGTGAACCATCTTTGAATGTGTCTCATGTGAAGCAGTCCCAGCAGAACAACTACGTGAGCTGCTGACATCATTCCCAGTAGTCACATAACTGACAGGGCTGTCACTAGACTGCGAGATTTGACACGTCGGAGAAGGAGAAGCGCCCACAGCGCGTCTGCTCTCGGCTGTGATATTTGAGCTCTCATTGTGACTGAGTTTACCTCCACTCCAAGATAAACAATCATCTGGGACGGAAGAACGGAGCTTTTTCCCCAATTTTTGGAGAAACCCATTTGTAGAGCAGGAGGTTTGTGTTCCGAAGGGGACACAAGGGGCCAGGTTCGTATCCCACAGATTGCCACTCTGGGTCCCTGAGCAAGACCCTTAGCCCAAGAATGCTCCCCGGGCGCCGCACAACGGCAGCCCACTGCCTCCTATAAGGGATGGGTTAAATGCAGAGGGTCTAATTTCCCCTCGGGGATCAATAAAGTATCAATTATTATTTATTTATTAGCCGATGTTCCGCCAATTTCTTGGTCTGCACAGCTGCTTCTTCTCTGGACCGAGCCAGTAAAAGCAGATCGTCCAGATAAAAGAGGACTCTCATTTCCGCCATGCGCATTGACTCCAGCGCTCTTTCCACACATTTGGAAAACGTGTGGGGAGCGAGAGAGTAGCCGAACGGCAGGCGGTTGTACTGATATGAAATCCCCTGGAAGAAGAAACACAGATACTTCCTGTGTTTGGGGATGATGGGGATGTGGAAATATGCGTCCTTCAGATTTATGGAGGTGACCACTCATTCTGGTGAACATTTTCCAGCACCTGTCTGATTGTCAGCATGTGGAATTGTCTCTCCATGATCGATTTGTTGAACAGGGACAGATTGACAATTGGTCCCATTCCCCCCCTTTCTTTGGGACTAGGAAATAACGGGAATAAAAGCCTGTGTTTTCCTCTCCGTGGGGAACCCTGGAAATTATGTTTTTCATCAGATGCTCCTGCATTTCTGACTGGAGAGCGGAGCTCTGCTGTGGGGATGACAGGACCGTCACTATAATCCTTCTGAACGGAGGAGGATGGGTTGCAAACTGCAGGGTGTAACCCTTCCTTATTAGACGATCCATCCATGTGTCCAGGGAACATACACTCTGCCACTCCGAGTAGCTCTCTGCCAGCTGTGGTGTGGTTCTCATGGACACCAGCCAAGACAGAGCTCCTCCCTCGTCTCAGAGACTTGCCTTTACCTTGGCGGGCTCAGCTGCAGCCTCGGTCAGTTATGTCATTACAGCCGGGAAACGAGGCCATATTGGGTCTAGGCGACGGGCTGGAGTGGAACTAAACCTGCCCGCAAAATCATCCGATTAAGGCGGAGCAGGCCGGGGGACGGAAAGTCCCTTTACACTAGCTGCCTCTTGGATAATGCTAGGTAGCTCCAGTAGCAATGCACTGACAGCTGGGAGCGGGGTTGTTGCGGACATCGGAAGACCTGAGGTGGCTAAGCGTCTGCTCAGCTGCCTCTCTTCTGCATCCAGGCTCCCCAGCTGGGATGCAGTAGCGGGGCTGCTGCTACCGTTGTCCTCGCGGGTGGAATCATCCGATTCCCGCCCAATTTAAAAAAATGAGATGGCTTCGTCCAGTGAGTAGCAGTCTGCGATGGGGAACGCTTCCTGAGCAGCAGCCTTGAAAAAGGCTTCTCTCCTCCACTTCTCCTCCAGCTGGAGGAGCTCGCAAGAGCGACAGGAAGGCTGAGGCAATGGGCGAGGTCAGCGTGCTGAGAACCGAGGCAATCTTCGCAGATGGTCGAAACTGAGGATGTAGCTGGTCTGATAAGACCGGCACAGTCGGATGGTGTTGGACATAGCTTGTGAAGTTTAATAATAAGTGCCCTTAAGCAGAAGAAAAAATGGGAGCTGTAATTTATACAGACTGGGGTGGGGCCCACACAGCAGGTGGGCGTGGACTAAAGTTTTCAGTGCTGCGCTGTGCGCGAAGGGATAAACCCACTAGCAACAGCCTTAAAGGGCGAAGCCTATACGAAATAGAACCATCCTTGGGGTTTGGAAATCAATGGAAATTAGATTATATGGAGGGTTTTGACCAGGTTTCAACAGGTTACCACATCTTTGTGGTTGTCATAATAATTGATATTTAGATATAATCAATACTAAAACTAAATAATTAAATAAAGATACTATTTTATCAAATTTATAAAATCTCTATGAACTGACCTGATTTTCAGTGCTCCAAGTTGTTACCCTTCTTCAGACAGCAGCAACGCTCTCAGCCCCTCCTTTCTCTGCATTGGCTCACCTAACGCAATGTGTTTAAATTTTAGCTTATTACAGATAGCCCCATTACAATGTTTAGTTGATCTGTGCTCCCGTCAAAATGTGCTTCCCAGTTGCTGAGTTGGCACCAAGCAACTCAGCAACCATTCTACTATGGGTATGAATTAACACAGAAAAATATCCTACAACAGACAACTCCATGAGCTACTAAATAGTTAAGCAAAAAATTACCAATTCTGTTTAGTTTTAAAAGAATTAACAGATAATGTATCTTATAATAATACACGTAAGCTTTAACAAACAGTGGACCCAGACTGGACATGACAATTAGAGCAATAATTAATAAGAACACATAGGAACATACCCTACTGATTACCAAGGAAAATGACCAAAAACACAAAGGAATGCTTTTGAATACAATGCATTTGCATTTTAAGTTGAATCATAATAAGTTTCAGAATTTGTAGCTGAATCATACTATTCTGAGTCAGTTGTTGCAGTTCTTGAGCCATCTGGAATTTGTGTCAAATGTTTTGAGCTGTTCAAAATGTCGGTGCTTAACTCCCGAATTCAAAAATCTCATATCTTAACAAATTCAAAGTTTATTCTGTGTAAAAGGAAACAATTCAAAGCAGTTTGAGCATAAATTATATTTACAAAAATATTTATTCAGTAGATATACCTGTTATTTTGCACAAGATCAATAATAAGGGCTAAGCAAAATGGATTACACACCCTTCTGATTTTTACCCACTGGTATCTCAGTCTGTATAACCCCTCCTCATCTGCGGAAGAGTCGACAAGACAAGCTGGCTCCACTTCTAAGCAGCAAAAAACTTCCTGTTCTTGCTAGTTATTATTCTCTCAGGATGTAGAAGATGATAACATAAGAATAAAAGTACCGCAAAAAATCGCTCTGCATGGGAAGCCTACCTTTACGGATATCAGGACTGCAGGGGTCACCGTCATGAGTCTTCATTTCCCTATCACGTTAATTATGTAGAGCAGTGTTCTTTTTTGGACTAATGTTTGGTGTTCTTTGTTTTCCGACCAAAAATTAAAATTCTACCAGACTGTCAACATTCATGTGGGACAACACCTCCACAGCCGACAAGTTCTACATCCTCTCTGGCTGAAGGCAGAAACTAGCCATCTGCTTCTGAACCCTCATCTTCTCCTGAGGTCCAAGGGAAAGGGAACGGAAAGAGACCCAGAGAGGAGTCATCGGAGGACTCATTGGACTGGTGGAGGAAATGGAAGAGACACCGACCAAGCTCAGGAAGAGGATAGTAGTGTCCAGCAATCCTTGGTTGCCGCAAACAAATAATTCCAAAAGAAGAATGCCAGGAGGGCTCTCCAGCATGCAGCTTGAAGGGTGTGGCTGTCCTTTGAAAACAAAAGTGAATAAAGGCTATTTAAATTAAACTGACTTTTAAAAATAATGTGTACTTTTGTTTAATAATATAAAGAAATTGTTCCAGACCAGGGAATTTGTGAAAAAGGTTTACCCAGGTTCCAAGCATGAAAAATGGAACAAAGCCCCCCGGGGTTCTAAAAACTACACTCTAAAATAAAAAAGTTTCTTTCTCTGTTACATATTGGCTGATTCATTTTTCTTGTGCCCACTTGCTGCAATGACTTCTTCTTGTAGAGACATGTCTGTTCTGTTCTGTATTCAAATCATCTCTGTCTGCGTTTTTCACTTAAATAAATTCACTCCAGTTCTTCTGCTGATACAGCCAGTGGTGATGAGGGGCTTCGGGTTGGTTTTCAGTAAATCCAGGACTTCCTAAAGTCCTGCCTGTCAATCTCTTAACTTTTACCAAAAATAATAATAATAATAATTTTAATTTATCTTCCTTAATTCTGAAATGTACATTTGCATCAACACAAATCAATGGAGAGATTACCCAGAACACATGACATGAAATTAATTTTGATGGTGGTAAGCTTAATTAGGTTACATGCAGAATAGATTTTAATGTAGCAATATCTTGTTAAATCATTGCTATAAAGAATCAGTGAAACTAATCAATAACAAATAAGAATAGCATGTAACTTTATAACTTCTGAAAACCACTGAAAATGGTGAACCCTGAATTAAATCCTGATATCCCAAGCAAACTGGCTGGATGCAAATGCAGTTGTCTCATATTAAGAGCATTCCTGTAGGGAAAGTTGAATTCAAACACCTTTGTTTACTTATAAAAATAGCTCCTAAAACACAGCAAACATGGATTGCTGTACTAATGCAATAAACTAATGCAATATTCATAATAATAAATTAAATTGGCAAGTTAAGCTCTGAACACATTTTTAGTGTAGCAAAATGGCCAAATTTAGCATAATCTCTGCCAGGTCCTATGATACATGGAATATGTATTTTTTTTTTGTGGCTGAGGGACTGATAACCTGGGGAAGAATTACCCATATCTGGGTTTGCTATTTACTATTTGCGTTAATATATCTGTTGTTTAACTGAAGTGTGATACCAAATGGAGATCCTCCTTTGACAGCTTGTTTGACCCCACCAAATTTGGGGTTTTCTTCATTGCCTCTCAATGCATAATTACTCAGACTAGCTTAGTGCAGGGGGTTAACCCTGGCTCTAGCATATCAAGACTGCCCTTCCTAATTCCACAGAAGAACACTACATGTAGATTTATTTTTATCCAGAATGAATATAAAATATTAACAAAAACAACACGTGCATAGGTCATTACATCACCCTACTACAGGAGCATTTTAACTATTTGAATTTAAGGAGGTGCGTTATTTGGTTGAAAAACGGAGAAAATTACTTATTTCACCACAAGCTTTGTATTGCCTAAACAAAACAGATGAAAGTGGCATTGATGTTTGAGATCCAAATTTAAATGGTTAATGATGATATAATGAAAGGTTTTTACATGACGTCGAAGGGTCAAGTGACCGCACTTCGCGATCGCCATTTTGGGTGGCAGCTGCAGGATGTTTTTGTTGTTTTAACATGATCAGTGAAGCAAACCTCCAGACCATTCATTTAACTCTGGGGAAAATTTGCTTAATTGTGGGTTGTGCTGCACGTGGAGGTCAAGACCAGTGTTCAGTCTATCGCCTGCCAGCCGTAATAAAAAATCAGTGTGAGAAAACAAAAACACTGAGTACACAACGTCGACTGTGGAAGCATAAAACTATGTTTGCTTAGATTAAAAAGTGTTATTATTGTTTTTACCATTATAAGATGAATTCTGTGAAGAATTGTTCACTCTTTGTAAGCCTTCTGATAATAGATTACATTGGGGAAAAGTTATTGGCGAGAGGAAAGACTAATGAGCTTGTTAGTGCAGTTTAGCCAGGAAATCTCATGACTGCAGCCAGGTCACTGTGACATTGGAATTCAGCAACCAGATAACTGATGAAATTGTTATAAACTGTCACGTACGCCAATTTGATGTTTTCCAGATGTCTGGCTGGAGTGTATTCCCGGAAAAGTAGAGAAAAGCAATGTTGAAGGTGCCAAGAAGGTTTACGTAAATGAGTATGATGATGTCAACTGGTCAGGATGCAATACAATACACACCAATGCTTTGTATCTGTATAAAAACCGCCCTGTAAAGACTGAAAGGAGGGAGACTTCTGGAATTTTTGATGATGATTCTGTGCGCTTTTTGAAGAATAAATGTTCCCCCCTGTGGGGATTGTTTGAGAAAGAGATTTCTGAGTTCTGTTTTAATTATTTTAGCTCAGTGATAAGACCGCCCGCTCTCAGACGACTACTGTGGCAGATATCCAGGGCAGATTTGGATGGCTTGAACGTCACTCACGCCCAAGTGTGCAGTGCACATTTTTGTGACAGGTAAATAAATAATGTTTGTCTACATTTATTGTAATAATACTCTGGAAAGTAGACTGCCAAGACTGTAAGCCGATCAGTTGATTCTGAGCTGGGTAGCACTCAGCATTGCCACCCAGCACTGTGACCTACTTCAGTAAGCTGCGGTCTCACGCCTTGACGAGCTAGATGTAGGCTGCAATTTACCTTTATTGTTATACTGTAAATGTATTATCTAGTAATATGCCTATTATGTAATTATCCAATAAAAGGCAATATTGAACTTATTATGGACTTTTACCTATGTTGTGGCTATGAAAAATAGTTGTGCGGCCAATCATCCGGATTTGCTCTAAACAAACCAACAGGCAGTACATATGGATCCACCTTGTTGATTATCACAATTTTCTTGAGGTACATGGCTTCATCAGGAGGCTGTAACAACTCTAGATACTTATCCATGGAAAAAAAATATGCATGTTGCAATATTGTGAAAAGGGAGTCAGCTGTTCTCTAGGGGTTTAGCGCACCTCAACCACTCGGTCAGCTGACAGCTGGCGAGGCGAGCCGGCTGCTGGGGGAGCGGACGAACATATCGGCGCATTTGTACAATTAAGCGATATCTTGATAAACTGATCAGATATTTTAGGTTTACACAACTACATTCTTGTTTTAAAACATTGTTAAAGTTCAGTTGTTTCACAAAATGCGCAATATAATTTTATTCACAACTTTTCTCTCTCTGCCGGACTCTGCTAATTCCGTTTGAACAATCTACTTCGACCCGCAATGAATTATGGGATAGGGTGGCTCCACGGAGGATACACCGGAACCATCCTTCAAATCTGGGGAAAAGAAGGACGCATTTGTTGGAACTTTGGAAGCTGGTGCCTATCTCCAGCAGTCTATGGGCAGGAGGCGGGGTACACCCAGTACAGGTCGCCAGTCCATCACAGGGCAACACACTGTTGTGATTATTAATCTGAGAATATTATTTAATATTAATATTTTAATATTTTATCAAATAATATTTCGGTCTGTTAAGCATCCTGTGAATACCAGCCCAGTAAGGCGATGGTATTAGGACAAAATAGAAAGGTGTGAGACGAGCTCTGATATTATTGAACAGCATAAACTCTGCACATATATAGAATGAATTCACACAATTTCTTAAAATACAAGAATTTATAAACAAAAATAAGTCAACTCAAGTCAAACATATTTCAATTAAACTATTTACTATGCTAAAACAATCCAACTAAACTACCAAGCAGAATTAAAGAATAACGAAGACTAATGGGCTATGTACAATATAAACAAGTTGATTAAGAATGATTGAAAACCATGACCAAAAGAGTGATGCAACATTACCATGCAATGTTTATGTTTGAGAACCAAGGATTATCTTGAAGGATCTGGAAATTAAATTAAGTTAGTCTTGGAACCAACTTAGGCAATAATCAGCAAACGTTTAGACAACCATTCACAATGCAAGATCAGATAAAATATTATTTTAATAAAATAATGTTTTAAATAATGATCTTCTGTATAAAACCAACCTTCTGGATGACCATTTCTCCACGGTGTCTAATTAGCTGCCTTTATTTATTGAAATAATATTTGAAGAAATATTATTAAGGGAGTATTTTGGAAAAGAGCCAAATCTTTCTGGAGAAATGGGCTTAATGGTGTTTACTTAGTTATCAAATCTAATAAATGATGTTTAGGGACTATTATTCACTAGCTTGAAAACTAACAACCTTCCTGTTAAATACTCTTTAGTAGCAAGCATGTGTTCTTACCGGTTAGCATTTGAGCTAACAAAAGAAGCTAATAGCTTAGCACCAGAATCAACACATACCTTTAAAATACCAGGGTTAATAAAAGGATTAAAATGCATAAGCACGGATGGCGCGTTATGAGCAATCTTCTGTGTTTAAAATCACCCTTCAAGTAAAGTTCGACTTAAAAACTTAACTTGAACTTAAAAACACACAAACACAGAACAACACAAACTGAATAGTAATCAATGATAACTAAATAGTCTTTACCTTTGAAATTAAACAAATCCATTCCCACTTTCAGCAGTGGTGATGTTGGAATGTCTTAGCGTCTCAATAACCCTGTTAAGTCCTGGCCAAAAAACTGATTCTCTAGCTCTTCTTTCACATTTTTCAATGCCTATATGACCCTCATGAATACGCTGAAGAATGTCTAGTCTTAACACCTGTGGAATCGCAATTCTGTTTTTCTTTTCAATAACAGTCCATCCACCACACTTAGGTCAGTTCTAACATTGAAAACTGTGAACATGAACCTATTGGCCATCCTTCATCCATGTTCTGTATGACAAGCGGTAATTCTGTTGCCTCAACTATCTGTCTCAACTTTTCATCTGACACAGGCCACACAGAAGACATCATGTTTACATGGTACTGAACATCCTCATCAGTTGAACTCACTCCATCGTCTGTGGGTACTCTAGAAAGAGCATCAGCAAGAATCAGATGTTTTCCTGGAGTATAGATCAGAGTGAAGTTATACCTCTGCATCTTCATCATCAGCCTCTGATTCCTCTGAGACATCTCGTTCAGATTCTTTTTAATGATGGCAACCAATGGTCGGTGATCTGTTTCCACAACACAAGATCAAAGTCCATATACATAAGTATGAAACCATTCGAGTCCATAAGCCAGCCCCAAGGATTCTTTTTCTATCTGGGCATATCTGCATTCAGCTTTTGTCATGGCTCTGGATGCACAAACCACTAGTTTCCATTGTTCATCATCAGCCTGAAGAAGAACTGTTCCTAATCAATCTTTTGAAGCATTTGTGGACAGTTTTACTTTTTTGTCAGATCAAAGAAGGTAAGCACTGGCTCTGTGGTCAAATATTTTATTAGCTCCTTCCACTCTTGTTCATGCACTTCAGTCCACTTGAACTGGCTGTCGTATAAGAGTCTGCGAATGTTTGTCATCTTTGCACTCAGATTGGGAATAAATTGGCCTATGAAATTGATCCCCATAATCCCCATAATGCGTAGGACACCTGTCTTGTCCACAGGCTGTGACATCTTCAAGATTACATTAATTTTATCTTCATCTGGTCTAGAACCTAGTGCAGACAGTTTATCTTCAAAAAATATAATCTCTTTAATTAACTCACATTTGCTCCTGTTAGGTTTCAATCCATTCTTCTGTATGCGCTGCAAAACACTTCTCAGTCTGCCATTCTGTTCTTGAGCTGTTGATCCCCGGATGATGATGTCATCAATATAGACTCTCACACCTTCCAAACCCTTGATGATCCGTTCCATCGCTCTATGAAATATTTTAGGAGCTGATTTTATTCCAAAATGAAGTCTGAGAAAACACTATCTTCCAAACGGTGTGTTGAAGGTCCAAAACACGTTCTACTGTTTTCATCAAGTTTTACTTGCCATGACCCTTGTGATGCATCTAACTTGGTAAAATGGCAGGACACCACTCCTACTGCCATTGCTCCATCACTGAACTGTGAAGTAGTTCCTGTCAAAAGTTCAGAAAATGTTCTCACTTGCTTTAGAGACAGTTCACTTGCCCGACACATTTTAATTGCTGTTTCCAGAGTCAGTTCCCCTTCTCTCAAAAGTTTCTCTCTGTGCTTTCCATCACGTACCTCAAAGACGATCTGATCTCTAATCATTGAATCTTTCAGCAAGCCAAAATTGTATGACTGGGCTTTCACTTTCAAGTCCGTCAGAAAGTTATGGAAGGGTTCATTCTGGTTGTGTATCCGGGAGCAAAACACATATCTCTCATAACATTAATTCTTCTTGGGTGAACAGTGATCATCAAACTTACTGAGCACAATATCCAACGTTTCACTGTCTTCTGGATTATCAAACAAATGTGTTATAGACCTCCAAAGCCTGTGGTCCCACTATGGTCAGCAACATGGCTATCTTTCTAGCCTCCGACTTTGTCTACAGACCCATTTCGGTGACATATTTGAAAGCGTTGCTTGAAGGCACGCCAATTTTCATCCACGTTTCCCATTAGCCTCAAGCTCCTAGGCAGTTTCAAATCCACGGTCAGCCTCTCAGTTCACTCCTGAGACCGTGTCATATTTGACAAGAACCAGTCGTCATCAGCTACTCAGTCACTTTATTAAGGTGGTTCTGCCCAGGGTATGTCCAAACAAATCACTTTACAGGTATCTCAAGTCTCTTACTCTATTGTCTAGACATCACATTTATGCATTCACATGAACTCAGGCTTGCTACATAGTGGACACCAGCATAATGCATTCAATCATCACATACTCTGTGTATAGAGGTGGAATTTACACAGACTTACACATCACTTCACTTTTACTTTGCTTGATATTTTTAAACTTCCATTCTGCTTTCTATTATGGAAACTGCATTTTAACATAATGCTTGTGCAGTAATTGTGTGACAAGCTCAGTTGCTACAGCAGTAAATTAGTGCTGACATTTCTGTCAAACATTTCAGTTTCTTGTCATGTCTAATCTCATGAAGCAAAAGATGCAGCAATCAATTACTTTTTGGCTGAACTAATGCTGTTCAATGTGATAATTAGGAGGGGTTGAGTGCTTGGATGACCCCAGAGGCTATGTTGTCAGGGCTGAATGCCCCTGGTAGGCTCTCCCGTGGCAAACAGCCTCGGGGTGACCATCCAGACAAAGAGTGGTTCAGAATCCTTCATGACAATGCATCTAATACATCTAGCACAAGTATTGGGCCAAGGGAATGCCATGATATGGCAGCCGAAAACCATCACTGATCCACCCCCATGCTTCACTCTGGGCATGCAACAGTCTGGGTGGTATGCTTCTTTGGGGCTTCTCCATACAATAACTATCCCGGATGTGGGGAAAACAGTAAAGGTGGACTCATCAGAGAACAATACATGTTTCACATTGTCCACAGGCCAGGATTTGTGCTCCTTGCAGCATTGAAACTGACGTTTGGCATTGGCATGAGTGACCAAAGGTTTGGCTATAGCAGCCCAGCCGTGAATATTGACCCTGTGGAGCTCCCGACGGACAGTTCTGGTGGAAACAGGAGAGTTGAGGTGCACATTTAATTCTGCCATGATTTGGGCAGCCGTGGTTTTATATTTTTGGATACAATCCGGGTTAGCACTCGAACATCCCTTTCAGACAGCTTCCTCTTGCGTCCACAGTTAAACTTGTTGGATGTGGTTCGTCCTTCTTGGTGGTATGCTGACATTACCCTGGATACTGTGGCTCTTGATACATCACAAAGACTTGCTGTCTTGCTCACAGATGCGCCAGCAAGACGTGCACCAACAATTTGTCCTCTTTTGAACTCTGGTATGTCACCCATAATGTTGGGTGCATTTCAATATTTTGAGCAAAACTGTGCTCTTATACCCTGCTAATTGAACCTTCACACTCTGCTCTTACTGGTGCAATGTGTAATCAATGAAGACTGGCTACCAGGCTGGTCCAATTTAGCCATGAAACCTCCCACACTAAAATGACAGGTGTTTCAGTTTCATTGTCACACGCAGCTCAACAGACGTCACAGCTCTGACGTCACTGGGAGTATAAATCGGCTGAGATGCAGAGTTTCGTTGCCATTTTCCGCCTGTCTCACAGGACAGCACAACGGAGGTGCATATCTGGAGAGACAAAAGCTCGCAGACAAACTTTTGCTCCACAAGGCCATTCCCGGAAGAGCTTGAAAGCTGGAAATCTGTCTGATACGAGAAGATCAGGAGATTTATTTACCGATCTAAGACCGCGCCAACATCCGGCACAGGTGGAAACCCACACAGGTTCTATGTCCAAGGAGATAAGTTTTGACTCCTTGTGTAATGCAGTCGACTAATGGTTCATCTTTTCCCCTCCTGGACGGATGAGAAATTACAGTTTTTTTCTTTAATTTGATCACGGACGCGTGGTCCCCCTCCCCTCATTTTTCTTCAGACCTGATCCCATCCTCAACTGTTGGAGAGCAGAAATCAACATCAAAGTAATTTCGTTGTTTTCATATTAAACCGGATAGGTGCATTTAGAGGTCTGGGCAAGATGAGCCATATTGAAGGTGATTTATAATCACCAGTAGTAGTCTCAGGTATTCACTTGTTGCATGCAATACCGATTGAATTATGTTATGCTGAGCTGTGTTTTGATTTGATGCGCAAGCGCTGCTGAATTGTGCGTGGTTAATGTTTTTTCCGGCTGATCTCAAATCAGCCAGGAGTTAGAAGTTGGACTTTTAAAAGTTTTCATTCAAAGCAACTGCGGTCTGGACCTCCACCGACCACTCTTTGTTCCAGTTTTATTGCTGGAGATTTTCCACTGAGTTCCCGCCTCAGAGATTTTACTCTTTGTCAAGATTTAGGGGTGATCAGCTGGTTGTGCCTAAAGGGGCGTGGCCTCACCATTTTATCAGCTGATCGCTGCAATCGACACATCAGCACAACAGGAGGATCTCTTTCCATTTAACCCAAATTACACATTTTGTCCATAAAACTACTGGTTTGATCTTCATAGACATTAAATGCACATATATGTTTTTCTTTTATTATTATTGTTAGGAAGTAATTTTTATTCCCTTTGTGTAGAATGGTGCTTGTTAGTTAGGTGAAGGTTTTTGGACCAGAATAATGGTATATCAGGATTATTTGGCTTCAATAAATCTTCATATATATATAATTAAAAGAAGCGTTTGTGATTATTTTGTGCAAGAGTGATTTATCTGTCAAAACAAGGTCGAAGATCCTCCACCTTCGGTGAAGTGGTTGAATAAACAGTGACAGTTGGTGGTTTTGGTTAATAATTAGTAATTATTAAAGAGCTTTGAGCCCGTAATCACAACACCAGAGGACATCAAGTAGTGATTTTTGGTTAAGAAATTATTTTTTTCAAATTATGATTTTAAATTATAATTCTTGATGAATATTAATTAATCAATAATCATAATCCTTACCTACTATTGGTCGGCCTCAAAGCAATTCTGTCCGGCGCATCAAAAGGGGCAAACACTGCTTCACCAACACTGTTTACAGTGGGGGTAGAGAGCTGCTAACCTCAACGGGGGGCCTTATCAGGCAGTGGAAAGAAACTTCAGGGATCTCCTCAACCCTGCAGACACTTCTTGCCTGGTGGAAGCAGAAATTGGGGATTTATCACCTAGGCTGAAGTAACCAAGGTGGTTAAAAACTCCATGGTGAAAAGGCTTCAGGCGTGGATAAGATCCACCCTGAGTACCTCAAGTCTCTGGATGTTGTGGGCCTATTGTGGCTGACGTGCCTCTTCAACGTCACAAAGTGGTCAGGGACAGTGCCTCTAGATTGGCAGACCGAGGCGGTGGCCCTCATTCATAGGAAAGGTGACCAAAAGGTGTGTTCCGAGTACAGATAGATCACTCTCCTCAACATCCCAAGAAAGGCCTATGCCAGGCTTTTGGAGAAGAGAGTCCAGTCAATAGTTGAACCTTGGCTTTAGCAGGAGCAGTGTGGTTTTCATCCCAGGTGTGGAACACTGGACCAGCTCTACACCCTTTGCAGGGTGCTGTGGGGTATGTTCCTAGTGTACAGAGTCCAGGGCTCTTATTAGGGTCCATTCGGACTTTGTAAAAGTAGAGAAGGAGTCCGGTTCGCATTGGCGGCGTTATGTCGGACTTGTTCCCGGTGCATGTTGGACTCCGGCAGGGCTGCACATTGTCACCTGTCCTGTTCATAACTTTTATTGACAAGATTTCTAGGTCCCTGCCAAGCACTGGATGGGGAACATTTCTGGCACCAGTGGATTTTGTCGTTGCTTTTTGCGGATGACTTTGTTCTGCTTGCTCCCTACAGCCAAGACCTTTATTAATTTATTTGAAACTTTCGTTTTCCATTGTTTAAATATTAGAAATCAAATAATTGCAATTCCAAATAAAAACAAAACTAAGAGCAAATATTTATTGTGTATTTCTTTTCAAACACACTGTAAGTATTTATCTAATTTTACATCTATGCGAACAGATGACATCCTATTTTTAATCTATATGGTCCAGTTTGTTGATGGATCCACTGTTTCCAGAAAAAGCAACTTTAATTATTTTGTAAACATTTTCCACAAGGTTTAGGAGTATGTTCATAGATAGATGACATAACCATAAATGCAGCCTCTGCTCTAATTCAGCCCAAAGGTGTACAAAGTGGTGGAGGTCAGTCAAGTTTCTCCACACCAATCTCAACTGCAGCCAATACTTTTGGCATTATCAAAACAAACTTGAACATAGCCAGACTCAATGAGATTAAACATCTGAGTAGAACCTTTTTAAAACCCATCCTAAAAAAAAATACACATACGCAGGATGTATCCCCCTAGGATACTCTATTCCTGAGGTAGTGGTAGCTGAGCAGGGCAGTGGACTCTGTTTTTTAAGACACTCATACAGAGCAAAAGCATGTTTTATTCACACCACATGTGCATCATAGCAGTGGTTCTCAATTATTTTATATCATGCCCCCCCACTGATTCGAGTACATGTACTCGAATTAGTCATTGTCTTGTCTTACCTGGACTGATACCTGTGCTGGTATTATTTTCAGCTTGCAAGTCTATATTTTCATCTGTGTTTTTGTAAATATCTCACAATGGAATCTTTGCAACAGTTAATTAGGTTGTGAAACTAGCATATGCAGTTTTAGGTAATTTGATGAGTGTTAACTATGAACATAGTGAGTAAAAGCAAAAGAATGACCACTATGTAGGGTCCTTTCAATGTATGTAATTTATATCATAATCAAGCCCCAAAATCAATAATGGATTTGGAAAACCTATGAAAGTTGAATATTCAACAATGTACATCAATAGGACTGCAGAGGGCTAATGGATGTCAATGACTTGACTGGCATTGCAGTCAGCTCCATCTCATCGGGACAAGGTCAGCAGTTTCATGATTGATTCATGTTTGAAATTTAAGCTCTGTGACATTTAGTTACCCACTGATATAACTCTGAAAATTGATGTGAAATTATCAACCTTATTTGGTAATATTATTCTCCAACTTATTCACATTTCAAGCTACATTTTGTTTGCCTGTAGGGTTTTTGGTAAGAGTCAAACATCTGTAGACCACATAGAACATGAAAAAGCAAGTCAGGGTTAATCATCTGGTGTTTGGTGCCCAGAGGTTTGAACTGGGAGCCAACTGCACTGGGAGAAATCAAATTGGAAAAATATATTCTATAGTAATGTCAGAATAACCATCTTGGTTTAACATTCTTTTGTGGTTTTAAGATTCATAAAGTATTTCGAAGGCTGAGAATACATAAAACTGTAGAAACATAATGATTAAAACAAAGTGCGGAACATTATGGTTATTCTTCTCTGCCTTCGAACTACAGGATCCCTGTATAAAAGACTGAAGCTGCTTCTACGTAGCAAAAGTAGGAAATCAAAGTGGTAGTATCGTGGATGTGGGTAACAACCTACAGCTGGTAACTGTCAAGAATGTTTAGCTAAAATTATTGTTTACCAACAAATAATTTTCTTACCAGTCATCTGGGAAGTTTATATTATACTTTTATATTTTTTCTATACCTAAACTATGTGTTTGCTCATTATTGAAAAGCTCAACCTGAGATGTCTGAACTTGGCTTGACCCCATCTGTCTTTTACTCATATATGGTTATTCCACTCCATGTTTGTTTTTTCCTTTGACACCCATGACTTTGGTTGTCTTGTATTGCAGACACAAGTATAGCATAGAGAAATGGTTAAAATGTGGTGTTTTAATAAAGATACAAACATCACAAATAGGGGTTATAAAAGGCAAAGGGTGTCTTCTTCAATTTTGAAAAAAATTGTCAATTTGTGTCTTGAGTCCAGTCACTTTTCTGATTATTTAACAAAAAAAAAATTAATTTAGAGAATTAGTCAAAAACCAAGTGCAGACAAAGCGAACTTCCCCCCGTGAGTTCGCTTCGTTCATTCTGGTCGGTGTTTACATCCCACCGCAAGCTAACGTGCAGGTCGCACAGCGCATGCTCGCCGACCAGATACTGAGTGTGGAGCGGACCAACCCGGACTCCTTAGTAATCGTCGCTGGTGACTTTAACAAAGGTAATCTCACCCACGAACTTCCCAAATACAGACAGTTTATAAAATGTCCGACCAGAGAGGACAACATTCTGGATCACTGTTACACCACCATCAGAGACGCTTATCACGCCGTCCCACGTGCTGCACTGGGCCAATCCGACCACATCATGGTCCACCTGATTCCTGCATACAGGCAGAAACTAAAGCTCTGCAAACCTGTTGTGAGGACGTCAAGGAAGTGGAGCAGTGAGGCTGTGGAGAATCTCCAGGCGTGTTTAGGCTGTACAGACTGGGATGTGTTCAGGACTACTACCAACAGTCTGGACGAGTACACAGAGGCTGTGACTTCCTACATCAGCTTCTGTGAGGACAGCTGTGTACCATCATGCACCAGGGTGAGTTACAACAACGACAAACCCTGGTTCACAGCTAAACTCAGAAGGTTAAGACTGGATAAGGAAGAGGCCTTCAGGAGTGGGGACAAAGACATATACAGAGAGGCTAAGTACAAGTTTGGCAAGGCAGTGAAAGAGGCCAAACGACTGTACTCTGAGAAGCTCCAAATCCAGTTCTCAGCCAACGACTCTGCGTCTGTCTGGAAAGGGCTCAAGCAAATCACCAACTACAAGCCGAAAGCCCCCCACTCCATCAACGACCGACGCCTCGCCAACGACCTGAACGAGTTCTACTGCCGCTTTGAAAGACAAAGGGACAGTCCTGCAACCATCTCCCACGACGCCCCCCAACAGCTGCAGCCACAATCCACCACCCCCACCTCCCCAACCTCAAGAGGGGCCTTGGCACCTCCAACCCCCACCAGCCCCCTACCCACGCCGAGGACGGCTCTTTCCATCCAGGAGAGGGACGTCAACAAACTCTTCAGGAGACAGAACCCCCGGAAAGCTGCTGGTCCGGATTCTGTCTCACCAGCCAGCCTGAAGCACTGCGCTGATCAGCTGTCTCCAGTCTTCACAGACATTTTTAACACCTCACTGGAGACATGTCATGTGCCAGCCTGCTTCAAGTCCTCCACCATCGTCCCTGTTCCCAAGAAGCCAAGGACCACAGGGCTTAATGACTTCAGACCCGTCGCCCTGACCTCTGTGGTGATGAAGTCCTTTGAGCGCCTTGTGCTCTCACACCTAAAAGACATCACCGACCCCCTCCTGGACCCCCTGCAGTTTGCCTACAGAGCCAACAGGTCTGTAGATGATGCAGTCAACCTAGCCCTTCACTTCATCCTCCGGCACCTGGACTCCACAGGAACCTATGCCAGGATCCTGTTTGTGGATTTCAGCTCTGCCTTCAACACCATCGTCCCAGCTCTGCTCCAGGAGAAGCTCTCCCAGCTGAGTGTGCCCGACTCCACCTGCAGGTGGATCACTGACTTCCTGTCTGACAGGAAGCAGCGCGTGAGGCTGGGGAAGCATGTCTCTGACTCCCTGACCATCAGCACCGGTTCCCCCCAAGGCTGTGTTCTCTCTCCTCTGCTCTTCTCCCTGTACACCAACAGCTGCACCTCCAGTCACCAGTCTGTCAAGCTTCTGAAGTTTGCGGACGACACCACCCTGATCGGACTCATCTCTGATGGTGACGAGTCCGCGTACAGATGGGAAGTGGACCATCTGTTGGACTGGTGCAGCCAGAACAGCCTTGAGCTCAACGCTCTAAAGACAGTGGAGATGGTTGTGAACTTCAGGCAGAACCCAGCCCCACCTGCCCCCATCACCCTCTGTGACTCCACAATTGACACTGTGGAATCTTTCCGCTTCCTGGGAACCATCATCTCCCAGGATCTCAAGTGGGAGCCAAACATCAGCTCCCTCATCAAGAAAGCCCAGCAGAGGATGTTCTTCCTGCGGCAGCTGAAGAAATTCAACCTGCCAAAGACTATGATGGTGCACTTCTACACAGCCATCATTGAGTCCATCCTCACCTCCTCCATCACCATCTGGTACGCCGCTGCTACAGCCAAGGATAAGGGCAGGCTGCAGCGTGTCATTCGGTCTGCTGAGAAGGTGATTGGCTGCAGTCTACTGTCGCTCCAGGAACTGTACACCTCCAGGACCCTGAAGCGGGCAGGGAAGATTCTGGCTGATCCCTCCCACCCCGGTCACAGACTCTTTGAGACTCTCCCCTCTGGCAGGAGGCTGCGGTCCATCCGGACCAAAACCTCACGCCACAAGAACAGTTTTTTCCCATCTGCCACCAGCCTGGTTAACAAAGCCCGGAAACCACCCTGACACTGTCCCTTTCCCCCACACCCCCCCTTTTTTTGCTGACAGGACACTTGTAACCTGTAACTATGCGTTACATTAACGCTCAGCTTGGACTCTCTTATACTGGACTCATCTTATACTGCTCTATATTTACTCTCACTCACTTAAAACTGTGCACTTATATTTATATTATATTGTAGATATGTTTGTACTGTTTAACTTGTACTGTATTGCACCGACTACGCCAAAACAAATTCCTTGTATGTCCAAAAACGTACTTGGCAATAAAGCTTTTCTGATTCTGATTCTGATTCTGAAAATCAGTTGTTTCCATCTATCTCTCAGGCTCTCCCATTATCATAGTTTACTGTAATTATAATTCTGTGGGCACCAATGTGGACAGTCAGTGAAGAATTAAAATTGGAGGTCATTACTTCCAAGCCATTTAGTAAAAGGTGGATGGACAGTACTGTCTCATAAAATAATCTGTGCTGAACCTCAGTTCTTTCCCATTGGTGGACAATGGGTCACCTCAGCAGAGTTAAGAGCAATTGCATTACAAGATAAGAGTGCAATAATAGGAATTTGCATGAATAGGCAAAAGAGCCACGACATGTGCTCTAACAGCAGAAAAAAAGTAGGCACTCAAATAGTTAGGGGAGCAAAATTAGAGTGACTTTTAATCTTTCTCAGCCAGGAAAATGCTTTATTTAGAGAAAAGGTTTATCTGTATTGAAATTCTCAATTGTTGTCTTCCATTTCCCATTTTCCAATAATAACTTATTACCCTAAGATAGAACATGTTTCGCCCTATATAACTTACCTGTTAGAAATTGAAACACCCATTTAGCTCGTTTCAATAACAGAGTAGTCAAGGAATACAGAGCCACAAGGATGAGCTTTAAGTTCACATGTTTGATAACCCCCAAATGAAAATCCCCTGAACTCTATTAACCTTGTCCTAAGTGTCTGTCTATTTGCTGGGTAGTGTCTCTCATCACCAACATTGAAACACCTGAAAGCTTAATCGGAGCTGATTGTGGTTTTTCATGTTAGATAGTAAAAGCATCTTTTTTGATTATACTCACCTTTCCAGTTCAAGCCACCAACACCGAAGGGCCACGGAAGGTCACATGATACAGAGGTTGCATGAATATGAGTCCTGAAGGTGAATGGAACTGTCAGGCTTTATTGGCACAGCGATTCACAAAGAAATGAGAGTCCAGTTTTACAAACAAGATAATAAAAACTAACTTATATGAGTTTACAATTGGAGGAAAATAGAATAAATGGCTTAAAAGTAAATAAAGAAAAAACATTAAATAAAATCCAGTGCCTTTGGAAGTCACCTAATTAGGAAGTAGAGTCCACCTATGTGTAATTTTATTTCAGTATAAATACAACTGTTCTGTGAAAGCCTCTGATGCCTGTAAGAGAATGTTAGTAAACAAACAGCATCCAAGGATCACAGCAGAGAGGTGAAGGATTAAGTTGTGGAGACTTTTAAGGCAGAGTTTGATTAGAAACAAAATCCCAAGCTTTGAAAATCTCCTGGAGCACTGTTTAATCCATCTTTTAAAAATGGAAAGGGTATTGCACAAGTGAAAAACTATATGACCACCCAACTAAACAGACAGGTCAGGCAAGGAGAGCACTAATCATACAACAGCCAAGAGGCCCATTTTAACTCTAGGGGAGCTGTAGAGATGAGACAGAAATCTAGCCTTGATCAGTGTAAAGGAAGGTGAAAATAAACACCAGACTTTTTAGATTTTTATTCGTAAATAAAATCAGACAAGTATAATTTTCCTTCTATATCACAATTATGTTTCACTTTATGTTGATCATTCACATGCAATGCCAATGACATGCATATGAATTTGAGAATGTAATGTGACAGAACATGCAATATTTCAAGAGATATTAATATTTTTGAAATGAACTGTAAATGCCTCTTTTACTGTCTGTCCTCTAAGCAACTGGAAGCTTTCTGATAATTTAAAGGGGACCTATTATGCAAAATTTACTTTTTGATCATTTTTATACTTCCATTTGGGTCTCTAATGCTAGACAAACAGTCAAAATGCAAAAAAATAATAAATTCAGCACGTTTTTTGGCTATAAATGAATGTTTTATTTTTTCTGGAAAACGCACGATTTCAAAAGCTGTATAATTGTGCCATCACAATTACACTGGCACCTAGCAGTGTTACCTAAGTTCCGCCCCTGACTAGCAACTCAAGCGGAGCTCCACCCACTTCATATCAGTAGAGGTTTACGTTTCGCTGGGTGGTTTTACCTTACACACGCTTTACAATCGCTACCCTCAAAGGCAGATGCTCTGCTGTTGGATTCAAAGACCCACGTGTCCATGCACATTCTTCTGCTGCCTGATAACAGATTTGTGGCTAATTTTTATTTTTGAGGGCAATGTTCCAGTCATATTGCCAAAGGCAGTACTATTTTACGTGAATCACTTCACCACAGACTGCTTTGAGAACTCACATTAATACATGCCAAGATTTGCAAAAAGACTTAGACTGAAGAAAAATTCAGTACCCATTGTTCGTTTTAAATCTGCAGATGACAGAAATGTAGGTACTTATTGTTGTGTCTTAAGGGCAGGACATAGTTGGGCGTGCTGTGAGCAGCGCATTGTCTGTGGCTTCACAGTTGAGCATGCTGATTTACTATATTTCTGGTGACAAATTCCTACATTTCCCACGCTTTCTGCCTTGGTGTCATCAGACGGGGAGGCAGAACAAATTTTGCATGTAGCTTTGGAAAAGAAAAAAGAAAATAATGTGGTGTTAAAGGCCACTGAACCAGAAGAATGAAGAAGATGAATACACCTCTCACTGCAACGCAGAGAGTAGCCCTGAAGCTACGCATACTTGCGACTGGCTACTTTAGTGTGTCACATATTGAGCAGTTCGATGTGGAGACTTTTTCTCGCTGAACAGTTTATTGTGTGGCAACGGTGGTCAAATTTGAGCCTTGCGCGGACATGTCTGGCGGACGTCTGCTTTGAGTCCGGACGTTCGCGGAGTCAAGTACGTTTTGGTTTTGTTGTCACGTGATATTCTGAGCAACCTATTAGTATTGGCAACTTAGAAAATGAGTTTAAAAGATGAAGGCATATGGAGCGGCAAGGTTTCAGAACTGTTTTAGTCCCCGTCAGGCATAAAAAAAAAATAAACTGCACACAACAAGAGCCAGCATGTTATCAAAGCTTTTAAAGAACCTGGCACCTCTTTGATAATTAAGACTGCCTAATTAAGTAGATTTAGCAGATTTTTGAATACTGTATAAGTGAGGAGGAGAAAAGTGCTGTAATGACAAATACATGTTTGCCTTTACCCATATTTTTCAATGAAATATGCTAACGGTTGACATGACCTCCGATTTTATATAGATAGTGTAGAGTGTAATTCTTTCATACATTTTTATAATCTCATGTGACCAACGAACCAAAGAGAACTTGATCTATTAAGGATGATTTTCTAAAATTTATTTTTATTGCTTGGTTCTTAGCTCTGCAGCTTATTTATCCTCTTGACCATGTGACATTTAGAGTGTATTCACACCAGGAAAGTCCTTTGGTCCGCTTGTTTGGTCCAGATCAAAAGCAGACTTTATTTTTTTGTTCACTGCAGATCGTTTTCACATTGTAGTTTGCAAGTGAAGTATAACTTGAAAACAAAACCGTGCATGTGACGATCGCTGCTCCCATTGGACAGAAATGACAAGGGTGGGACAGAGCACAGACCCAGAAATGGAGAAAAACTATCATGGAAGTAATGCATGCTGCATTCCTGTTCTAGATAATTTGTACTTATTACAGCTGCAAAATCATTGTGAGAATCAAGACCAGCTCATTCAATGCAGGTTTTGTGACGTTCTATTTCTAACTTTGAAACAGCATCAATGATCCAGACCCAGGGGGGAAACAAACTCTTTAAATTCTATTTAAAGTAAATGAAACGTGGCAGGTGTGAGTACACCAATAGAGTTTGACAACAGGAGTTTTGGCAAGGGTAAATGAAAAATGCACATTTTAAGTTATGTGTAATAAAATCTCTCACTTGGAAGGCTCAAACTTGATGAAGAAATGCTTTTCTCTTCTTAAGAAGATGAAGTTAATGGAAGGAAAGAAAAGCATCTTCAAACGCTGTTGCTGAATACAGTATGTCAGTATTTGAGTCAGCACAGCAGTACTTGCTTGGAGAGGGAAATAATTGGCTGTACTGTGCAAAGGCATATATGTTAGTCCTCTTCAGTGCAGCAATAGATTTGATAATGCCTATAAATTGTGCATTCACAAGAACCTCTCTTGGTTTCAAGAGAAGTCCTGTTTAGATGTTGCTGCATATGCAATAAATAGTGGTTAACGAATATCCCCATACAAAAAGCTTAGTTTTCCACTTCTTTTCCACTCAGCCTTTCTTTTTAATCAATAGATGTACTTCTTAATGTGCATGGCTACTAGTGTTATATAATTGCAATATAATGTCACTGCAGCACATCAAAGGACAATGCCAGGCAGCAAGTAAAGATGGAAAATATCTGATTTTGATTGAAGTCTGTGAATCACCCTTTGTACTGTTTTCTCACTTTCTTTCTCTGAAGTTTTACGTCCCCATAGCATTTCTCACTTTAGGGAAAAAAAGGGAGAATTGTTAACATTATTTTCATGGAAAGCAAAACAGAAATGTATGGATGTTTTCATGACAATGCAGACATGCCACTGATGCTTCTGGCTTTTGAGGAAACAAGACAAATGCTTTTTGGAGTTTACATTAGTCTTCAAAGATGTGACTTTTCTTTATCTTATTGGATTAATTTGAAATATGTGTACCATTTCTAATATCCACCCAAACATTAATAATACAAATTGCAATAACCACAGGTATTGAAGTATAATGAAGAAATAGGTGTGTAAGTTTCAACAAAAGCAGATTTATTATTTTGCAATCTTGTTCCCCATCACTCCTCAATGACAGTTTTTCACCTGAAGGTGCCCGGTTATTTTCCACTGCCTGTCACATTGTCATGTATGGAAAGTATCAACAGCAGAGGCAGAACAGGAAGACGCTAATAAGGTGACAAAATACAGAGCCAAGCATTTTCCAGCAGAGGAAAAAAACTGCCAACACGATTTTATATGGAAAAGAAAATTAATGTGCACGGCTACTCTAATCCTGAATCTTATCTGTCTCCTCAGAATTTTTCAATAGTTATTGTCACCAAAATTGTTGGATTTCTCCAGGCTTTTCAGATGTGTGATATGCTTTCTATTCTCAGCTAATGCAAAATGATTTAGGAATATGTGCTGGCACAGTAATATTAATCCTTTTCTTGACCAAGGGCTTTTTTAGAGGCTTATTTGTATAAAGAGATTTAACGAGAATGCTCAGCTATACAGCAAACTGAAGTCGTGACTGCTCATCCAAACATAGATATTGTACATGCTTTTGCATGGTAGAAGAAAAATGTATTCACTTCTTTGACTTTCGAATAAATTCCTCAAAAAAATGGCAAAAGCTGATTTAAAATGTATGCTCTCTCTGCCAAAATGTCTAACTGGAAGTTTTAAATTGTTGACTTTTGATTCTAAAAAGTCCATTAGGCATCCCACTGGGAGCCATTGTTTTGAAACATATTCACTGAAACAAAACTGTTGTATCAGGGCCAACAGAAAGAAGAAAAAGCATATCTGTTTCTAGTCTGTTGTCATAAATGGCTACATTGTGCTAATGAGCCAGTTTCCACGTTGAACTCAACACAACCGCATGAGAATAATCTTTAAAACTATGCCCTCCCACCAGCTCCTCATGGACCTCGGCCCATAACTGTCACTTTGATTCACAGCATTAATGGCTAGGAAGTAGAAAACAAAGCACTGCCTATCATTGTATGATTCAGAGCAACCCTAAATGCCAAGACATTCTGTACATTCCCAGGCTTTAGGGAGAACTCTTCCAAAGGCTGTCTGAAACACCTGCACAGCCAACTGTGCCATCCATTAGATACAAACTGGTCTCCAATGGCCCATTCTCAATTGGACTGCATCATTAGTTTTGTTTGAGCCTCTATCACTAGATAGACTTAACCGCTATCTCACAGGGGACTCCCACTTGCGGTCCTCTGCACTGTTTTTCCCTCCATAAGCCTCCTTTGCTTTCACATCTCTCATTCGGATGATTCTCTACTATCCTTTACCTTACTGTTGCATCGCTCCCTTTATGTTTATCACATTGCATACCCCTTCCAAATAAAAAAAAAAACAACAAAATTATTTAGCTTATAGTTTCATCACTCATATTTGTACTCTTATTTCTCCATCTTTAATTCTCCTATGCCTCACTTCAATAGTCATTCTCGTCTTCTCCAGATGCATTCAGTCTACCCATTATTTATCAACACTATCCTCCCTAGTCCCCCCCCCCACACACACACATTTCTAATGCTTCCACTATTCTCCACTGTCCTCACTGCCTAGCCAAACATAGTCCCACATTATGCCGCCCTCACACCACCTCCCCACCACCAGCCCCTCTCCTTGCTTCTATCAGTTGTAGCTTTCCCTGTCAGCCCCAAGCCTTGGTTAATCACTCAGGCAGCCCTGCATTCAGGCAGCTCACATTAAACTCCCTGGGCACTAATAGCAAGACAAACAAGAGCATGAGCAGGAAGGTAGGAGGTGGGGTAGTGGGGAGTACTCATTAGGAAAGCAGGTATTTAAAGAAATGGTCTATTTAAAATCAAAAGATAATTTGTCTCTTGGTAAATGGACTGAATTTATATAGCGCTTTTCCAGTCATACATACCGCTCAAAGCACTTTATACTAGAGCCACATTCACCCAATCGCACTCACTAACACACATTCATACACCGATACGCAAATCGGTAGGCAACTTGAAGTTATGTGCCTTGCCCAGGGGCACATCGACATAAGCTGGAATCAAACCCACAACCTTCTGAATTCTCCTGCAAGCTATACAGAGGTTGGCTGTTGACATTATCAATTTAAGACTTGATAAATACTTCCTGTGTTCAGATGACGTATTTTATTCCCAATAGAGTGGCAGGATTTTACACCCAAAGGCATTTTTTTTATGCTGACTTCAGGTTACTGCTCTACTGATGGCAGAGGACTCGATAAAGTTGAAATATGACTTCCATTTGCACAAAGACTCCCTGAAATGAAAAAAATTGTCGGGTGATCAAGGCAACTCACCAAATCCCTCATTGCACATTTTGTATTTACGTTATCAAATCAATGCTAAAGCAAATAAAAAAATCATATCTGATATGATGAAAAGAGAGGGACTGAAGTTTAATGGCTTTCAATAATTTTATGCAGATTTAGATACTCTAAGTGAAGTAGGGTGTCCTATTTAAAAAACATTTAATACAGCACAAAACTTCTCTATTAAGTTCCACCAATGGTTTGTCTAAACAGTGCAATTAGCAATGTGTGATGTTTCTGATAGCTATGCAAGGCTGGAGAAAATTGAGAGATTCATCCAAATGGAGAGAGGGGTTTTCCTTTTCAACTGAGGATACATGGTAAGTAAAACGAATATTAATTTGCTGTTTCTGTGACTGTAAATTTAATGCTGCGTTGTCAGTCAAGGCAGCTTGTTCCTATGTTCAATTTAGTGTGGCCAATTTAAATGGTCAGAGGAAGCTGCAATATCCGTATTGAGCCCATGCATGCACAGGTACAACATGCAAATTCCACAGAAACTGAGTACAGAGAACCTCCATGTTGGCACATCTGTTCACACCATGCATCTCCAATTAATATCCAAATATATAAATTCCAGTTTATTACATTTCAATCCAATATTCTGTTGGACCACTTGTTTGCTGAGTATTGGACTATCTGCACGTTGTTGGACGTCACTGTGCCTCTCCAATGGCATCGGCCATTTTGGTATCCAGGACAGCCGCTCCTACATATCCCATTGAGCATTGCGACGGATATGACGAGCGTCCCAAGTCTGACGTCACAAGACGCTATATAGGAAGTCATCCGTTTTGAACACGCCGCCTTCTGCTAGAGACCGGACAAGCGACTGAAGTGCGCCACTTCAAGAGGAGAGCTCTTTGCAGAGTTCATTCATTCTCTCTTGTTGGACAACGAACAATTCCTAACTGAGGTTTCTGGAATGAGAAGGCCAGAAATTTCACTTTGCCGATCGAAGACGTGAGTTTAACACGTAATCAAAACCACGGAGTTTCAAGGAGACGCAACTTTCCCTCCTTGCTTGGTTCTAGTCGACTGCTGATGGTCAGATCCTATTTTTCCTTTTCGTCAAGAAAAGGAGTTTAACTGGAGTTTAACTGTGGACGCGCAGCAACGCTTCGAAACAACCCCCCCCCCCGGAGGTTGTAGAGCGATCAGAATCGCTAGTTAGGATCTCATGTGTTCTGAATGATATGTGCATGTAACCTTGCTTATTGGAACCTTGATGTGTTGTGTTGATGTCTGAAGCTGCTGCGCTCCCAGCTCTGTGCGTGTTTCACCACCTGAGAGCCAACACAGGTGCGTTGTGAGACTGGACTGCTGAAATAACCTCATGGTAAAATTCCCCATTTTCCCTTGTCTCCAACCTCCCTGCTGGCTAGCTGCTGCCAAAAGTTTTACAACCCTTTGTCAGCTCAGGAGTTGGGGGAGGTTTTATGAGTCAGAATAACTGAGTTACAGTTGGAGTTGCGCCCTCCCCCCCACTCTCCACTCACCACCACACCTCTTCGTCATATTCTCAATTTTGCCATAACTGCTGGTTGATTCAATACACACCCACTGCTGTTTTCTTTATTTTTGCTTAGTTAGATGTGTTACCCTTGTTATGTAGAATTTTGCATGTTGAGTAGGTGAAGATTAATAAATATTCACATAGATAAAAAGAGAGCGTTTTGTGTTCATTGTGTGCAAAAATGATTTGTCAGTCAAGATAAGGTTAAAGTTCCACACGTTTCGGCAGAAACGGTCGATTAAACAGTGACATCTCCGGCAATAGTTATTAATTATTACGGAGTATTTAACGGTTGTAATTGTCAAAGGCGTTGAGCCACAATTACAACACCAGAAACATATCTGGTCTCGATTCATAAATGAGGATTTTGGTTACGAAATTGATTTTGTCAAATTATGATTTTTTATTATAATTATTGATCAAGATCAATCAATCAATAATCATAACTCCCAACAATTCAATTCCAATTGTATTGTTCAATTCCATCCAATTACAGGAATTACTATTGGGACCCACAGCCATGAGTTACAACAGGAAATGCGGTACAGACTTTTCTGGAACTTTCAAAATAAATTGCATTAATCTACTTTCGGCACAACTTAGGAATTGGGGGTAACAGCGAACTTTCCATGATGCCACTGTCCACATAAAACCCCACTTCCCCAAATGGTCTGATCTCTTCCACTGCTCTTCTGCGGGACCGGGATAGGGGAGGCCCAGCGTGCTAATGTCTCTTTTCTGGCAAAAAGACATAAACTCTTCAAACTGGATCCAATGGTGTCATAAGATCACGCGATCATATGCACAAGTTAAGTACTGATGAATTACTGTTGAAAGAATCCGGTATTCATTCATAAAGGGAGATTAAGGTATAAGCATTGCTTTACTTTCTCTCTGAGGCCTGCAGAAGCAAACGGTGTTTCAGAGCTCCCTGCAGACACGCTGTCACTACTAAGCAGAGTGGAGCGGTTTTTCCCAGGTCTGAAAGGACGACAACACAATCCGCATCCCGTGGTTACGTGCAGTGTGGTCAGCACACAGAACGAAAATAACATGGGACAAATTTGTACAACTTGCTTTATCTATTTTAATTTACCTGTTTTAATATATTTAAAAAAACTTACAAGCAGCACCATAGATTTTGACAGAATAAGTTCGCCTAGACAGAGGTATCTTAATTGATTTATTCAATAGTCAGAGTGAGTGCAGTTTAATATATATTACAAATATTAACAAGTATTTCTATATATCTAACTATTCTGTATCCACATCACAAAGATTTCTGTTTAAAAATAAACTTAATGCTTATATTTGACCTACGAAATTTAATAAATTCATGTTCATAGTTCACCTCACT